>NC_045429.1:418087168-419302168 GCF_902635505.1 Sarcophilus harrisii | reverse complement strand
CCATCTGAGAAACTCCCAAGCTAGGCTCCCTTAGACTTTCCTCACCCTTCTCCATTGACAAATGTCTCACCTGTCCCTTCACTTCAGACAAACTACAGACATGCTTCCCTTTATTGCTAACTTCCCAGTAATCCTAGCTACTCTGTCATTCTCCCTTATAGCCCCCCTCTCCGTTTCTGGAAGCATAATCATACAAAAAGTATCTTGTGGAAGTGTTCACCAAAAGACTTTTTAAAATAAATGCATGCAATTAAAATGGAAAATCCAATTCTCCATAGGAAGCAGGGATATATTGTATGATGTCAAATCTCATTCCATTGGTCTTGGAACAATCTCTTCTTCAGCATCTGAGTAATATTTCTATTAGAAATTAGAGTGCCAGACCTGGAGACAGGAAGATCAGAGTTCAAATCCTACCTCAGAAAGATGTAATCAATTGGAATGAGTAATATTTCTATTAGAAATTAGAGTGCCAGACCTGGAGACAGGAAGATCAGAGTTCAAATCCTACCTCAGAAAGATGTAATCAATTGGAAGAGAAAATTGTGAGGTATAGGGATGTTCCAGGGTGAGAAGGCAGGCAACTAAGGCATATTGGCAAAGTCCATAGAGTAAGAAGCAGAGCCATGTATAGGTAATAGAAACATTTTTTGTTTTGCACATTGTCACTCTTTTAGAATATAAATGTCTCCAGAACACAGCCTAAAGTGTTTTTGTCTTTCCTTATTCCTAAATCCAACTGGTATGTAGTTAACATTTGAATCCCTGTTCATTGACTGATGGACTGACTGACATGCTCATGGGAAATGAATACTGTCTAGTTCTTTTCCTAACTCTTCCACTAACTAGTTATGTGAGGGCAAGAGCCACCAGCAAGAGCATTAGTTTGATCTTTTATTTAGCTGCATGATCTCAAGCAATTATTTTACCTCAGTTTCTTCCTCTGCAAAATGGAGATGCTGGTTTTTTCTACATGATAGGGTAAGAGAGGACAGCTATAGAAATATGGGCAGCTTTGGTTATTTTGGGCCAGTCATTCCTCCCTTGACCTTAGTTTCCTCACTTATGAAATAAAGGCATTGAAGCAGATAACTTCACAATCCCTTTCTGCTCTGACATTCTCTAATTCTACAGCCTGATCTCATTTGATCTGGAAACGCTGCTATTTCTAGCTGCTCCTCTGGGGCCTGCCACACATGCTAGGGAAATCAGCATATTCTCTAGCCAAGGTTTCCAGTCCAACAACCAGCAAAATGTGGAATAGGGAGATGTGTGAAAATGGGAAGGACCCATGACCCTTCCCCTACCCCCATCAGAGCGCTTTAGAACAAAACTGTTCAGATATTTTTAAAGAAGAAGAAAAAATCCTTGTTTCCTGTTAATTGAACACAGACTAATTTAATTCATTTTCATTCAATTCAGCGAAAATTATCAAGCACTTAGTGTGTGCTTAGCTTTGTTGGGCACAGGATGGGCAAGGTATCAAAGGATGTCAGGAACATCTCACTTATCTGACACTATCAGGGAATAAGCTGTTCCATTTAAGTGGATTATCATGAAATGTCTTCCTCTAAGTGCCAAAATGAGTCTGATTTTAAAGATTTTTGATAGGAATCTTTCTAAAATGCATTCAACACAGAGAGTAGAGTTGTCAAGCTATATTATGTTATTAAATCTAAAACACATTTGACTCAAAACTCCTCCAGTCTTATCTCACACAAATTGCTTTCCTGTAATCCATGTCCCTGGTCTCTGGGAAAATTTAACCCCTCAGTCTTGGGGTGTAACTTTCTTTACGAATGCAATTTTACCTATCCCCTCTCTATCTAGCCAACAGCAGACTATCCTTCATGCCCCATAAAGTCATCACCCTGGCCATTTATCTGGCAGTGCTACCCTTGCTCAATAAATAAGGATGACCATTATTTTTGGAAGAGGCTGATCAATGAGTTGCTTTTTGGATCAACTCACCATTCTGTGACTTTCCAGATCCAAACTTCCTTCCTGGGCCACAGATCTTAGAGATGTCCTGATAGTAGAATGGAAGTTTGTGAACAGCATCTCAGTTTTTAGTTTTGTGTCTCCAGGCATAGGATGCTTGGCATATAGTAAGCATTTAATTAGTGCTCTTCTTTCTTCCTTTCTTTCCTTCCTTCCTTCCTCTTTCTTCCTTTCCTTTTTTCTTCTTCCCTTTTTTCTTCTTTACGTCCTCCCTTTTCCTTCCTTCTTTTTTTCTTTCCTCGTTCCCTTTCTTTCTCTTCTCCCCCCTCTTTTCCCCTTCCCTCCCTTTATCTTTCCTTCTTTTTCTCTTCTTCCTCCTTATTTCTCTTTTTCCCTTCTTCTTCCTTTCTTCTCCTTCCCCCTCCCTTCCTCCTTTCCTTCTTTCCTCTTTCCTTCCTTCTTTCCCTCCTTCCTTTCTTTTTCTCTTCCTTCCTTTTTCCCTTCTTTCTTTCCTTTCTTCCCCCTTTCTTTTTCCCCCTTCTCTTCCTTACTTCCTTTTTCTTTCACCTTACTCTCAACCAATTTGCCACCATTTCTAACAGATGTCTTCTAATTCCCTGCCTTTTGCCACTCTACGCTTCTCATCTTTAGTCATTAACATCCGACTCATCATTCAGGACTCAAATCAAATGCCATCTTTTCCCAAAAGAGAAGAATGTATTTTTAGAGTTAAAAAAAACAAAAAACCTTTGAGATGTTGTAATCCAAGCTCCACATTTTATAGATGGGGAAGTTGTTGTCTGGAGGATTGAAGTGATTTGTCCAACTTTACTTAGGGAAGTGCCAGAGATAGGATTCAGATTCAATTCCTCTGACTCTATTTTAGCTCTTTTTGTGTTGCATCCTACTGGGAATAGTCATTACCAACCTGGGGAGAGTCAATGAAAAAAAATTTTTTTGGAAAGCTTTTGGAAGCTTTAGAAAGTCTGGTATTTGAATGAAGATTAGAATTTTATGAAGTGTTTTCTTTTTTTCTGTATCTATATTTATACACACGTGTGTGTGTGTGTGTGTGTGTGTGTGAAGGTGTTAGAAAACATCCTATTTTCTAGAGCTAGGGCCCAGCAAGCAATCTGTGCCCTGAGTTTAGCATAACAACAATCCTTTGCATTCATCCTCTGAATGATCTCACCCTCTAGAAAAAACTCACAGAATCCTTATATTGCTTCAATGAGTACCAGGTGTTCTCTGAGCTGAGAAAAGCACCAGACAAGCTCAGACAGGTTCTGGCCATGAAGTCCTGTTATGATCAAACTTGTCACACTGCTGTTACCCCTCATTGTCAGCCTATGGTTCACTGTGCAACCATTGGTATAAGCACTGAGATCTGCCCATACTGCCTTGGGTTCCCCCATTAGGGGAAGAGCCCGGGAATGTGTCTAATTTATCTCTTTGTTTGCAAGCCATTTCGCTTTGAAGTTAAGTTTTTATTTGATTTCTAACTCTCCTGCTTCTGGCCTGCTTTATTTAGCTCCAGTCATCCACAGATTAGAGCCAGTTTAATCTAATGGACAACTCCACATATACACACATACACAAATATATCTATGTACATATTTATGTATATCTATGTAGATATATCTATGTATATATACATAGATATATATTTTTTCCTCAGCTAGGAAAAAATATTTCAGCATTAGACCTATATTCAGGGACACAGAAAATTTAGAACAACATAGGAAGTGAGAATTAAGAAACTCTTTCCTAGGAAACTTAAAAAAAAAAAAAAAAACTCACCAAATATGAATAGAAACTTACAATAGCAGCATCTAGACCAGTGGTTCTCAGATTATGGTCTAGAGAATCCTGGGGATCTCTGAAACCCTTTTAGAGGGTCTACAAATTCAAAAAATAGTTTTTATTTCCAATATGGTAAATGTCTATAAATATAACCCAGATAAACAAAAACTCTTTGGAGAGATCCTCAATAATTTTTAATAGGATAAAGATACTGAAAACAAAAGTTTGAGTACCACGATCTAGACAAATGAGCCAAATGTCATGTAGCAGCATCTTGCTTTTATAGCAAGATGATCTATACAGGGTCTACCATGATAGCAAAACCCAGATAGGTAAGTGATAGTCTGAGAAGGTAACCCAATACGAGATAGAAGGAGAAGCTGAAACCACAGGCTAGCCCTGAGTTCTGCTTGAGAAGGAATGCTCTGTCCAGCTGCCTACTCCACTTAATGAATCTGAACTGTGTGTTTTATATTACAAACAGCAACAACTGTTTGCCATGTGGTAAGCTCTAAGGAAACCCAGCTCCAGTCATGGTGGAAACCTCTTGCTAGCTTATATGACCAAGGATGATTCATTTCACAGTTTACTCATCTATAAAATGGGTATGATAATATTTGCATGTTCTAACTCATTGCATTTTTATGAGGAAGATATTTTTTAAATTATTAAAGCTTGTTATTTTAAAAACACATGCATGGATAATTTTCAACATTCATCTTTGCAAAACCTTATATTCCAAAAATTTTCCCTCACTCTCCTTCACCCCCTTCCTCCTATATGGCAAGAAATCCAATATATGTTAAATATGTTCAATTCTTCTATACATATTTCCACAATTATCTTGCTGCACAAGAAAAATAAGATCAAAAAGGAAAAAAAAATGAGAAAGGAAACAAAATGCAAGCAAACAACAACAAAAAGAGTGAAAATGCTATATTGTGATCCACACTCTGTTCCCATGGTTCTCTCTCTGGGTGCAGATAGCTCTCTTCATCATAAGACCATTGGAACTGGCCTCAATCATCTCATTGTTGAAAAGAGCCACATCCATCAGAATTGATCATCATATAGTCTTCTTGTTGCCGTGTACAATGATCTCCTGGTTCTGCTCACTTCACTCAGCATCAGTTCATGTAAGTCTCTCCAGGCTTCTCTGAAATCATCCTGTTGCTCATTTCTTACAGAAGAATAATATTCCATAACATTCATATACCACAACTTATTCAGCCATTCTCCAACTGATGGGCATCCACTCAGTTTCCAGTTTCTAGCCATTACAAAAAGGGCTGCCACAAACATTTTTGCACATGTGGGTCTCTTTCCCTCCTTTAAGATCTCTTTGGGATACAGACCCAGCAGAGACACTGCTGGATCAAAGGGTATGCACAATTTGATAGCTCTTTGGGCAGAGTTCCAAATTGCTCTCCAGAATGGTTGGATCAGTTCACAATTCTACCAACAATGTATTAGTGTCCCAGTTTTCCCACATGTCCTCCAATATTTGTCATCATCTTTTTTTGTCATCTTAGCTAATCTGACCAGTGTGTGGTAATATATCAGAGTTGTCTTAATTTGCATTTCTCTGATCATTAGTGATTTAGAGCACCTTTTCATGTGACTAGAAATGGTTTCAGTTTCTTTATCTGAAAATTATCTGTTGATATCCTTTGACCTTTTGACTTTGAATGGGAAATGGCTAGAATTCTTATAAATTTGAATGAATTCTCTATTTAGTTTAGAAATGGGGCCTTTATCAAAACCCTTGAATGTAAAAATTTTCCCCAGTTTATTGTTTCCCTTCTAATCTTGTCTACATTAGTTTTGTTTGTACAAAAACTTTTAGACTTAATATAATCAAAATTATCCATTTTGTATTCAATAATGTACTCCAATTAGGAAGGCATTTTGTTGTAAATCTTAAAGTGCTATAAAAAATGTGTTGTTATGATTATGATCACTATGAGTGCCAAGTTTACCCCCTTGGAACAATTCTGACACACATACATACATTAGTGGGCATATGGCTAATATATTATCCTTTGGAATAGGAAAGCTACTTGACTGTGTGTTTCCCTTTTCTGGAATCACCTTTGTGAATATATTGGCCATATGTGGACAAAATGAAAGTGAAGTGAGATCATTGCATCTCCCAACGGAATAAGTCACCATTATGTTCCTGGAATCCAAAGAATGAACTAATTGGAGGAGAGGACTGGTCATTGAGAATCATTGGCTTCTTGGATAACTTTTGGTGAATCATCACACAGCTGCTCTCTACATCGTGGGTGTCTAGATGTGCTGAATCTAGGAATAGATGGAGATAAATGAATTTCTTGGGAAAGAGTTTTATTTCCTTTGTTCTTTGTTAACTGACTTTTATTTTTTCAAATAACTCACAGACAGAGAATATCATCTGAATTTTTTTCAGTGTCCTAAAAACTGCTTCTGTTTTCACCTTCACTTCCAAGGACAATCAGCTGAGTTAGGATCAACAAGCTGTCTCATATCACTGTGTAACTCCCCCCAGTTTTTCCTCCCAGATAAATTTGATCAAGTAAATTTATTTAAACTAATCTAGAAGCTAGCATACCTACTAGTATGTTTCTGGGAAAGTCATTTAGCTTCAGTTTACCTCTATTACCTCAGCTATAAAATAGCACCTACTTCCCAAGATTGTTGTGAAGATCAAATGAGACTACACACACACACACAAACACACACACACACACAGTACCTAGTATGATGCCTGACAAATAGTAGATAATTAGTAGATGCTTCCCTCATCCGCCTTAGGTTCTTCTTTTATTCCATTTATGTCTGACATAGACTTGGACTGAAGAAGAATGGTCATGTTAGAGAAGGAAATAGAATGATGAAGTAGCCAAAAATTACTAATATTCTTGATCTTGAAGAATATTTTTCACTCCCCACAATGGAGAGCTTCCAATATAAGATTCCAATGTAAGTTTGCCTATCCCCTCTGAGTGAGGTTCTCTCACCAGGTGGCAAGTTTTTGATGTGAAGCTTTCAAGGCAAAAGTACTAATATAAAACTTTACCAAGGGCAATCAAGAAAATTAAAAATTGAATTGCACTTAGAAGCAAACGAAAAACTAGAGAAACCCAGAGAGCATTGGATCTAATGTTGACCTTTCCAATGTTTCAAGATTTATAACTAATCAGTTTGTTGTTTGAGAGACATTATGGGGTAATAATGAATGACTCATTTCTGTAACATTTGATAATACCCTCACAACTATCCTATGAAAATAGGAACGAGTACTCCCATTTTGTAATCAAAAAAGCTTAATTGCATGGAATTAATTTGCATAGAGTGGTAGGAAAAATGCCAGATGAGGAATCAGAGGACCCAATTCTACTATTTACTGCTATGTGACCCTAAGAAAGAAACTTTATCTCTCTGGGCTTCAGTTTCCTCATCAGCAAAATGAGCAGTTTGGACCAAATGATCTTTTTGGACTCTTCTGGCTCTTATTCTATAAATGTAGACTCCTGATTCCACATCAGAGCTAGGGCACAATCTCACGTCTTCCAGTTTCAAAACTAGTATTTGCTTTTCTTTACCATGTAATAAGAATATTGAGCTTGGAATCAGGAGACTTACTTAGGTTTACAGTTGTGTGAGAGGTTAAATCGAATGAATAACCTCTCTGAACCTTAGTTTTCTCATCGATAAAATTGAGATAATATATATCTACCTCCCAAAGTTCTTGGAAGAATCAGATAAGATAGATAGATAGATAGATAGGGAGGTAGATAGGGAGGTAGATAGGTAGATAGATATTTTATATATAAATATATATCAGGGTTTCTTAAATTTTTTCCACTCATGACCCAAGAAATTTTTATGTGACCCCATATGCAGCCCACAGTTTAAGAGGCTTTGACATATATAACTGTAAAATAGAAATCTATAATATATTAATATTTATATAGCTATAAGATACATGTAATATACTTATTATTTAACTATTATATATCTATATGTAAATGTTCACAATGGATACTTATATATAATACTTCATAGTTAGAAGGTGCATACATGTTACACATTGTAACCATGAAACATTATATATAATTATCCATTATAATCATTTTCCTTATTGTTGTTTCCTTATTGTATTTTTTTTCCTGTAGAGAGCAAGTCCTCACAGGTCCTATCCAATTATTTTCTTTTTAAAAAAGGTTATTTTTCTTAAGCAAAATCTGCCTTCTCATCCTCCCATCCCAACACCAATCCCACCCCTTCACTCCCCCAACTGAGAAAAATAAAACGTACACAAACATGTATATTCAATCAAAATATTAGTAATATTCAAAAAAAATTTTTTTCATTCAGTAGACTTCAACATATCACCTCCCTTATTCAGTTAGGTAGTGCCTTATATGTCAATTCAAACTGAGCTAGCCACAGCTTCATCTTCCTTTAGTGAATTAGAATTTTCACAAATTAGAAAGAGTTCATTCTATAGTTTGTCTCTTTCTATCCCTGCCCCCCTTTTTTTACATACTCAGTGCTTTGCATTTGAATTATGCTTTGCATAATTTCTTGTACATAGTAGGCATTTAAGAAATGCTTGTTGATAGATTTTTTTCTCATTTAACTCCCTGTGCTTTGAATAATATTAGCTAGCTTTTTTAAAAATAGTATTTTATTTTCCCCCTAGTTATATGTTAAAACATTTTAACATGTTTCAAAAACTTTGAGTTCCAGTTTCTTTCTCCTCGTCTTTCCCTGCCCCCCCCCCAACAATTAAAAATGTAAGCAATTCAATATAGGTTATGTATGTCATGCAAAATATTTTCATAATAATCATGAGGTAAAAGAAAGCAAGGAAAAAACTCAGAAAAATAAAGGAAATTTTTTAAAAAATACATTTCAATCTATATTCAGATTCTATCAGCTTTTTTTCTGGATATGGACAGCATTTTTCATCATAAATCCTTCACAAAGTTGTCTTAGATCATAGTATTTCTGACAATATTTCATTCACATTCCAAATTATTTCATTCTCAACTGATTATCTTACAATATTGTTGCTACTCAATTTGGAACTATGCTCAAAAAAGTTATCAAACTGTGCATACCCTTTGATCTAGCAGTGCTACTACTGGGCTTATACCCCAAAGAGATACTAAAGAAGGGAAAGGGACCTATATGTGCAAGAATGTTTGTGGCAGCCCTGTTTGTAGTGGCCAGAAACTGGAAACTGAGTGGATGCCCATCAACTGGAGAATGCTTGAGTAAATTGTGGTATATGAATGTTATGGAATATTATTGTTCTGTAAGAAATGACCAGCAGGATGAATACAGAGAGCTTTGAAGAGACTTATATGAACTGATGCTAAGTGATGAGCAGAACCAGGAGATCATTATATACTTCAAAAACGATTCTGTATGAGGATGTATTCTGATGGAAGTGGATTTCTTCGACAAAGAGAAGATCTAACTCAGTTTCTGTTGATCAAGGATGGACAGAAGCAGCTACACCCAAAGAAACAACACTGGGAAATGAATGTAAACTGCTTGCATTTTTGTTTTTCCTTCCGGATTATTTATACCTTCTGAATCTAATTCTCTCTGTGCAACAAGAGAACTGTTCAGTTCTGCACACATATATTGTATCTAGGATATATGACATATTCAACATGTATAGGACTGCTTGCCATCTGGGGGAGGGGGTGGAGGGAAGGAAAAATCAGAACAGAAATGAGTGTAAGGGATAATGTTGTAAAAAATTGCCCTGCATGGGTTCTGTCAATGAAAAGTTATTAAATTAAAAAAAAGAGAGAGAGAGAAAAAACAATATTGTTGCTACTTTATACACAGCATATTTCACTTTTGCTCATGGAAGACTTTCCAGGTCCTTTTAAGAACATCCTGTTCATTGTTTCTTACAGCACAATAATATTCCATTAGCTGACACTTTGTATCTTCATCCATCCGTCTCCCACTTAGCATAGTGCTCTTGCCTAAGAATAATCTAGTAAAATAAAGAATATGTATACACTAATGAAGTAGAATACTTCCCACAAAGGAAATGCTCCAAGAGCTCAGAGGAGGAACTCTGGTTGTAGAACCAACGAAGGTTTCATGTACTTCATGAAGGGGCATAGGTGGTACATGGGTGCTGGAGGAAATAACTGTAATATAATGAAAAGAGTGGTGAGACGTAGAACCAAATATAGGTATTTATATTTAAATCTCAGCTTGTCACTTATTGGCTATGTGATTCAGCAAGCTTACTTCAATTCCCTGAATCCTAGTTTCCCCATGATAAAATATAGTAGTTCCAAAACAAGGGATATTGGTAGGAAGGATCAAATAAGAAAGTGTATGCTAAATAATTTGGGAGAGTTCTGTTATAAAGTGCCAAGGAAAGTGCCAAAGTTTAAGGAAAGTGTGCTTCCCCTCCCCCCTTAGTTTTCATGAAATAAACGTTTTTATCTTATTCATCTTTTAGCACATCCCTCATCATCTTTTAGCACAGTGCCTTTTGCTATACTAGTAGCTGCTCAATGAATATTTATTAAACTCAAGAAATTAATAAACAAAAAGAACAGTCAAACAATTCATGCATTGTATTTTTTTCACCCTTTTCTCAGGACTAATTTTCAGTTGACTTAATTAAGGCCTTCTCTCTTAATCAGAAGTGCTACCCTGCTTGCTTTCTAGGCCTAGATCCCTAGATTGAAATTAAAGACTTATAAACATCATATATACTCATTAGAGACTGAGTCAGTTTTGTCTTTGTATTTCTAATACCCAGCAAAGTGCCTTGCAAGTGGCGGGTGCTTCATAAATACTTATTGAGTCTAGTAATGTACTTTCATTTAACAATAAAATTTGCTAAAGGATAAAGTTCTATATTTAAAAATTCATTTAGGGAAGAGAAGGATAAACTAAAGTTCTATTTATGCTATAGATATTATCTGTCACTCAGTCTTTGTCCAAGATTAGAGTTTCAATTCCCCCCCACCCCCCATTACTTTTCATTATAAAATTCAAGATGTTTTTCTCTGGAAGAAAGTGGGGATGATACTAAAATTTCATAAAAGTCATGCCCAACAAGGCAACAAGCTTTTAAAAATCACATAAGAGAAAAACAGCAACTTTTTGTTAAAATATTAATCACCCTACTCAAAATAAACCACAAAATATGATGCAAAAAAGGCTCGGGTTATTTTTATGCCTGGCACAATAGCTTTATGGTCAAGGGAAAAACAATTCTGATGGCTGAGGAACAGAAAGGACATAGTGAACTGGAAAGTCACTGAGCTTTTCCTAGGCTACTTCCCAACTTTCCTTCACTTGAAACTTCTTTGGTTACTTAGAATCTGTTTTCTGATCTCTGTGTGGAATACTACTGGATTACTACTAATTTATGGATTGATTTGGACTGAAGGTAGGGAGACTTTGAAGGCACAGAAGCAATAAAGATTCAAAACTAAGAAATCAATAAGCATGTGAGCTTTTGTTCTTCTATTTCAGAAGTTCTCTAGGTTTTACAAAGTGCTTTTCCTGTGAGATTGGTAGTTTAACCACCATTTTGCTGATGAGAAAAATGGAGGTCTAAAGACATTGTGTGATTTGTCTGAATCACGCAGATAATAAATAGCAGAATAAAGACTCCAAATCAACTCCCTTCCTTAAAAACTCAGCTTAAAGGACAGGAAAATTCTGTAAAGTGGTTTTTTAAATATCATACATTGAAGGAGATTTTAGATAATTGCTACAAAAGTGAATTTTTCTGCACAGTAAACTCATCTCCATATAATGAAGCATATTTATAAGAATGGTCTACATGAAGAGGGTCGTAAGTAGTAAGTCTTTGCACCTGGAATAAGAAGTAGTGGTTTGGGGGAATGGAGATGAGAAAAGGAGTAGGGTCACCTGGTCTGTGGTCATAGGAGGAAGAAGTGGTTTCTAGGACATCATAAGATTTTTAAGATACTAAAAGAGTAAGAATTCCTCCAAGAGTACCATGGATGCTCTCTTAATTCTCCACCCTGGGTCAAAGTTACCCCACCTTTAGTCACTTGTTTGGCTTTTGCATATATTCAGGATTCTAGCTGTGAGTCCCTTCTTCTGGGTTACACAAAAGAGATCTATGTATGAATGCCTCTAGTTGTTTAGTTTTCCTGCTGTCAGAGGGACTGATGACAAACAAATGGGCTGATTTCATTGCCCAGAACTTGTGGATCATTGTTGCCAAGGGACGCATCAGAAAGTTATAATTTGTCCTTGCTTTAATTCTGCCCTGCCCCATGGGGTTAGCATAAACTTCCCAGTTATTTGAGTTCAATGGCTTCTGTATATAATGAATAGCACGTGAAGGGGTGGCTGTGTTCTGGGAGTCATTTGACCTCTTGGGCTGCCAGCAGAAGGGTAAAACTGAGGACAGAATTATACCATCTAAGCTCCAAGCATTTTCAGACTCAGAAGCTCTATACCCAGGGCCAGAGCACTAACTCCTGGTGGCTGAAAAGAGAGGCTAAAGAATTGATGTTTGCAGCATGTTATATAAATGTCATATTATTGTTTTTATTAAGAGGATGGGGAAGAAAAATCAAAGATAGATTAAACCCCTCAGGCATATACCCACAGATAATTTTGGAAGTCATTTCTTATCATTTCCAAAATTTGAGGAAAAAATACAAGATCACACTGAAAATGGTCATGATGTTTTTAAGATGCAAAAGATGCTCATTGCTATATTATTTCATTTACAGCTATTTTTAACTTTAAAATTATTTTTGAGAAAGCATAAAAATCATTAATTCTGTTCTGTTTTTAATTTAAAATCCAAGTTCTAAAAGGAAACTGGGCTCAGAAAATTTGAAAATGAACCAAATATAAATTGAACAACACCAGGAAAGCTATAAAATCAAAGAAAAGGAACATTAGAAAAGCTAATGACCTATTAGGAAGCCAAAAAAAAAAAAAAAAAGTCTTATTGATATAATTAGTTTCTCTCAAATATCATGAAAAAAATAGTCTTGCAGATTAACCATGACAACCCAACAAGAGAATCGGAAATGAGGGAAAAAAATTATATAACATTGATTTCATTGTCAAATGAACAAAACACTCTGATCAAATTCTCTAAATGTATAGTTTAGAAGCATATTGTGTTTATTACCATAAACCACACATGCATATATGTATAGTGCTGTGTAAATTTGGGGGGATAAGCAGTAATTTTGATATGATTTCATTTTATAACAGCAAAAAGGGGTGTGTGTGTGTGTGTGTGTGTGTGTGTGTAAGTGTGCACACATGAGTGTGGGCGGGCGACCCCACGCTAGTTTCTATCAATCTTGGGATGACTCAGAACATGTGACCTTCACTGAGCAAAACCAGATTGAGCTGGTTTTCCCACCTTTAGTTCGTTTTCCATGGGGTGAGTCATAAATTTTGTACCATATATACATTTTTCATTGTTTTCTTTTGTTCTGTTTTTTTTTAATTCTGTGTTTTTAAAGAATGAGTATTATATGGAAACATTCAGAAGTTGTGATTCTTAAAGAACATCTTTAAATGATAGAAATATTGTTGAGTCTGTTGCTACAGAAAACTCAAGTGTTAGTAGGCTCATTAGTCCACAATGAAATAGGATTGTTCACATTGGGTAAAAGGAAAAGTGCAGTTTTAAATGAACAATAAAAAATTAACAAACTACTATTGTGAAACAGCCTAATTCATCATCAGAAAATAAGCAAAAACCTTCAAAAGGACCTGGAAGGGTTGCCACTGATTCCTCTAAAGTGCACCATAGACTTCCTGAAATCAGAAGAACAATGAGAACACCAGTAAAAAACAAAAACAAAAAACAACTCCCTCCCCTAAACAAACTTTTCTTTAAAGAATAAACTCTTTTTTTGGGCAAGACAAAACAAAGACTGGAGTATTGAAGATTAGAAAAAAGGTGATTTTTACTAATAAAACTATTTTTAAATTCAAGGTTAGGCCTAAAAATGTCAGATTGAATTCAGATGAGCCTGAAACATCTGGACATCTTTATCAGATTGTAAATCATCTACCATCCAAAAATATTGGGGGATATTTTTATTTCCCGTGCTTCTGAAAATTTTGTATATAACTATCAAGGATAAGTGTTTACTTTGTGACATTCATGGTGCTCAATGCTAATGATATAAGTATAAGCAAACTACACAGTTCCTGCCTTTAAAGAACTTACATTCCAATGGGGAGTAATCCTCCTCTAGGGAAGCTAGAAAAGGAGTGAAGAAGAAATATGGTGTGTCATGTTAAGACAATGTTCAGGAAATAATACGAAGGCCTGCCTAATTACCTGCAAAATGCTACGAAAGCTCACTTATCCAACCAGAGGGATGTAGAGATAGAGTCCAAATTTGGGGTGCTGCTTAGAGAGCAGAAGGCATGTACAGAAATGTCTGAGTGCTATGGAGGCCTACCCCTCCAGCAAGATAAGTGGAGGGACTCAAGGGAAGAGTCCAATTTTCAGATATAAAACCAGTATGTTTACTTTACAATATTTCAGGTACATAACAGTGAGAATCTGTATTAGGGTGGTCAAAATAAGAATATTGAGGGGAACATGTGAGAGAGAATGTATAGGGCTTGGTAGCTCACTGGAGGTAAGAATGAGGGAAGGGGGAAAGTCAAAAAGAATACTTTTCTACAAGAGACTAAGTGAATGGTGATACTATGACAAATGGTCCAGTCAAAAGGAAGAGAAAATTTTAGAGAAAGATAATGAGTTTAATTTGGGAAAAAGAGACTCTACTATAAAGGATGATACTGTAAACAAATTAGGAAAATAAGGAATAGTCTACCTTTCAGATGTGTTGGAGAAAGAAGGAATTTATGGCCAAAGAAGAAATGCAAAATGGATAATTTTGATTATTTTAAATTAAAAAGGTTTGGTGCAAACCAAACCAATGTAGACAAGATTAGAAGGGAAACAGAAAACTGGAGGAAAATTTTTACATCCAGTATTTTTGATAAAGGATACATTTCTAAAATATATAGAGAATTGACTCAAATTTATAAGAATAAAAGTCATTCTCCAATTGATAAAAGATCAAATGATATAAACAATTTTCAGATGAAGAAATACCATTTCTAATCATGTGAAAAAATGCTCTAAGTCACTACTGATTAAAGAAATGAAAATTAAGAAAACTCTGAGGCACAACTTCACACCTCTCAGATTGGCTAAGATGACAGGAAAAGATAATGATAAATGTTGGAGGGGATATGGGAAAAATGGGATACTAATATATTGTTGGTAGAGTTATGAACTGATTCAACCATTCTGGAGAGCAATTTGGAACTATGCTCAAAGGGTTATAAAACTGTGCATATCCTTTGATTCAGCAGTATCTTTACTGGGTCTTTATCCCAAAGATATTATTAAAAAAGGAAAAAGAACCCAAATGTGCAAAAATGATTGTAGCAGCTCTTTTTGTAGAAATGATCAGCAGGCTAATTTGATTTGCATGAACTGATGCTAAATGAAGTGAGAAGAACCAAAAGAATATTATACACAATAACAAGAAGCTTATGTGATGATCGACTGTGATGGACTTGACTCTTCTCAACAATGATGTGATGCAAAGCAAATCCAATAGACATGTGATGGAAAGAGCCATCTGCAAACAGAGAGAGAACTATGAAGATTGAATGTGTGCTGAAGCATAATATTTTCACCTTTTGTTGTTGTTTTTTGTTTGCCTGTTTGTTTGTTGTTTGCTTGCTTTTTTCTTTCCTTTCTTGTAGCTTTTTTCCCCTTTTGATATGATTTTTTTTTCTTGTGCAACACAACAAATGTGGAAATACATTTAGAAAAATTGTACACATTTAACCTATATCGAATTACTCACTGTCTAGGGGAGGGGAGAAAGGAGAGCTAGGGAGAGAAATTTGGAGAACAAGGTTTTTGTAAGAGTGAATGTTAAAAACTATTTTTGCATGTATTTTAAAAAATAAAAAGCTTTTATTAAAAAAAGAGAAATATAGAGCCTGAGATATCAAAGAGATGTGATTCTAAGGTAAGAATATAGGATCTGTGATCAACAAGAAGCTAAAAATTCAAGGGGAAAATAGTTCAAGGCTGAATATTTGAGGCTAATCTATGAAAAAATGATCATTATGGTCAGCATGGAGTGGCTGAGGTCACCATGAGAGAGAATTCAGAAAAAGATGAGAGAAATAAGCATACAGCCTTATGAAATGTCCACACTTAGAGGTCGAGATGAAGAAGAGCAACCAATAAAAAAAATGGAAAAGATGTTTCAAATAAGTTAAGGATGAAATCATTATACTAGAGAAGTGTCAGACTCAGAAAGGAGAGAGCCCAGAAGAAGTGTGTGATCAACAGCGTTTAATGTTAGAGAAAAGTTAAGTAAGATGAGGTCTGGAAAAGGTCACGGGATTTAGTGGTCATTAGACTTTGGAGAGAGCAGTTTTGATAGAGTGAGTCACAAATCAGATTGTAGGGGGTTTATAAGTATGTGTGTAGAAAGGAAGTAAAAGTAGTGAGAGTGACTTCCATGAAACTTGCCAATGAAAAGGAAAGGGATGATATGAAAGCTTGAGAAATCTAAGAAGCAGAGAAAAAATGTTTTTCCCAGATAAGCTTCTTCCTACCTTTTTAGTCTTTTAACATGAACTTCTTATGCATACTTACTTCCCCCCATATACTCTGTGATCCCCTCATTTGACTTAATGCTAGAAAATCTCTAGTAGGGGAAACCTATGGTTTCTGAAGCAGACAATTCCACTTTTAAATTAATTGTTAGAAAGTTTATCTTCATATAAAAACAAAATATGATTCCCTTTCAACTTCTACACTTCTTTTCTTGGTTCTGCTTTCTGGTGATAATTTTAAAAAATTAAAAATTAAAAAAATAATAATTAGCTTTCATCTAGCACTTTAAGAGTTACAAAATACTTCACATATAATTCCATTCAATGATCACGATAACCCTGTGAGTTAGATGTTGCGATCATCCCCATTTTATGGCTGAGAACTCTAAGGGTAAGAGAGATTAAGTGACTTTCCATGATCACACAGCTACTAAATGCCTGAGGTAAGATTTAAACTCAAATCTTTCTTACCTTAAAATCCTATGTTCATTCTACTGGTCTATCTCCTCCATCTGACACAGTACTTTCAAATACTTGATGATAACTATCACGTCTCCTTTCTTTATTCAACTAACCTTCACGCAGCATGACCTTGAGGCCTTTCATTATCCTGATTGCTTTCCTCTGGATGCTCTTCAACTTATTGGGGTCCTTGATAAATTTAGTGGATAAATTAACACTAAACACAAGATGATGTGTCTTTCTAAGATACAGATAAAGGGGACAAATTCTACACGTTGTTCAAATTCTTAACATAATAGTGAATATTTACATAGTGCTTTAAAGTTTGCCGAGTCACTTCCATATATTATTTCATTTATTCTGATGTCTAAGACAGCACAAGGGGACCATTACTTTCTAGTAATGGCAGCATGTCTTCCCTGTGAAATATTCCTCATACGAGGTCTTCTATACTCTCCTGTTTGTAGATGACATAGTAGATTGCACCAAACTTGGGAACATCACAAATCCTCCTAAATGAGACACTTAAACACCAAAGAGTTTGTCCACCAAGAAAAAATCAAGTTCATGAAGTAGACTTATTGATTACATTTATGGTGTCAATTTCAAAAAAAATGGGTGCCATTGAACCAAATGCTAGGATTCCTGTGGTCCTGTTATCCTTCATTGTGGAGGAGGACCAATGATATCACAGAATGATAACTTGTGTGTGAATTGAATTGAAGTGAGGCAGAGTTGTGCAAAGCCATAACCTCTCTCTCTCTCTTCCAGAATCATTGAAGTTCAGGGTTAAGACAAAAAAGGCAGGACAATTGGAGATGGTCTGGGATGCGGTGGATGACTTTGGTGTCTTCCATGTCTGACCAAGTTCTAAGCATCCTTCATAGCTGTTGGAAAAAATTGTTTTCATCTGCCCATTCTGCTAGGGAGAGTCTTCACATACTTGGGATAGACATCCCTCTAATTCACAGGTGAATTTGAGGCCTGTTGGTAACCCCTCATTCTGGTCTGGTCCCTCTGCTGAGACTGTTTAATGGGATGTCACCGCTGTGTGCGCTACAACTTGTTGGAGCCACAGATGAGAACTGGGTAAGAGATGACACCAAAAGTAGATGAGCCACCCTGAAAAGGGTTCAGCAAGCCCTCACAGAAGAGGTGCTGGTCCTTCTCAGACAACCACTCTACTCTCATGTTGACTTAGAAAATCACACATTAACATTATTTATGTCTTATTGTATTTTCATTTATTTTGTTAACTATTTCCCAATTACATTTTAATTGGGCTCCTTCAATACTGAGGAGTATTATCAGCCGAGCCATTTGATACCTCCAGGCTAAATTATGAGGCAGGTGGGGGAGTGAGTAGATACATTGCTGAATTTAGAGTCAAAAAGACCTGAGTTTGGGGCAGCTAGATGGCACAATGTATAGAGTACCAGCCCTTAAATACTGAGTTCAAATCCTGTCTCATACACTTAATACTTCCTAGTTGTGTGACCTGGGCAAGTCACTTAACCCCAATTGCCTCACCAAAAAAAAGAAAAGAAAAAGAAAAAAGAACTGAATTCAAATCTAGCTTCAGAAATATATATGAGTTCAAATCTGGCTTCAGAAATAGATAAACTGTGAGATCCTGGGCAAATGACATAACCTTTGTCAGTTTTCCAAGCTGTAAAATGAGGCTAATAAATGTTTTATTTTATGAGGGTATTGTTAAGAATAAATGAAATAATATATAGAAGTTACTCAACAAACTTTGAAGCACTATGTAAATATCCACTATTATGTTAAGAATTTGAATTGAACAACCTGTAGAACTTGTCCCTTTTATCTGTATCTTAGAAAGACACTGCAAATGGACAAAGAAATGGGACTAGAGTGAAGCAAAAGGAAGAAAGAAGGCAGATTGGATTACACTTAGGAAATTGCAGAGTTCTTTTAATAGCCCCAAGCTTCTGCCTGAAACAAAGGACCATATTTTCCACCCAGTATTCTTCCAGCAAAATTGAATGGCTATGAATAATAGAACACTCTGATCAACAAAGAATTAAAGTTGAAGGTCATATAAAGGACAAAGGAAAGACATACTGTGGGCCTGAGCAGCTTGCAAAACAAAAACAAAGAATTTACACAAAAGGACTAGAGGAAAGGATGTCATGGAGGAATGCATGACTGGAAAGGGAGATGGGCCAGTCACATGAAGAGAAGGGGAGACAGACCAATGGATGGCTGCAAGATCTATATGAGGAAGGCCTCAGGCATCAGAAGGTAAAATCTTCCTGATGAGCTGAAGGAAACTGAAGAAGAACCCTTTGATGAGTGAGAGTCCCAGAGGATGGGCTAAGTATCATTGCAAGGGTCCACGTTGATGGGATCCCAGCTCCACAGAGGGGACTAGAATATTGCATTATGGACTAAAATTGCATTTCCAGCCCATGAAAAGATCTGGATATTTTTCAGACAAATTTCTGTCTAGATATACTACCTTGCTGTCTTATGCCAGGTAAAATTGACTTTTTTGAACCCAAATGTAAACTTTATAAATATATTTATATATTAAATTCCCAACATTCTAGTTTGCCAAGATTCTTATAAACCCTGAATCTGTTATCCAAAAATATTAATTGTCTTTCCCAGCTTTACTTCATCTGTAAAGTCAAGGAAGTAACCTAGCCTGGGCAAAGAGGAAATACATCTCATAGTCTGAGAACAGGGGAATCGCCATCTCATACCGAACTCACTAAGGTTGGCTATAGGGCTATTAACTACCTATCTGTATTCATCGTTACTTTTAATAGGGATCCAGTTAATATGCATCTGATCCATATGGACTTATTAGGGAGTGTTTTATCAAAAAAAAAAAAATTCTGTTATAAGAAGAAAATAAAAGACCTGTGGACCAAATTTGTGGTACATCATACACACACACAAACCACTTTGGAAACAGCTGATTGTGCAGTGGACTCAGAAAGATATGGATTCAAATTCAGCTCCAAATTCTTGCTAGCTGTGGGACTCTGTTTGCCTCAGTGTCCTCATTTGTAGAATGTGCATAGTGTTAGCACCTACCTCTCAGGGTAGTTGTGAGGATCAAATGAAGTAATAATTGTAAAAAAAAAAAAAGCACTCAGCCCAATTCCTGGAACATAGTAGGGGCTAGATAAATGTTTGTTCCCCTTCCTTTCTAGGTAGAGAAGCAGGAATATTTTTATACTAAATTTTATTTATTCAGTGAAAAAAAATGAATCTCTCTGGACTGCATGGTTGGTTGATGTGTTGATGAGTGTCTTAAGTCTTCTGAAAGAGATTTAAATGTCTTTACAATGTTACTGTTGTGTTACTGTTCTGCTTCTGCTCACTTTGTTACATCAGCTCACATAAGTTCTTCTCAGATTTCTCTGAAACTATCTCTTCTGTGAGATAGACATCTTTTTAGAGGAAAAGGGAACTGATAAGTCAGAATTTAAAGACCGTCACAACATAGCATTTTCACTCTTCTATTGTTGTTCACTTGCATTGTGTTTTCTTACTAATTTTCTTTCCTTTTTGAGCTGATTTTTCTTGGGCAGCAAGATAATTGTAGAAATATGTTTACATATATTGGATTTAACATATATTTTAACATGTATAGCATATATTGGATTATTTGCCATCTAGGAGAGGGGGTGGGGGGAAGAGGAGAAATTTTGAAACACAAGGTTTTGCAAGGGTCAATGGTGAAAAATTATCCATGCATGTGTTTTGAAAATAAAAAGCTTTAATTAAAAAAATAAATAAATAAATTGCATTTAAAAGAGAGAGAGGATTTAAAGACCAAATATTTATGTCAAATTTAATCTTTTCCTTGTGATGGGTTGATTATGTCTTAATGAAGAATCATGCTTGTTTTCTTCCATTCTTCAAGAAAAAAGATCCTTGGCTGCCTGATTGGGAAGAATCCTGTACCTTAACTGGGTATGGGGATTCAACTATTTCTATTTAATGTAGTTTACACCCACCATCCTTTGTTACACACATAAATGTCAGTGCTATTCCTACAAAACAAATTGCTGGAAGGACTTTGACCTTCTGGGAAAATCACTGCCACATGCTCTGCAACTTCATGGTCAGTTAGCTTTATGGAATGGTGAGATCCTAAAGCTGGAAGGACCTTGGAAGTCCTTCAGTTTGGTTGCTCTGTTTTTCAAATGAAGAAAAAGAGTCCTAGACAAAGAAAAGGACTTGTTGAAGGTCACATCACAAGTTAGTATATTTGTACATATTTCATTATTTTAAGAAATTTTTTTGCTATCCTTTCATTTGATTTATATGGGTATATGAAATATTATGATCTCTGAGAAATAAGATTATTCACTTAGCCAAGGAACAATGGAAAGAGATTCTTGACAGACTTAAGGACGCCGTAGTTTGTTGTCAATGAATGACATGAATGCAGGAAGTGGCAAGAAGTCTATTATCTAGAAAATGTCTAATCAGAAAATGAGGTAAGTTGGTCACGCAGGGAGAAGCAAGGGGCAAGAGATAGACAGTCTTGAGTACTATACTGGTAACCCATAGTTTATTTAAAAATGTAGAGCAAGACACCCAAAGAAAGAACACTAGGAAATAAATGTAAACTGCTTGCATTTTTGTTCTTCTTCCCAGGTTATTTATACCTTCTAAATCCAATTCTCCCTGAGCAACAAGAAAACTGTTCGGTTCTGCACACATATATTGTATCCAAGATCTACTGTAATCTATTTAACATGTATAGGACTGCTTGCCATCTTTGGGGAGAGGGTGGAGGGAGGGAGGGGAAAAATCGGAACAGAAGTGAGTGCAAGGGATAATGTTGTAAAAAATTACCCTGGCATAGGTTCTGTCAATAAAAAGTTATTTAATTAAAGGAAAAAAAAAAAATGTAGAGCAAGCCTACAGGTATTAGGTAGATCTCCTTTGGGGAATTTAAAGGATGTCATAGACAAAAGTGTCATAGAATAAGTCATGAATGAATTGTGATCTGTACCAGTGGACTGAAACATTAATGAGATCCCCATATAGATGACTGGATAAGAAATGTTTTTTTTTTTTTTTTTAATTTACCTTTTTTCTTCTAAAAATTTGCAGTATTTTTGGTTAATGAAGCATGATTTCTAGCTGGTTCTAGAACCTGGATTCTTTTTTTTTTAATTTTTAATTATTTTAAAATCATGTTTCCTAATAGCATAAGGGTGAATGAAGTAGTCAATACTCAATCAAACCTTCATGGATTAAATTTATTCTTTGCATTTGGAACTCAAAATATTTTGAGAAATGAATATTAATAAGTATTTTTACACATTTTTGGGGGAAATTTTTTCTATTTGTATTTAAATATTTCTATTTAGAAATATTTTCTATTGCAAATAGAAAAAAATTATTCCCTATTTAAGAAACACTTTTGGCTAAATCCAATCTAATCGATTTAATCCAATTCAAGTCAATTAACAAATATTTATCAAGTGCCGACTATATACCAAGCACTAAGACAAGTTCTGGGGATACAAAGTCAAAAATAATTATTTTTGCTCTGAAACAGTTTATATTTTATTGAGGGGATGCAACATGTATTCAAATATATAAATATAACATTTGTACAAACCAATAGAGAATAATTTTAAAAGATTAAGAATTCTAATCATTGGTCATGCTCCTAGAATATAATTCTTCACTGGTAATATGCTACAGTCTTAAGTTTATGCCCATCATTCAATTCTCTACTGCTTTTTGAGTGTTCTGTAACTTTTGTTATTTGGAGGCAGCATTTGAAGCCAAACTGACTCAAAGCAGGAGGAGAAATTTGAGATTATTAAAAGCACTGAATAATTTTCCAAAGGCAACCTCATCTGCTCTATTAGTACTATTCAGTTCCGATCCTGGTTCATCATTTTTAGTGTCTTCACAATGTTTGTGTGCTTAAGCACCAATTCTATGGCTTAATTATCTAATATGTTGAGGTTTCGGTTGGGTCGATGAGGATTTGTTATCCACTTTTTCCTATGTGGATAATTGAGATAAAACTTAAATGATAATAATAATTTTATGATGTGGATAATTCTTTAAAACGATTATGGAATTCATTTAAGAAGTTCTCAGGAGGGTATTCCAGAGCTGGTACATAATGTCCCATCTATTAAAAAAAAAGAATTTGGAGGACCTCAGATAAGCTAAGAGAAGTGAGGGGAGAGAATATTTCAGACATGGGGGACAGATAGTAAAGATACAGAGGTGGGTAATGATGGCATTTTGTTCTCCCAAACTAGTCTTCAAATAACAAGCACAGGGGGAGTCAATCGCATGACTCCAAAGATATGATCCATTTCAGAACATGGTTTTTGTCTGATGTTGAATATTTGTGAAAGCCTGCCTCTTTCCTTTTCATTCCTTCATCAAGGATGCCTTTGTAAAAGAGTCAATGATTCTTAAAAAGATTTTATAGTGGGGTAACAAGGCAGAACCGTGGTTAGAGCACCAGCCCTGAAGTCTTGAGGACCTGAGTTCAAATCTGCTCTCAGACACTTAACATTTCCTACCTGTGTGACCATAGGAAAGTCAGTCACTTAAACCCAATTGCCTCAGAAGAAAAAAAAAAGATTTTGTAGAAGAGGAAAAGCAGGCTTGCATGTCTATAAGTACTGATATTTTTTCAGTCTTTTTTTTTTTTTTTGTGAAAGGGAATAATAGTTATCAAACTCATTATTAAGCTAAGAGAAGTAAGGAGCATTGTTTAGGCTCACTGGTGCATGTCAAAGATAAGAATGACCCCAGTTCATCCAGTCTCTACAGCTCAAGTTCTTTCCATTCACTGTATGTCTTCCTTTTCTTGGGGAATTAGGAGAGAGGGAGAGGAGGTTGTTGCCTACTCCCTGTGGCACATTATCCTTGATTTTTCCACAATTGCTCCACTTCTCTAGTGTCATGGGCCAAGGGCATGGCACAAGAGCCAACTTAGGTCTTTTAGCTCAACATTGCAGACATAGCTTAGATTCCTTGGGCCTTCCATATGTATCACAATGCTCATGTGCCCAGATATTTGAACATCCTCAAGACGCATTTAGCTCAAGCAAAAACCAACCAACCAAAAAAATAGGTAAACCTCCTAATCTTCCAGTTGATTTTGAATTCAATTCTAAAATTAGCATTTCTGTTTTTAAGCTTTATAATATATAGAATTTCACAAATCCATGTAATGTACTTAGCAGACAGAGTTGATATAGATGGTAGGAAAATCTAGGTTTAAATTTTATCTTTGACACATTACTTGCTGTGTGACTCTAGGCTAGTCTCAGTGCCCCAGGCAATTTTCTCATACTAGAAATTATAGTAGACAGGGATTTCTACATTAAGATCTCTCATATTATGAAACCAAATGATCCAGACCAAAATCAACAACAAAATTCTTTTGCAGCAGGCCCGACATTCATATCCACACATACAATCTAGTTCAAGCTTATTCATGATGTGATCTTAGTTGTCATTTCCCCTCTCTGTACTTCAGTCAGCTCATTTGTCAAATAAGAAGGTTGGATCAGACCATAATTACCAGTGAGTTCCCCAGTTTTTACAAGGAGAATTCTGATCACTGGTTTTTCTACCTGTCCATTTTGATTGAAGCAGTCTGTATATCATAATACATAAAGAGAAATATCTGGAGGACCTCATCCTCAACCACTTTAAGCAGTGGTCTTTCTTTTCAAGGAGGTTTTAGGATTCAGAACTCGAAATAATCTTAGACATCATTCTGATTCAATTTGTTCATTTTGTAGATGATTATTTTAAGATCCAAAAACTCATTCCAGGACTCACAAAAGTATTCAGTGTCAAAACCAGAATTTAAGTCCCCTGCCTCTAGAACTAGAGTTTTTTCAGAAGACTGACTACTCTTTGCAATAAAATCCTATTTTTACTCCTTTGCCACCCCAGCCTAATGGATCGGTTAAAAAAAATCCTATGAGAGCGCATAAATGCTCCTATGAAGCAGGGATGTGTGCGTATTCGAAAACCTGTCTATCAGCATAGGCTAAAAATGTAAGGCAGTCAGCCTCGGTCGGAAATTCAGGACACCATATGTTTTAGTTTCTAGGTCTACCTATTAGTTACATAAGAGCGCTAATGGAGAAGGGAACACTCAAGAGAGACTTTCCAATAAAGAATGCTTTTAAAAGAAAGTCTGACCTTGTGGAAGCGGCAAGTTCCCAGGGCTGTGGAATGTTCCCAGTCCCTGGGCTCAAACAAAACCAGTATTCAGAGAGTGACGGTGCCAAAGGAGAACAAAACCTGTCTGTCTCTTTGCTTTGTCTTTTCAGGGACTTTATCAAGGTGAGCACCCACCTGGGTGGGGCATCAGACACTGGGTCCAGAAACTTGAGAATCACTGCCAAGGTCATGAAGGCCATCTAAATCCTCCTGGTCATCTGTTCATTAAGAGAGGCCCTGTGCCCACAGTGCTCCAGAGACCATGAAAGATACACAGATAAGAGTCTCTGGTCTCAGTTTGTTTATAGAAGATGTTGCAGAAAGGCATCTTGGGAAGAGATGAGAGTAGAGACAACTGAGCAGCAAATTTGTGGAGAGGACATATTGTAGGTCCCTTTCCGGGGAGGAGGCTAAAAAGAAACCTTTTCTTAATCATTATCTTTCTTGATATTTCTGTAAATTTGTTACTGTTGGCTGTTTCATTCATTCATCCATTTATTAAATTTTTTATTAATAGCTTTGTTTTTATATTACTTTCATCTCTCAATACATCTTTCTCTTCCCTCTACATCTGAACTGTATCATAAAAGAATGAAAAAAGGAAGAAAAAAAAGTCTTCATCAAAACTAATCAATACATCAAAGGAATCTGACAAGATATATATTATATATGCACAGACATATATATGCATGCCTTCTTCCTAATATTCTCTTCTCCTTGATCATGCTCTCATAATGTCTTCTTGTCTTTATTGATCTTTCTTACGTCTCCTCTACTGGATTCTCTTCCTTTTCCTGCTACCTATATGTGGGCAATTCCCAAGGTTCTGTCTATCCTAGACCCTCTTCTCTGTCTTCACTTTCTCTTGGTGAAAGAACAGCTTAGCAGAGGGACAAGCATGCTGAAGATGGCCTCAGAAAGATATCCTACATTTCTTCCTTTGTGATATTGGGTGAAATAAAATCTTCCTGAGGCTCAGTAAGAATAATATCTATAGTAACAACCTCATAGAGTTGCTGTGAAACTCAAGAGGGATACTATAGCAAAATCCTTTGTATTAATAACACATTTAATATGGCACTTTAAAGGGAAGAAATCAGAGGGGAAACAAAGCATTTTACAAGTATTAACTCATTTTGTCTTCATAACAACCTTGCTGACAGGTGCTACTATTAGTTCTCTTTTACATTTGAAGAAACAGGGAAGCAAAGGCTAGGTGACTTGCCCAGGATTAAAACAAGAGATAAGTATCTGAGATTTAAATTCAGGTCTGACTTCAGAACCAGAGGTTTATTCATGGTACCTCCTAGCTGTCAAGTCTTAAAATGTTAAATAAATGTCAACTAGTGACACTGATGATTGCATCCTCCCTTCTCGCCCCCTCCATTCTTTAGAAACAAATGTCTTCTGCTTATTTTACTCAATCTCAGTTAATACAAGTATTCTCAGGTTTCTCTGACACCATCCCTAACAGTGCAATGATTTTCTTTCTCTCTTTCTTCCTTCCATCCATGCTTCCTTTTTTTCCTCCTTCCCTACCTCCCTCTTTCTTCCTTCCTTCCTTCTTCCTTCTCTCTCTCTGTCTTTCTCGCTTTCTTTCTCTTCTTCCTTCCCTCTCTCCCTCCATCCCTCCCTCCCTCCCTCCTTCCCTTCCTTCCTTCCTTCCTTCCTTCCTTCCTTCCTTCCTTCCTTCCTTCCTTCCTTCCTTCCTTCCTTCCTTCCTCCCTTCCTTCCTTCTTCCCTTGCTTTCCTCTTAATAAGTATGAGTAGAAAAAAGAATTTTAAAAAGAAATCCTTGTTCACTGAAAAAAGTAAAATTCATATAAAAAAGAAACAAATTATTTCCTAACCCAAAACAGCTAGCTTAGATCTTTCCCCAGAACTCCAGTTCTATGTTTCTTATAACATGATGGATAGCATCATCTCAATGCCCCTGTTGTAGGTTAAACAACAAGTTTCAAACCAGATTTCTATTGTTTCTTTTTAAACCTGCTCTCCCCCTAAATGCTCTCTTCCTATTCATGGTGCCAGCCTCTTCAAGTTTAAAACCTCAAGGTGACCTTGAATTCTTGCCTTTTCCTCACATATTTCCACTCAAACTGCCACTATTCAAATTCAAGTCCTCATTTCCTCTCTCTGACTCTATTATAACGATCTCCTAACTGATTTTCTTCTACCCTGGAGTTTTCCCACTTCCAATCATTTCTCCATACTACCACCTAAATAATTATTCTATTATGTAGCTCTGCCCATGTTTGGCCTTTGCTCTGTGGTTTGATGTTGCTTACTTTAAAAACACTAAACTTGCTATCCTGGCATGTGAAGCACCATTTTGCCCATTTTTTCAACCTGACAAAATTACTATCTTCATAGTACTGAGGCAGCTAATGGACAGAGCTCTGGTTCTGGAGTCAAAAAGTCCTGAGATCAGGCTTACTTTGGGCAAGTCTTTCAGCTTCTGCCTGTCTTAGTTTCATCAATTGTAAAGTGGGGATAATAATAGATTGTTGTGAGGATTGAATTATTTAAAAAATATATTACATTTAAAATATTTTCCCCAATTACATGTTAAAATAATTTTTAGCATTTTTCAAAATGTTTTGAGTCCCAATTTCTATCCTCCTCCTTGAGGTGATAAGCAATCTTGTATAGTTTATATATGTGCAACAAATGATATTCTTGTAAAAGTTCTTGGCACATATTGTTGCTGAATCATTTCAGTCATGTCCAATCTTTCATGACCACATCTGGGGAGATTTTCTTGGCAAAATTACTGGAATAATCACTACAATTTCCTTCATTTGACAGAGGGAGAACTGAGACAGGGAATGGGAACAACAGATGGAGGAAGTCCTTGAGTAAGGAGAACCTGAGTTCAATTCCCACCTCGGAAATTTATTAGTTGTGGGCAAATCCTGTTCTATCAACTGTACCTTCTAGCTTCCTCTACTTGGCACATGCTTAATGAATGCTTGTTTCTTTCCATCATTCCCCATGTTTGTAATAAGCTCCTGCCCCACCTCAGTCTATTGACATTTCCCTCCCTTCCTTAAATACCAATTTCTTTCCCTTACCAAATTTTTCATAGCTCCATTTTCCCACTCTCTATTTTAAGAGAAGAAAAGGTGGATATTTCAAAATTGAATGAGTTTATCCTGCTGGTGCCCTTTCTTCCCTTCCCAAGAGGAGCCAAGGAGGATGTGTTTCTGTTAAATTACCAGGAGACTGGTCTATAAAGTTAACCTGCCTCCATCTGCTATTCCCATTCCCTGTCTTCCTTTGGTTCTCTTCTATATTTCCTCTTGGTGAAGCCTTCCACTGCTACTCCAGCCCACACCCATTATTCCCTTCTCCAATCTCACAGCCCTGTTCTGTGACTATGACATAATTCCCGATTATGGAGCATCTTGTCTTATCTTTTCTTGTTCACAAAAGCATTTTTAAGTGATATTCTTCCTTTCCCAAAGAGACTACAAACTTCTTTCTGGTACAGACTGTGTCTGATTCTTTAGAATTCAATAAACAACATTAAGCACTTTTTTTGTATAGTGAGGCATCATGGCATAGGAGTAGAAAGCTGATCTCATTGCCAGAAAGATTGAGTAGAACTCAAGGCTTGCTTACTACCTCTGATACATGGGTTGTATGACTTTGGCTAAATCATTAATTTCCTACTGATCTAGGCAACTCTCTAAGGCTAAGTCCTTTGCATTAGTAGACTCTATTTTCATCCACAGATTTCACTTACTTGTGAAATTGTGGTTCCAGTCCCTATCTTTATCCTATTATACACAAGGTATTTTGCTAGGTTCTAGAGATACAGTTGAAATAAAAAATAAAAAAAAACAGTTCTTGTCCTCAAGAAACTTGCAGTTTATTGGAGGAAGGGCTGACTAAGGAATATATACAATCAATTTAAATATGAAGCAATACCTAAGAAATGGTAAAAGAAAGATATGAAACCCTTTAAGAAATCTGAGGAGGAAATCCTTTTCAGTTGATGTGGAGAAAGGGGTTATTTTTATTGTTGTTCATCCTTCATTCATGAGGACCAATGACATAATGAAAGTGATGTTTTAACTTGCCCACGGATTGGATTTAAGTGAGACAGAGCTGGGCAAAGTTGTCAGCCTCACTCTCTCTTCCAGAGACATCAGAATCCAGCGGCAAAGCAAAAGTCAAGATGTCTTAGAAATTCAGCTAAGTGACAAAGTGAGCACCAGACCTCAAGTCAAGGGGAACTGAGTTCAAATCCTGTCTCAGATACTTTCTAGCTATATGACCTGGGGTAAGCCACTTAAATCTGATCATGTCCAAAAACGAACAAACCCCAAAAGAAAAAGATGACTTGAAGAAATATATAGTAGGGGGCAGAGAGGTGGATGTATCAAAGATGGTTTCACCAAAGTGGTGGAATCTGACATGGGATTTTAAGGAAGAAGTAATTAAATATTCATCCTTCTTCCTAGCATCCTGGAACCCCTTCACCTACTCACTGATTTCATTTCTCACCTCACTTTCTACCTTTCAGACCCTCAGAGCAAATTCTCTCTTCCCTAACTGCTTATGATATGATGGAGCACACAATCGTTTGAGGCTGAGAGATTTCAACAAAGTGGGATTTACCAGCTAGGTGATTATTACTAACCATTACATTTCTTTGATATTTAGTTTTCTCATACATGAAATGGGTGTATTGATAACATTTGTACTATCTACCTCACAGTTTGGGTGCAGAGAAAATATTTTTAAAAGCATAAAGTGCTACATAAATGTAACTTCTTATTATTTGTGATATCGCTATGTAACACTATATCTGGATATCGCTATGTAACACTATATCTGTGTGTGTACCTAGATATACACATTATATAATGTGTTTTTACACACAGACACATACATGAATGGGTATGTGTATAAGACTAAAAAATAATCCGGTATTTAATAAGTGTGCTCGTTTATAAAATTGTAGAAGCTTTCTGTGGATTTAAAAGCAAAACAAAACAAAACAAGCTTGATTTAAAGATGTAAAAACAACAAAAACAAGACAAAATTGAGTCTTAAAAAAATCAGTGAAATGAATTAAATTTTATCCTTTAAGATTTATAATTTATATAGAATGGTCTATAAATCTATTTCTTTTTTATTTTCTTTTGAAGAAAGTGGAATTTCCTAACATTAAAGGCATGTGCACTTATAAAAAAAGAAAAAGTTTTAAAATGGCCATCATTACGTCCTCTGCACGTCACACCACAGATGATTGCCTATCCCTAGCCCTGGCTGTTAAATAAAATAAATATATATCCACATAGATAGAGTGTTATTTGGTGTATGTGTATGTAGGTATGTATTTGTGTCTTTGTACATGGGTATTGAGATGAATCTCTATCTGGATGTGTTGTTATCTGTGTAGTGGACAGGGACTTCTTCCTCCTTCCAAGCTTAACACTCTGGCTGTTCCTTCTCGGACAAGTTATTTCCTGAACAAAGTTTCCTCATTAGCCTACTTTACTATATTGTTTTGAGATATTCTGTAACTAAGAAAGTGCTTGTATAGTTGTTTGTTCAGTTATTTTCAGTGCTATGTGACTGACTCAATTTGGTGTTTCTGACAAAGTGGTTTGCCATTTCCTTTTCTAGCTCATTTTACAATTCAGGAAACTGAGATAAATAGGGTTAAGAGATTTGCCCAGGGTCATACAGCTAGTGATTATCTAAGGCCAGATTTAAACTCATTTCTTCCTGACTCCAGGCTCACCACTCTATTCATTGTCTCATCCAGCTGTATAATGTAAACTATTGTTGATTGCATTGATATTTGGATATTAAATATCAAGAAACCTCCTAATTTTATACATTATTCACTATTATTTTATTATTTATCATTACTATGTGTTTGAACTATAATAAAACTGCCCAGTCCACTCTCCATGCCTTCTCTACTTTGGCTATCAAAGTATCTCTTCAGATGATCCAAATCTCTCTCTCTCTCTCTCTCTCTCTCTCTCTCATACAATGAGCGTTTTTTTGGGGTGTGTGTGTGTGTGTGTGTGTGTGTGTGTGTCATCCTCTCCCATGGTTGGTTCCCCAGACCTACAGAAGGTGGAGATTGCCGAGTTTCATCTTTTGCATAGTGTCACAATCACAGAATGCCCGAGCTAGAAGGGCCTGGGAGCAGAGAATATACAATGTCAGAGCTGGAAGGGACTTTGCAGATCGTGCTGTCCATCTGACAGGTGAGTCACCTTGGAGTCAGCTCTGATAAGTGAGCTTTTATTTTATCTGTCTGACAAATGAAATATGCCTTTGCATACTCCTCTCCCCTTTAAGTATGGTCTTAACCCATTAGAATAGAGCCTCCTTGAGGACAAAGACTGTCTCCCTCACTTTTATCTGAATCCCTAGTTCTTGACATGATGTGTGACACATAGTAAGCTTTCTCTGTGTGTGTGTCTCTCTCTTTCCTCTCCCTTCCTCTCCCCTATCCTCCCTTCTCTTCCCTTCCCCTCCCTTGTCTTCTCTTATCCTTCCCTCCCCTCTCTCATTCTCTGGCTCTCTCTTTTTCTCATTCTCCCCTCCCTTATCTTCTCTTATCCTCCCCTCCCCTCCCCGCTCTCATTCTCTGGCTCTCTCTTTTTCTCATTGTCCCCTCCCTTATCTTCTCTTATCCTTCCCTCCCCTCTCTCATTCTCTGGCTCTCTCTTTTTCTCATTCTCCCCTCCCTTATCTTCTCTTATCCTCCCCTCCCCTCCCCTCTCTCATTCTCTGGCTCTCTCTTTTTCTCATTCTCTGTCTCTCTATATTTCTATCTCCTTGTCTCTGTCTCTGTTTCTGCCTCTGTCTCTCTCTCCCATTATACATTTTTGTACTTACGGTTCATTTCAGGTCAAGGCAGTCCACTGCCATTGATAGCCTACCAGGAGACATGTTTTCAGCTCTGTTTTCCAGACCTGTTCAAGGAAGGGGAGAGCTTCTCTGAAAGGAGTGAAGGCCTTTAATGAGAGAGTCAGGGCATCCTTATTAGGAATATATTGACCTTCATGTATACTTATTGTGTATCTAAGTTATATTTTAATATATTTAACATCTACTGGTCATCCTGCCATTTAGGGGAGGGGGTGGGGGGGGGGGGGGTAAGAGGTGAAAAATTGGAACAAGAGGTTTGGCAATTGTTAATGCTGTAAAGTTACCCATGTATATATCCTGTAAATAAAAGGCTATTAAATTTAAAAAAAAAAAAAAAAAAAAAAAAAAAAGGAATATATTGACCTTGACCATGACTATCCCCAAGTTGTCCCATTTTGGTGAGAGAGGACCCTTGCCCTCCCCAGATATGCACCAGGCCCAGGGTTTCTGGTATGAATTTCCACCCTAGGGAGATTAACAAGAGGAATGCAGTAACAGCAGCTTCATGAAACCAGATCTCCCTCTTGGACGGAGCAGCTGTGTTGAAGTCAGTGGCATCTGAAGTATGGGTTGTTGGTATGAGAAGTATCTCCTAGCTTAATTCCCTGTCACCGCACTCACCTGTCAGATGGACAGCTCGATCTGCAAAGTCCCTTCCAGCTCTGACATTCTATATTCTCTGCTCCCAGGCCCTTCTAGCTCGGGCATTCTGTGATTGTGACACTATGCAAAAGATGAAACTCGGCAATCTCCACCTTCTGTAGGTCCGGGGAGCCAACCATAGGAGAGGATGACAGGAAAAAAACCTCTTTGTATGAGAGAGAGAAGGGGGATCATTTGGATATGGGCCCTGGAAAAAAATATTTTGCAGACTTTCCATCCAGAAGCAAAGGAGCATGGGTATTTCAGAAACCTTGATGTATGAAAGTATAAATTAAGAGAAGATTTGAAGATTCACATAACAAAATGCAAGCTAGCATGGTGCAGTAGAAGCCAAATGGTTTATTGCAAGGGGTAGCTTCCTGGATAGGGAAAAGAGAGGGATACACTTGGAAATAAATGTCAATAAAAAACAAAATAGAGAGGAGAGAAGAAATCAAGGTATCTGGGCCATGGAGTCTCACAATTTTTTTTTTTTTAGGCAATTGGAGTTAAGTGACTTGCTCAGGGTCACACAGCTAGAAAGTATTAAGTATCTGAGATCAGATTTGAGCTGATTCTCTATCCACTGTACCATCTAGTTGCTCCTTTCCTCAAAAGTCTTAGTACAGTTTTAACCACGAAAGTCACTTCTGTACACAATCTGTACTAAGACTTTTGAGGAAAGGGGCAGCTAGATGGTGTTATGTATTTTTATGTATGTCTACATATATACATATATGTATATACATATGGGTATGTGTGCATATACATATATACTGTTTAAATGTCCACATGACAATGTGTTAGCCAAAAAAAATGCAGTAAGTGTATTATGGGCAATTAATTAATTGTTCTTATCTTTTAAAAATTCTTAACAGGTATCAAAAATGGATTTTAAAAATCTACTTTACAAGATTAGTAAAGCAAGACTTCCTACTTTTGAAAAAAGATCTTTTATTTATTTTGTGGGAATCGTGTCAAAGCAGATACAAAAAAATTCAGATGAAGAAAGATTAAATGGATCCACACAAAGTCAATTGGACTAGGAGTCCTGTTGGCTTGTGTTCAGTTGTCTTGACAGCTAATTTCTGTGATCTTGGACAAGTCATCCATCAGGAACAATGCAAGGTCACATTCAGGTAACACGGTAAGGTTTACAAACCTGAAGGTGGGTAGTGCAAAGAGCTGTTCCCATTTTACAGATGAGAAGACAGAGGATCACATAACTAGGGTTCTCACCCAAGGCCACATAGCTAGTGAGCTGGTAGAGTAACATTAGCTCACATCTTGAGCTGCTTTCACTTTTCTTGAACTCTAAAACAAGCAGGCCAGACTAATTGATCTCTAAGCACTAACCTTCAAAGATTCTATGGGAAATAATTTCATTTATTCAGAAAAACAATTATTGTTTAAATCAAGTGGCACCTGCCTTCAAAATGGCCTGTAGAAAACCATTTAGGGCATGTATTAGCATGAACCCAATTACATAAACTAAGCATTAAAGTACCTAAGCTTTCTTGCTTCCTAATTATTGAGCTGGGGCGGGGACAAGCTGCAGCACCTGGGGGCAAAGCCATTTGCCTAACCTTTCAGCAAGCATGTGCTTCATTTCCAAGAAACTTTCCATGATCTTGTGTCTAACATTCCTGGGGATACTTTGTCCTTTTTAAAGCAGAGTGCCCGGGGGGCAGATTACTTGGCCCATAAAACCAGTTTTCGGCCGAGGCTGCACAGGTACACAAAACATTCCCCTTGGAGCAGAGAGCCTATTGGGATCTTTGAGTCTGGATTGAATGTGTGAAAGATAGTAGGGCTGGGACTCAGTGTGTGATAGTGAAAAGTGGTCTCTGCACCTGGAACTAGCTGATCTAGTTTCAGAATCTTTTTTAGAAACTGGCCACGGGTCACTCTATCTGCCAAAGCCTCTGTTTCCCCAAATGTTCCCAACAGGATAATAAAACCTCACAGGCTTGTTGTAAGGAAGGAGTTTTGTAAATTTTAAAATGCAAAAGGAATATAAATTGTCTTCCCCTCTAAGTGATGAAGCCGGAGAAAGCAAAGTAAAGTTTACTTTGTAAAGGAGAATAATAAGAATGATCATAATAACTGGTCAATTAAGCATTTATGTATTGAGCACTAGGCTAAGTCCTGGGGACACAAAAAAAGGGGGAAATCAGTTCCTCCCTTCAAGGATTTCATAGTCTAATGGGAGAAGCAACATAAAAGCAACTGTACCACTTGCAATACTCAATGATGATTATTACTACTCATACTCAACCCCACTAAAGTCCATGTCTATGTGAACTTTAGGTTTGCTTTACAAAGCGCTAGGAAAGGCCTAATCTTTGGGCTCTGACATTTATTAGTTCTGTGATCTTGGACAAGTCACTTAAGCTCTGACTGACTCAGTTTCCTTTTTTTGTAAAATGAGGATAAATAATGTTGTGATGAAGAGAGCCATCTACACCCAGAGAAAGGATGATGGGAAACTGAGTATGGATCTCAACATAGCATTTTCCCTCTTTCTGTTGTTGTTTGCTTGCATTTTATTTTTTCTCATTTTTTTTTTTTCTGGTTTGATTTGATTTTTCTGGTACAGCAAGATAATTTTATAACTATGTATGCCTATATTATTGGATTCAACATATATTTTTTACCATGTTTAACATATATTGGATTACTTGCTGTCTAGGGGACAGAGTTGGGAGAAGAGGGAGAAAATTGGAACACACGGTTTTGCAAGGGTTAATGTTGAAAAAGTATCCATGCATATCTTTTGAAAATTAAAAAGCTTTAATAAAAAATAAAATAAAATGAGGATAGTACCTACCTTCTGAGGTTGTTGTGAGGATCAAATGGTACAATATGTGTAAATAATAGTTATTATTATCATTTTCTTGGGTGAACTTTGTAATAGCCCTGTCAGGTAGGTGGTATATCATACAAAGACTTTCAAAGTGGAAAGCAACCTCAGAAACCAGTTAGCACAATCAGATAAGAATGACCTCTACAATCAGTTATTATGGTACCTAATATAAGATAGACACTAGGCTAAGCACTTTACAAATATTATTTCATTTCTTCCTCATAATTCTGAGAGATAGGTGCTGTTATAATCCTCATTTTATGAGTAACTGAGGTAGACTTGCCCAAAGTCACATAGCTAGTATTTGAGGTCATATTTGATCTCAGGACTCCCTGATTCTAAAGTTGGGGTTTTAGCCACTGTGCTGACGAGCTGTCTTTATAAGAAATGGTCCTTGAAGACTTCCAGTGGTGGGTACAGCAAGTAGCCCCCTCCACTTCAGGATGATTCTATTCATCAAGAAGCATCACCAAGCATCAGACCTGAGTCTCTGTGCCTATAACTTTTATCCATTTTTTAAAAGAGTGTTTTGGTTTTTTTCCAATTATATATAAAGACACCTTTCAACATTTATTTTTTAAATAAAATTTAAAATTTTTCTTCTGCCTTCCCCATCCTCCCTCCCCAAGACGGCAAGCAATCTGAAATAGGTTTATACATGTGCAATCATGCAGAACATATTTCTACATTAGTCATGTTGTGAGAGAACAAACCAAAAGGGGAAAAAAAACCATGAAAAAAGATCAAGTTAAATTAGTATGCTTCCATCTGCATTCAGACTCTATCAGTTCTTTCTCTGAATGTGTTATTCATTGTTTTTAGTTCTGACTTTTGGAAGCAAGTTAAACAAAGCTAATCCCTTTTTCACATTTCAGTCCTCCAATGAATCATGATGATGATGATAATGGTGACGATGGAGATGATGATGACGATTATTATTTATATAATGCTTTGAAGATTGCACTTTATATATTAACTCATCTCATTACTTAAATTACTTTAAAATGACTATAATGAATGGATGAATGAAAAAGTCTTTATTAAGGGCTGTCTATGTTCAATGCAAAACAAGTCAGCCTCACTGAATCAGTAAGATCAAAAAGGAAAAGAAAATGAGAAAGAAAACACAACTTATTTCTACTTTGTATTTGTCTTCTTTATTTGCCTTTACATGTATAGGTTTCTCTAATTGGACTATAAGCTTCTTGGGGGTAGGGACAGTTTGACTTTTGTCTTTGCATCCCCAACATTTAATACAGTACTTGGCACATAATAAGTACTTAATAGGTAGATGGTATAGTGCAGTGGTTCTCAAAGTATGGTCTAGAGAATCCTGGGGATCTCTGAAACCCTTTTAGAGGGTCTACAAATTCAAAAATAGTTTTTATTTCCAATATGGTAAATGTCTATAAATATAACCCAGATAAACAAAAACGCTTTGGAGAGATCCTCAATCATTTTTAATAGGATAAAGATACTGAAAACAAAAGTTTGAGAACCACTGGTAGACCTAAGGTCAGAAAGACCTTAAGATAATAATAACTATTATTTACACAGATGGTATCATTTGATCCTCACAACAACCTCAGGAGGTAGGTACTATCCTCATTTTATTTTATTTTTTATTAAAGCTTTTTAATTTTCAAAAGAAAGGTCAAATTCTGCCTCAAGAAACCTATTAGTTGGTCTTGGGCAAATTATAGCTTCAGTGTCTTAATTTGTAAATGTGAATAATAAGAGCCCCTATATCACAGAAGTGTTGTGAAGAAGCAGTGAATATATTTAAGTTATTTTCCAAACCCTAAAGTTCTATGTTAGCTGTTCTCATTGATTGATTTTATTCCTCTTCAAAGCCTGGGATGGGATATGGAGGGAGAGAGTAGAGTCCCTGAAGAGGAAGAAAAAAGGCACCTCTGGTACTTTCTCCTTTCTTACCCTCCGCCCCACAGGTGGAAATCCCTGTCATTCAGAATTTGTGTGTAACATCTACTCATGGATATACATATGCTCATATACACTCACAGAGACACATTTTATGTGTGTGTGTATATATGAAATCCTATGTCGTGAAATCTGGGGAGCAGAAATGTAAAGGTGAATATATTCTTTGAGGAAAGTGCTGAGGGAAATCCAAGCTTTCTGGAAGACTTAACATTTGAGTTGGATTTTGAACAGGTTCTGGGCCAAGCAACCACTATGTTTTTATAGAGATATGTGTCCAGTGAGTATTGTGCTATGGAGCTGAAGTGTGGAATACATAAAGAGCAGCACTAGAGAGTGCTATGAAACATCAGGCTTGAGTTTCCCTCAGGAGGCTATAGGAAAGCAGAGGGATTTTATCCCAAAAGTCACATGAATCAGCTCTGAGTGAAAGGTTATTCTGATAAGGCTGTGGTGGGTGGATTGGAATTAGGAGGTAAGGAAGGACAGAAAACATCCTAGCTGGTCTAGGTTGGTGTGTCAAGGTAAAGTCCAGAAAGGTGATGTGAGTGGAGGCAGCAAACTGAAGATTGGATCACATCATAAGGCATTTTAGAGATCTCAGACTGAGAATGTCCTGCAAATGACTACTGTTTCAGGATAAGATCTTTCTTGCTTACGACTAATTTTTAAGCCATTGTGGACAAAGGCTGCATTAATCCAGTGACTGACAGAAGAAAAAATGCTAGACATCAGTCCCATTCTGGGAAACTGTAAATGGATATAATGGGGAGTAGATATCCAAATTCTACCTCCAACATACTAGTTGTGACTTTGGACAAGTCACTTCTGTTGTTTTCTTCTTCATTTTTTAAAATCTGAAAATAAGAATTCCTTTGCACATGTTCAAATATATTGGATCACTTATCAACTGGGGGAGGGGATGGAAGGAGGGAAAAATTGTAGGAGTCACTGTTGAAAATGAATTCATGTATATTTTGAAAGTTAAAAGCTTTAATTAAAAAAATAAGCTAGTTATGAGGATTAAATGAGGTGATGTAAAGCACACAGTTCAGTGATTGATCCATAGTAGGTACTTAAAAATGTTTAATCCCACCCTTAATTCCTCATAAAGCCTAATTAATACAGGGTGGTTTGTTCTTCTTTAAACAGGCTTATAACATTGCTACAGGGAACGCCTAAGGTTTTTTAAGCTCTATTTAACAAATATGTTGATTTATTTTGATTTGAGCTTACACTTACTATGAGTCAAATGATAACGTATTTAAAGTGCTTTGCAAACTGTAAAATTCTCTTTATCATTATCTAGGTGTAATGGTACAAAGCATTGGATAGTGTTGATATAGAATGAGAAAAAGTATTATAGTTGGTTCTCAAAATGTAATCTGGGTCGCCAGGAAGTCTATGAAGCCAAAGTTATTCCAGCTTTATAAGAATACTAAGCTACTTTTATTTCTAATATGGTAAATACCGATAGACACAGTCTACAGAAACAAATCTCTTTGGCAGGGGCTGGGGAACAAGTTCTCGATTTTGAAGGGTAAAGGGGTCCTCATACCTAAATCTCAGAGTCAGTCTAGAGTGAGCCATGTGGTCCTGGGACAAAGGAAATGTCATTCACTTCTTTTGGTCAGTTTCAACATCTATTTGATAGGGACAAGTCCTATTAGACCATATTAGTATGGTCCTTTTCATGTATCCAAGAATTCTAACGTTTCCATCACCTTGGAGAAATTAACCTGTCTTTACAAAACTAATTTCTTCTATAAAATCTACATGTGACAAGTAAACGATGTTCTAAATCCAAGTCTTTCCACAAAGATAGCTTCAAAATTAAGGATTGGGCCCAGCCTTATTATCTTACTTTATTGGGTCATTTAGTCCTTGTTCCAGATCTAATTATGATCACTTTCTGGACATCAACTCATCCTTTTTAAAATTTTTTCAATGTCCAGACCAAAATGACTTTCCCCACATCCCCACCGCAATCCTTTTTCACCTTTTGTCCAATAGTGGCCCTCCCACAAAACCCACAAAATCTTATTTCTCCCTCCTTTACCCTTTCATCAATCACTATAAATCAATACCCTGGTCAATTCAAAATTTCCTTATATCCATCCCCAATGCAATAACTTGAAGATGAGAATTGTTTCAGCCAAGAGAGCTAAATTTTTCTCTATTTCAGTGATAGAAGGAAATCCCCTCCCCAAGGATACTGGCTTTGTAACTTGACTTGTCCAAGATGACATAGCTTGTATCTCCCTTGCTTTAATTTCCATCTACATAATATCTAATAAATGCTCTCTGTTCAACTGGAAGTGATCTCTTTGCTTTGTAAAGACATTTTACATTCTGTGTACTTCTTATGCCCTTAACCTATTTTGTTATTTCTGCCCATGCCTTAAGCTCTTGGGCCGGATGGTCACAGCACCTGTCCTAGGAATGGGTTTTTTTTTCTAGGTAGTTAAAACTTAGTTTCATCGGATTTCTTATGTAAAGCCTGGTTATTTTTCATGAGAAATTCTTACCAATTCCTAGGGAATGACTCAGAATGGGTCCCACCTGCCTGCTGGGAATTGGGAATCAGAATGTTGATTCTATTTTACTCCAACTGGAAAAATGGATTACCATTTTCTTAACAGGCTTTTACTGAGAGGCTCCAAGTCCAAAGGGATTTTCAGATTGGGTGTGGAGCAAACAGGGGTTTCTTAATGATTTCAGCATGTTTCTATCAGAAGTTACTTATACAACCTGGTCAAATGTATTTATTGCTAAACAAATAAAATCAGTACCTGGCTTAACAAAGTTTTAAGTTTATTAGTTTGATTGATCTCCTTAAAAACAATCCATACAACTCTTTGTCTTTAATACCAAGTCTATAGGAACTGACAAGAAATTTAATCAATAATGTGGTCAATATGGCAGACTTGGAGACTTCTGCAAATGCCTTTTTGGAATGTATGAGCTGCATTGCTCATTGCTAGAGAACTAAATTGGATTTAAAGGAAGAAATGAACTCTTAGAAATGACATCTGAAAATGGGGTCAAGTGAAACCATCTATCCAAGACAAAGGAAGCCAGTTCCAAATCTGAAGAATGTTTCTCTCCCCATGCCCCATTTCCCTAAATAAAGAAACAGGGATAATTCAGTTATAATCCATCTTTATTGTAAAAATCCAGATATAAAATGTATTCTTTCAGTCTCTCCGGTTTTTCCTTTTTTACAAAAACAAAAAGGCACATAAAAACCTTCCCATAGACGGATGTATACAGGCAGCCCTCCCCCCTCCCCCCCATATCTACATGCTTCATTCCGGGACGTGTTGCTTTCCCCACATGCTTCGGTTCTTTCCTACCAGGGTAAAATTCTGAATTCCAAGACTGAATTACACAAAGAGGTGGTGATGGATGCAGAATATGTGGAATGGCCCACGACGTGCAGTAAAGGGAGACTAGTAGTAGGTTTCTTTCTCCACCCAGCCTAGAAAAGTAGACAAGACACTTATAAGGAGGTGGGGAAAATGTTGGTTATTTGTGAATATTTTTAAGTGCAAACAAACCAAAAAGAGAGCTGATGAGGATAATCGGCATAACTGAGAGTATATCTCATTGTTCTATTTGGAAATAATGAACTCAGGGAGCAGCTGGGTGATGTAATCAGCCCTGAAGTCAGAAGGACCTAGTTCAAATCTGGTCTCAGACCCCCTAGCTGTGTCAAGTCACTTAACCCCAACTGCATCCAAAAACAAACAAAAAATCCACAGAAAACTCTGAAATTAGGGTATGGGCTGAGTAGTTAATTGTGAATTCTGATTCTGCCTTAAGAGTTACTGGCATTTCAAACACTGGTTGGGACGGCTTCCCACTAATTACCCCCAAAGGTTCCCAGTTCAGAGCTTTAAAAGCAAACCCAAGAAGGGACCACCCGTCTCCCACTTCCCAATCATAACAGAAAGGTCCTTACCACCAGGGCTCCTTCTGATGATGAGCTTTCTGACTTCGTCATATACGAAGATAAGGAGAGAGTAAGGGAAGGCACAGAACCACCATGTTGGTCTAAAAATAGAAATGAGTCAAATAAGTCAAGCATGCTGGTGGCTACGTGGGGGAGAGAGGAAGTGAGGAGAAAAGTCATGTGTCTGGGTAAAGCAATGATGAAATCCTTCCTCCCAAGGACATGCTAACCACACTCCTGGATACACATAACAACAAAAAACAAAGAGTCACTTTGAGAAACGGTCAACTAGAAAAGCTAAAGGAAATAAACTCAGCCACATGCCTCAGGCCTAAAAGGATTTCATTAAAGAAAATCAGGTCATGGGGGTTTATTTAGTTAGCCCTTTTTTGGGATTTCATTCTTTTTTGGGGGATTTATCCTTCATGATGGGAGGAGATTTGGGCATATTCTCTTATTATTTTGTGGTGATTTCATTGAAAAAAATCTTGCTCGAGACTGAACAATTATTTGCTTTATCTGCTGAACTTCTGAACCTTGGACCTATGGCCGGCCCAGTCTCCCCAGTCACAGCAGCCCTGAGGGACAGAGCGCTGAATGACAGATTTTCTTTTATTTGAATGACTGGTGTTTAGCCCAAGGCTTGGCACACAGAAGGCACTTAAATGTTTAATGAATGAACGATAATGGGCTCCAAGGTGAAACCTGGAAATGACATTTGATATGACAAGAAGTGAGGGGAGGGCGAATCCTCCAGCTCATTACTTGGGAGACTGCTCCTGAAGCTTTATTTACCTGGCCCCAGCAGCAACCCCTGCTCTGCATCTATTTTGATAAATAAATGTTGGGGTTTAGATGATTCCAGTCTAGCCTCTGGGTTGGTAAAATTCCCCCCTGAAAGAACTAAATTCTGAAAGCAATAGTCAAAAGGGTTCCATCTCAAATTTTAATAGATATCAACTGAATCTAGTAGCTTACTTGAGGGGATACATCCTTAGGGCAACTCCCATTCCAGGACAGTATGAAAGGAAGGCAGCAAGGGCAGTTTCTTCAAAGAGGCCAAATATTAAGATCTTGTTCCTAGAGAGGGGAAAAAAAATTGGGGGGTGTTGAGGCAATGAAAATACTTCAAATTCAAAATATACACCTTTCCCTCAACTATTCCTGCAGTCCAGGACCTTAAAAAATGACTTTAAAATCCCCCTCCCCTCCAATACCTCATTTTAAAGATAAGGAGGTATGATGGAAGAGAGAATAATTTATTAGACAGCCAATGCTGCTCAAGAGCAGTGGCCCAGATCACTTCCGATCTTGTGTGTCAGGGTGACTAAAATTGTATTGTGCTCCAGAGCAAAGGGCAGATACTGGATACTTGATACTCCCTCAAACCTTTAAACTATTCTGTTTAAGGTGGGATATATTTCAAATAAGGGCCAAATGTCACGAAATCATGAATGTCCCCCAGGGGATGACTCAGTCCCACCAGAAGGCTGTGTTCTGGGGAGATCCTTAATACCAGAGCTTCCCTTGCATGTGTCACTTACTTCATTCCCTGCTGGAAGACTGAATTCCTTCTGGTTTTACAAATGATCAGATCGGCCCACTGCACCACCACAATACTGACAAAGAAGGCTGTGTGGCAAGTGAACTCCACTATTTTCCTCTGTTCATAAGTCTAAAGGAGAGGGAGATAAAAACACATTGAAATTTGTTTTCTTCACTCCTTTCCTTTTCCCTTCATCTTCCTCTAGTCTTAGGAGTCATGGAAGAGGTCTTACCCACTGTTGACCATAGCTGTCTTCAACATCATTCACCCATCGGTCATCCCATTGCACTCGGATCCCTAACAGGCCTGAGGGTAAGAAGCCATTCTCGGCCAGAATCACAAAGTATGTAAAGAAGCCTCCAAGAGCTTGGATCATACCTGAGAAAAAAGAAAATGTGCCCTTTATTCTTCCCCAAATAGTCAGCACTTTTATATATAGGACATTAATTTGTATTAGCTCCACAGTAGCCCTGAGGTTTGATGGATAGGAGTTTATTATTGCAAGAGATAAGGAAATAAGGGTTCTTTTCTTAATCCCATTAAGTAATGGACTACAATTTGTGACCCACTGTTCTTTTCACTCTTACCAAATTGCTATTTTCCAAATAAATCTATTTTCAGATGACGACACAATGAGCACCTGACTAGCCCACTAATATGCAACTAGTACTTCAGGACTTATCCAAAGAGCATGTTAAGAGTTATGATGAGAACTTCTCATCTCCCAAGGAAGGTGGAAATAGTTCATTCCTGGGCGATTTTTCAGGAACAAAGTTGTTCTCTGTAGGCAGCTAGATCCGTGACTCACTTTGCCCTTGAGCTTGAATGAGCTGACCTTTCCAGAGCTCTAGCACCTCTTCAACACTCCATACCTCCCTTAATTCCATTTTTTATTAGCTACCCTCCATAATGGGGATGGGGAATGCTTGCTCTCTTCATGTGGGTGTCTGGGGTTCTCTAGCTTTCTTCAAAGGCTTTTTAATATTAATGCCATCCCTCTATTTCCAAATGTGTATTACTCTATTACTCATTTGTACAGTTATTTGCATGTCATTTCTTAAGAACTACCTTTTGCCTCTTTTTTCTCCCCAATGCTTAATAATTTTTAATTAATTTAACATTCTACTAGGAGTCCATGAGCTGTCACCAGAAGTACTACTTTCCCATCTTTTTACTTGGGAGAAGAGTATATACTAGCTGTACATTCTTTTAGAATATTTGGTTCAGAAAAAGAATGTACCAACAAACACACATATAAGGCTGAACCAAATATTCTAATGGTACAAATCTTAGATGCCCTGATCTACAGTGTTAGAAAGGAGAAAAAGACAGAGACAGAGAGAAAAGGAAGAGAGATAGGGAAAGACAAAAGTGGAAACAGAAACAGATACTGAGATCTCTGTCCTTCAGTTCTTACTAGTTCAGGAAAAGAGATGTGATCATTTCTCACAGCCTGACCAACTGAATTCTCCAGGTTTGCAAACTAATCTCTAGCATTTAGTGCAAGCCTAAGATTTCAATTCAGACTAAGGATTATTTGCTCCTTTGAATTCCCTCATGTACCTTCATAAGATTAGATTGTCCTCAATTGCCAGTAAAGCATGATTTTACCAGGAAATACTAGTTCGAGTACAAAACTAAAAATTCCTCCAAAAGTGACAATGAACAGAATAATCTTAACACTTTGAGATAAAAGGAAGAGAAGAGATGCTATAAGGCTTTATTAATAATTAGATTTTAAAAAGCTTTTTTAGTCTATGTAGGACAAATACCAAGATCTCCAAACTGGTCTATCTCCTTCCCTCTAAAAACCAGGTGCTTTCCATTCGGTACCACAGTGTGATTACTGCTTACCAATTTGCCCATAGGCCATGCTAATCAGCCGCTCATTCACCAGTTTGTCTGTTTTGGGATTTCTGGGTTGTCTCTTCATGATGTCACTCTCAGCCTGCTCGTATGCCAGTGAAATAGCCGGTACCTTGGAAGAAGGACAGAAGATGTTCATGATCAGGGCTGTGACCAGCATGGGGCAAGGCAAAGAGTGTTGTCGATTTTTCTTGAGCTTTAAGTTTTGGTTTAAGAGTGAGATGATATTGTGGGCCTGGTTACCCAGATATAGTTTGCAAAGGGGGTAGACATCCTGCTAGCTGATAAAAAAAAGGTGTCAAAAGATAGAGAGCAAGGAAAGGCCTTCACAATACAAAGTGTTCATTCTTTGGGATGGAGATATTCAAAAGATGTACTCGACTAAAATTAGAAATGAAGAGATGACCCTGAAGGTCCTTTCCAACAAGGATTCTATGAAAAATCAGGAGCAAGCCAGCTTATGTAACTTAAGCACATTCTTTTCCCTATGGAGGAACTAGGATTAATTTGGACAAGACCAGAGCATCCCATGATGTACTATCTACTAGGGAACAAAATGTTTGCTGTGTACTATTTGGAAGGCATCTCCCGAACTTACCATGTCAGTGCCCAAGTCGATGCAGAGAATGGTGACAGTGCCCAAAGGCAGAGGGATATTTGCAATGATGAAGATGAGGAAGGGGGTGATTTCTGGAATGTTACTGGTCAGGGTGTATGCAATGGATTTTTTCAGGTTATCAAAGATTAGACGACCTAGGAAAAGCAAGATCATTCATTATAAAGCTGTATTAATGGGTCCTCCCCACCAAAAGGGTTGGAGATGGGGTATAAAACAAGCATCTTTGTGAACAGGAAAGATTTCCAGTAGATCTGGAAGTGTCTTGTACCTTCTTCGACTCCAGTGACAATAGAAGCAAAGTTATCATCTAGGAGGATCATGTCAGCAGCCTGCTTGGACACATCAGAGCCAGAAATACCCATAGCAACGCCAATGTCTGCTTTCTTAAGGGCAGGAGAATCGTTCACACCATCCCCTGTTACAGCTACGATAGCACCCTGCTCAGAGAAAAGGAGGTGGAGAAGGAAAACAACAATCAAGGAGATGCTTGAAACCTCAGTGGGTTATCAAAGCTTATCAGTTATTCCCCCAGCATTCTCAATGAGCCAATGTGAGGCTTTATTTCTGCTTTACAAACATGGCATGGGGTTCCCAGTCACTTTCATATTAAATTTCAAAGGGGAGATTCTGCTGAGCAGAAGAATTCTAGTCCAGGGATCCTTCCTGAGCTTAGTACTGAAGACTGCTTTCTTTCTCTACTTCTCCCTCCGGACAGTGGTTCTGAAATCAATAAAAGCCAGGCTCAGATTCTGGTGCTAAAAGGGATCTTGGGACATCTTCTGGACTTTTTTCCCCACTTTATTTTACCCCCAGGCTAAGCAAAGACATTATAGTCAGCCCCTGCTTACTGCTAGTCAGACTCATGGTCCCTTAAGAAACCTGCTAGGGATTCCACAGAGGAACCAGGCTGCTCATGTGGGCAGACTTCCACAGGTGGCAAAGCCCCATGGTGAACTACTAGCAAACCACAGGGAGTTGCCCGCTTCCTCCCTCCCTCCTGCTCTCTGACCTGTCTCTGGCAACCTTCCACAATAATGAGCTTCTGCTGAGGAGACGTTCTGGCAAAGACGATCTCCGTGTGGTGCTTCAGGATGTCATCCAGCTGTTCAGAAGTCATGTCCTTCAGATCACTGCCATGTACCACACAGGCTTTGGCATCTCTAGAATTTCAAATTTGATTTGAAGAGAATTATTCAAGAAAAATAGAAATTCAAAGAAACAAGGCACTCGCTCCTTGTCTTACTTTCCCCATTCGTAAAATTGGGATATCTATACACATACAAATATATTCGCAAAACACATATGCTTATAAAATATAAATTATAAATGCATATAAATATATGCACATTATGTAAAATATTTGCTATATGTATATACATACACTATCACATATATTTATGTACACAACAAAATGAATGTATGTGTTGAAAATATAAAAATTTGTGATGACACACTTATCATGCACTGAAGTGTTTTGCACACTTCAAAGTGGTATACAAAGTGGTATAGAAAAATAACTTATTACCAATTATTACTTCACCTGGGTAGCATTCATTCCCTAGCCTCTCCCTCACCATAAGAAAGGGCTGATTTGTAAAGGCAAAAGCAATTTCATCATCTCATTTTCCACAGCTATTATACAGAGGGGATCATCACAGCTGACCTTTAGCTCTGGGGGAGTTTCCTGGTTGGGAACAAACTGATCACAGGATGCTAGCTGCCAAAGAAGGAAAAAGGCCATCTCTTCTCCTTCCAGGGTTTTAATCCAACGCTGGGGAAGTTTCTTAGCTAAGTCACTTATTTTTAAAGGACTGGGGATAGCATGGAAAGTTCCATGGGGAATTAATGCTTTCGGGGTTTTTAATTTAGGTTTTCAATAATCTTGATTTGGGCCAAGTCACTAGTGCCTCCCTAATATCTCCCACCTCACGTTCTTTTCTCACAAAATAAAATTTTCCTGTAGTTTGCCTTTAGCGATTTGAACTCCTGCAACTCAGATCCCATTTTTTACTTGCCCAACAAAAAGGGGCTTAGACAAATGATTCTCTTTCTGGATATCTCAAAGAAGTTTCCTCGTTTAGCTACTGGAGTATTTTTGTCTTCCCAGCTGAAGTAATTCCTTCTATCAATGCAAGCCAGTGGCAGAGGCTGCTATCCTGACAACCAAGATAAGAACCTTGTCCAGTTATCAGGAAAAGGAGTAGACAGGGTGCAATATGGCTTCTTGTTCTGAAGCCAGCTTAATCATCACACCACAATGGCTAACAGGCTACCTGAATATTTCAGGGGAAAAAAACAAAGGGTTTAAGTTATATGGATAAGTGCTGAAAATTTAATATAACAAATATAATATTATTATAAATATAAAGTTATACAAAGGGAGTTTACTTGGGTTCTAACAAACCTACAAATTGACTTAGTTCCCATTCACCTACAAATGCCCCTTGCCTACCCCAACCCAAAGAAGTGGGGAACAATAGCCATGAGGGCATCCTGCCAGTTGGGGTAATGTTTAATCTTTTGTGAGACTGATGGCTTTGTTCCTTTGGAATACTGGGGCTGGGGAAGAGAATGTGGCCATCATCCTGGGCTGCAAACTATTAGTTCCTCTAAACTAATTTCACCTCTTAGCTTATTCACATCTGACTAAACTGCTAATAGTTTATTGATGCTGCACATTCAGAAAAGAACTAATTCTTGACATTGTTCAGTTATCCTGCACAAAGGCTTGGAACTAAAGAAAAGAATGTGGAGATTTCTGGGTCTGATTTCACCCCAACAAAAAAAGGATTCTGGTGTTACCTGGCATTCACTTGGCTCACGGGAATGTTGAGACGAGCTGCAATGTCTTCCACAGTCTCATTGCCTTCTGAGATGATACCCACACCTTTCGCAATAGCTTTAGCTGTGATTGGATGGTCCCCAGTGACCATGATTACCTGGTAAGGGAAAAAAAAACCAAAAAACGTTTTATACTTGCCAAGCAAACAAGTGAGAAAAAAATGGCTAAAAAGACCAATGATGGTTATGCATCTGGAAGATTCATTCTCCACTCTCTCCCATCAACCATGCAAAAATATTTATAGATGATTCTTTAGGCTGGCTGATGGGAGAGAGGTCTATCACCAAAATGTGCAATGAAGTAATGGCTATGTTGTAGCACATGACAGAAAATAATGGAAATATTAATATCAAGTAAATGAGGAGAAGACACAGAATGCTGAAAATGGACACTTACCCCGACTATATCATTATGTAAAAGTGCATTAAACAGAAAATTCTGAAAATTTTGTTTTTGTTCCTTTCTCTACCCTTCCAAGAATGAGGAAAAAAAGATTCAAAAATGATGTATCTGCTATTGTTTACTGCAAAATAGTCAATATTTTGTAAATAAAATGATAGCGATTTTTTCCCCAATGGATAATGAGAGAAGGTGTGGAAAAATACCTTAATGCCGGCACTTCTGCACTTGCCCACAGCATCAGGGACAGCAGCCCGTGGAGGATCAATCATGGAGATGAGCCCAACAAAGCAGAGGTTATCAACGGGGAAGTTCACTTCATCTGTATCAAACTGGAACCCTTCAGGGAACTGTTCATCAGGGAGGAGGAGATGACAAAAGCCTGTATGGGAAAACAAGGTTATCTAGGATCACCCAAGAATACAAAACCATGCAATGAGGCAAGGAATCTTAAGTGATAGTCTACAACAGGCAACTTTCTTCAAACACCAGCTTTTTTAGCTAGGAAAAATGTTCAACTGAGTCAGAGGTTCAGGGCTCAAATCCAGATGGACATTTTTATTTGGAGCTTCAGTTTTCTTCCATGAAAAGGACTAGTTAAGCTCCAAGATCCAATCCTAGCTCCAAATTTATGGATGCTATGATAAGACTAGATGTCAAAAGGATGACAATCTCCAAGAATAGTAAAAGAATCCCCAGTGGCGATTTTCAAATTTTTTTGAATCATGGATTTCTATGTCATGGCAGTTCTAGGCCACCCTCTAAAGTTCAGTATAGGGTGTTTATTCCTTTTTTTCTTCAAAATAATGCTTTTAATATTATAAAATATTATAAAATACATAGGATTAAAAAAGGGAGGGCTGGCCAGGTGGTACAGTGGACATGCTGTCCACTCTCAGAAATCTCTTAAACACTGGGCAAAACCATTCCAATTGCCATTATTCCATTCTCCCCTCCCAAAAAAAAAAAAAAAAAAGGAAACCAAACAAGTAACAATGATTCCTTATCACTTCTCATCTAAATTCACAAGCCCCATGGCTATCTATTAAACTCAAGGTTAAGAACCTTCAAGTCTACTGCTCCTGATCAAGATTATCTGGAATCCTGAGCTTTGTGCCCAACCCATTTTTCTAGTCCTATTATACCAAGATCTTTGGCTACAGAAATGGGGACAAGGCTACCCTGTCCAACCCATTCACCTACCTCAGAGAACTGAACTGATTATGGTTTGTTCAGACATTTGTATTTTCTGATCATGCATTCATGGGGAGGCAAAATACTATTAGAAGAGATCATCCAGTGGGATGGATTACAGAATTCCAAGGAAGCAATGTTTAGAAACAAGCTTTTTGTCCATATTCATCAGGAAAGAATTCTGATGGATTTAAAATGACAGCTTGTGGAATTTATTTTGGAAAAAAAGGAAGATTATCCTTGTCTCATAAGGTTGGGAATCCTTGCTATCGCCAATAAGGAAGACGCATTTATTGGGCCAGAAGACACTGCAACATATACAAATACCAATCAGAGGCTCAAATAAAGCAATATTAGGACTTTCCCACTGACTGCCATGGGTGAAAGTGCCCAAGGACACCACTGTGCTAGAGGTTGTAGAGAAGTCCCTCTTCCTCCTTATGATTTTTACATGTGAAGGAACCCTGTTCCATCCCTTTACCTAGCACTCTTTCTCCAAGGCCTCCCAATTCCAGGTAGGCATTCTGAAAAGCATCTTTGAGTTCCTCATCCAGCTGCTGTTCTTTCCCATGAATCAAAATGGAGCTGCATCGGTCCAGGATTCTCTCAGGAGCGCCCTTCATCACCAAGAGATGTCGTGGTTCAGAGGTGTTTGGATTCTTGTGGATGGAGAGCTGAAAGAGAGTGCAATGGTCAAGTTAAATTAGATGCTTGTATGTTTTGATTCTGGCTGTGTGTTAGGTAAGTCACCTAATCTCACTGTTCAAAAGCTGATGCAGAAGGTGCTGACCTGAGTTAACAGAAGGTTAAAGAATCTGGGAGTGTCCTAGAGATAGCATCTCTTGGGGAAAAGTTCTACTTATGAAACAACCAAGGACATACTATTAAAGTGGGGAGTGGCAGAGTACTACAATAGTACAGATCCGAGGCTGAATTTGGTTAATTTTAAAATTGACTCCGGATGAGCAAGGGGGAAAACCAACTAAACGAGGCTTATAAAAGTAAACTTAAAAAATTGAACTTCGAACAATCATTTCCTCTATTAAAATTCAAAGCCACATAGCTTAGAAGCATCCTACATTTTGGTACAGGGTAAATGTGAATGCATGACATGATTGTAATTTATTTTTTAAAGGGCAATTTACTCCTACTGAATAGAAACGCTTCCTTCCACCCCACCACTAGCAATCCACACAAAGAAACCTCATTTAACCTGGTACTTGTTGGTGGAGTTGAATGGGATCTCCACAATTTTGGCATATCTATCTCTCATTTCATTGACAGAACCACAGCATAATTCAATGCATTTCAAGAGGGCTGATTCAGAAGCATCGCCAGCAACTGCCCGCTGCAAACAAAAAACATTAACTGTTAATGACATGAAAAGATTTTAGCACTGAGCCTTGAGACATATTACCGATTATGTTTCAGTGTAGGGGGGGGGGGAATGAATTAGCTGAAAGAAAAGGGAATATACTTTTTAAAAGGGACAGGGAGAGAGGGTATAGGTGGGCAGGAAATGGGGAAAAAAATCTCTGTACCAGCAGTTTCCTTAAGTCAGTAACTACAGGGATCTCAGTTGTGATCTCATCTGAATTGTTCTCTGTTCAAAAGCTGCAGGAAAGCTTTAAGGGTTATGTGCCATTGTCCCTTCAGGGAATAAATTCTCTTCACTCCATTCTTGACTCAGTTCTTTTTCTAGCTACAATCTGGAGATGTCCCACAGGGGAAAGAGCTGCTCTATAACTAATTCATATGGCCTTTTAAAATAAATGCTCTGAATGTCAGGCAAGCAATCAAGAGTTCAAGGGCAGACTGAAGGACCTTGTAATTGAAGCATTATCTTAATCATGCAAATTTGTCCAGGCTTAAAGGTTCCAAGCCAAAAGAACAAAAAAACCATAACTAAAAGGCCCCATGGCCATGTCAATGTTTTAATTCAAATCTAAGATTTCAAATTATTGACAAAGACATGGTCATACTTATATGACCATGTTGAAAACTTTCTAATTTGACTGAGACTGAGAAGAGTCAGAATTTTGAAACAATGGAATCATTTAATTAAAGAAATCTCTAAAAACAGCCAAATTGTACCATTTTCATTATAAAGGAAGTAGAACCTCAAGGTTTTATCCCAAGATATGCAGCCTCAACATTGATAAGGGATGTCATAAAAGTCAAAGGTCCCCCCAAGTAAAAATACCACTAGCTTATTATGTTGGGCAACATGAACATTGTACACTGTGCTAAGTGTATTGTAAACAATTATCTCACTCAGTTGAGCTAGAAATTGAACCCAAACCTTCAATTCTAAGATTCCTTCCACTAAAATCTTTCCATTACACCAGACATCAATGGGTAGGAAGATAGAAAGATGGTCTTAAGACACATTTTCAAGCTCTGCCTATGATAAATTGTTCTAGGCCACCCTCTAAAGTTCAGTATAGGGTGTTTATTCACCAGAATCTTTTATCCCTATTAGTATTTGAATATGTAATTTTATATAACTTGGATCACATGAACTATATATACTAATGTCAGCTTTCTGACATTAGTATATATAGCATTTTGCTATATATTCTAATATATATTAGAAACAATAAAATCAAATGTAGACATATCTGTCCTGCAATTATTAAAGAACTATGAGATTTTTAAGCAATGAAACATTTACATAGCTAAAGAATAGTATTTTTTTTAGCCACTCTACCCCCACTCACTCAAAATGGGTTTCCCAAACTTGAAGCTTTAAGATACTGGGATCTCAGCATACCTTCAGAATAGGTAGGTTTTCCTGATTAGCCTGAAACACAGCACGGTTACACAGTCCTGCAATTCTGGACAAAGCAAGCCAAGTAGCTGAAGTCTTATCAAAAGAGACACCTGAGGGAGGGAAACAGATATTGTTTGTGTCGAAATTAATTTCATTTGATATATTTTTTTTTGAAAGCTTAATCAAAAAAATATATAGAACGCTGCCTCTATTCACTTTTCAGCTGTGTTTTTTTTTGTTATAAAGGAGGGTTATTTTTGGTTGTGGTTTAGTGGGCTATGAGTGGATTTGTATACTTGCGATACTCAGAAATTAATAGTTGTATAAAGCAAAAGGCAGAAATAAATACAAAATACTTGTCAGGCCCATGTAGAATACTCTGAATTTCCAAATGACTTCTGACAATTCAGGCAATTCTACAGAAAGTATTTAGCCAGTGAAATACAGGTTTGCCCCCAACCAATTAAAAAGCTATCAAAAGTCTTAAGCAATATGAGCTTTTTTTCCATGTGGAACACTAGTATCCAAATAGCATAAGAAAAAAAAAGAGAAGCACATATAGAATTTTACTACCACACTCATATACCCATGTGTCTGATGATTAATGGTAGGTATAAGGGGGTAAAATTTAGATGCAGTTGCATGAATAATTGCTTTTTAATGTGCCATGTTTTACTCTATAAATTAAAAACAAAATTTAAGACATAATATAAGTCTATGCAGACAATATTTGCATCTATATAGACATGTCTATTTATATATATATATACACACACACACACACACACAAGTATATAAAAATAACTATATGTATATATATTTGCATGGATATTTTTCTATTTTATATGTAGAGATGCACATCTCCAAGTTGAACATGGTCTTTAAACCTTGCTAGGACAATGTTTTTCTTACCACTCTGGTTTTCTGTAGTATCAGCTTCGTGGATTTGATTGTCAAACCACATGTGAGCTACAGTCATCCGATTCTGAGTCAGGGTTCCAGTTTTATCAGAGCAGATGGTAGATGTGGAACCCAGTGTTTCCACAGCTTCCAAGTTCTTTACCAGGCAGTTCTTTCGTGCCATTCTCTTGGCAGTCAGAGTCAGACATACCTAGGAGACATTTCAAAGAAGACAATTCTGACTTAATTAACTTGCCCAAAGTCTGGCAAGAATAACCAACTAGCCAATAAAATTTTACTAAACAACCAATATAGCCATTAATCCCATCTTTTTTGGAGGGAAGGGCAGATTATCTCCTCCTATGCATTAAGCTTTTATCTTATTCAGGAATAATGACTGCCCCTAATGCAGGAAAAGTATTCATAATTTCTTTTTGTACACTATTTAACATAAAGGTTCCCATCCCTCCCTCTCAATCCCTCTTACCGTGACAGTGGCAAGCAAGCCCTCTGGCACATTGGCAACAATGATACCAATCAGGAAAATGACTGCTTCCAGCCAAGTGTATTCAAGAATCAGAGACAGGATAAAGAAGGTAACTCCCAGGAACACGGCCACACCGGTGATAAGATGGATAAAATGTTCAATTTCTGCTGCAATGGGAGTTTGGCCACCTTCTAGCCCAGATGCAAGTGTAGCAATTCTTCCCATCACAGTGCGATCCCCAGTGTATACAACGATGCCTCGGGCAGTACCTTAGAGAAGAAACATTACCTTCTGATCAATAAAGGTGCACTCATGTTGCTTTAACGTGTTGTGTTGCAGGGTGAACACACCTCATGGATTCACATATTCTTTTTCCTTAGCTAGTTTTCTTGAAAAAGTTTGTGCCCTTTGCTGAAGAGTGGTTGGTCTATGAATAAAGGAGCTTCCCTTTCCATAGTTACCATCTGGTTCTGGGGTTCTTATTTTGTTGTTTTGGACCCCTTTCTGGCAATCTGGAGACCTTTCAGAATTGTTTTGTTGCCATATCCACTTGAAAGACATGCAAAACTGTCATTTCCCCCTTCACCCTAATGTTTAGAACCCCTGAAATAAGATTCATGATTCCATCCCAGATGAGCTCTATATCACTTATTTTTGCTCTTAGGATCCTTTGACTTCTTACAGAGGATCCACAAAGGAGTATTTATAGCTAGAGCTTCATGTTCTGGTATAAGGTAAAAATTATCTATTATTACTATTATGAAAACAGTCCTCACTTTCTGAAAGGATATGAGGTCTACTTTGAGAATAGCTGACTAGGTGATTAAAACCAGAATCCAATTAGAGAAGAGGGTAGGCAAGTGAATTGAGGAAAGAAAACTAGCCACTGGGCACAACACTGTAAAGTGCATTAATTGCATAAGAACAGTGGCTTGTAATCATCAAACCAGTTTCTCATACATTTGTTGCACTGTGCTTGAATATGTATTGTATTATATTTATATCAACATAAAAATTGACAGAAATGGTCTACCTTCCACACAGTTGGTAGAGAAAAAAGCAATGTTTCTTGTTTCCAGTGGGTTTTCATTAGTGAAATCGGGAGACCTGGTTTGCGGTTCAGATTCACCAGTGAGTGAAGAATTGTCTACCTGTATGAATGAAAGAATTGAAATCATTATCTTGATGCAGCAGTAAGAAATATGGACCCCTTACATTCTTATAGTCTATTAGCAATGATCATTTTTTAATTTGGTGTGAAATTCAATGAGCTCCAAAGTAAATTTTGTATGTGAAGGCAGTCAGGGTGTGAAAATCTACAGACATCTTGCCAAAAGAGTCTGTCTCAATACAACTTAAGTGGAATTGTGGGTTTTATGGAAACAAAATTTTCAGTCAACAAAACAAGATTTTGCCAAAATTTTGGTCTCTTCAGATGTTCATTGTTCTAATGACATCCTATGTAAAGACAGTCTATTTGCCAGATTAGGAATTAGACTGGCTGCCAAATAAACTCCTTAAGCCTTCTACTATAGTAGGTAGGTATTTGGTTTTTGGGATGGGGGCAAATGAGTGCCCTACTATTACTCCCATCATCTGCTTAATCAACAGAAATATGGACATGATTGGGGGCTGAGGAAGACAAGGAAAACAAATTCAACTTACTTTACATCCATTTGCAGAAATGATTCGCAGATCTGCTGGGATTCTGTCACCTCCTTTCACTTCCACTAGATCCCCAACTACAACCTCTTCAGCATTTATGCTCATTTTTTCACCATTTCGAATCACAAGGGCTTGCTTTGAGAGGAAATAATTTGTACCATTAAGTAGAGGAAAAACCCATTGGTTTAAAAAACATTAAAATCATCAAATTACTGAATCAAACAGTATCTTCTGTAATTTCATACCATAAGGAGATGTTCACTGATTAGTTCTCTAATCTTTAGTTTGTATGTATTTTCCCCCTCCAAAAGAGTTAAATAAATAATCTTTATAGCAAGGGTTCTTTCCTCACAATAATCCTATTGGCAGGTAAGCAGACTAGCATATCACTTTCCACTGTTAAAGAAAAACAAACTTGGTTTAAAAGAATCCCTGACTATCTCAGAATCAGGGATGCTTCAATACTTGGAGAACCAGATTGCCAAGCTAGTGAACATTCCTGAGGCTGTGAGAAAGGGACCATGAAAAGCATGAGTTACCTGAGGCACCATGTTTTTGAAGGACTCCATGATCTTTGAACTCTTTGCTTCTTGGTAGTAGGAGAAGCAGCCAGTGATGATAACTACAGCAGACAGTACCACACCAAGATAGAGCTGGAAAGGAATGAGCTAAGTGAGTGAAGGTTGCTCAGTGACCAAGTATGTGGTAGCCTTCTGTTCAACTTACTGACAGTTACAAGGTGAAAGACGAAACTGTTAGTGGACAAAACATGAACTAGGGGAGTCTTAAATTTCAGTTTTGAGAAAAAGGACCTGCTGGTTTTTTTTGTTTTTCATTTAGCTGAAAGCTTTGATTTACTCTCTAAATAGAGCTATATGGTCCTTAAATGAACAAATTAGTAAGAAAGAGAACTACTTGCCTAGAGATTGCATCATTGTCTTCCTACAATGTTTTGGGAAGTCACAAATGAGAAGTGAATTAGTGCAATGGACTGAAAACTAGATTTAAATTACACTTCTGTAATGTCTGTGACTTTTACTAAGAAACAATTTCTCTGTGTCTCAATTTCATCAAGTTTGGGGAACTGGACTAGATGAGTTTTTATAGGATTCTATCTAGGAGTCCTTTTATAGCTCAGATTTTTTAAATAAAAATTTAAAAAAAAATAAAGTTTAATCTATTCTTATGAGCCCCTTTATAGCTCAGTTTTTTTCCTCTGGTTTGTTAAAAAGGACTGCTTCCCAACAATGTTCAGGGATTGGGAAGAACGACTGACTGAAGCTAAGTGAAATGTGGGCTACTATTAAGAGAGGCTTGATTCAGCATAGCTTTTCGACCTGATCAGTGGAATAGCATCAACACCGTTGGGGAGCAGGGCCTGCCTCGCATGGGCAGGGATGCCTGGTTCCAAAGTCATAGTAAGCAGAATGGCTGGTTCACAATGGCAAAGTACAGGGTGAAGTGGAACTTTTGTCCGAGTGCTTTGCAGGATGGGGACGGAAGGGAGTATGAAGACAGTGATTAGAGGTAGAAGGCGAGAAGGAAAAGCTGAGGGGTCTGGCAGAGAGAGAATGAGAGAGAAAGAGAGCCCTGTAAAAAGAAAGACAGACAAGTTACTGACACTAGCTTTTTCACAGAGATATATGTATCACTAACAGTGCTTGAAAATGAGAAGGGAAAGGGAAGGCAGGGAATAACGAAACGGACACTGTGCCTTACATGTACCGGGGGTCACCCAGCCAGGGAATGAGGGGGACTCACATTATCATTCTGAGGCTCGTCTTCAGTGGCAGCTTGGATGCCATAGGCCAAGAAGCAAAGGACGGCTCCGATCCACAGCAACATGGAGAAGCCTCCAAAGAGCTGCCGACAAAATTTGACCCATTCGGGAGTAGTGGGAGGTGGCGTGAGGGCATTTGGGCCATCTCGGGCCAGAATTTCTGCAGCACGAGCGCTTGTCAGACCCTGAGGGGAAGAATGGAGATACACATTTTTAAACTGACCCAAGTTCATATCCAGCTTCTGACTGACCCTAGGCAATTCCTCAATTGTAAAAGGAGAAAGTTGTAACAGGAGTCTCCGAAAATTCCTTAAGTTCAGGCAAAATACTAGGGGAAGGAAACTCCCATCAACACTGAAGATTTCAAATGACCTCACGACTATACCCTGATCACCCACAACTATCCAGTAGGGCTCATCCTTGTCTGCAGTGTCACTGAGGGGCCATCCAGTAGTAATAGTGATAGGCCCTCAGAGCACAGAAAGAACCCTTTCCCATTTGTTCTAGTCTGATTTTAAATGTATTCAATTTCCTGCAGATTCTGGTTGAGGAATCTATGCTGCTTAAGGGCAGTGTCCCCAGACTCAGGACAATCAGTCAAATTTGACCTCTAGAGGTTCTCAAATGTGCTATGCCATCTGCCTAAGGATAATGGAGCAGGTTTATCTCCAATCATTTTCATCATTTCCGAGCTGGGAAAGACTGAAAGGCCATGTATGATGTCTACCTTTCAGAATTTGTATGGTCACAGGAATAATTTTGAGCTTTGGGATTATTTTTGTACTTTGGGGCTAATATGGATTTTAAAGAAAAATATTGTTAACTTAGTAAGCCAAATAAACCCAATGCATGGATCTTCAGTTAAAATCTTTTCCATTTCAAATCTTAAAAAAGATGAAAGAGAGTATATCCTTTGAAATAAATAGAATACCCAATAGAGCTCTGATTCTTAAAGAACTGTACCTACCCGGCTCAAGTCTGTTCCGTATTTCCGATGAAGCTCATCAAGGCTAAGTTTATGATCCTCCTGAAAAAACCAAGTAAATCCTGGGATAAATACAGGGTGAAAATCACAACTCGGAAGTACTCATTAGCTCAGTTAGCTCAGCCAGCAAACTTTCCTGATCCAATTAAAAACTAAAGCTTCATCATTTTCAATGGGGGAAGTTTTTATATTGTCAAAGCCAACCTCTGTAACTTGCCTTGCCAACTTTTAAGGTGCTACTTTGCCACTGATTAAAGCAGGTACTATGAATTACAATCAAACCGTGTCTTTCTCAACTGATCTGTTAGTAACAAACTTGGATCACACAGGTGCCTCAGAAGGTGTCCCCTACACAAGGATCACAGGGTTCTTTATAATAAAATTAACTAAGCTTGAGAACTCCAGACCTTTCCAACTTGTAAAATAGTTCCCTGGATGGGCCAGCCCTAATTGTTCATTTAGGTCCCCAAGAGAGATGTCAAATTGCTGTGTTGACCAAAGTTGCCATTTTTATAACAATACCCTTTTTTGCTCTAATTTTAAAACTCTTTAAGTATGACCTCTAAATTGAATGTTCTGAGGTCCCTTTCCAAGTTTTAAAACCCTGCAATTCAATTATAATCACAGAAACTACCAAGTTGGTATGGATCCCAGAAGCCATCTTGTTCATATCATCCATCATTTACCTTCTATAACATTCAATGACAAATAAATCCAGTCACTCATTCACTAAGAATGTCATAAATAACACGATTCTATGAATTGGAAGACAATTTTAAAGGGGAATTTTAAAAAGATAAAGTGTGTACAATAACTTCCTTCAAAAAAAAAATCTTACCATTGACACTTCTTTCTTAAGTTCATCCATGTCCTTCTCCTTCTTGGCCTTTTTTTTATCTCCATGCTCTGATACTGCGGCAGGCTCATATTTATCACGTCCAACCTATTGTGAGTTGAGAGAGAGAGACAATTCTTTAAAATTGATATTCTGACCAATGCCAAAAGGCATCTCAAACAAAAGACCTGAAAGTGAAGTTCTGTAGATTTTTAAAACAAGCCCAGAAAGGCCTACATGTTATAGTATAAAAAGGCTGGAAAAAAAAAAATAGTCAAGCGATGTTAACACAAGAATACTGAGTCTCAATTTACTTTGCTTCATTCAGTTTGCTCATCTGTCAAACACAAGAGTGGATTACAGAGTCTTGCTTAAAAGTTCTATTGATTATCATCTGGTGTCCTGTTGATTACATCTAGTTTTCTTGTAATGATCCCTTCCTAAGGATCCATCTTGGGAGACTTGGCTGAGGCCTTCCCTGAAGGAAAACAGATGAGCTTATTTATAGGACCACTTTGCAGTTTTCAGTGGATGGAGCTGAGGAAAGAAAGAGATGAGGGTGGAAACATCCTCAATTCCCAGCCTCACTCTTCAATCTAAAGACCAGGACATGGTACTTACTTTCCTATTTTGAGAATTGTAGCTACACCCATAAAAGAAATCACAAGTACCAAAGTAAAATCTTTTTTTAGCATTCACATGAGAACAAAGTTTTTTTTAAACCCACTGAAGACACTTTTTGGTTAAAAAAAAATCAAATCTTTTTCCCCCCTTAGGAAAAAGTTTGGAAGGTGGAGAGTGGGGGATGGGGCGAGAGCTTCCCTGCCAACGTGGAGAATGAAAATAAAACCTACAAAAAGAACACATTCATTGCAAATGTTTTGACACAAGCAGGATGTAGAAATGTGCGTGCATTGTCACACAATTCACAAGATCCACCTACGCCATTTAAAAACTGCAACAATTTTTAGAAGATGCTGATTTTATAGTTTAAATTTAGAATATTCCCTCCCCACTTTCCCAACCCCCCAATGCCTAAGTCTTTTCAGAGATGCCAGAACCTTTGTGTTCCACTCAAATTAGAGCAGCTGAGGGTTAGGTCAAAGGAACATTAGAAGCTGTTTAGCTTAGGAAGGTCCCTGTCATTGCTCATGGCAAATGATGAGATCATTTAAATAGTTATAAATGAAAGTTTAAAATAGTTTAAATATTTTACATTTAGTTAATAGCTAAATAAATGCATTTGAATATAAAAATACAAGTGAATGGATTTAAATTTTAAATAAAAAACAAAAATCAAAAATAAAACTAAAAGAAATCTAAAAGAAATCTTCACCTATAAGACTATGTTAAGTATGTGAAGAATATGAAATGGGGCAGCAAGTTGGTGCAGTGGATAGAGCACCACCCCTAAAGTCAGGAGGACCCGAGTTCAAATCTGATTTCACTACATAGTTGTGTGACCCTGGGCAAGTCATTTAACCTCAATTGCTTCAGCAAAAAATAAAAAACTAAACAACCCCCCCCAAAAAACCCAAAGAATATGAAGTCACAAGCCTAAATTTTGTGATTTTAAGCATGAGTATGTGTATAATCCCAGAATGTAGAGCCACTGAGAGAGGGAAGAGGTAACCAACTGGGTGTGGAAGATGATTTGATAGAAAGCATGAAGATAAGCATACCAATTAGGGCATGGCAGGATATAGGGACTATATTACAGAATGGACAAAACTTGACAGCTGATTGGATGTGGATAAAGGAAAGAATCCTTCATTAGATGGCTCTATGGTCTATCATATACAAATTTTATTTGGAAATGGCCATTTCCCAAACAATATTGGCTTCCTCTTAATGAGAAATGCATTCTGATAACAGAGCAATCATTAAATTATATTGCTCATGAAGTAATCATTAAATTATATTACATGTGAAATATTTGATGACTACAGGTAGTTTCAGTTTAAAGACTAGTCTTGAAAAACATTGTCAAATTTGAACTTGTGAGAAAAAGCCCTCTAGATAACCTAAATCAATAGTCAATAATAATCTCACTTCTATCCCTCCCAAAAATCCTCTTAAGAGAACCAAATCAAAGGGGAAAAAAGGCCTTGAACTATACACACAATAAAGGCAAGTTTACATCCAGAGGCCTTTACATTTTAAAGGTCAATAGTTGGGAGTGAAAGTAAGATAGAAGGCTTCTTCCAAAGAAGAGAACAATTCTCTAGCTGGGTCTCTATCTTATCTGCAAGTATGAAATGAGTCCAAAGATAGCGGAAACATTCTTGACATTCTTTCCTACAATAGAGCACCATGGAACTAAGAAATAAGGACCGGTGTGGAAGGAATTATAGGGGGGGTCCTTGAGAAGGCCACTTGGGGCTCACTGCTTCAAATCACCCATTTGAAATAAAAAATATTTCAAATGCCTCTTAAAAATTTCCAAAAGTCTAAGTTCTGTATGCCAATTAATTTTGATCATCTGTTTAATTGCCAGACCCACCCCCATCTCTGCTGCTAAATTAGGTTAGAGAAAAGCTATGGATCACAGGACTAGGACATAGGAAGAGCCATCAGAATGCTGAAAATCTAGGGTTTATGTTTTGATGGTATTTCTATGTCCAATGTCTCAGACTATAAACAGCTATGTGGTTCAGTGGATAGACTACTAGTTTGACAACAAGAAGATTCAAATTCAAATCCTGCCTCAGCCTGTGTAAGTTATTTAAAATCTGTATCTCGATTTTCTCTTCTGAAAATAGGAATAGTTTTCTGTGAGCAAATGAGATGTAAAATACATGTAAAGTCTAAAAGTAATAAATGTGACTTGTATCGATACTGATCAAATATATTTAACATACATCTATATATATGTATATTTCATCTTCAAGATGAGCAAATGGACTTACCTAACTTCAAAACTAGTGCTATGAGATTTCTTGGATTTTTAGATTCATTTACAAAATAAGTGACTCTCCAAGAATAGCATATCAGTGAGAAAAATGAGCTGATTTGGTATCCAGAAGAATGTCCTAGTATTTTTCCCTTTCTTTGGCCATCTTTGCATATTTTTTAAAAAGTGCTTTATATAAAACTGTTAGGAAAGTTATATAAAAAGTTTATATAAAACTGTTAGGAAAACTGTAAGAAAAGGACAGAGATGATTTAGAAGCAATGGCCAACTGTTTTCAAAATTATAATTTTTATCCCTTTTAAATTCAGGTATGTTTTATTTAAATCAGATCAAATCCAGAAGAGCTGGATAGCTTCATTGCCTCAGAATCTGGCTTGAGGATATATGAACAAAAATAGAGCTTCCAAGTTATAAGGAAGTCAATATTCTTGCATCTCAGACCTACTAGTGTGCTGGTGTTAAACTGAGTGAATATTTCCTAGACTCTCTTCTCTCATTTATAGGAGAAGATAAGAGGCAAAGGGATTTGACCTCTGGACAAGTCAGCATCTAGAAGTTGTGAAGGGAAGCTCATTTTAAAATATATCCTTCCCTTTAAGGAACTTATCTTATTAGTGGATATAAAACCCTTATTGTCTTAGTTGTTTGTCTTAACATTTCCAGCCTGAGAAGAGATGGAGGCAGGGAAGAAAGGAATCAGAGTCTGCTTCCCCATTATGCTATGAGAACTTGGTAGTCTAAGGTCCCTTTGGACCCTTGTACAGCACTCCTCCACCACAACTTGGAGCTAAGGGGTGGTGAGTGGGTAGAATAAAATTTATCCAAACAAGGAAGTACCTGCAGCATTCAGGGGAAGACATCTAGTATTGAATCAAAATATTGACTTTTCATTCAAAGGTCAATAGTCATTTCTTAATCTATGCCTTAGTTCTCTTATATAAGAGGGAGTGTTTTTTTCCCAGTTTCTGAAGAATGTATATTCTCAGTTATTATAAGGGGCTGCAGATTGAGCTGAACTTAACCTTTGAGATTTTCAAAAGACTTAGTTAAGTGATCTGTCCAAGGTCACAAAAGTAATTTAAATGACAGCTCTAGAATATGAGACCAAGTTATTCTGAAGATGTTACAACAGTAAATCAAGAAATATGAATACATGTACAAGACTTAACCAGGATCTGAAGGCCAAGAAAATAGCTGGAGGGGAAGGAGAAGGAGGAAAGGCTTGATTTTCTTTAACCTGTAAAAGCCTAGAGAAAATGTTAAGTTTGTACAAATGTGAATTACTCTAGAATTCTTCCTATTCCAAATCTCCTTTTGCAAAATACGTAAATTGCACTTGGTATAAAGTTTTTCTCCTCTAAAAATGGGTTCCCAGGACATGCAAGTCTCCTGTTCCTTTCCAATCCAAAAGAAAGGGCTGGGGGAGTTTGGAAGAGCATAATCTGGCAAACTGGAGAGTAAACTCCCTTTGTTTCATATCCATACACTATCTCTAGACCTGAGTGTCAGCCAGTCACCCAGCAGGAGACAGAACAGGAGCTGCCCCAGGGAAGAGAGTAAGCCTTTACCAACTGGTCCCTCACCCTAAACAAACAAGGCACAAACAATAAAAATGGTTTGTCTTTAAATTTCTAATAGAATCTAATCCCCCTTTTTTGTAGGTTTTAAAATTTTTTTCCTCAAATTTTCCTTCCCAAGATTCAGATTAATACCCCTAATGGTCAATGGACTGGAGAACAGTTATTTAAAAAAAAAAAAAAAACATAAGGCACTCTGCTAAAAGGTGTATTGGGTGGCTCTGAAAGAGACAGTTTTTTATTTTAAGGAGCTTAATTATTCTACAACATAGGCAAATCAAGTTATTTTTTTAGAAAAGCTAAATTATTCCCATATTCTGAGCACTTTGCTTCATTTTCCAAATACTAAAATAGTGAGGTTTATTATCCAAAGACTGTCCATCACACACTATTTGGGATAGAGGGTCAAATCCATAGGATTCCAGCCTTCTCTTGGAGGTTCAATGACCTTCTCCCAGCCTTTCTTGCAATCTCTTCAAGCTGTCTTCTGCCAAGCCAAACCTTTTGGCTGATGCCCAAGATAGCTGTTGCTACTCTTTACACAAGACAATGAGTCTATGCCTTTCAAAAAGAGATCAGTTTTAGATCTTGGAGACATGAAGACCATCCAATTTAACTCTCCTCACTTTTTAAATGAAGAAAAATGGGGCCCAGTGAGACTAAGGGATGTCTAAAGCCACATGTGGTAGTAAGCACTCATCAAATTGAGGTTTAGTAAACTTATGGCTAAACAAGATTTTAAAAAAATTTTTAAAAAAATTAACTTGTGCTGTTCTGAATCCTAAAGACATGTCAATACCATGAACCATTATACTAGACATATCCCGAGCTCAAAATTCAAAGGTCCCATAAATCCCCAAATGTTCATAGCAAGACTTTGCATGGGAACAAGAGGATGAAAAGCCCCTCCATCAATGGAGAAATAAATAAGATAAATTATAGTACATATAATGGATTATGAATTCATTATAGAGGTGGAGGACCAATCTCTTCATCTCCCCAAGGTCTTTTTTAATCTTTAGTAGCTGCTCATTAGGTAGGGAAAGTGAGAAAGACTATATTTTAAAAATGAATGGGATGTCATATACGACCAAACAGCAACAGTAAAAAAATAAATAAAAACTTATCATGTATTTCTTGGCACCTAACCAGAAATACTGGGGTGGAGTGGGAAATGCATAAAAGGTAGTCTCAATGAATGTACACAAAAGAACATAGCCATCTTCTGCCCTTAGACTTATGGGAAAATCCACTCTGTAAACACTGTCCTGATGATCAAAAAGTTAATACACTCAAAAGAAAAAAAAGAAAGGGAGGGGGCCAAAGTCCAAAACAAAGGGTTTGTCCCAAGATTTAAATTTGTAATTGCTAACAGAAATTAACCAGATAACTTTTTTTAAATGGATTGCAAACAATTCCATTTCATTTTGTGTTAGAAGGTAGGAAACCAGGTGAGGGAATCACTGTAGGTTCTTGTTCTAGTGGATTCTAGTTCTGACTCTAAATAGGCTGGTGATGTGGAAGCCAGTTGTTTCATCAACTTTCCTCTATACTATACTATACTATACTATAACCATAAAATGAGCCAGTTGGACTAATAATCTCATAGGTTCCATCTGAGGCTAATATTGTACAAATCTAGGCCAGTGCCTTAGGATCAGAACATAAAATGAACCAAAGAGGGAGGGGGTAAGGATATTCTGGTATATTCCAGGTTCTATTAGCTACCCATCCCCAAATATATCACAATAAATCAAAGGAATGCAAAGACTTATTTTCCAGAATCTTGAAGGAATTGAGTACAATTAATTAGGTGAGTCATATGGCAAAGAACAAACGTTTTCTCTATGACTTCAGCCAAAGCATATACTTGCTGTCATCCAGTCAATTCAAAGCAACAAGAGAAAGTCCAAACTTGCCTTAGTTCTCCTTCCTCTTACTCCTGAAAGGAAAAAAATGGTGAGAACAGAAGGCCATTTCCTGAAATTAGAACCCTAAGCCATTTTTAGAATCAACACCTGGGAATCTATTAAAGCTTGACATGTGTCTGTGTACGTATGCAAGTGTGTATATATATAATATACTGTGTGTGTATATATGTATACATATACACATGTATATATGCATACATATAGCTGAACCATAGGTATTTTTGATCTTAAGGAGGTGGACTCTAAAAAAAGGTCAAGGGAAAACCTGGATTATTTTTTCCATAAAGATTGGAGCACGGCACATACGATTTACAGGACACATTCACAATTTAGTAGTCCAAATCTAGGTAGACATTAAGGCAATGGAAAGAAACGATTTCTTTTTGCTGATTATTATGTCTCCTTGCCCAAGGAGAGGTATTCTGTACAGGTTACTTTCACACCACTGCAGAAGATATAGCAAAAACAGGTTGGCTTATCCAATTTGAAAAGCTAAATACCTATTTTAAATAGAAGGGGGAATTTTATGTGTTTTCAGGACTCAACCCATGACAGATATGCATTTTTAAATCAAGAATGTACCAAATCTGAAGAGTACAAAATATTACTAATATCAACAAAAATCCAGTTGCCCAGTGAAAAAGAATAGGCATAGGATTTGAGAATCAGGAGATTGGAGTTCAAATCTTATTCCAGACTTACCAATTCTGAGACTGGGGAAAACCACTCCTCTTCCCTGTGTCTTAGTTTTCCTCATCCAAAGATTTTTTTGGAGGAAGGGGAAGTATAAGCACCCATACCTTAGGAGATTGCTTTCAGAACCAAATAAGTATACAAGTGTTCTGTACATTTAAAAATTCTATATAAATGCTTGTTATTAAGTAGACATTAAGTATTGTTACTGTCCTTTTGGCTAAGCAATTGGGGTTGTGACTTAAGCATCACATAGCTAGGAAGTGTCAAGTGTCTGAGGTCATATTTGAATTCAGGTTCTCCTAACTTCAGGGCTGGTTCTGTCACTGCTGCTCCCTGTTACTGTCCTTTTCAAATGACTTGCCCAAGATCACCAAGTCTAGTGACAGAAATTTAATCCTAGGTCTTCTAAAGTAAAACATTTCTCTGTATTCTTGGATGTTCACTCTCTGCAGTAATTAGAAACCCAAAATTATCAGCAGATTTAGTTTCATTCTCCTTGTTCCCATTATGCCATCATCACCGCATAAAATTTTAATTAAAAAATGAAAGCCCTTCTGACTCCTAACTGGTTATAAACCAACATTTCCATTCATTTTCCTCTCCCAAAGTCTTTTTAAATCCATCCTTCTCCACATTTTTTTCTTCCCCCCCCCCCAATGTGGATTAGTTTCTATGGATTATAGCTGGAACCTTAGTGAGATATGAATGTAGCCAAATAAATTTACAATTGAGAATTCACTGGTCAAACAAGTTTCCAGGCTTTTTTTTTTTAATTCTAAAGGGCAGGAGCTGAGGAAGAATCAACGATGGCTGCCAATTTGAGGACACTTTTATATTTAATATTTAAAATTATTAAACTTGCCACCTAAAGATTCTGCCATGATTAGCATCAACCCTGGGACCAGAGAAGAAATCTTTCTATGGGGAAGGGGTAACATTATTTAGCTAACTCCAGAGTTTTTAATCTCACTCATCAATCTATAACCTAGAGGAAATGTATCATTTTAAAGAGAGGGCCAGTCACCTTAGTGCTACAAGTTACTGGCAAGAAATACTACAAAATAGCAAACAGTAAGTAATCCAGAGCAGTTATACCCTTTCAGAAAGGTACACTGAGAACCCAAGAGGCCATGGGGCTGTTACAGTGTAACACTCAGAACAATCACCAGGCAAGGGTGTGATGCAATCTAGAACTCAACTCTCCTCCACCCCTGAGGTCAGAATGACTAGTTCCTGCCATAATTCAGCTCGAAAGTAACCAGGCCCGGGCAAACTTTCCACTCCAAGACTCCATTTACAATTTTTAGAGTCTAAAGTACTAGGTTTTAACAGCCAGAGGCTATTTAGTCACTTTCAAGTGGAGCTCCAAAAGGGCAGCTGATAATGTTATAATACAACCAGGATTTCTGCTGACTGCTTGTGCAATCTTTATAGAGATTTTTAAAATCACTCCTCCTCTGGGTAGAATACTTTTCCAGTTAATTATCCAAGTTAATATTCAAACACACAGTCAAGGATTACAAGGAAATTCTAACCAAGACCAAAGAATAGAGAAACTTCCTAAAGGGCTCAATGAAAAAAAAATAAAGACTTCATTTAAAAAAAAGTTCAGTTTCTAAAGACAATTGTAAACATCCCTTATGGAGAATTTTTTTTTTCAAGAGGAGAAAAAATGCAAGGGAGGGAGTAAGAGTTGGAAAATACTTTCGAGGTCATTTAGTTCAACCCCCTCATTTTACAGATAAGGAAATTGAGGCCCATAGTTTTTAATGTGCCCAAGGTCACACTGATAACAAGAGAGCTAGGATTTGAACCCCAAGTTCTGACTCCAAATCCAGTGCCTCCCCCCACTATTATAACCCTAGAGCCCAAAAAACTTGATGGAATTTAGTTTTAATTTCTGTAGGGAAACTGATCCAGTCCTTTAATGGGTAAGCCTATAGCAAAATGCAGTTCTTTCAGAAATGGTACATTATAGATGCATGTAAATAAAAATTTAAAAAAACCCATCATCTATATGCCTTACCTTTAAGAAGTAGGGTGTAGGGGAAAAAGAACCAGGAAGGCATAACTAAGTCAACAATGACCTTAAAAAATTAGCTGCCAGCCTAGGCTTCCTGGTAAACCAATTATCAACAGGCCTTTAACTCAACCCCTCCACCCACATTTTAATCCCCATATGGAAAAATCCCAAAGCTTCTTCATGAAAGTTTTCTGAACATTTGGATTATCACATTAAATCACTAGGGGTGAGGAATGGGGAGGGAAAAGTTGGGGGAGGGAGAAGACACAAAAAAACCTTTTATGTTATCTCACCCATCAAGAACCACCACATACCAAAAAGAGGGAAAAAAAAAGCAAGTCCAAACAACTCATTCAACTTAGCAGAATACCAAAAACATTCATTAAAATTCAGCAGTCTAGGATTTGATTATCTTCCCATATATATGAGTTTAGGATATTTGCCATTTACATTAAAATTCAGCAATCTAGAATCTGATTATCTTCCCATTTAAGAGGGTAGGGTAGTTAGTTGCCATTTACTAGGAGAATCAAGCAATGAGAGGCTACCCATAAGACACCTGGAATCTAATTTTCCAGCTATAATTTTGAAAGGTCTTTTGTTCAGATCTAAGTCTGAGGAATATGTTTCAGAAAGAACACTGAACATTTCTCAATATTCTTCCAAGTCTAAATTTAAAACTTTTCCAAAGATTAATAATTCTCCAGGTCTGCACTTTTTAAAATGTCAAACAAAATCTAGATTACTTAACTTTGGGGATAGTCATTTTTAATGTACATAAGTTTCCAAGGAAGTACAAAGGGCCAAGGTGTTTTTTTTAATATTGGAATTTTGTCTTCTTGATACGACTAGGATGTTGTAAAACTCTAGGCTTCTACCTGACCCATTTTTTAATCTCCCCTAGGGCTAGCATGGAGCCCAGGAAATCAATGAAGTTGTTAAAGGTTTGCTGAATTGAGGTAAGAATTAGAAATCATACATGTCAAGAGGGAAAGAGATTTCACAAACTTGAATGTTTTATCTAAGGTTACAGGACATAGTTGATGCAGTCTATCCCTGTTACTTGGCCCTAAAGCCAGAGGACAGATTGGTGCATTATATTCTTCCTCCCAAGATGTCCTTTTCCCAATCTTGTCTTTTTTACTGCAGCTTCCCCATGCTTGAAATGTACTCACCCTCCTCACCCGTGCATCCTTTAAAATCCCAGATCCTGCATCAGTTCCTCCCCTCCTCCCCAACACTGGGAGTGCCTTTCCTTGGAGATTACCTGGCATTTACACTGTATCTTGCAGGCACATACTTGTTTGCATATTGTCTTTCTCCTTAGAATTGGAGCTTTGTGGGGAAGAATTAAGACTTTGCCTTTCTTTGTATTCCCAGTTCTTATAGGCAAAATACTGGCATGTAGTAGGGCACTACCTAGATGCTTAATGATTAGCCCATCCATTCCAGGCACCCCACTGGCTTCAAAGTCTGGCAGAAACGGCATTTTTCTGAAGGAATTCAGCCCTAATCTCCCCAATTCCATTCCTTGGATCTGCAAACCCTCCACAGTGAATAGCCACTTTTGGACCCACGAGGATTGTGAAGTCGTATCACCATAGGTCACAGTCAGGTAGGAGTAAACTCCAGGAGGGCAGGGACTGCGATTTATCTTATTATTTTTTTAAACTTAATCCTCTCCCCTCCCCAGGGCCCTTCCCTGCCGCAGAGGAAACCCGGTTCCACGTGATTAGGGGGACTGTTCTTGGGTAGTCAGAAATGGGCACGGAAAAGTAAGCTAGCCACCAGGATGCAACCAAGGGAAGAGGATACGCATCCAGGCTCACAGAAGCCGAGACAAGAAAGCAAGCCCACCAGCGTACCAGCCCCTCTTCTCAGGGCTGCACCTTAAAGACACGATGCCAACGGGCAGGTCCTGGGTTAGCAGTAAAAGCACCCCGTTAAGTCTCTCAATTAAGTATACCTTCCAGGCCACTTTTGGGCGGTGCAGAAGGCACACCCCAAGCTGGCAAAAAGCTCAGGTTGGGACCCGGGGGTGGGGGAGCCTCAGCAGGAAGGGAAAACCCAGAGGTCGGGTTTTTCCCTCAGGGAGTTGGGGGGAGGGGAGGCCTTTCGGGCAGTTAGCTAGTTCAAGGCGAAAGAGACGGGACTCCCTCCATAGCAGCCTTCCCTCCTCCCGCTCCATCCAAGCAGCGCCCGCGAGGGGGTCGCGCGCAAAGGCGCGGCGGAGAGGGAAAAGCCAGCTCCGGCCGGCGAGCCAGGCGTCCCCGGGGTGGGCGGGCGGAGAGGAAGGGAGTTCTCGCCCTCCAGGCGCACCGAGAGGGAAGGGGCGGAGGGAGGGAGGCGGGAGGTGAGGGCGGGGAAACGGGTCATTCAGGGATGGAGGGAGCTGGCAACCGGTTCCTTCCCTGGGACCGCCCTTGGCCGCCTCGCTCGGGGGGCCCCCCTCCCAGCCTCCGGGCCGCCACCAGTCCTAGCCCCGCGACCGTCCACTTTCCCCTCCTCTCCGCCCCAGGGCCCCTGGAGGAAAGCGCCCAGCCCTCCAGCTCGCACTGCCCCCAACCCGCGCTCCCCTTTTAACTCCTCTCCCCGGCTCCATTTCCAAAGGCGTCTCCCTTCGAGAGCTACCGCTTGCCCCTTCTGTCCAATGTCAGGTTCTCATCTTCCTCTTCCTCTTGTCCCCCTCTCCTCCTCCCTCCCCTCCCCTCCCCCTTTGCCGCAGTCTCCCTCTCCCTCTCCACTTCCTTCTCCTCCTCCTCCTCCTGCGCGCTAGCCCTGCGTAGCGCTCGCTCCCCCCTCTTCCTCCTTGTCTTCCCCCCGCGGCTCGGCTTTCTGCTCCGAGCCGGTGGAGAAAGGGACGCCACTCACCCCCTTCCCCATGGCTGCGGTGGTCTGGTGCCCGCTGTGCCGGGACCTGTCGCCTTCCGAACCAAACAGGTAAAGGGATCCACTCCCGGCGCCGGGCCGAGAGGAGCTGGAGCCGGGGCTGGGGCTGGAGCCGGGGCTGGCTCAAGGGGCGAGCGGGGCGCGGGCCGCTCCCGCTCCGGCTGCCTGCTGCTGCCGCCGCCGCTGCCTCTGCTGCAGTTGCCACGTGTCCGCCTCCTCCTCCGCGCCCCAGTCCCCACTGCAGCTAAAGCTGGCGCCTACTCCTCACTTCCTAAAATATGCAACCTGCCTCCTTGCCCCGCCCACGGCCCCGGCACGTCACAGTTACCGGAGCAACTCGACACCCCGGCTCCCTTCCCCGTCTCCTCCTCCAGGCGCCGCCGCTCCGCCCCGGGCTCCTCCTCCTCGGGCGCTGGGCCGCCCCTGCCTGGGTCCCCGGGGGCCCGGACCCCCTCCCTCCCCGCCCCGGGAGCCGCGGGGTGCCTGTGGATGCGAGCATGCGGATGTTTGAGCAGCCGGCTTCGTGCGGAAGCGGCGCAGTCACCCCCCAGAGTGCCGGGCCGGGAGCCCATCTCTCTGGCTTAGATTTCAATGGGGGGGAATTCATTTCTCTTCCCCTCCCTCTACTCCCTCCTCCCGCTCCCGAGTGGCCCGGTGTGACGGGCATAAGTCCGAGAAATAGCTGCAGTGGGTCCAGTGAAGCACTTAGAAAGGAGGTGCTTTCTCCAGGAGCTGTCGGAGCCACCCACACCTCCAGCGTCCTCAGGGCTGGGATGGAAATCAACCACGAGCAGGGGAAGATTCTGCTTTTTATGGGGAAGATCCGTGCTGCTTTTCCCCAAGTTCTAGCTTCACCCCCGCCTCCAAGCCTGTGTATGACCTTGGAGAAGTCAGCTATCTGGGCCTCAGTCTCCAAATCTGTAAAATGAGGGGAGGGTGCGTGTGTGTGTGTGTGTATTTGGAGGCTGGGCTAAGTCTGCTGAATGGGTACTACTCACCGGGACCTGAAGGAGCAGGAACTAGGAAGAAGGGCATTTTGCAGCTCCTTCTCCATCCTCTGTCACAGCCCCTGTCAACTTTCGGCTAAGGTCAAGTACCGAATGCTTCCTCCTATGGTAACCTAGTTAGACCTGTCTTCCCTAGGCAGTGCAGGACCCACCTCCTCTCACTCTGCTTCTATCCGGTGCCCTCCCCCATCAACACCATCATTCCCCCAGTGCCCCGGCTCGGCTCGTCAGTGTTAGGAGAAAAGGGATCTGACAAATTCATTCACAATAATTCACACCCTAGTTTGTTCTGGAGACATTTTCATTTTAAAAAGGGAATGCTTATAAAAAAAAAAAGGACAGCATCTTCAATAGTAGTTCTGACGCTGGCAGGACCGAGTGCCTGTGTGACCTTGAACAAGGTCAAATCCTCTCGGCCTAGTTTCTTCATCTGTAAAATGGGAATGTGGGGAGAACTGTCAAGGTGATTTTTTTCAGGTCTCTTCTATTTTAATATTGAACACATTTCAGGCAGTATGGGAGGTGTGAGGATGTGAATGAAGGTTCTCTCCTTTTCTGGGAGGGAGGGGGCAAAAATCAGGGAGGAAAATCCTTTTTGTGTGCCCTATGAATTGTACCATATAGAATATAACCTGTGCTCTGATGATCTCATATACTGGTAGGGAGAAAAGGTGGTAGCCTATTCCATCTCAATTGGTACTGACTGCTGTAAAAGCAGCCTCTGCAAAGCCCAAAGACACAGAGCCAATTTGATATTTCCCTCTAATTCTGAGGTTCTATTTGTTAGCAAAGGCTGTGGTGGCTAAAATAGTAAATGCTGGAATGCTAGGACAGCTGAAATAATTATTTAAAACTGTTTTAGCAAGCCTACTAATTTCTATGGAACATATGAATATAATGCAATAGGAATCCTATGGGGGTTGTTGTGAATTCTCAAATGGAAAGGGAGGACTATTAACTTGCTAAGGATTATCTTCTTAGAATCAAAGAATGTTAATGCAGAAAGGAACTTTAGGGTTCATCCTGTACAACCCTCTTAATTTGCAAATGGCCCAGAGAGGTTAAGTAAGTCAGTAAGATTACACAGTAAGCTATTAACATGGTATAGGGAGAATGTTGCTGGTTCAATTATTAGGCTAAATTCTTATTTCTACTTAGTAGCCCACTGTGATTCATAGTTGTTACTGTTTTGCTCTTGTGAATGAATGCACATTTCAGGAATGGAAAGAAGGATTATCATCTCTTTTTCCTCTTCTATACTCATTCCCACCAGTCCCCATCCAGCCCAGAAAGTTGAATTCAAGCTTTTTAGTTTTGTTTCCTTAGTCAAGGCCTTTTGAGCAGATTTCCTCTAACTGCCAATTCACTGAAGGGTATTGGCAGTGTTATTAGGGATCCTTAAGACTTCACAAAGTCTTGCCTTTATATGTAATAATATTGCACGCAAAATAATCAACTCTTTCAAATTTGCATCAGGTATTTGGTGTGTTGAGAACAATGTTAAGAAATTGATAATTTAGCATGTTGATGAATCAGCCTGTGCTGTGAATGGATAAAGTCAAAAGGCAAAGCAGGGTGAGTAAGAGTCTCAGCAGGGAAAATCCTTTGCCCACTAACTCCTTTTTCCTCATAAGAGGCACAGATTCTAGACAAATGGCACTTGAATTGCAGGACCATGGAGAGAAAAGGAGACTACCCAGATTTACCTGGAGATTGGTTATTTGAAGATCAGTCAATCAATGAACACTCATCTAGTACCAGACTGCTAGATGCTGATGGTTCAAATATAATAGTGAAGTAATCTTTGTCCTCCTAGAAAGCAAGGCCATCCTTGTATTCCTCCCTAATTTATTCTCTATCCAGAGGCCTTTTCAATGGGTCTATGTTTTGATTAAGCCTTCACTCAGCAACATCTGACACTATTGACCACACTCTTTTGGATGCTCTTTCTTCTGAGTTTTCATGATACTTTGTTCTTTCTTGGTTCTCTTTCAACCCATCTCACTGCACCCTCATGGACTCCTTTGCTAGATTTTCATTCATATCCAACCCTACCCAGCTACGAGTGTACCCCAAGACTCCCACCTGACTTCTCTTTCTGCACTTTTCCTTATTGACCTCATCAGCTCCCCTGGATCCAACTCTCAGATCTATTTCTAGTTTCCCCAGATGACTTTTGAGTTCTATTTTCTTTTATGAGCTCCAACCCTTCATTAGGAACTGTCTAATTGACATTTTGAAGTGGGCTTCCCATAAGCCTGTCACCATCTATAAAACAAAATTCATTCCCCCCCAAAAATCTGCACCTCCTCTAAACTTCCCTCTTTCTATCAAGTGTACCATTATCCTTCCAAGTCATTCAGTTTTTCAAATTTGTAGTCATCTCCTACTCTTAACTCTTCCCTACCCCCATGTCCAATCAAGTTGCTGAATCTTGCCAATTTGACTCTTACAATGTCTCTTGCATCCATCTACTTCTCTTCACTTATGTAGTACCACCTAGATCAGGTCTCCCCATTTCTTGGTTAAGCTATTCTTCCAATTTGGCTTCTTGTCTGAAGTCTTTCCCTTCTCTATCTTGTCCTCTGCTTCCAAAGTGATATTCCTGAAGTGCATATTTGCTCATGTCAGTCCTCTGCTCAGAAAGTTTATTGTTGCCTCTATCAAATCACATGCAAACTCATCTGGCACATAAAAATCTCTACAAACTGATTCCAACCTACTTTTCCAGTCTTATTACATATGACTCTCCTTCACATATTTTTTAGTCCATTTAAACTGTCATGATATTCCCCCCACATGCTATCCATTTCCTTTCTCTGTGCCTTTGTACTACCTGTCCCCCATGCCTAGAATACTCTGTCTGTAAGACTACCTAAAAAATGCTTCAAAATTCAGTTCAAATACTTCCTCCTATAAATGGCTTTTTTTTTTTATCCCCATACTCTTTTCCAGCTAATAGTGCCTCCTAATTTATCTTGTATTCTTTGTAATATACATGTTGTTTCCCCTATAGAATGTAAGCTGCTTGAGGGCAGAGGCTTTCATTTTTGTCTTTGTCTCCTCAGAATCTGGCACCATGTCTGACACATAGTAGTTGCTTAATAAACGTTTGATTAAAAGAGTTTCCATTCTTCTAGGGGGATATTACAAGTTCACAAATTAGTAAATCCAGGCTATATAGAAACTGATGCAAAGTGTTTTCAGAGGAAAGGACTCTAAGAACTAGGAGAATAAGAAAAAGGGGCCCTTTCTGAAATTTTGCTTGGGTACCCTGGAATTCCAGCTATATCCCTTCCACATCATCTGATGTGGAAATATCAAGCAAGCTAGCCACAAATATTGAGCAAGTGCCTTATGTGTATAGACATTCATTTGGTGTTAGGTGGAAAAACAAAAACAAAAACAAAAAATGGCCCATGTTCTCAAAGAGTCTTTGTTCTAAAAGGAGAGGTTTGTACATATTTAAATATATACAAAATATGTGCCAAGAAAATAAAGACAGTTCTTGAGGGAAGAAGGCACATCTCAAGTTAGAGCTTACTTTTGAATTAAATTTTGAAAGAACTTAAAGATTCTAAAGGACAGAAAACAGAAAGAAATGTGTTCAAGGAGTTGAGGATACACTTATGCAAAAGCACAAAAACAGGAGGTAGAGAGAGAATCATGTGGAAAGAGTAGCATGATAACATAGAATATGGAGGGGAGTCACATGCACAAAATCCCCAAAGGTAGATGGGAAATAAGTTGTCAAAGGCATTAAATGTCAAACAGAGAAGATTGCTTCTGATCGGAGAAGCAAAAGGGAGCCTTCCTGAGAAGGTGGGGTGGGAGTGACCTTTCCTTTAGGTATGTCACTGGAACAGCACTTAACCCTGTTTGCCTCAGTTTCCTCATCTGTAAAATGAGCTGGATAGAAATGGAAAACCACTCCAGTATCTTTACTAAAAAAATCCCAAATAGGCACAAAGAATTGGATATGATTAAAGAAGTTTTGACAAGTAGAATGGGAAAGAAAAAAACTTAAAACAAGAAAACCAATTTGAAGAGCACTTTAACAGTGGAGGTGAGAAGTAGTGAGTGCCTGAATTAGGGTGATGGCTATGAGTAGAAAGAAGTAGATTGAGCCAAGAGATAGTGAAGAGGTAGAATTAATGAGATTTGGCAACTGATTGAATGTGGGGAGAAAGGACTAGTGATTAGTGGAGGATGATTCTGGGTTGGCAAATGAGGATCTTGGAAAGATGATGATTTTAAATATATAGAGAGAAGTTTAGACGTTGAATGAGTTTTGTTTTGGCTATACTGAAGTTAGATGCCTGTGGGATATTCACTGTAAAATATATAATAGCCAGATGGTCATGAGCTCAGGAGAGAGACTGGGACTGGATCTATAGAACTGGGAGTCATCAGTAGAAGGTGATCATTAAACCCATGAGAGCTGAGCTTCCCCTAAGAAAAAAGCAGAACAGCCACATTGGGCCAATCAAAGAATTTTAGAACAAGAAGAGACCTTAGAGGTCACATAATTTAAGCACTTACTTTTGTAGGGACAGAAAGGCAAAGTAGTTTGCCTCAAATCACAGAGCTAGACTCTAATCAATACGATGATTTGAGATAATTCCAAAGGACTCATGATGAAAAATGCTATCTAATTCTACATGATGATCACTGAATGCAAATTGAAGCATACTTTTAAAATTTTCTTTTTGACATGGTTAATACAGAAATCTATTTTACATGACTTCACATGTATAAAGGGTATGATATTCATTGCCTTTTCAATCAGTGTGGGGGGGGTAGGAGGGAGAAAATTTGGAATTTAAAATAAAAACTCCTGAAAATCTTATAAACAAACAAATATTGATGATAATAACATGGTTGGCTTAAGGTAGAGAGTCCAGATCTGAATCCAAATCTAATCCATTAGATTAATTAATCTAATCCATCTCTATAACTTCTAAAAAAGTGGGCATTCGCCTTTCCTTGAAAACTTCCAAAAGGGGGAAAACATTACCTTTCAAGGCATGCTCCTTCTACTTTTCAATAGTTCTGAAGAACTTTTCCTGTATATCAACCCTCTATTTGCCTTTTTGCAATTATGTAGTTACCAAACTTTAGACACTATTGACCTGCTCTCTCTGCTCCCCTATTATCTCTTTTGATCTGGCTTCTGATCTCATTGCTTGATTCAAACAAACCCTTTCACATTCAATATCCAACTTGATCCTAATTCATGGGAGGGAATTCCTCTTGTCTCACTTGATGCTGTCACAGAATGTAATCATGATGTGTTAATGAAGTGTTAAACTGACTCTAGATATGTCTAAGCCCAAATCCCTTTATAAGCTGTGCATACTTCTCCACTGAGTCAAGAAAGGAATAATGTGATTGGCTGAAGAAATTATCCTGCCTTAGGAGTTTTTAAATAGCTAAACTTAAGTAGATGAGAGTTTGTAAGGCAGGCAGATACCTGTGGAAGAGAATCTTTTAGTAGGGTACTGGAAAGAATTTTTTTTTCTCTCTTCTAATCCATTAACTGGATAGATTTGAAAGGTAGCTATTATACCAAAAGAACACACTGCATATTATAGGGAAAAGACGCACACACACACACACACACACACACACACACACACACACACCCCTTTTCTTCCCCACATTACAGATATAGATATGTAAAGATAAGGAGAAAATAGCTTTGAAGAACGTCCTTGGCAGCAGAGAAGAGAGCCAGATATACAGAGTATACCTCACAACTGAGAACTCTCCCCAGATGAGCAGCATTGTAAAGACTTTGTTAAAAGAGGAAGGACTTTGAGGTCATAAAATACAAGGAGTTATTTATTCTCCTTGGCATATGTATAAAATATATCTATACCTCCTAATTGTTATATTCTAAATTTGAGTTCACTCTTCCCACAGACACTGTGTATTTGTGAGGATATGTACCTCAGATTTTTTGAGGGAGGAGGAAGAAATATTTTTTTTTTAGCTTTATGTTTTTCTCATCTTAATAAATGCCTTTTCTAAAAACTAATTGAGTCTGCTGGCTTCTTAACTGAACTAATTGAATCTGCTGGTTGTTAATAGGAAACTATACCTGGACTAAAGTCTAGATCTCTTGATTCCTAGGTTCATAATCAATAGAATATTAAACTTTCTCTGAGGAGAGGTAAGTTTTTGTTAAATAATAGTCTTTAAATTTAGGGGAAGTAGGATACGAATCAATACTCAAACCAACTACGCCAACATTTTAAAATATACCTTTGTCAGTGATGGCTTTAAATGTTAATTGAGTTCTATACTAAGTTAGTCACCCATGTGGAACACCAGAGAACAAGAATTTAGAGACCCAAGGTTCAGGAGTAGAAAGTGCTATCATTGCTACCAGATAGAATAGCAAAACCAAAAACCAACCAAACAAAAAAGCCCCATTTAAAATATATATATATATATATATATATATATATATATATCCGTTATTTATTCTTGAAGATATCTAATGGGAATAATCTTCCTCCTAGGACCTAATCAAATGCCAACATTTCTTATCCCAAAGTTTCCCTTTCAGCCAATCTAAGAGATCATCATACAGGGTGTTTGTTTTTAATTCCAATGGAGATAGTATCAACTCTATTTTGATACTATGTGCTCATTTTTATGTTGATGGATTGCTGAAAATAAGAGCTAAATTGATCAAGGATTTACAGTTTCATTGAGACTATATAATTTAGACTCATTTCTTAAACTGTGGATTGTAACCTCATATGGGGCCATGTAACTAAATGTGAGTATGTGAAATTATTATTTATTATCAGTATATTGATGATTTGGATACCTATTTTATATACCCATATACTCTAGGTCATATAAAAATCTCTCAGGTAAAAAGGTCAGGAATGGAAAATGTTTCAGAAGCCCTTATTTTAGACAATTCCTATGGAGTCACATATAATTGAAAGCGATTTGCTCAGTTATTTACTTAGATGGGTTGGTATGGTGGACTTTAAATCCACATCTTCCTAACCCCAAGTCTAGCATAAATTTTGACTTTGATGTAACTATTATAAAGATCTGAATATCAATTCTCATTCTCACTATTGAATTGGGTACTCAGTTTTTAGCTAGCCACATCTCCTTCAAAAGATTTAGGGATACCTGAAGTGTTGGGATAATTCTTCAATACCTGTAGCTCATCCCCCCACTGATTATTAGCTGAGCATCAATTTAACCAGCCTGCCTTAAGTAACTTTTAGAAAGTGGTATTTACTAGGGCTACAATAATACTGGTTGGCACAAAACACTGCCCCTCAATAGTTGGTGACACAGACTTGCAGAGTATGGAGAAAGTGGGGTCAAGCTTAGAAAACATGTGAGATAAAGGGAAAGGGGCAACTCACAACTCTTGATTTCTAAAAGCTCTTTTCTCTCATTTTTGGGATGTTCAAGAAATTCCTCTTAGGCAAGGAATAGTTTCTGGGGTCTTTGTAACTGAGTTCAGTTTGTTTTTGCTCTCCTTTCCCCCCATGACATTGCCTGGTCAAATTGGGAAGGGAGTGAAGAAGATCAGGCTAGAGACAAAGCCAGGACCATTCTGTTCCCCTTCTCCTCTCCTCCACAAAGTGGTTCCCTCTCAGAGATGTATTTAAAGCTATGCTTGTAACAATTTCTGGATTTCCTTCATTGTAGCTAACTTGATGCTTAAAAAAAAAAAAAAAAAAAAAAAAAAAGATTTTTAAAAAATTTCTTTAAATACTAAAGTTTCTTCCAGTATCCCTTCTCCTTTATTTTCTTCACCCAGAGAGATATACTATACCACAAATAGGATTTTAAAGGTAAAATAATAGAAAAATAGAAGAAAAGGAAGAAGGAAAAATCAGCAAAACTCATCAAAACATTTAAAAAGTCTGAAAATACATGCAATACACTACACTTATGAATCACCTATCTCTGCAATGGTGGGAATGGCTTTTTAAATCTCTTCTTTCAAGTCATGTTTGTTTCTATAATTTTGCAGTATTCAGTTTTGATGTTTTCTTTGTGATTGTTTTTTCCATTTACATTATTGTTAGACATTGCATGCTTTGTTTTCCTTTTTAAAAAATGTTTTCTTTTTTTTATGTAAAAATTTATTTTCCCATTTTTACATTAAAAAACAATTTTTAACATTTAAAAAAAAATTTGAGTTCCAATTCTTTCCTTTCCTCCCTCCTTTTCCCCCCTCTCACCAATGAGAAGATAATTTGATTAGGATTATAAAAGTATATAAATTGTTTTCTTGACTCCATATATCAGTCTGTATCAATTTATCATGTGTATTCATTTCTTATTACACAGTAAAATTACATTATATGCATGTACCATAATTGATTTAGCTATGCTCCTGTCTGTGGACATGTACTGTATTTTAACTCTTTGCTATTATAAACAGTTATGTAAAAAATATTTTAGCATATATGGGGACTTTCTCCTTGTCTTTATGCCCCAAAGCTTCCTTGTATTATAAATAAAATAGTGGAATCGAAAGGTATGGAAATTTTAGTCATTTTACATGTGTAAATTCAAATCACTTTCCAGAATGACATTTCTGATTTCTAACTACACCAATAGCTCAATATGTACCAGCTACTAGATACTATATAGACTCCCCATCTCCATGGACTCTTCCAATCTTTTGTCATTTTTGTCAGTTTGCTGGGTAAGGATTGAAGCCTCAGAGTTGTTTTGATGTGCATTTCTCTAATTATTAGTGATCAATTCTTCTTTTGAACACTTTTGGTTCATCACCTTGAATCACTTATCTATTAGAGATTGACTTTTAGCCTTACATTTATCTATTATTTTCTTAGATCCTAAATTCTTATCAAAGATATTTGATATGAAGAATACCCTCACCCCACCCCACCCTGCCTCTCCCTCACTCTTTTCACCCCCACCCCCATCGAACTATTTATTTTCTTATTCTTAGCACAACAATTTCATGTGTGCAGAAGCTTTTTGGTTTCATGTAATCAAAGTTAATGTTTTTATTTTTTGTAATTGCCTCTATTCATTGTTTAGCTAAAAATACATCTCTTGCTCAAAGCTAAGAGAGCATATGATCTGCTTCTCCTTTCATTTTTGTTTATAGTATCATCTTTAATATTAAAATCATGTATCTATTTAGAATGTATTGTGAAATATGGTATATAGTATAAGCCTAATTTGTGTCAGACAGGTTTCCACGGTTTTTGTCTGCTTTTTTTTTTTTTTTTTTAGCAGTTTTTAATCATATAGGGAGTTTGTTTCTAAGTAGTTTATGTTTTACAGTTATTGGGTTCCAGGGTATTGAGTTCCATTGTTTTTGATTGTCTCTTGTCTAGTTTGTTTCATTGATCTGCTTCTCTATTATTTAAACAATACCAGATGGTTTTGATTACTGCTGCTTTATAATATAGTATGAGGTTTGCAAATGCTATTCCTGCTTCATCCCCACTTCTTTTTATTTTCCTTGATATTATAGAGCTCTTATTTTTCTAAGTGAATTTTATTATTATTTTATTTAACTCTACAAAATATCCCTTTGATAATTTGATATAGCATTGAAATTGTAAATTAACTTTGGTAGAATTATGATTATTATTATTATATTGGCACAGTCCAGCCATGTGCTACGAATATTTCTCTTACTTGATTTCTTTATTTTTTTGGTAAAATGTGATAGAATCATCCTGAAAATCCAACAGGATCAGGAGGTTCTCTCTTCCCCCCACATAAAGACCCTTTGGTAATTCCTTTATATCTAATTCTATTTCTTTTCATGATATCTATTTGGTCTTCTGTTAGAGTGGATATTTTGTATTTTTTAAGGTATTCTCCACTTCTTTCATATTTTAGTGGCATATATGACTTGATACATTTATATAAAATCCAGAGAGCATACCAACCCTTTCCCTTGAACTCCTCAAGTAACTGGAACAGACTTTCTTTACTTTAAACATTTTCAAGGACTTTCAGCATTTATCCAAAGTCATGAACAATATCAATTGGTTGGGTATCTTATCATCCATTTCAAGAGGAGGAGGCATAGAGTAAAACATCCCATCTTTACATTAATAAATTTTCACATCTACCTTTAACGGTCTGTAATCTTGGCCAGGTCACTTAATGTCTCTGTTTCTTCATCTGCATAGTGATACCATGTACTAGATAATCTCCAAGGTTCTTTTCAGGCCATAATGTTTATGTTTTTATAATCTTTTATCTTATTTCATTCACAGTATCCTTTTGAGATAGTATGGACTGTTGCTATTGTTTTTAGGGGGATTTGTGTTATTCTGATTTCTTTAATTAAGAAATGAAAAAATTTAAGCCCAATTAGATTACTTGCTTCAAGTCAAACAAACCAGCTCTCCTTTTTTCAGGAAACTTTACAAGAACCTAGTACTTCTGACTTCAGTTCTCTAATCCTTTAGTCTTTCTACTAGGCCATACCACCTGCTGACAAGCTGGTTTTGGCTATGATCTATGAATGTAGTTATGAGTGCTTCTCTTTATTTAGAAGTAATCCTGCTTTCTGTACCTTTCTTCATAGGTTCCATTCTCCCTCCACCCCCCCCCCCCATACTCAAGGTCATTTGTCTCTTCTCATTAGGATTCTCTTTAGATTCTCCAACTTTTCACAAATTTAAAATATTTCCTCAGGCTCATTATCTTTTAAAATTAATGATTATTGAAAGATATCAAATCCAAGACTACTCTGAAGAACTTATTTTGAAAAAATGCTATCTATACCCAGAGAAAAAAATCAGAGACTAAAGCATACTTTTTTTTTAACTTAATTTTTTTCTTGAGGTTTTTGTTTTTGTTTTTTTTTTGCAAGGGGAGGGGAGGGTAGAGATCTATGTTTTATTTCACAACATGACTTTTATGGAAATGTTTTGCTGCCTTCTCAGTGGAGATGAGTTGAAGAGGGAGGAAGGAAGAGAATCTGAAACCCAAAGTTTTAAAAATAAATGTAAAAATTTTTTTACTTGTAACTGGAGAAAATAAGAATATTAAATAAAAAGATATCAAAAATTGGCATTGAAATTTGGAAAAAATCAACATATAACTTGAGATCTTTCATATATTAGACATGATAGCAGCACAGAGAGAGCATTTCAAAGTTTGCAAGTACTTTCTATAAATTACTGAAGACAGGTTTCACCTAATTTTGTTCACTCTCCACTCTCCACTTTAACCTCTGCTTCTGCTCTTCCTCATTATTAAGTTCCTGTGTTCACATTATTAAGAATTTGCATCACTTGTACATATGTGGTTTGACTTTTTCTGTTGTCTCATGTCTGTCTTCCTACTTAAAGCATAAACTTCTTAAAGTTTATCCTGTCTCCTATTTCCTTTGTACCTTTTCTACTAGTTTACCCTATTTCACTGTCACTAATCCTTATCATACATACATTCATGATGCCAGTAAACAAACTATGTTACTCCCTAGAGAGAAGTAATTGCCTTTGAAGCCAGGAAAACCTGCACAATCTTAGTATAAAAAAGTCATTTTAAGTTATTAAAGTTTAAAAGTGGACTGACTTTTGGAATACCCTGTATAATGGCTTTGTGACCTCTAATCATTTAATCTCTTACTGATTTAATTGGGAAACTTTCCTTACCTAAGAGTTTCTAGTAGTAATAATAGTCATGGTCATAGTACTGATGGTAAATGGTGATAGTAGTAGCAATAATAATAATAGTAATCATACTTGTAATAATAGTGGTAGTGGTAGTGGTGGGTAGTAGTAGTAGTAATCATAGTACTGTGGTAGTAGTAGTAGTAATAGTGGTGGTGGTAATGGTAATATAGCAGTAGTAATAGTAGTGGTAGTAGGGGTGATACTAGTGATAGTAGTAGTAGTCATAGTAATAATGCTGCTAATAGCAATATAATAGTAGTAGTAGTAACAGTAATAATGGTGGTGGTAGTAATAGTAATAGTAGTGGTAATAATGGTGATAGCAGTAGTATTATTGGTGGTAGTGATAGTAGTAGTAGTAGTCATAGTAATAATGATGGTGGTAGTAATATAGCAATAGTAATAGTGGTGGTAGTACTAGTAGTAGTGGTAGTGGTAGTAGTAGTAGTCATAGTATAATGGTGCTAATAGCAATATAATAGTAGTAGTAGTAATAGTAGCAGTAATAGTGGTGGTGTTAGTAATAGTAATAGTAGTGGTAATAATAGTGATAGCAGTAGTATTATTGGTGGCAGTGATAGTAGTACTAGTAGTCATAGTAATAGTGGTGCTAATAGCAATAAAATAGTAGTTGTAGTAGCAGTAATAGTGGTGGTGGTAGTAATAGTAATGGTAATAATGGTGGTAGCAGTAGTATTATTGGTGGTAGTGATAGTGGTAGTCATAGTAATAGTAATGGTGGTAGTAATATAGCAGTAGTAATAGTAGGGGTAGTACTAGTAGTAGTAGTAGTGATAGTAGTACTAGTAGTCATCGTAATAGTGGTGCTAATAGCAATAGCAGTAGTAGTAGTTGTAGTTGTTATTATTGAAATAACACTGGTAGTAGTAGTAGCAATAATAGTAGTAGTAGCAGTACTAGTAGTAGTAGTAGTAGTAGTAACAGCAGCAGCAGCAGCAACAGTCCTGACCCTAGAATTAGTAAGCCTTGAGTTTGAATCTAGCCTTAGACATTTACTATTTGTAACACCCTGCCTAAGGCATTTACCTATAATCTGTCTCAGTTTCCTCATCTATAAAATGGGGATAATACTGGCACCTACCTATTAGTGAACCTGTTGTTGTAAAGATTGAAAAAGACTAAAGTACTATATAAATACTAGTTAGCTAGCCAGCCGCAGTGGTAGTGCTAGTAGTGGTGGTGGTGGTGGTAATAACTTGTATTAAACCTAAAACTTATTAATTAGTATATTAGTATTACTAATTTGCATTAATCCTACAACTCATTAGTACTACTATTACCACTACTATTTTGCATAAATTCTACTACTCATTAGTACTACTATTACCACCACGAATATACCATTACGACTACTACTTTGCATAAATTCTACGATTCATTAATACTACTAATATGACCACAACCACAATCATCACTACTACTATTAGTTAGTTAACTAGCACCTTAAAGTCTCTTTGGAATCCTTACAACAACTCTTACAACAATACGTAGGTGCTATTATAGTCCACATTTTATAGATGAGGAAACTAAGAATAAAAAAGTTAAAGGACAAAGCCAGTGTCACCCAGCTACTAAGAGTTTGGGAAAAGATTCAATTCAGGACTTATTTGTTCTAGATCCAGGGCTTTATATACTGTGCCGCCTAGAGCCGAGTTCTTTTTTCATTTAAATTGTTCTTGTCTAGGGGCAGCTAGGTGGCGCAATGGATAGAACATCAGCCCTGAAGTCAGAAGGACCAGAGTTCAAATCTAGCTTCAGACATTCAACACTTCCTAGCTGTGTGACCCTGGGCAAGTCAGTCACTTACCCCTAATTGCCTCAGCAAAGTAAATAGAAAAGTGAACGAATAAGTATTCCTAGTACCTCTTTATAAATCTCATTCTCTATACTCATAAAGTAAATTTTCTTTTCATTTATTTTTAGTGAGTTTTTAAGAATAGATTTTAAAATTATCTTTAATTTTTATATCCTCTAGATTTTCCTCAATATCCTCCTCCTCCTTTTTTGAGACCTATCCTATATGTACTGATTTCTGCAAAGGAGAGAATAAAAGAGAGGGATTAGGTATGTTTTTTATATCTTTGCTTCAAGACCAACATTCTTTTTTTTTTTTAATTTCACAATATTTAATTTCAATTATTTTATGATTATTGTTCTTTCCACTTAATTGGTATAATCATGGTATTTATTGTTCTCTTGCCTTTCTTTGCTTCACTCTACATATTTTACTTCAGTTTATACAAGTCTTTCCATGAGGATTTGTATTCCTCATCATCATTAATATCCCATTGCATTCATGTGCCGAAATTTGTTAGCCATTTTCCAATAACTAAGCATCTACTTTGTTTCTAGTTGACAAACAGAGGTGCAAGTATGCTATAAAAGCTGAAGTCCCAGCTCCCTAACCATAGTCTACTATCCAACAAGTTAATCTTCTTTTCCAACAATTCATTAAAATATTGAGACAAAATTTCTTATATGAAAGCAATATCCTTCTTTCTTTTTCAACTTAATTCCATGGTCTACACTGTAAAAAAAATTGCCCAAATACCAACAATTCAGTAATATGCTAGGAATAATTATGCATGCTTGATTAACATTCAGCCAAGGAGAATTCCAGTTTTATTATTTATTATATTTTGTAGTAATCAAAATCATGAAAGTCCTCCCTATCTCTATCTCTTCCTTTCTCTGAGTGCAATCAGGAAAATAAATAATGATGCTCAGGGGACATCTCTTTTTTAAAAAATAAAAAAAATTTAGAAAAGAGAAATTAGCTTTCCTTGGATTGACAATTTCCATGGAAAAACGATATTCCAGTAGCTGTTTGATAGCTTGTTAACATTGAGAACAATTTTTTATGATTTATTTTGCCATGGAAAGGAAGGACTATAGCATTTTCACTTCCCACACTGTTAGGATCCACCTTAACAGGATAGAGTATAAAAACCATCAAAGGGAGTTAGGTTCATTTATAAAAATCTAGAACTTTTTGCAATTGTAAAAGAGAGGACCAAAAAAAAAAAAAAAAAAAAAACCAAAAAAACAAAAAAGGAAGAAGTAGAAGAAAAGAAAAAAAGTAGGTCATATACAAAAATAGTAAGGAGCTCAATTCATTTTTAACTGCTTGGATTTTACCCTAGAGGCCATCATTTTGATTGGTGGGTGACCTACACATGCATATAGTCTAAACTGAAGTCTCAATCCCTGAAAGAGGAAGATATTTTAAGTCTCTATCCTTTTGAAGTTTTAGTTCCTTCTATCCTATCAGTGACTTAACATTTTTTAAATAGTTATCCTCTTTTTGAGAAAAAGGTCTTTTAGAATGTAAACCAAGAGCTACTTGATATAGAAATAGAATGAAATTAGCCCCTTTTTTGTTCCTTTTTGGTAGACTCAAATTTGGAGTGAAAAGATGCTACACTTATTCAAGCAAAGCTGCCATCATCATTGGATTGTGATAAACCCAAAAGAAGAAAATTGATGAAAGAGAACTAGTTCAATCAAACCAGTATTCTGCAGGAAAACCTCTTTGTTCATAAATCATTTTCTGCCTTTTGAGTATATTTATTTCCTCAGAATCTCAAGGCATAAGAATGAAAAATTGAGAGTTGAAAGGAATCTGGGAGGTCATATAGTCAAATTCCCTTATAGACAAACTTAGGTCCCAAAGAAATTAAGAAATTGCCAAAGGGCACTGACAGATCTGGGACACAGAAACCTTGGCTTCCCAGATGGCATTTTGCCAGGTTATAATTTCCAAACCTAGTGCCACATATTTTTAGATGAGTTGGGATTAGATCTGTAAGTGAAAACATGTCTTCGTTATAATTTACTTCCATAATGGTAGTGTCATTTAGGCTTTAGGATATTCAGATAATTTTCATTCTAACCAGTTGGTGATGTAATTGATATTCTGATCATTTCTGTCAAGTGATTTGTCCAAGACAATTAGCATCAGTACTGAGATTCAAATCCTGTTTCCATCTGATTTTTAGACCACAAATCTCCCAGTCTTTCTCTCTCTATATATATTATTGCCTTACTTAACTAGAATAATGACTTCCCTTCAAACTGCTAGTTACGATGATGACTGAGGATTTTATATGTATTTTTCTTTATTTTAATCATTTTAGTACTATAGTGAGCTGCTATACCATGTTCTGCTCCCAGAAGATAGCTCTGTTTTCCCTGTCTATCCATATTTAATCACCCTCGTCTTCTAACCTTGCTGCCCAACTGGATTCTAAGTAATCCAAGTATTTGGTTGCCTCCTACTTCTTTCAAAAGAAGAAAGGGTAAGAGCACATTAAGGGTTTTCTCAATGATAGTAAGACTAAAGAAATGGTAATCATTGTGTTTCCCTTTCTTCACTTTATAAAAGACAAAAGCAAGGGAAGGAATTAGATTACTTTAAATGGATAATTTAGGGTAAATTATCCAGGCAGTTCAATCTTATCTTTTTTATTGATCCATTTTTTAGCATATTTTAAAAGTACTTTTGAGGGAAACCAATGGCCATTCTGACTCCGTGGATGAAATCTCTCTCTTTTTTTTTTTTCTCACACTCTCTTTATAAAGCATAAAGCTTCAACTTTCCTCTAGTCCCTAGTCAAGCATCCATCAAAATTATCATTTTCCTTAAGCAAGAGTATAATTGTAATATTCTTATGATGCAGCCAAGATCATCCTTGCCCCTAGAATAACTGAAGAGAAACCTGGAGAGGAAAATGACCCTGCAAACAGAGTGAATCAATGCTAATATATTCCAGTTCCTCTTTCTAAATTTTCTTTTTATCAGTAAGAAACCCCAAATAAGGAAATACATAATTAAGATTCATGAGGGGTTATTTCCATTAAGTTGGTCTGGTTTTTAGAAAACACCATTGTATGTATCTATATTGAGGCAGGTCCTTCTCCTGTGGCTCCCTGGATCCTGAGGACTCTAAGAATATAGGTTTATTCCTTTTTTATTCCAGTTCACTGATAAAGAGACCAAGTTAGGTTATATTGAAAACAACTTCTTAAAGATTAGGGCTATTTAAAGATAGAATTGGCTGTGGTAAGAAGTAGTGAGGACTTGATTTAAAGATAGAACTTCAACCTAGGATGTTTTAGAGGGGAATCTCAGTCACAGAAGGTATTGGAGTAAGTGGCAATGGAAGACCCTTTAAGCTTTGAGATTTTTATGGATTTACCTCACCAACCATCCGTCTCTACCTCTCCACCTCTCCACATAGCTAATGGCACCATGGATGTGTTCACTTTGTCACCTATGCTTGGAACTCTCTCCTTCCTTATATCTTCTTCCTAGTTTGTTGGGCTTTCTTCAAGTTTCACTTAAAGTTCTATCTTCTGCAAGATTTTCTTCCCAGGCTTTCTTAATTTCAATGCCTTACTACTGAGATTATCCCATTTATCATGTTTATATCTCATTTATATATGGTTGTTTGCTTGTTGACTGCCTATTACACTGTGAATTCCTTGGGAACAGGAACTGCTTTTTTATTTTTATTTTTGTTTTTTGGTTTGTGGTTTGTGGCCCATAGCAATCACTTAATAGATGTTTGTTGATTTGACCACCACAACCTTCCCTCTCTCTCTACATTTTTCTCTCTAAAAAAAATCAAGGATTCAATTCCCTACACTCATATATTTCAATTGGAAGGGATCTTTAGGACCATGTAATTCAAAACTTTCATTTTATATATAGGGAAACTGAGGGCCAGAGAAACTAAGTGACATACAAATTTAGTGCCAGAGATGTCCTGGAATCAGTTCATATCATTGAAGAGAGCCAATGGTTAAATGTTCAGTGGCAATATTTATGTTTTGGAAATTGGTTGTTTGTTGATTGTCTGACTTAAGAAAGTGTTGGAGGATGTTATTAATACAGATTAAACTTAAACGTGAAGGATAGGTGCTTTTTTTCCCCACCTTGGAGAGCTAGTTGTTAAATAATACCAAGATACCACCCAACTAGTAATTGTCAAGGTCAGGATTTTAGTTAAGGTTCTCTGAATTCATTCTCTTTTCACTTTTGTGCTGCCCAGAAGGATTTGGGGTGAAATGCATTAATACATAAGCTAAATTAAAGCTATAGAAATCCCAGTATCAGAATAAGTGTAGAAATAAGTTTCTCTCCTCTGTTTCCAGAGCAAGAGGAAGGTGGTAAGGGTGATGAGATGGGTTAGTAATCTGGACAGACTTATGGTGCCATCTCTACATAAAATTGCAACATCCATTTTTATATTTTGTTTTTTTCTTTGCTGAACAGAGGGGGAAAAAAAGCTCAGGAGACTTTAATTTGATTTCTAATTACTGAGGGAGAATTATTGCAGCTTCTCAAGCACAGACTCAAGATGGAGCTGAGTTTTGAAACAAACATACCTTTTCCTGGAAGAGCAGCTTATTCCCCAATCTGACTACAGGCTGCAGGGTATCAAAGTGGAAGAGGGAGGAGGATGAAGAGGGAAGGGTGGATTCTTTAGTGTTAGATGGAGGTCCTGCTGAAAGAGGTTCAGGGAATAGTTTGCTTTTCTGATGACTTTAATCTTATAAATTACATCTCAAGTTACTATATGAGCCTTCATTTTTTCTTTAACTTAAAAATATGCATATAATGAAAAAAAAAAGTCACCCTTAAACTTTTGAATTAAGAAACAGTAACCATCTGGATAATTAAATTCAGTTTGAAATAGGCCACCTGGTTCACATCAATAGCTCTTGGCACATATTGAAGTGTCAGCTAAGGTTCTGCATCGATTTCCCAACAGACCTTTACAATTCGTGACTTGTGGGGAAACCTTAATTTCTCCATACTAAGCCCATTTATATCATATTAGCTTAACAAATTAGCTTAATTTCACAGGTTATAAATAGTGAACAGCAGGCCACTTATGGTCAGACCTATCCGGCCATAATAAAGTGCTTCCCTTAGAAAGGTATCCTGGCTTGGTGGAAATAGCAGTGAATCTTGAATTGAGAGATTACAGATCACATATTTAGAACCCAAAGTAAACTCAATAGTTTTTACCAATATAGTCTGGAAAAGTAAAGGGACTTTTCCAAGTTGAATAGAGAATAAGATCTGGGATTTAAATCTAGTTTGACTCCATGTGTTTCCTGAACTCCAGAAAATTCATTTCACTATAGGTTATGTCTCAGTTTTGCTTTAGATATTGTAATGATCTGCTAAGAATGTGAGATAAGCAATAATTTTAATATGGCTTTATTTTGTTATAGTAATGGCCATTTATAAATGAAGGCTTCTCCTGAGATTAGACTGACTCAGAACTTCTGATCTTTAGGTTAATTCTCTTATCAGTTAGATGCTGGATTTTTAACTATATATCAATGTTTCATTGGTTGTGGTGTTCTCTTCTTTAAAATACAATGGGTCTCTGGGAGCAGGTTTCTTGGGGAAGTTTTCTGGAGATAGCCTTAGTTTCATTTCAGAGTAATAATCACTTCAAATACAGCCAGGAGTTAAAATCCAGTCCTTTATTGCATCCTTCAAAGTCTTGAGCTTCAGCTCCTAGCTCCCTCCAAATGTCTCCAGTCAGCACAAAGGTGGAATATGGAATGACTCTGTCTCCGCCTCCAAGAGTAGGCTTCTGTGTCTGGCCCTGAGAGTTTCTTGCTTATATGCTGTGCATTGAGTACACACCAATCATTATATCAATGGGAAAGCATTATTTGTTGTAGGATTAAATCTGTTCTAAACTAGATTTAACCATTGTCTCCTCAATTCCACTTAGTACCTTGTTTCAAGTTCTGGCCCATAACATCTCCTTGTAGGGTCAGATCAATCATACTGAACCATGATAAAGTAGATAACTATTGTCTCTATCAATTCTAATGACTTAACACTTTGTAAGGATTCCAACAATTGGTCTTTTTTTTTTTTTTTTTTTTTATTTAATAGCCTTTTATTTACAGGATATATATGGGTAACTTTACAGCATTAACAATTGCCAAACCTCTTGTTCCAATTTTTCACCTCTTACCCCCCCACCCCCTCCCCTAGATGGCAGGATGACCAGTAGATGTTAAATATATTAAAATATAAATTAGATACAATAAGTATACATGACCAAAACGTTATTTTGCTGTACAAAAAGAATCAGACTCTGAAATATTGTACAATTAGCTTGTGAAGGAAATAAAAAATGCAGGTGTGCATAAATATAGGGATTGGGAATTCAATGTAATGGTTTTTAGTCATCTCCCAGAGTTCTTTTTCTGGGCATAGCTGGTTCAGTTCATTACTGCTCCATTGGAAATGATTTGGTTGATCTCGTTGCTGAGGATGGCCTGGTCCATCAGAACTGGTCATCATATAGTATTGTTGTTGAAGTATATAATGATCTCCTGGTCCTGCTCATTTCACTCAGCATCAGTTCATGTCAGTCTCTCCAGGCCTTTCTGAAATCATCCTGTTGGTCATTTCTTACAGAACAGTAATATTCCATAATATTCATATACCACAATTTATTCAGCCATTCTCCAACTGATGGACATCCATTCAGTTTCCAGTTTTTAGCCACTACAAAAAGGGCTGATTTGGTCTTTTTTGTTATGTTTTAACTGTGTGTGTGTGTGTTTGTTTAAACAATGCATAATGTGATGCTTTTAGAGAGCACACTTCAATGACTGTTAGAGATAGCGTAAGAGCTATTGATATGAGAAAGTCAATCATATCAATAATCATTCAAGAACTAAATGAAAGTCACACTGAAATAATTACACTGACACAAAGGAAAATGTCATTAAAAAATGAAAAGCAATGGCAAAAAAATGACAAACTAGTTCTGTGAACTAACTTATTTAATGTTTGGAAAATAGGCAAAACTCTCCAGAAGGATCTGTCAGCTGGAGTTGTTATTGATTCTTCTACTGCAGTGTAGGCTTCTTAAAGCTAGAAAAATAGCAAAAACAAAGAAATAGCCCCCTCCCCTCAACTCAGTTAAAAAAAAAAAAAAACAGCTGCTAAAGATTCCTCCCTTCTCTCCTCATTTTCCTTTTCCTTCTTATTCCCTTCCTTCCTTTTTCTAAGCAAAACTAGACTGACATTTTCAGTTTTTTTAAACTTTTTTTCTACTTAACAAGTATTTTTTAGTGTTTTCTCATTGAGGTCCATGGAAAGTCAAAAGAGATTGACCGAGCAACACACACAGGAAAAGGTAGTACTAAGATCAGGGGTGAAATAAGCTTGCCCATCATCATCACTACTATTCAATATTGTACTAGAAATGTTAGTTTTAGCAATAAGAGAAGAAAAAGAAATTGAAGAAATTAGAGTAGATAACAGGGAAAAACAATTATCACAGATGATATGATAGTATATTTAAATTATTTAAATATTTAATATTAAATTTTAAATATTAAATATTTAAATTAAAGAATTCTAGAGAATCAACTTAAAAGGTACTAGAGGCAATTAACAACTTTAACAATGTTTCAGGATATAAAATAAGTCCACATAAATCATTATCGTTTTTATATGTTACCAACAAAGTCCAGCAGCAAAAGATAGAATGAGAAATCCCATTTAAAATAGCTGCATCCCTGAGAGAGAACTATGGAGACTGAATATGGATCAAACCATAGTATTTTCACCTTTGTGGTTTGTTTGCTTGTGTTTTTTTCTTGTGGTGTTTTTCTTTCACTTTTCAAAATGATTTTTCTTGTGCCGTATGATGGATGTGGAAATGTGTTTAGAAGAACTGCACTTTTAAAATCTATATTAGATTGCTTGCTGTCTATTGTAGAGATAGAGAAAAAGGGAAGGAGAAAAATTTGGAACACAAGGTTTTGCAAAGTTGAATGTTGAAAACTATTTTTGCATGTATTTCAAAAAATAAAAAGCTATTAAAAAAGAAAAAATCCAATTTGATATGATTTTGTCATGAAAGATGGGGAAACATTTAAAGCAAAGATATCTGTTCATAATCCATTGTAATGGTTGAGGTAAGAAATAATAAGATTGTGGATTAGGATAGTGGTAATGTAAATACAAAAAGAAAGGACAGATTTGGAAGATTTTTGGATGTGGAAATTAAAGTTAAATTTCTTTCATGCAGCACAAAAATAAAGCAGCAAAACTTTTTTTTTTTTTTTTTTAATTAAAGTGATGATTTCCCCTTTCCTGGAGGTCTTTAGGCAGAGGCTGAGTGACAAAGATTTATTGGATATGTTAGAATATAGGGTCTCTTTTGGGTATAAGTTGGACTACATGGCTACTGAAATCCTTCCCAACGCTCTAATTCTGTGACTCTATAATCCTGGAACAACATATTTTCAAAAGAAGCTTAATTATAGGAGATCCAGGTAGCAATGTAAAGATAAACATATATATATATATATATGCAAATAAGCTGCAGGATGTCACTGATAATAATATGCCAGAGAAATGGCATAAAAGACATTTTCAATATATGGAACATATGACCAGAAAAGGCGGAAAGCTATTCATTTAATGAAAATAAGGAATAATGAATGAGCAGTCTAAGTACTGTACTAGCAACCATGGACCATTAAATGCCTCAGAGCAAGGTCTCCATGAATCTTTTTTGTAAAATTAATGGAAGATTACAGATAAGGGTCATATTGGAAGAGAAAATAGAGACGGGTTGAAAACTGCACCAGTGGAGGTACAATTGATGAGTCTTACATAGATAAATCCATGGAAGCATCAAAGCATTGGAGTAAAAAAATTTTTTTGAATCTCCAAATGTTCAAAGGAAGCAGCATCTTTCAAAATTGCATAAAAATCAAAAGAACATTTGAATTTCCCTTTCAGCTTTCTTTGAAACATTAGTTTATAAAAATCTATATATCTATATATAGATATATATAATATAATGACCACAGCCCCAGATAAAGATGCATGAATTACAATCTAAACTCTTCTTCTAGGGAGCTGTGAAACAGTGATCAATCACTTTGCCTCTCTAAGCCTCAGTTTCTTTATAAGTAAAATGAAAGACTTGCCTTAGGGCATATTTAAGGACCAATCAAATTCTGAAATTCTCTGATTTTCTTTTGTGACTTCCTAGCTGTGACTTATGGACTATTGCAATTTTTTCCAGGATAAAACTACATAATAATCCTACATCTTTCAGGAGCCTGACATCTTTGCTCAAACATCCTCTCACCTTGTGTGATTACTTATGAAAAGGGAGTATTATTATTATCTGAAGGTAGATGAATAAGATGAACAAGAGCCACATTCTAGGAAAGGGCCAAAACCAGGAACTTTATCAGAGGGAAAATGGTAGAAACCCAAGTGGTAGAGCTTCTTAAGCAGTATTCCATAGCTTACTCTTACTTGCACCAGTTTATTTGTTTGCTTTTCTGCTGTCACTCCCATTGTTTGTGTGTTTTAATCCATAAAAGCTAGATGCTCATCAACTGGGGAATGGCTGGATAAGTTATGGTATATGAAATATTATTGTTCTATAAAAAATGATGAACAAGCTGATTTTAGAAAGGCCTGGAAAGATTTACATGAACTCATGTTGAATGAAATAAGCAGAACCAGAATTATATTGTACACAGTAACAGCAAGATTGTGCAATGACTCTATTCAGTGGTTCAATGATCCAAGGCAATCCTGATAAACTTTGGATAGAAAATGCCATTGGCATCCAGAAAGAGAATATAGAGATTGAATATAAATCAATACAAGCTATGTTCACTTCTTTTTTTCTGTTTTTTTTCCCCCATTCCTGTGTTTTTTTCCCTTTTGTTCTGATTTTTCCCTTTCAACATGGTACACAAAGAAGTGTATTTAAAAAGTTAATATATGTGTATAACCAGAAAAAATAAAACAATTTAAAAAATGCATAAAAGCAGTATTTACTTAAATTGGACAAGATAGCACTGGGATCTTTTATACATAATGTCCTGAAGTTATAATCATGCCATTTCCTTTCTTAAAGCCAGCCTTTGACTTAACTATGGCTCTCTTGAAATTGTAGGATTATAGGTTTTAGAACTGAAAGGAATCTTTAGAAACTATGTAGTCAGTTTTAGAATCATTACAATTTTAGCACCAATATTTGCCCCATGTCTACCTATATTCCACATCCTTGCTTACTCTATACTGAGACATCTTTCCTCTTGCCAAAGAAACCTCTTCGCCCCATCTCTTACTTTCATTTATTCTTCTATCTTTGGCTTTTTTTCCCCCCTGAGTACTTCTCTTCCCTAGGGCTCTCACTTCTTCCAGGAACCCTAAACAAATCAGAATCCTAAGAAATCAGAACCTTCAACAGGTGAGATTGTCCATAAGCAGAATGATTCTGAGAGCAGGATAATTCAGGACCATTATTTTGGGCTACACCATGCTGCTTTGAGGTCCAGGTGCCTGCCTATACATTTTAAAGAGTCAGGGAGTGTTCCCATGTATATAAACATCCTGAAAAAAATAGCTGTTCACTAAACTGTCCAGTTGACTTAGTCATTCACCTTGAAGCTGTTTCTCAGACAGTGGATTGCTTTGTTCTGTCTAAAATCCTATTTTGTATTCAAAGCCCTTCATACCCTGCCTGCCCCCACCTTTCCATTCTTCTTATACCTTCCATCTCCTCTGTCCCCATATGCTCTGTGATCTAGTGACACTGGCCTCTTTGATGTTGGAGATGACACTCTATCTCCCAAATCTGAGCGTTTTCATTGGCTGTCTCCTCATCCCCAGTGGATACTCTTTTCTTATTTCTGCTTCCTGGCTTTCCTGGCATCCCTCGAGTCCCAGCTAACCTCTCACCTTCTACAGAAAGCTTTTCCCAATCCCTCTTAATTTAAAAAATTTGTTTTATGCCTTCTCTCTGTTGATTATTTCTGAATATATATATTTGCTGAGGCAATTGGGGTTAAGTGACTTGCCCAGGGTCACACAGCTAGAACGTGTTAAGATTATATTTTACATATATCTTGTTTGTACATTTTTCCCCATTAGACAACTGTATTTCTTTGTATTTATAGTGCTGAGAATAGTGACTGACACATAGTAGATGCTTAATAAGTGTTTGATTCATTGGACCGAAGAACCTGAAATTAGTGCTTATCCCTCCCTCCAATAAAAATCACTTTGTATTTGCTTTAGATATAATTATTAATGTATACATTATCTCTCTTGATAGAATGTAAGCTCCTTGAGGGTAGACACTTTCATTTTTTTGTCATTATATTCCCAGCATCTAGGAAATAGCAAGTGTAAAAAAGCATCCCCTCCAAACTGAAGATTTCAATAAGCATTTACCACTTTGGTCCCTAAGAAGGGTGGGCTCAAACTTAAATTGTTTCTATTAAACATTTACCCAACCAAATTCATATTTGGGTGTGGTGAAGCTGTTGGACAAGTCATTTCCTTGCTTATAAAACAGTATCTTAGTTGCTTGGCCAAACTGTTGCTGGAATGGGGCAAGGAGATTACTTACTCTTCAGAGTTGTAGTGATTACAGCTCCTGGCAAATTCTGCTAGTTTTTCAAATCATTCCTCACACTGCCCATACCAAAAGAAAGATGATAAACCATCTTAGACACAGGCTGAGAGGCCAGGTACCCAAAGACCAGCTCAATAGGGATGGGGTGGTAGGGAAAGGTACTAGTCAATACTTGCCTAGAGGTCAGAGAGTTGTCCTTATACTTCGTGGCCAGCCCAGAGAAATGAGAACATTTTTTTTTCCTTCAGAACTGTTTATGTAAACTCTTTGCTCTAACTCAATAGCTAATCAAAAGTCTTCTCTTTATCACACATTAAGTGGACAGGAAATAATCACAGAATACCTGCCCAGGCTCTGAGGTAGATTACAAAACCCCCAATGCATCTCATTCTTTCTGAACCAAAATCATCAAATATCTATGTGGGTTGTCAGTGGGCAAAATCTAGTATATATGTCCCCTGAACTAGGCACTCATTGGCAAGTGCCCTGATACACTCTGAAAGACAGTATGATATAAAGAAAAATTTAGGAAATCTGGGTTCTAATCTTAGCTTTATTATCCATTAGCTTTATGACTTATATCAAGTCATGTCAATTCTCTTGGACTCAATTAATATTTAAAATGAGGGAATTGTATTAGAAAATTTCTAAAGTTTCCTCAGGAGAATTTTGTAGATAAATGATATAATGTGCTTTGTAAACCTTGAAATTCTATATAAATGTTAGCTACTCTTTCATGTGGGTAGACATTATTATTTAATTAACCATAATTTTGCTTGCTTTTTTAAATTTTAGAAGCATTTAGAGAACATGATTTGGATGTTCATATCTCTTAAAAGTGATGTCCAGGGAAATCTGAACTGATGCTTTCTTTTGCTCTTTACAATTTCTCTGGAGCAAGCAGAGGTATTTGAAATCATTACATTGATCATTTCCCCCAAAGTACTCATTGTAACCAGCTAAATATTTGAAGTCCTCACTAAAGGCTTCTTATAGCTATATATACCTCTCTCAAGCTGAACACACACATACACAGGCTTCCTGATCATTATGTTTTAGTGTAGCAAGGGGAAATAATAATACTTTGTGATACTCAATTTCAAATGGCACTAGAACACTTGCCAAAAAAAAAAAAAAAAAAAAAAAAAAAGCAATCTTGCCTGGATAGAGAAATAAACTGGATGAATAAAATAATGTTTCCCTCTAGACAAAAGGCTTAAGTATCCATGGCAGAAAAGGGTAAATTAAAAAAATCTTGACTGGTGCCACTGACTTTGAAAAAGGGAGGGGATATTTGGTCAGTTTTCATTCCTTTATACCCACCTAACTACATGCTAATCTCTTTCCCTTCTCATCTTAGTCATTATTCTATATTTTCCTGTGGAAAGGACTCAAGTAATGCTGTGGCTTTTTCTTCTGGACCAAACTCTAATACTTGAAAGAAACTCGAGATGCTAATTCAAAATGCCACTTTTTAGTCACTTAAAAAAAATGCTCTCTTTATTTTTCCTCTTCTCTCCTGACTATAGAAGATATATAAGACTCACTTAAACTAAACTTCCATATTTATCAGTGGGTAATGTCTGAAAAAAGAAGAAATATTAAGAGATTTAGATTAATTGTGCCAGTGACTTTATTATACTATTTATTTATTTACTTACAGTATTTTATTATACAGTATTTTCTTTTTAAAACTTTAATAACTTCTCTATTTCTAGTAAATTCAGATGAGAATTTAAAGAGGATGACAGTTAAATAAAATTTTAATAATTCAAATAAAAAATTTAATAATTCAATAATAAAAATTCCATTTTACGTGTATTCAATAATTTTATATACATACATATACACATATATACATATATATGTGTATATACATACTCATAGAGGTAGTGATGAAATGATGGGGAGAGAAGGATTGAAGACAGAAATGATATAAGCAAAAGAGATTTTTGTTAAGACTTCTGACAATGGCCACAGAGTAAGTAGAAGCAAACAGTTGAGATTTAACACTAAAATAGACACTAGGAAAATAAATTTCAGGTTTGATGGAATGAGAATTTAGGGAGTTGGATTTTAATGGAGAAAATATATTACCCTTTGAGAAACCAGATAGTGGAGTAAATAGAGTGATGGATTTGGAGTCAGGAAGACCTGATTTCAAATCTTACCTTAGCCCTTGATATGTGTATCATACTAAGCAAGTCACTTAAACTCTCACCTTCATTCAGTTTCCTCAAATATATATAGAATAATTTTATACACACACACATAAACATATGTTGTGAAGGTCAAATAAGATAATATTTATAAAATGCTTAGCACCATGTCTGGTGCATAGCAAGTACTCAATAAATGCTTGTAAACTTATCCTGTCAATGCCTTGAATTGACTCTCTAAGATTAAAAGTTGCAAAGAAGATTCCAATCTTAATTGGTAGAGAAAATTGTCACTGGCAGTTTCCTATACTAAAGACATCACAGATATGATAATAATAACAACAGTAACAGCATTTAGTTCACAGGATTGTAGTGAGAATCAAATGAAATAGTGTACTAAGTGCTTTTAAAACCTTAAAGTTCAATTTAAGGGTGAGCTATTATTAATATTAATAATCTGTTAATGTACTATGATATAATTCTATTAATACTATTTAATAATACCAATTATTTTTATAATGACCAATAGTCATTATATGGCATGTGTTACTTAAAACACCCACAAAGACTGATTTTTGAACTTATGCCTTCAAGACAAAATATTTTAAGTTTTATTACCTGTCAGGGGCCCAACAAGGACTTGGGATTATATGTTAAAATCCCTATCGTGAAGAAGTTTATACTTTAACAGATGAACCAAAAGAAATACACATGCAATGTTCACCTGTATGTATATCATTTGAACATCTGAAATCATTAAAAGTATTATTCTGCCCTTTCTACATATAGAGCTTCACCTATTACTCAGTTCTAATCTTTTTTAAAAATTGCATTTACTTAATATTTTCCCCAGTTACATTTAAAACCATTTTTTACATTTAAATTTTTTTTTGAGTTCTAGGTTCTCTCCCTTATCTTCACCCCTAATTGAAAAACTACATGTGAATTTGTGCAAAACATTCCCATAAAAGTTATGTTGTGAGAGAAGACATAGATTCTGTGTAATGAAAAAAAAGCCTTCAAAAAATAAAGTTAAAGAAAGAGAGAGAGAAAAAAAGGGGAGGAAGAGAGAGAGAGAGAGAGAGAGAGAGAGTGTCTGTGCTTTCAAGGAATTCATATTCTACTGGAGAAGGCAATACCAAAAAACTATGTACAATCAAATTATATATTGGATTAAATTGGAGGTAATCAATAGAGGGAAAGCATTAAGGTTAAGGAGGACTGGGAAAGGCTTCTCATAAAAAGATGAGAGAAGGTGAAACTTGAGGAAGTCAAGGAAGACAGTCAGCTGAGATGAGGAGGGCGAGTTCTTGGCACAGGGGACAGCCACTGAAAATACCTGGGATTGAGAGATAGTATGTCTTGTGGGAGGAATAAGTTTCACTGGATTGTAGAATTTATGTAGGGTACTGAGGTATAAGGGGAATGATTTTCTCCTTAGCTCTTAAGAATATTCATAATATCCTCATATATACTTACATAGTACTGTTCCTCTCAACCTCAGGAGTTGAATTGAATATTTTAGATATATATTGAATTTGAATAATTTGTATATATGTTTTGTAAGAATCAAAGGTTCTGATCCATCTTCAAAGAAAGTTTCTGGTCCCATTTTTTTTTTCTTTTTTCTTTTCTTTTCTTTTAATTAATTTTTTTTTTATTTTTAAGACATGCATGGATAATTTTTCTTTTCTTTTCTTTTCTTTTTTTTATTTAATAGCCTTTTATTTACAGGATATATACATGGGTAACTTTACAGCATTAACAATTGTCAAACCTCTTGTTCCAATTTTTCACCTCTTACTCCCCCCCTCCCCTAGATGGCAGGATGACCAATAGATGTTAAATATATTAAAATATAAATTAGATACACAATAAGTATACCTGACCAAAACGTTATTTTGCTGTAGAAAAAGAATCAGTCTCTGAAATATTGTACAATTAGCTTGTGAAGGAAATCAAAAATGCAGGTGGGCATAAATATAGGGATTGGGAATTCAATGTAATGGTTTTTAGTCATCTCCCAGAGTTCTTTTTCTGGGCATAGCTAGTTCAGTTCATTACTGCTCCATTAGAAATGATTTGGTGGATCTCGTTGCTGAGGATGGCCTGGTCCATCAGAACTGGTCATCATATAGTATTGTTGTTGAAGTATATAATGATCTCCTGGTCCTGCTCATTTCACTCAGCATCAGTTCGTGTAAGTCTCTCCAGGCCTTTCTGAAATCATCCTGTTGGTCATTTCTTACAGAACAGTAATATTCCATAATTTTCATATACCACAATTTATTCAGCCATTCTCCAACTGATGGACATCCATTCAGTTTCCAGTTTCTAGCCACTACAAAAAGGGCTGCCACAAACATTCGTGCACATACAGGTCCCTTTCCCTTCTTTATAATCTCTTTGGGATATAATCCCAGTAGTAACACTGCTGGATCAAAGGGTATGCACAGTTTGATAACTTTTTGAGCATAGTTCCAAACTACTCTCCAAAATGGTTGGATTCGTTCACAACTCCACCAACAATGCATCAATGTCCCAGTTTTCCCACATCCCCTCCAACAATCATCATTATTTTTTCCTGTCATCTTAGCCAATCTGACAGGTGTGTAGTGGTATCTTAGAGTTGTCTTAATTTGCATTTCTCTGATTAATAATGACTTGGAGCATCTTTTCATATGACTAGAAATAGTTTCAATTTCTTCATCTGAGAATTGTCTGTTCATATCCTTTGACCATTTTTCAATTGGAGAATGGCTTGATTTTTTATAAATTAGAGTTAATTCTCTATATATTTTGGAAATGAGGCCTTTATCAGAACCTTTGACTGTAAAAATATTTTCCCAGTTTATTGCTTCCCTTCTAATCTTGTCTGCATTAGTTTTGTTTGTACAAAAACTTTTCAGTTTGGTATAATCGAAATTTTCTATTTTGTGATCAGTAATGATCTCTAGTTCTGCTTTGGTCATAAAGACCTTCCCCTTCCACAGGTCTGAGAGGTAAACTATCCTATGTTCCTCTAATTTATTAATAATTTCATTCTTTATGCCTAGGTCATGAACCCATTTTGACCTTATCTTGGTGTACGGCGTTAAGTATGGATCAGTGCCTAGTTTCTGCCATATCAGTTTCCAATTTTCCCAGCAGTTTTTGTTATATAGTAAGTTCTTATCCCAAAAGCTGGGATCTTTGGGTTTGTCAAAGACTAGGTTGCTATATTTGTTGACTGTTTTATCCCTTGAACCTAATCTATTCCACTGATCAACTAATCTATTCCTTAGCCAATACCAAATAGTTTTGGTAACTGCTGCTCTATAATATAATTTTAGATCTGGTACAGCTAAGCCACCTTCATTTGATTTTTTTTTCATTAATTTCCCTTGAAATTCTTGACCTTTTGTTTTTCTATATGAACTTTGTTGTTATTTTTTCTAGGTCATTAAAATAGTTTTTTGGGAGTCTGATTGGTATAGCGCTAAATAAATAGATTAGTTTAGGTCATGGATAATTTTTCAACATTGACTCTTACAAAACCTTGTGTTCCAAATTTTCCCCTCCTTTCCCCATTTTGTTTTTCTATAATCTGTCCTCTTTTGTGCCTCAGCATCTCTATGTATAAAATGGGATTAATGATATATTCACCTCTGTACCCCAAAGATTTGCAGTCAAGTCAGATTACATGATGAAAGAAAATAATTCAGATTTTTTTTTTTATCATTTATTCAATAAACATTTCAGAAGCACTTTCAGGGAGGTGGGGTGGGGAGGTATGCTTATATACTTATTTTCTAAATAAATTATATAACATATAATTTCCTAATTTTCTAAATAAATGGTATATATTATTTATTTATTTTTAATTAAAAATTTAGAATAAGATCTTCATCTCCCATCGGATTTAATAAAGAAATAGTCATTCCATGACATTCATGTTAACATTATTACCCATATCATGTCAGATTTTGATTAAAGATGAAGGTGAGATGGCAATGATTGTAGTAACACTGAAAATAAAATGAGATTTCTAAAACCAAGCATTTTTTTTTTCCATTTAAATGAGATTTTAAAAAATCAAAAGCAATTTTGCTTTTAAAGGTTAATCCACTTACAGGGGACATAGGGAACAGAAAATAATTGTGTATAACTATGTTTCCATTGATTTTCTAGCTGTAATTTTATCTTTCACACCCCCTACTGGCTCGCCTTATGGTTTTAATGTTATCACCTTAAACATAAAAATGAAAAACAAACCAAAAAAAGAGAAGATAGAGATTTGTGATTTGATTTAAAAATCTGTTCTCTTCCCTACAAAGTGAGGAAGAAATTTGTAAAAGGCAGCAGGATTCTATCTCAATTACTGCTTGACTCCCTAATTTTTTCCTTGTAAATGAAAAACTAAAATAAGGCATCTCATGGTTAATGGATTCAAGATTTACTCATTCAACATATTCATTTTAAAGAATCTTTCTGTTCTCAGGACTGAGGATCACTAATTTAACCTGGGTGGAATCAGTGTATTAAATGTAGGCAGGGGTCATCTGAAGATTGTCTTAATGTTTTATATAGAATGTAATATGTAGATGGCCTTACTTATGTATAATATATATAATGTCTTAATATGTAGAGGCCTTCAGCCTCCTTTTCTTGCCCACTGCTGGTAGATTGGGATGAGGGAATGAATTGCCCCCTTTTTTTTTTTTGGTATGCTTGTAGTTCAGACTGTCTCTACTGGGAGGGAGCATGTATCATTCCTGTTTCATCTGAATCTGTCCAAATATCTAGATTTCTTGGTTATATTTCTGTCCTGGTGCTTTGCCCAGCTTGGCATATTTACATTACCTTTGTGGCCAAGATCTCTTCTTAGGTTATGCTTAGCATTTTCTTCTAGAGTATCTGTCCTCCTATGGCATATCTCTACCCTTTATGTCCTTCCTAACCAGACCTTCTTTTACCTCTGTTTTTTGAAGGCTTTCTCAATTTCACCAATTTCCTCCATGAAATGATGTAAGTGATAGAGTGCCAAGTCTGGAATCAGAAAAACTCATCTTCCTGAGCCCCAATCTGGCCTCAGACACTAGTTCTCATTTTGGGCAGGTCAATAAATCCTATTTAGTTTCCTTATCTGAAACTGAAGAGGAAATGGCAAACTACTCTAGTATCTTTGCCAAGAAAACTACAAAACAGGTCATGAAGAATTGGACCTGACTGAAAGGATTACAACTGAATTCCTGATATTAGGACTCTTCAACCTTTTATCTATTCCTGCTACTAATTTATTCAGATGAAAACCAACTAGAGATCTATTTCATAAAAGCTGTCTAACCCTGCCCTTCCATTGTGAAATGGAATTTTAAGCCCAATTGTAAAACTTTACATTTATCCCTGTTCTATTTATTTTATTTACTCATTTGTTGGAAGCAATTGGGCTTAAGTTACTTGCTCAGAGTCACATAGTTAGTGTCTGAGACTAGATTTAAACTCGGGTCCTCCTGACTCCAGAGCCAGTCCTCTAACCATTGCACTTAGCTGTCCCTCAGTTTTACTCTTATTAGATTCTATCCAATCTTGATTCATTATATTAGCCTCTTCTCCAACATCCTCCTTTTAGGGTTTGCCCTCTGAGATTATTGCCCATTTCACTGATTATATTGTGTGGTGTTCTCTTCTTTTGTATAATATATGATGGTTCTCTGGGAGCAGGTTTCTTGCAGCCTTAGTTTCAGTTCAAAGTAATAATCACTTCAGACGCAGCCAGGAGTTAAAATCCAGTCCTTTATTGTGTCCTTCAAAGTCTTGAGCTTCAGTCCCTAGCTCCCTCCGAATGTCTCCAGTCAGTACAAAGGTGGAATATGGAGTGACTCTGTCTCCGCCTCCGAGAGTGGGCTTCTGACTCTGGCCCTGAGAGCTTCTTGCTTATATGCTGTACACTGAGTACACACCAATCATTATATCACTGGGAAACCATTATTTGTTGTAGGATTAAATCAATTCTAAACTAAATTTAAACATTGTCTCCTCAATTCCCCTTAGTACCTTGTTTCAAGTTCTGGCCCATAACATCTCCTCGTAGGATCAGATCAATCATACTGCACCATGCTAAATTAGATAATTATTGTCTCTATCAATTCTAATGACTTAACACTTTGTAAGGATTCCAACAATATTGTATATGTGTATAAGTGTTGTTTCCCCTGCTGAAATTTTTCCTTTCATTATATTTTCAGCAATTAGCACAATGGTCTTCTGGGCATATAGGAGGCATTTACTATATATTTATTTATCTACTGTTTAGTACATAATACATACTTAGAAAAATGCTTATTGATTGGCTATTCTGTGGAAATAAAAAAGTCTCTGCTCTCAATAATCTTACATTCTAATGAGGAAAACAAGGTAAAAATCTAGGTACATCCAAGATATGTATAGGATAGGTAGAAAGGGCTCTGAGAGAAGAAGGAATTAACTGCTGAGGACCAAGAAAATCCTCTACAGTAGGTAGAATTTGATTTTATATATATATATATATATATATATATATATATATAATTTATTTATTTTAATTACTTAAAAAAAATTTTAGTTACACATTTTCTCTATACCTCAATATCCTTCTCTAATCATTAAAAAAGCAAGCAATCTGATATCAGTTATACAAGTGAAATCATGCAAACCATATTTTCATATTAATCATGGTGCAAAAGGAAGAAAGCAAGAGAAATAAAGAAATTTTTAAAAATGATACTTGATTTTCTCTCAGAGATCATCTCTTCTCTCTCTGGAGGTGGGTTGCTTTTTTCATCAGGACCCCTTTAAAACTGTCTTAGGTTACTGTATCTATCAGAATTGGAGCTCAGTCTTGAAGGAAGGCAGGAAAATTCAGATATGGGGATAAAGATGGAGAGCATTCCAGGCAGCAGTAATAACTAGTGAAAAGTCACAGAGAAGGGAGATAGAGTGTTGAATTGGAGGAACTGCAAGTTGATCAGAATTGAAGGAATGAAGAATATGGGGAGGGGAATGAATCGTAAAAAGACCAGAAAGGAAAGGAGGTTAAGTGTCAAACAGACCTGGAGCCCACTGAGTATGGGAGTGAGATGGTCAAAGCTATGCCTTAGAATTTTTTTTTTTTCTCTGAGTAGATGATGGATCAAAATAGGGAGAAACCTGACTCAAAGGAGCTAACAAAAAGCTATTGCAGTAGTCCAGGTGTGAGATAAGGAAAACTTGTTTGCTCTAGGGTATTGATTGTGTAAGTGGAGATAAGTGGAGAAAAAGAAGGATGGGAGAAAAATAGTGAAGTTAGAAATGACAACACTTGGCAACAGAAAAATATATGGGGGTTGATAATGAATATTTGAGAAGAAATGGGATAGAATGAATTGAAAGATAGCTATGAAATCAAGAAGATCTGGCTTCAAATTCCAGAATTTTTACAAGTCATTTAATGTTTTTCACTATTCTTAGAGAACTCAGGTAATGATCTCCATTGGCAAAGGAAATTTCCTCATTGGGAGTTCCTAATAACAGGAAGTCTTAGAAGGTCCATTAAAAACAACAACAATAACAAAAGCCCCCCCAAAAAAACCCCAAACCCGGAATATATTTCAGTTTTTTCAAAGTTATACAAACAGCATGAAATTAGTATTCCCAGATTATGGTTGCTTGATGACTCCTTATGAATCTCATTACACCTTTCTTTTATTCAGATCATTATTATACTCCTTAACCTGGGGGCATCTCATTACTGCTCTTTCATATACAGATCTCATTATATGTTTTAAATATGCACATTTTCTTACACCTTCCATTTCACAGCTCATTACTTTCTTAAACACACATCTCATTACTTTGATTTATGTAACTCACTACAACCTTTAAACATGCTCATCTTTTTACAGCCTTCCATTTCTCATTACACCACCCATTTAAGCATGTTATTATGATTCTTAAAACATGCACATCTCATTTTAGCTTTCTTTTTACACATCTCATTTTGAAATTCTTCTTATGCATATCATTACACTCTTTAATATACACAGTCCATTACACCCTCCTATTAAGAAATATTAGTATCTCCTTTCTTTACATAGCTCATGATTCTCTTCCATACATGTCACTGTGCCTTTGTTCCAGTACTTCCAAAGATCTGTGATTTGAATAGCAAGTCTTCCTCTCCAAAGAAGTTTCCTCATTGTGTGGTCACTGGTGTGTGGAGTTAAAAATATCATTGAATGGAAATAGGCTTGTATCAAAATAGCTTTATATTTTGGTAGGAATCTGACAAAGTTTGCATTGCATCCATAAAACTTTCAAGAGCTCAGAGTAATTTCAGTTCTTCCACTGGAGAAGAGGTTCATAGAGTAAACCTCTCCCCATAAGTTGCTAGATCGATAGATATATAGATGGGTGGATGGATGATTGGATGGATAATGGATAGGTAGCTAAAGAGAACATGTATTAAGAGCTTTTTATGTTTCAGGCACTGTGCTAAGTACTAGGGATGTAAACCCAAACAACAACAACAAAAATAGTCCAATAAAAGCTGCTTGAGGAGCTTAAGTTCTGATGAGGGAAGAGAATACAGTAGAGATGGAAGATTCTGGCAGAGAAGTAGAGAAGACCAGAGAGCGAGGAGTGAAGTAGGGGATAAAGAGAGATTGACTTGAAAGATCTGGGCCAGACTCATCAATCAGGAGAGCCATAGAACAGAAGTCTCTCCAGAGTGGTAAAGTTGATTTTTGGTTAGGAGGGGAAGAAGTCCAGAGAGGGAAAAGTGGAGCTAGAAGGAGTATATTCATGTTATTCCTTTTTCCATCCTTTAAATTTTACCAAAAATGACTCTTTAAGAGTCATATATAAACTTTACCAAAAATGACCAAATGAGACTCTACTTGGAGACCTCCCTGTAATGAGAAACCCCAACATTTAGAGAGTGCTTATTATATACTGAGAAGTTAACATGTAAAGGACATAATTGTCAGGAAGTTAACGTACATATTACTTGATGCTGTCCATATAAACATGGGATTATACAGATGATATTTTTCATCCTTTCTTCTCGAAGAGGGCCAATGACATCAGGAAGCTGAGGTCTTGATTTGTAAGTGAAATGGATTTAAGAGGCTGTGCAAAATCACCAGCCTTACCCTCTGCTTCAGAGTTATGAGTCCAATGGCAAGACAAAAGTTAAGATGACTGGTGATGGCCCCAGTACAAAGAAAATATATGGAATAATAATAGTTAACCAAGTCATTGACAAAACTATGAATGAGATAGCTAAGAATAGAGTAATATAACAAACACCCTCCAAATATACGGGTTTCTCACTACAGAGGGGGGTCTTCAAGTGGAGTCTCATTAGCCAGGCACACAATTGTAAAGGTGATTTCTGATTGTTAGGAGGTGCCTCCTAACTCTGAGATTCAGTCACTTTTAGTAAAGTTTAAAGGGTGGAAAAAGGAATAATTCCTTCTGGCTACACATATCACTCTTTGGATTTCTTCCCCTCCTAACCAAAAATCAGTTACCACTTTGGAGATAGTTAACATTTAGACAGCACTTGAAAGATTGCAAGGCACTTTACGTCATTTCATTTCATTTACTCTTCACAGCAACCCCATGAGGAAGGTATTCCTTTTATTCACATTTAACTGATAAGGAAAATGTCTTAGTAAAGATAAATTTTGTGTCACACAGTGGCTAAGTATCTGAGGTAGGAATCAAAACTCTAGTATTCCCCATTGCTTACCAGCACTAGCTGCTAACCACCTAGTTACTTCCTACATCTCACATAATATCCCTTAAGAGGATATTATCTATAATCCAACCAAAATTAATTTTTTTAAAACTCTCATTGTGATCTATGCTATATTACTTTTCAATTTAGCAAGTGAGTGTTTTCAAATATTGTTATGAACAAGAAAGGGGAGCATGAATTATATGGTACAGTGAGCTGGGTTCTCTGAAGTTTGAGCTGTACACAAAGAATGTTGACATTTGAACCTGTTTAGTTCTAGCCTAGTAAGAGATCTCTAGTCCTATGCAGCAGTACTCTATTCTTGGCTCTATCTCATTCTTAGTTTTGTCAATGACTTGGTTAAAGACACAGATGGCAAACTTATCTGATCTGCCTATGACATGAAGTTGGAAGGCAAAATTAACACATTGGATGATAGAATTTGGATGAAAGATTTTGACATGCTGGCTATGGGCCAGTTTAGAGATTTAGAAGTAAAATTATAATATAAATTAAAATGCAGGGCAGCTGGATGGGCTCACTAGATAGAGTGTCAGGTCTGAAATCAAGAAGGTACAGCTTTCTGAGTTCCAATATGGCCTTGGATATTTATCAGTTGAACCAGTTACTTCATCCTTTTTGCCTCAGTTTCCTGATCTGTAAAGTGAAGAAGAAAATGGCAAATGACTCCAGGATCTCTATCAAGAAAACTCCAAATGGGGTTGCAAAGAATTGGACCTGACTGAAAACCAACAAAATTAAAATGTGAAATTTAGAATGATCATTGTGAAAATGTGAAAAAACTATACTTAGAATAAAATAATCATTTGCATAAATATAGGATGGAGTAAATATGGCTATCCAGTAATTCATGTGGGGAAATACTCAGAGTTTTTTCAAGGTAGAATTACATTCCCACAGTAATCTTCTAGGAGGTGATAGGATGATCTATCCTTGTGTATATTGATAAGATAACATCTGGACATTGAGGTTTCCTAGGGCCACTTTTAAGAGGAATTTGACCTTGTCACATGAGATTCAATTGATTAAATTGTGAATATTTATTTTAGGAAAAGGATTACTTGAGGTGGAGTTGAGGGGCAAGATAGTTGTCTTCAAGTATTAGAAAGGCTGCCTAGTGGAAATGAGATTCAATTTCTTCTTATTATTAAGTTTCTTAGCTTCTTGAGGTCAGGGACTATATATATATATAGATATATATGTTTGTATTTCCAGTGCCTAGAATGTTGTAAATATTTAATAAATTAAAAAAAAACCAATTGAACAAAAGTTCCAAGAAAGAAAAATTTATTTCCATATAAAGGAAGAACTTTTTGACAACCTGAGTTGTTCAGAAATGGTATGGGATTGTCTTGTGATGTAGTGAGCTCTGACAGGAATACCACAGAAGGGATTTCTGCATGTCAGGAGCTTGCCATGATTGTTAAGGTCTCTTCCTATCCTAAGATTTTATGTGGTTTTGTTTCTTAGTCATATTATGAACTACTTAAAACCAGTATCCTCTTACTTTACTGTTCCCAAAGCAAGGACCAAGTACTTAATCCGTTGATGGCCAGTTGCCAGCCAGTTGCCACTTAAATAAATTTGATGACAAATATCATTGTTCAAGGCAAAGACCGGCCTCCTCATTAGTTAGTTCTCCCTTCTTCTCTCCCACAACTTTTCTTACACTGTCAAGAAACCTGGGCACCAATTTGGGCTTTAGCACTAATTCACTCATATGTGACCAATCAAATGCAGTCCTCTAAACTTCCAGGGGAAACACACACACACACACACACACACACACAGGGTATGTGTGTATACATACAGATATACATTACAATAATCATGCATTATATAACACACTATATATGAATGTATGGTATGTTAATATTAATTAAATATTATTTATATATTATAATACAGAGCAGAAATATCATAAAGTGATATAATATACATTTATATATGTACACATACATACATACACATATGGTTATTTTGGGGAGATTGATTTGTAACACAACATAGATGTATTATTATTAATAATAATTATCAGTTGATGTTTTTTTTCTTGGTCAAAGTCTATACCCTTCTGCTAGATTTAAGGAGTTCTTAACCTGAGGTACATGAAGTTGTTTTTTAATTTTTTATTTTTGATAAATATTTCAGTGCAATTCTATGTATTTTATGCATTTAAAAACTTTTTTTTTTCATAAGAAGGCCATTGGCTTTGCAGATAAAACAGGTTAAGAACCCTTGGACTTAGGAGCATTGCTTTTGTCTTTTAAAATACTCTGGGAGTTTGACTTTGTATAAAAAGATTGGATTAAAAAAATGGAAAGAGCCAAACAAAGGAGCTGAAATATCACTCATTTATTTTTGGTTCTTGGAATTAGGAGAAAGGGCTAAATCCCTTAGGGTGGGGAAATTACTGGAGTAGGTATGTTTTGTTTACCTGGGAAGCTGAGTTCACTGCAGGCTAAAGCATTCCCTCTATCATCTCAGCTTTGATCTAGGGATCCTTATCTGTAGGTGTTAATTCATAACTTTGACTATTTAATCAAGTGGTCCTATTTCTTGAATTTTAGAGACAAAACAAAAACAAAATTTTATAGAAGGACTTAGGGTTGTTTGGGTCCCTCCTGATACTAACTGAATTAGAGCTGAAAAAGTCTTTAAAGGTACTTTTTTTTTTAAATCCCTTCATTTTACAAAAGAGGAAACTAAGGCAAAGGATGTTATTATAAAGTTTATTTAGCATTGATTGTAGGAACAATTCTAGAGCATGTTATTAAACAGATGACTTGCCCTACAAAGAAAATGGTGATCATTAGGAGCCCCAATGAGTTCACTAAGTCATGCCAATTCAATCACATTTCATTTTTTGATTAGTCTGATAGATCAAGGAAACCTATAGATCTGTTATAGTTAAATATCAGCAGAGCTTTTGAAAAATGATTCATGATATCTTGTGGACAAAATAGAGGATAGGTGATATAGCATAGCATATTCACAGCTCTCTGAACAGTTATGCCAAAGGAATGTTAATTAATGGATTAATATTACCCTAGAGGAAAATCTTTTATCCCATGCAGCAGGATTCTGTCTTTAGCCTTAATTTGCTTGACATTTTTATTAATGACTAGGAGGAAGACATAGATAGTTTGTCAAATTGACAAATGATGCACTCTTGGGAAGGATAGCTAATGTATTTGAAATAAAATCAATATTTAAAAAAATCTCAATAGGCTGGAGAAATGGGCTAAAATAAATTACGTTGAATAGAAGTGTCTAGAAAGTTTTGTCTTCAGGTTAAAATTAGTTCTATACATATTATTTGTTTGAGGGTCTTGCTTTAAAAAGTGTTTGCACACACAAAAAAAGAGTTTTTATTTGACTATTACTCAAATTAGATTGGATACTTGACTGCAGAAGAGGCTAGTCAGACTTGATTGGATTGAAGAACTCCTTTATTCTATTCTTATAACTGCTTATAAGAAGGAAAACTAGAGAAAGTATTGTCTGTTTGTCCAGAACCTGGGCAAGCATGTCATCATGAAATTGATGTCCTATATTGATGAACTTCTCTGAGCAACCAAATTTTGGCATAATTTTCCATAAACCCTCATGACTGACAGTATCAAAGGCCTTGGTCAGATTTAGAAATGTTGTATACAGACCTCTATTTTGCTTCTGAAATCTCTCCTGGAGTCTTCGGGCAACAAACACCATATCGACTGTCCTTCACCCTCTTCTGAAGCAACATTGGCTCTCAGGTTGACCTTCTTCCAAAGGTAAGATCTGCTTATTATGGAGGACTCTGAAAAAAATCTTACCCACAATGACTAAAAGAGAGATATTCTTGTAATTGTCACAAGGCCACCTTTTTCCTTTTCAGATTCAGTTTCCTCATCTGTAATATGGGGATAATAATAGCAGCTACCCCCCAGAGTTGTTTTATTCATTCTTTTTTTTTTTTTGGCTGTGGCAATTGGGGTTAAGTGACTTGCCCAGGATCACACAGCTAGGAAGGGTTAAATGTCTGAGTCCTGATTTGAACTCAGCTCCTCCTGACTTCAGGACTGGTGCTCTATCCACTGTGCCATAGCTGCCTCTCTCCCGGAGTTATTTTAAGACTCAAAAGAGGTAATATACATAAAGCACTTGGCAAACTTTAAATTACTATATAAATGTTAGCATAGTTACGTCTATGTATTTTCCACAAAGGTTATTTGTATCCATTCACATAGGTTGTCTAAGTGGAGAGACTTTGATAAGCTATCTCAGGAATCTTATCCATGTCTCTCCAAGGAATACTTTGATTTCTGTATGAAAAGGAAGAAGAGAAAAAGCCACTGTTCTCTCTTTGGAGATGGGATAACAGACTAATATTGTATCTATTTGCATATTATATTACTGGGTTGGGGGATTTTTATTATTTTTAATTATTTAGTTATTATATTGTTATGATTTTTTCTTAGGTTCATGCTACTTTCCTGGTCATCATTCCCTTAAAGAGGAAAGATCACTTATAAAGATTATCCTAAAGCTTAATTTTTTTCAACCTATTTGATCCAAAAGGTTGTAAAATTCATAATAGAGTTCATAAGAGAGAGGGATGGGAACTGAATTTGTGTATGGGAAATGAAGGAGGAAAACTCAAGCAAGTATCTTTTTTTTTTTTTTTTTTTGCATCTTATAATCTTAGAGAATTGCTTAGAGTACTGTGAGAAATGACTTGCCCAGAGTATAGCAAGTATGTATCTGAGGCAGAATTTGAATCCAGGTCTTCCTATTTTCCACAGATTTCATAAAATGGAAACTGCCAAGAATTTCACACCCTACTGAAGACATTTCTTTCTTTTTTCTTTTTAAAATTTTAAATTAAAATTTTTTAGTAATAGCTTTTTATTTTCAAAATATATGCAAAGATAATTTTCAATGCTGACTCCTGCAAAACCTTGTGTTCCAATTTTTTCCCCCCTCTGTAACTCCACTCCCCTCCCCTAGACAGCAAGTATTCCAAGATAGATTAAATATGTGCAATCTGAAGACATTTCTTGATACTTGTTCTTGGCTGGCCTAAATACTATCTTCTATTAATCCTCCTCATAGTTCTAAGTTAAGTGGTAAGTTTCCTCACAGGTTAATAATAAAAATGATGATGATGATGACTAACATTTATAAAAGTACTTACCATGTGTGATCCTCATAACATCCCTAGGAAGTAGGTATTATTATTATTCTCATTTTACATGTTAGAAAACTGAGATAGACAAATGTTTTACTCAGGGTCAAGAAGATAGGTGTTTGACACTGAATTTGAACTCAGCTCTCAGGATACAGGAGAAAAGTTTAGCTTTAAAGGAAACTCATCAATTCCCCTCCCCCCTTTTTTAATCTGTCACCCTTTTAGACATAAATTTGGGGAATTCTGATTATTACTATGGCCTGCTGACAGAGAGTAGAAGAAAAACATGGCTCCATTAGACTGCTGTCAGTTCTGGTTTAGGTTCTTCTAAATAGCATGGACTTTTCAAGATTGAGAGATAGCTGAAAGGGAAGACTTTGGAATTGGGAGACCAGTTGCACCCATCTCACAGTGAAAGTAGAGCTAAGGGTGACTCACATTGATAGAAGTAGCATGAAAGAGCACTAGGTTTGGATGAAAGAATCTCTGCCACTTACTACCTGCCTGATCTTGGTATATCATTTAGTTTCTGAGCACCTTGGTTTCTTTGTAAAGTTGGGGCACTACTGGATTAGAACTAGTGTAGCCAATCAGTCAGTAACTATTTATTAAGTTCCTACTATGGGTATATTTTACTGGTGTAGCCAGTCAGTCAATAACAATTTATTAAGCAGTTATTGTAGGTATATTTCACTGGTGTGGGCAATCAATCAATAATTATTTATTAAACTCCTACTATGGGTATATTTTACTGGAAGTTAGTCAAGAACAATTTTTTAAGCATCTACAATGTATTTCACTGGTGTAGCTAGTCAAGAACAATTTAGTAAGCATCTATTATGTGAATATTTCACTGGTGTAGCCAGTCAGTCAATAACTATTTATTAAGCTTCTACTTTGGGTAAATTTCACTGGTGTAGCCAGCGAGTCAATAACTATTTATTAAGCTCCTACAATGGGTAAATTTCACTGGTATAACCCAGTCAGCCAATAACTGTTTATTAAGTACCTACTATGGGTATATTTCATGGTGTAGTCAGCCAAGAACAATTTAGTAAGCATCTACTATGTGAATATTTCACTGGTGTACCAGCATGTCAATAACTATTTATTAAGCTCCTACTTTGGGTAAATTTCACTGGTGTAACCCAGTCAGCCAATAACTGTTTATTAAATACCTACTATGGGTGTATTTCATGGTGTGGTCAGTCAATAACGATTTATTAAGCTTCTACTTTGGGTAAATTTCACTGGTGTAGCCAGCAAGTCAATAACTATTTATTAAGCTCCTACAATGGGTAAATTTCACTGGTATAATCCAGTCAGCCAATAACTGTTTATTAAGAACCTACTATGGGTGTATTTCATGGTGTGACGTCAGCCAAGAACAATTTAGTAAGCATCTACTATGTGAATATTTCACTGGTGTAGCCAGTCAGTCCAATAACTATTTATTAAGCTCCTACAATGGGTAAATTTTACTGGTGTAGCCAGTGAGTCAAGAACAATTTTTTAAGCATCTACTATGGGAATATTTCACTGGTATATCCAGTTACTCAATAACTATTTATGTAGCTTCTACTTTGGGTAAATTACCTGGTATAGCCCAGTCAGTCAAGAACTATACATTAAGCTCCTACTATGGGTAAATTTCACTGGTATAACCCAGTCAGCCAATAACTGTTTATTAAATACCTACTATGGGTATATTTCACTGGTGTGGTCAATCAAGAACAATTTAGTAAGCATATACAATATGACTATTTCACTGATGTAGTCAGTCAGTCAATAACTATTTATTAAGTACCTACTATGGGTATATTTCACTGGTATAGACAGTTAGTCAAGAACAATTTATCATGTCTACTATGTGTCAGGCACTGTATAGAGCTCCCTAGTAAGGAAATTCCTTCTATCAAAGTAGGGTCAGAACCTTCTTTCAACTCAGAGTCCTAAGAACTCCTGAATGACTTTCCTGTGGTCACATAGATTGGTTGTTGTGCTTTGTTCTTGAAGAGGACCAAAAGGACAAAACTGTGTTTGAGTCAAGTTAGTGTGTCTAACTGTTGCTGGGCAGACTAATATGAACTCAGAATGTTCTGTCACAGGTCGGACCTGTGAACATTTTGGGGGTAGCCTCTCTAACTTTGCACATCTTGAGTTTCTTCTGAACTAATTCAATTCTGCTTTGTTCATAGAGCACAGCACCTTCTCTGATGAGGGCACGCCATGCTGGGCAGTCCTGTGCCAGTTTCTCCCATATTCTACAATCAATTCTAAAGTTCTTAAGAGAGACCTTGAGAGTGTCCTTCTATCACTTTTTCTAACCACCTTGTGAGCACTTGGCCTAGGTGAGTTCTCCATATAATAGTCTCTTTGGCAAATATAAATTTGGCATTCAAATAGGTAGCCAGCCCAATGGAATTATGCTTTCTGCAGTAGAATTTAAATGCTTGGCAGTTTAGTTTGAGAAAGAACCGCAGTGTCTCATACCTTATCCTGCCACGTGATCTTTAGAACCTTCCTAAGACAATTCAAATGGAAGCCATTTCATTTGCTGGCATGGTGCCGGTAACACCATCCAGGTTTTACAGGCATACAACCATGAGGTCAGCACAATAAATAACTCTGGACTTTCAGTCTGGCAATCTGTCTAATACCTCTCCTCACCTACACTTTCCTTTGCAGCCTTCCAACCTCATTATCAATGTGTACGTCCCTGGAAAGTGTATTGCCAAGGTAATTGAACTTATCCACAGCATTCAAAACATCTCCATTTGCTATATAACCTATGGTTCCACATGTAGTGCTGGTGTGGTGCTGGCAGAGCCAAAAGTTTAAAAAGAGCTTACATTTATGTTGCATGCATGTGAAAGCCTGCTTAGCACTTCACACATGTTATGCTTAATCCAGAATATGGGAATTTAGAGATTAAAATAAATTAGTCCCATGCCCTCAAGGAGTTTATATTCTATGGGGGAGAGAGAGGAGGGGACATATACACATAAAAATTAATAGGAATTATATGCAAATTAAATGGAAAATACAAAGTAATTTGAATGGGAAGAAGATTATTAATGGAAAGGGGGAATAGGGCAACATAATGAGAGCAGAGATGATTTGAGCTCTACAAAGATTTCATATAAATTCATCATGTGAGAAGTATGAGAACGTGGGTCAAAACAGGATGAAGGGAGAGGTGAAATATTTTGTTAAGATATCTCCAACCACTTACTGTGTGAGTCAAGGAACTGTCTAAACAGCAAAGTTCCTGAAAAAGGGGCCTAGGTTTAAACCATCCCAAACCGATTAAGATCAGTGACAGGGTACAAGCCTTTTGACATATGGAATGGGGAAATAAAAGGAATTATAAATCTGACCAATTGCAACTAGCTCTGATTGTAAATCCAACCAATCTGAACCTTGAAGGGAGGAATAAGGAAAGAAACTAATAGGATTAAGCTTGCTCCCATTTTAGTATTTGTTTTATGTCATCCATGACTTCCTTCTTGCCATTCATCTTGCTTCTCATGGGAATTGCTGAGTAAAGGATTCTTCTTTTACTCTAAAAGAGTATTGGTTGTAATATTACTCTTTTTGTAACACTATTTCTGGGTTAGCTTGGGGAAGCATTGAACAGTGACAGCTCCTCCCAGGCTTATTCCCCAACCCTGCTGAGTTCCACAGAGCCTTTTGATAATAATTATTTCCCATAGGTATGTGTTTGGTTTTTTTTGTTTAATTTTTTTAAAAAATATTTTAAAATTTTTATTATTTTTTATTTTAAAGCTTTTTATTTTCAGAATATGTGCATAGATATTTTTCAACATTCATCCTTGCAAAACTTTATATTCCAAATTTTTTTCTCCCTTCCTCCCACCCAATCATCTAGATGGCAAGTAATCCAGTATATTATATATTTCCACAATTATTAACATGCTGCACAAGAAAAAACAGGTCAAAAAGGGAAAAAAATATTCCATAACATTCACATACCATAACTTATTCAGCTATTTCCCAACTGATGGGCATCCACTCAATTTCCAGTTCCTTGCCACTACAACAAGGGTGGCTGCAAACCCTCTTGCATAATATATGTGAATTCTTTTCCCTTTTTTATAACCTCTTTGGAATATAAGCCCAGTAGTAGCACTGCTGGATCAAAGGGAATGCAGGGTTTGATAGCCCTTTGAAATAATTCCATACTGTTCTCCAGAATGGTTGAATCAGTTTACAACTCCACCAACAATGTACTAGTGCCCCATTTTTCCCACATCCTCTCCAACATTCATCATTATCTTTACTTGTCATCTTAACCAATCTGAGAGATATGTAGGGTTAGATATGTGTTTTTATGTCCAACCTCTGATCCCATCTTCCAGAATCCCCTAACTTAGTCATAGATAGCTAGATCTGCTGGTGCTATTGCTCAAATAATTGTTATTTCTAAGTAGGGGTAGGCAGGTAATAGGTGAAAATCACCCAAAATATGGAATAGTGGGAATCTAGGCTCATTTCACTGTGTATGGTTGAGATAGGGGAAGCTGTGGAATTAATAGAGGGGAAAGAATGCTGGGCTAAGAGCATGAGAACCTGGGTTCAAGTCCTGCCCCTCCCATTTACTATATGACTTTACATTTTGAATCCTCAATTTTATCATCTATAAAATCCTCAGTTTTTTCTGGCTCTAAATCTATGATACTATGAGTTGTAGATTGGAGATACAGGGACCAACACTGCATGGTAGAGTTGTGGATGGAGAAGCATTTCTTAAATGCTTTATTGTGTGCCAGGTATTATGCCAAATACTTGGGATACAAAGAGACAAAAAAAAAAAAAAGTCCTTTTCTTTGAAGAGTTCACATTCTAATGGGGGAACGATATGCAAATAACTGGGCACATAGAGGATGTATACAAAATAGATGGAAAGTGATTTCAGAGAGGAAGACATTTGCATCTGGGAGTGATTGGAGAAGGTCCAGAAAAGAATTTCTATAGAGCACAGCAGAACAATGTGGCTTTGTGAGCTCTGGTTATCTAGAGTTGTGTGTGTGTGTGTGTGTGTGTGTGTGTGTATGTGTGTGTGTGTATGTGTATTTTAAGGGCATATTTAGCTGTCTTATATCTTGGACCTAAATGCCCAGAAGGGCCAGGAAGGATGACTCTGTGTTATGAAATCAGGAATAGTTGATCTAAGATGCTAAAACTTGACAAAATCTTCAGAGACTCCCTCTATTCTCACTATAAGTTTGGCTGTATTATTCAGTGATCAGGAGATGCTGGCAGTCATAGGTGGGGGATCCTTAAAATTCTGTCTGAATTCTGCCATGGGATGCTTGTTTCAGAAATTCTCTCTAAACTCTATGTGTATGAGGAGGAGTAGGAAGCCAGTTCTAACAGAGTTTTTGAGTTCTTGGGAATATTGAGTGGTGTCCCCATTTGTGGTTTCCTCTGTAAAGATAATGGGATGGTTTGCCATTTCTTTCTCCAGCCCATTTTAACAAATAAGGAAATTGAGGGAAATAGGGTTAAGCGATTTGTCTAGGGTCTTACAACTAGTAAGTGACTAGACCAGATTTGAACTCAAGAAAATGAGTTTTCCTGACTCCAGGCTCAGTACTCTATCCACTGTACCATTTAGCTGCCCCTAGTGGGTCCTTGGGGGTGGATATATGTGAACAGCAAATGGTATCAGTAATGGAAAGAGACAGGAACTTTCTGGGACCTGGCCCAGTATCATAGAAACTCTAAGTAAAAACAGGAGGATCACCATTATATATAGGAGTTATAGAAAGCCAACATGTGTAAATGCAAGATATAAATTGAACACAAAGCAACAGACTGGATGTAGACCACAGAAGAGTAAATGCTTCTACTACAAGGGCCTCTACTTTTAATGAAAAGCATTAAAAGCAGTCAGAAGACATTTTTAAAAATACACAGAAAGGAAGAGAAGAAAGTTCAGAAGAGGACATAGACAAGAAGGGCAATATTGATGCTACCATGATACATTTGATGTGTACTGAAAACAAAACAAAATTAAAAAAAAATTAAGGTGGATAAGCTGGAAACATAGCTTCCAATGAAACTCTCTTTTTTAGCCCTTTGTATAAGGATGTTCAGGTTTATTGATTATTGTCAAGTTTAGAGTAAAAATATTTATTTAAATTAAAAAGAAACAAATGAAAATGAGATGGAATGGGGTCATCAAGTCAACAAGCATATATTAAGTGCCTCTTATTTGCTAGATACTGTACTAGACTCTGGGGATACAAAGAAAGATAAAAGACAATCCCTGTCCTCAAGAAGTTTATAGTCTGGAGGAAGAATGGGGAGCTGAGCAATGGTATAGACGTTTTTTTTTTTTTTTTATGTTGCCCTCAGTAGGGTCTGGAGAATAGGTTCCTTGGAGCTGCTTCTCTTTCAGCCCCTGCTGTGGTCAATTTCAGCTTCTCATTAGGGCTGTTCTTATGCTCAGAAATAAAAATGGAAATGATCCTCATCATTCTCTGATCTCCTCCCACCTCTACTACTTTCATATCTACCAGGAAACTATATTAAACTATTTGTATCCTTGATCTGAGTAGAACTTCCTAACTTCTTCATTAGCATGGATTCACTGCCTCTCCTTTGGTGTAATGGAGATCAAGCTGGTAACTAGACAGAGGAAGACTATTTATGCCTCTTTCTCCCTCTTTACATGTGATTTCCCAGTGGTCAACATGCAGGAAGTGTGTGCAAATTGGGTAGCATGCTGCTGTACAACATGATGCAAATTCTGGGGTAGACATGGAGGATGCTGGCTGTGGAACGGGAATCTGCTGGATTCTGTGCTCCTCATCCCATCATTTCCCAGTGTGGCTCCATTTATACTTGGTGGAAGGTGAAATGGCTCCTATTTGCTGCTCCCATCAAGCATGGGTAATATCTCTTTCCCATTTGTGTCTAAGATACCAGCTGTATTTGATAGCTACTGAAGGAGGCATTCTGGAATAGAACTCTCTATGATAACCTTGGTGTCCCACAGCTGGCTCATATTCAGATCCTTAGATATACATAGAGGTACAGCAGAAAGGTGCAGCGGTAGATTTAAACCCAGGAGAAATATCATTTGACCTGCAATATCCCTGAATTCATAAGGCAACGAATGATTCAGTAAATAGAATACCAGGTCTGGAGTCAGAAGAGTAGCCTTGTGACCCTTGACAAGTCATTTAACCATGTTTGCCATAGTTTCCTCATCTGTAAAAAATAAGCTGGAGAAGGAAATGGCCAGCCACCCCAGTATCTCTGCCAAGAAAACCAAAATGGGGTCATGAAGGATTGGACATGACTGAAAAATGACTGAACAATAAAAAATATTATGGAACCCATGGTCTTTTGAAATTCTTTAGCTAGGAGTGGGGATTGGATATGTGATTTCATTCATATAGCAAAGTCTCAGTCGGTCAGTCAACCAGGCTTTTATTTATTAAGTGCTCATTCCTTGCCAAGCACTGCTCTGGGGACACAAGAAAGGCAAAGACATGGCCCATGACCTCAAAGACCTTATATTTTAAAGGAAGGTGTGCATGTGTGTGTGGAGGAAAACAACACAAAAATAGCTTTGTACATATAAGAAATAAATATTGTATAAATGGAAGGTAGTATTAGGAGGAAAATGCTAATAGTGAGGGAGTAGGAGACAAGGCCTCTTATAGAAGGTAAGATTCAGGCGGACTCTGATGAATGATTAAAAGTCATAATCATGTGTTATTGAATGGGCCAGTAACTAATAGCTTATCATAAACTGACTTTCAATTAATTCAGAGTTATTAATCTGACTAACTTCCTTCCCAAAAGCAGTTCAGCACCTTCCTCTGCTGCAATTTATAGTATTAGAGAATCCCTTATTACACTGAGATATTAAGGGATGTATTCAGCTCCCACAGCCAATATTTGTCAGAGGCTGGATGTCCTGGCTCTAAGGTCAACTCTCTATTCATAATACCTTGTTCCTATTATGGGGACCATGCATCTCTGCTTTTTTCAAAGCTTATCTTATATATACATAGACTCATGAAATATATGTGAGGTTTGATTAGTGAAAGTTTACCTTAAATGTTTTGGCCCTCTTAGTAAAAAACAGATGGTATAAAAGTGCAAAAGTTCTAATCCTTGATTAAAAAGTAGAAAAAGAATTTCTTTTCAAGATACTATCTCCAAGTCAGTCTGAAGAGTCAAATTCTGATAAGGTATCACATAGTTATTGGTCCATTCGATGATATACATAAACTTTCGAGTTTTAATTATTCATCAGAGGTTGGCCCTAATGTGGGTTATTGGTCCAAGATATTTGGAAGCAGATTAACTCTTACCTCCTCAATGGCTCTCTAGTGTGTCCAAGGTCAAATATAAAATCTTCTTTTTGGTTTTAAATTCCCTTATGACCTGCTCTCCTCCTACCTTTTCAGACTTTTAAAACTTTACTTCCCTTCACAATCCAGTGACATTGTTCTCCTGGAGATTCTTTCCATAAGACATTCTATCTTTTTTAATAAAACTCTCTCCTCATCTCTGCCTTCTGTCTTCCCTGGTTATTTTCAAGTCTCAGCTCTACCTTCTGTAAGAAGCCTTTCCCAATCTCCCTTAATGTTAATGCATCTCTGAGATTAACTCCAATCCTGATTGTACCCGATAGTTTCTTGTCTTACCCGATAGAACTGTGTGATAGTAGGAACTGTACTTTTGCCTTTCTTTGTATCCCCAGCATTTAGCACAGTGCCTGGGATATAATAGACCAACCAATGATAAATAGTTGTTGACTTACCTTGACTTGACCTTTGGTGATATTTGGCTATCTCTCAGAAATGACAAAGAGTAATTCACTCTAGAGCAATAAATAAATACTCAATGGTGTTAGAAAGAAGTTTTAGGGCCTGGAGTGACTGTAGAGGGATCACCTAGTTCAAACACTTTCACATATGAGTAAACTGAGGTCCAGAAAAGTAAAATTATTCACCCAAAGTTGCACAGGTAATAAATTGAAGAGTTGGTATTTGAACTCAGGTCCTCTAATGCCAAATCCAGTAATAATAATAATAAAAATTTCCAATAATAATAATAAGCAAGTAGCATTGATATAGTGCTTTAAGATTTGTAAAACACTTTACAAAAATCATCTCATTTGATCCTCATAATAGCAGTGAGAGGTAGGTGCTGTTATTTTGCCCATTTTTACAAATGAGGAAACTGAGACAAATAGAAGTTGATTTGCTTATGCCTGAGTCAGTATTTTAATCAGGTTCTTCTGACTCAAGTCCAGTACTCTAGCTGCCTCTAAGCCATAAGTGTTGCTGCTATCCACGTAGATCTTTGTCCATCTTAAGAGATCCTGGAAGGTAAGAAGAGCCATGAGATTAACCTGAAGTTGCATAGGTATAATTGGTAGACTCTGACCTGCTTCCAGAAGCTACTAAATATAGTAAATTATATTTCTGTTGTTATCAGGGACTTCCAGGAAGGCATAAAATCCTACACTTACCTAAAATATCCCAAGGACTAATTCTTTAAATTTTTAGTTTCCAGCTGAATTCATAGTCAATTTACTGCTTTGTCTTCTCCAGGACCAATCAGGGAGAAGACTGGAGGTTGGAGAATTCCATAGACTGTATGGGAGGGACATGACATGCTTGGGATTGAGGAGACAGAAACAAAACTTCTGTCTTAAACTTAGAACAAGAAGGGATGACAGAGATTGCTAAATCTAACTCATTTTATAGATGAGGAATCAGAGTCTCTGAAATTTTAAGCATCTTTCTGGGGGTCTTAAAAGCCTGAAGTAGAATTAGAACTCAGATTTTCCTGACTTTCAGTCTAGCCACTGCATTGTTTAATCCAGCATCACCAGGAAGAAGGTAAACAAGAGAGTAAGAACCATTAGACATGTCCAAGATCTGGAAATCCAATTTGACCATTTGTTGCCCAATACTTGCCTGGCAGGTGTGCTGGAGGGTTCGTCACAAATACAAGGGCCAAGATATTCATGATGTATTTGAATTCCTCCAAAAGTCAGGCATCTTGATTTGAATCTTCTGCTCCAGTGATGCAGCCCTAGCCCCTGGCTCTAGCCCCAGCTCCTATCATATTCTCCTACTCCAGCCCCAGTTGTATATAGACCCCTGTCCCTGGTAGCATTTTCTATATGGAAATAGCTAGCAGCAGCATATTCTATTAAGGATTAATTACTTTTTCCACTTCAGCTTAGAGAAAGTATAAAGGACAGTGGCAATCAAATTAGGGTCAGTGAGAAGAATTGACTTATTTTAATTTATTAATTTTTGAGGCAGAATAATGAAGAGGAGAGAGTGTCTGACTTGGATTTGTATCTTCAACTGAAAAATGGGCCATTCCCATTCTAGATCTATGATCCTTTGAAGTTCAGAGGGGGATAGTATGTCGGGCTCGTACCCTTTCAAGAAGACCTGAGTTCAAATGTGACTTCTGATACTTAGTAGCTATTTATTAGCTATGTGATCCTTAGCAAGTGACAACTTCAATTTGTCTCAGTCTCCTCATCTGTAAAATGGGGCTAAACATAGGACCTACCTTCCAAGATTCTTGTGAGTATAAAATGAGGTAGTATTTGTAAAAAGAGGACAGCTAGATGACATAGTGGGTAGAGTGTCTGGCCTAGAATCAGGAAGACTTTTCCAGAGTTCACATCTAGTCTCAGCAAATCTGGGCTAATCATTTAACCCTGTGTGCCTCAGTTCCTGTAAAATGAATGAGAAAAGGCAAGAGCAAACCATTGCAATATCTCTGCCAACAAAATCCCAAATGAGGTCACAAAGAGTCGGACACAACTGGAATGACTGAGCAACAACAAAAATTATTATTGTTTATATTATCAGTAGTAGTAGTAGTAGTAATGGTGGTAGTTGTAGTTGAAGTCATAGTAGTAGTAATTGTAGTAGTAGTAGCAGGGTAGTGAATCTCTCTTGCCTCGGATAGAGGGCTTGTGGGCTTCCTCGCAAAGTGCTCCTCTCCGACCCCTGGGAATGTTCCCAAGTAATTCTTCCAAACTCTAAGAGCTTCCTTTATATATATGATCTTCCAAAGGTTAACTCCTCCTTCTGGAGACAAGGATTCTGGGTTATCTCCCAGAGTGCTCCCTGGCCCTAAGAACTTCAAGGGAGGTGTGAACACAAGCATTATTGTCTATCAGTTGTACTTAGTACCTTGTTTCAAGTTCCGGCCCAAAACATCTCCTTCCAAGATCAAATCAATCATTGAACCATGCCAAATTAGGTAATTATTGTCTCTATCAACTCTAATGGCTTAACAGTTTGTAAAGATTCCAATAATTAACCTTTGCAAAACCTTGTGTTCCAATTTTCCCCCTTTCCCCCATCCTCTCCCCTAGATGGCAAGTAATACAATATATGTTAAACATGGTTAAAAAAAATGTTAAATCTAACATATGCATACATATTTATACAATTATCTTGCTGCACAAGAAAAAATCCAATCAAAAAGGGAAAAAAAAAATGAGAAAAAAAAATGCAAGCAAACAACAACAAAAAGAGTGAAAATGCTATGTTGTGATCCACACTCAGTTCCCACAGTCTTCTCTCTGGTTGTAGATGACTCTCTTTATCACAAGATCATTGGAAATGACTTCAATCATCTCATTGTTGAGAAGACCCACATCCATCAGAATTAATCATTGTATAATCTTGCTGTTGCCATGTACAATGATCTTCTGGTTCTGCTCATTTCACTTAGCATCAGTTCATGTTAAGTCTCTCCAGACCTCTCTAAAATCATCCTGCTGATTGTTTCTTATAGAACAATAATATTCCATAACATTCATATGCCATAAATTATTCTGCCATTCTCCAACGATGGGCATCCCCTCACTTTCCAGTTTCTGGCCACTACAAAAAGGGCTTCCACAAACATTTTTGCACATGTGGGTCCCTTTCCTTCCTTTAAGATCTTTTTGGTTTATAAGCCCAGGAGAGACAATGCTGGATCAAAGTGTATGTACAGTTTTATGGCCCATTGGGCATAGTTCCAGATTGCTCTCCAGAATGGTTGAATATGTTTACAACTCCACCAACAATGTATTAGTGTCCTAATTTTCCCACATTCCTTCCAACATTTGTCATCATCTTTTCCTGTCATCTTAGCCAATCTGAGAGGTGTGTAGTGGTACCTCAGGGTTGTCTTAATTTGCATTTCTCTCTCTCTTTTTTTTTTTTTAATTTAATAGCCTTTTATTTACAGGTTATATGTATGGGTAACTTTACAGCATTAACAATTGCCAAACCTCTTGTTCCAATTTTTCACCTCTTACCTCCCACCCACTCCCCCAGATGGCAGGATGACAGTAGATGTTAAATATATTAAAATATAAATTAGATACACAATAAGTATACATGACCAAAACGTTATTTTGCTGTATAAAAAGAATCAGACTCTGAAATATTGTACAATTAGCTTGCGAAGGAAATCAAAAATGCAGGTGGGCAAAAATATAGGGATTGGGAATTCAATGTAATGGTTTTTAGTCATCTCCCAGAGTTCTTTTTCTGGGCATAGCTGGTTCAGTTCATTACTGCTCCATTAGAAATGATTTGGTTGATCTCATTGCTGAGGATGGCCAGGTCCATCAGAATTGGTCATCATATAGTATTGTTGTTGAAGTATATAATGATCTCCTGGTCCTGCTCGTTTCACTCAGCATCAGTTCGTGTAAGTCTCTCCAGACCTTTCTGAAATCATCCTGTTGGTCATTTCTTATAGAACAATAATATTCCATAATATTCATATACTACAATTTACCCAACCATTCTCCAATTGATGGGCATCCACTCAGTTTCCAGTTTCTAGCCACTGCAAAAAGGGCTGCCACAAACATTCTTGCACATACAGGTCCCTTTCCCTTCTTTATGATCTCTTTGGGATATAAGCCCAGTAATAATACTGCTGGATCAAAGGGTATGCACAGTTTGATAACTTTTTGAGCATAGTTCCAAACTACTCTCCAGAATGGTTGGATTCATTCACAACTCCACCAACAATAATTTGCATTTCTCTAATCAATAAATGATTTAGAGTATCTTTTCATATGACTAGAAATACTTTCAATTTCTTCATCTGAAAATTGTCTGTTCATATCTTTTGACCATTTATCAACTGGAGAATGGCTTGAATTCTTATAAATTTGAATCAATTCTCTATATATTTTAGAAATGAGACCTTTATCAGAACCTTTGAATGTAAAAATGTTTTCCCAGTTTATTGCTTCCCTTCTAATCTTGTCTGCATTAGTTTTGTTTATATAAAACCTTTTTAATTTAATATAATCAAAATTATCTATTTTGTGTTCATTAATGATCTCCAGTTCTTCTTTAGCACAAATTTCTTCTTTCCCCACAGATTTGAGAAGTAAACTATCATTTGTTCTTCTATTTGCTTATAATATCACTCTTTATGTCTAAATCATGACAATTTTATCTTGGTATAGGGTATTAGGTATGGGTTAGTGCCTAGTTTCTGCCATACTAGTTTCCAATTTTCCCAGTAGTTTTTGTCAAATAATGAGTTCTTATCCCAAAAGCTGGGGTCTTTAGGTTTGTCAAACGCTAGATTACTATAGTCATTGTCTATTTTGTTCTGTGAACCTAACCTATTCCACTGATTGACTACTCTGTTTCTTAGCCAGTACCAAATGGTTTTGATGATTGCTGCTTTATAATATAGTTTTAGGTCTGGTACAGCTAGACCTCCTTCATTTGCATGAAATTATATTTGTAAAAAACATTTTACACAGTATTTGGTACAAAATAAATGCTATGCAATAAATGCTTATTCCCTTTCTTCTTCATTCTTGCAAAAAAAAAAACTGTGAGATGAATGCCTCAGGTATTATTACTCACATCTTACAGTTGAGAAAACTGCAGCTGAGGGACGTGTTCAGGGTCACACAAACAATAAATGTCTGAAGTCATTATTCGAACCCACGTCACTGCCTCCAGCTTTAGTGTTCAGCCCTCTGGGTTAAGTTCAATTTCCCTTCCCAGCTTCTGCTGAACTTACTAAGGCTCCAAGTACTGCTTCCCCTTTCCACTTTTTCCCCCTATGCAATTGTGCCTTAGGAAATGTTGTTTTTAAGCACTGAGTTAAAACTTCAACATTCCTAGCAGTAATAACAAACTAGAGCATATCCTCTGAGAAAGTTCACTGTACAGCACTTGAGAATAGTATGTTCCAGGCCAAAGTGCTTAAGTGCTAAGGGACTGTGGCTCCTGGCTATATCCACAGGTGTTTACCAAATCCTGGGCTGTTCACTCCTGGAGAGAGGAAGGCTTTCTCCCTCCCTTCTGTCCCCACCCCATGGCAGTTCTGTCTGATTAAACAGTCTAGTGGTTTTAGATTTGAGTCCACCCCTTACTGCTCTTGTTAAACTACTCCAGTTCCAATAAAGGCAGCTCTATTGAGGTCAGATTTCCATCTTTAGAAAGTACTTTCTTTCATTGTGCTTAACCCTTTCATATGTTTCCCTTAAAATAATGTCCATAAAATCATGTTATTCATTCCAGCCTCTGAGAGCTAGGAGACCGGATAGTATTTTTTTCCCTTCCTTTCTCTTTCCCTCTCTCCCTCCCTTTTTTTCCTTCATTCCTCCTTTCCTCCCGCCATTCCTTTCTCCCTTCCTTCCTTCTTTCCCATCTTCCTTTCTTTTTTCCTCCCTTCTCTTCTCTCCTTCCTTCCCTCTTCTCTCTCTTTCTTTCCCTTCTTTCCCCTTCCCTTCCCTCTTCTCTCTTCTTCCCTTCCCTTTGTTTCCCTCTTCTCTCCCCTTCCCTTCCTTTTCCTTTCCTCCCATTCCTTTTCCTTTCTTTCCCTTTTCTTTCCCATTTCTTTCCCTTTTCTTTTTTTCTCAAAACTCATAAAGTTCTGTTCCCAAGGAGATTTTTTTTTTCTGAAGGGAGATCCAAAGTTCTGTCTGATTAAACAGTTTAGTGGATGAATAGGATAGTGGCTTTAGTTTGTGAGGAAGAACAATTTTCCAAATTGGCATTTTAGTAGATAGAATTTCTACCCATTAAAGTTATATTTCATATTAAGCATGGGAGCTGGCTGTTTGTCCTGGGGCATTTTGCCTCATTTTAGCCTTACTTTCATACAGGTCATATCTCGTCCCAATGACTCTAATAGACCATAAACTTTTGTTGTTCATTTGTATCCTACTTCATACAATTTTGGTTTTTTCTTGGAAGTGTTTTGCCATTTCCTTCTTCAGCTCATTTTACAGATAAGGAAATTGAGCCAAACAGGATTAAGTATCTTACCCAGGGTCCCACAGCTAGTAAGTGTCTGAGGCAAGATATGAACTTAGGAAGATGAATCTTCCTGATTCCAGCTCCAGCTCTCTATCCATTGTCCACTGTGTCACCTACCTGTCCTGCAAATTCCTAGAAAGCAGAAACTATTATTAATTTTTCATTAAAAGCTGCTAGGTGACTCAGTGGATAAATTGCTAGGCTCAGAGTCAGGAAAACCTGAGTTCCAATCTAATCCCAGACACTAGTGTGACCCTTAGCAAGTCATTTAATATTCTGCCTCAGTTTCTTTATTTCCAAAATGGAAATAACAATAGCACTTATCTCCCAGGGTTGTTGTAAGATAAACAAATGAGATAATATTTATAAAGTACTTTGTAAACATTAAAATGCTATATAAATGTTAGCTATCATTATTATTAATTATATTGGTATCCTTAATATATTAATATTATATATTTATATATTATATGTTATTATTATATATCATTATTATTAATTACATTTGTATCCTTAATATATTTATATATTTATATTATGTATTAATATTATATATAAATTTATATAATATATATAACATAATATATTATATATAAATATGTATATTTATATAATATATTTATAAATAGCTTGTATGCCTCTCTAACTCTAAACTCTAACTCTAAAGATACTAAAGCCTTGAGAGATTTAGCGAGGAACTCAAAGTCTGTTTGCCTCAGTTGCCTCATCTGTAAAATGAGACAGAGAAGGAAATGGCAAAGTACTCCAGTATCTTTACCAGGAAAATCCCAAGTTAGGGCACAGAGTCAATTTCATAATTTAAAAATGAGTCAACAACAAAATGTAGAGATTTCCCAGGTGATCTCTACTATCCATTCCAACTCAGAATCTATGGTGCTATGATTCTACACAAGGGATCCTTTATCTGTATCTCAGTTTTCTGTGAAAAAGGTTATAAGTTAAAGGTTATAGAAGGTATCTTAGAGATCATTTATCCTGATAGCACGAAGTCCTTAGAAAGGATGTAGCAATAGCCTTAAGGCCACCTGGCTTTAGGAGTGATGTAGTTACAAATGACATATTTATTCCCCTAGGTTATCCTGCCACAGTTTGCTCTATATGACCAGGATGCTGAGACCACAGATATTGTTGGCTGTCAGATAACAGTCTGTTGGTCAGTGATAATGGGTTTTCTGAGATTAATGAGCAGCAATAATGAGGTGCTTAAAGTTGATGCAAGCTCGGAACAAAATTGGGTGTCTGCCATTTGACCTAGTGATGTTTCAAGCCTAAAAACACACCTCAGGAAGGTTCCTTCTGTCTCTTTCCCCAGTTCTGCCCAGGGAATTATGGGTATTGCACCTGCATACAAAGTCAGAACCAGACCACTTCTCAACTCCACCTTTAAGCCATAATATTAGTATATCAATGACATGAAGTACCTGGTCTTCCTTAATTTTCCCTATAAATCTACCTTTTTGTCTTGGTTCTTTGCTAACTTCTTTTGGAATTTAGTCTGCTTTAATTGGCGTTACAATTATAATAAACTTTGCCCCTTAACTTGGAGATGGGTCTGAGACTGTAAATTCTTTTGAGATACTTCCTGACAGGTCTGGAATCCCAACATTTTTGGAGTACCCCTTGAACTCCAATAGTTCCAACTTCTATATTTTATAGTGAGAAAAATGGCATCAAGAGGGATTAAGTAACTTTACAAAATGTTCAAATTGAAAGGAACGTTAGGAACTATTGGGTCTATTAAGAAATATTGGAATTTAATAATACACTTAAGGACTGAGCTGAATCAGCAGATAGAATGCCAATTTTCATTTCAAAGTAAAAATTATAATATCTGTTAGCGTTTAACCCACATTTGCATAGATACGAGAAAGAAAACATTTATTATCAAATATATTTCCTTGTCAATGGATGAGCAATCACAATGGATGCTCATTAAGCTTTTGTTTAAGGATCTCAATAAAAGTATATCCATCATCTCTGGAAGTGTCCTAGTCTCTTTCTAGATAGCTCTAATTATTAGGAAGTTTTTGGTTTTTTTCTTCTGAAATTAAGCTTAAATTTTCTCTATTGTAGCTTCCTCCTGTGGTTCCTGGCTTTGCCCTCTGTGTCCAAACAGAAGAGGTTGGTCAATAAGTTGCTACTTTTTTTTTATTGGTTTTGAACTGATGTCCTGCTGACTAAACACTTCTTGTTCTTTCTGTTATATTATGTGTGCTCTTGGTGAGACATCAAAAAGTTAAAGTAATAACTGATATTTACATAGTACTCTAAGATTTAAAAGGTGCTTTCCTTACCATAGCCCTGGGAAAGCCATGTTAGTCAGTCAATAAACATTTGTTAAGTACTTGTTTTATCCCAAGCACTAGGCTAAGCCCTGGAGACATAAATATAAAATCAATTTGATATTAAGCACTACTGTACCAGGCATTATGCTAAGTGCTGTAAATACAAAAAGAGGCAAAAAAACCCCAAAAAGCAAAAAACAGTCCCTGTCCTTAAGGAGCTCACAATATAATGGAAAATATACCAAAGGCTTTAAAAAGGGAAGGGGAAGCTGAGGAAAATACCCTAATCTAAGGTCCTGAAATAGTATAGCCAGTGAGAAAGATGTTCTGAGCCAAGCTTTTTCCAAGGGTAAGTTTTAGAGTCCATAGTTCTATCCTTCAATCAGAGGGACAGAGTCCCAAGACTGATGGAATTTGCAAGATGATGATGTTTTCCCAATAATGAGCTTCTTGGGGCATTGGTAGAAAAAAACCAAAGGGCTCAAGAAGTGTAGCCAGGTGAGAAATGAGAGGATGTCCTGAACTTTAGTTCCTTTCTGAAATGGAGTGATGGGAGTGCCCCAAGACTGGTCACAGAAAGAGCTTTGAGTTCAGAGGTGGGAGATAGCACAACTGGTTAGACCAGCCTATCAAGAGCTTCCCAGAGGAAATGTGGCCCCAGACTCTCAGTAAGGAAGAAGTCACATAATTATGCTGATTGGGTTCACTATAAATTGTTATTTCACCTCATGTGGGCTCTTGCTTCAGCAAGGCAATTCTTCTACTCCTCCTTGGATGATTTCCTTTTGGTCCCTCATCAGCTGTTCCAATCCTTTTCTTTTTTCCTCAAGCTTCCCTTAGCACCCTCTGAGCAAGGGCTCTTACCTCAACCTTTGGTAAAAGTAGAGATTGTTAGTCACCAACCCTCTCTTCTTCCCTATCATGCATCTTAAACTACTTTGACATCACCTGCTGTTCTCATCTCCTTTGCTACAATCTCTAATAAAGGCCCTTCTCCCAAAGGTCATCTTGAGCCATTGGTCCCATCCACTTTGATCTCCTCCATCATATTGGCCCCATAATTATCCCCTCTCTAATTTTCAATTACTGACTACTTCTTTACTGACTACAAAGATGCCATTCTTCTTCACCCTTATCTTCCGAAAGCATCATCCTGAGCCTCTCCTTCCTTTCTCAGCCAAACTCCTTAGAATCGACTTTTATCATTTCTTCTTTCTCTCACTTCTCAACCTCTCTCAACATGGCTTCTGACCAACAACTTCTGGGGGCTGCCTGTTTCACATACATGTCACCCCTTCCTCCACCTTCTCCAGGAAATCCTTCTACCTGCCTAGATGCTCCTAAGTCTCCTTTGCAATATGGCATCCTGCACCACTCTTGTGTGTAGTTATAAGGCAAGACTCCGCCTTGGTTCCTATTGGTTCCTGCATTCTCTCAATGATCTCATCAGTTCCTAAGAGTTCAAATGCCTCTCTGCACATGAATGACTCCCAGATCTAGATATCTGTCCTTAGAATCTCTCCTGAGTTCTAATCCTGTACCATCAACTTCTACCAGATATTTCCCATGGGATATCCCATAAGTATCTCAAACTTAACATATCTAAAAAAAAGTCTTCATGTTTATCCCCTCAAACCCATCTTCTTCCCTAACTTCCTTAATCATGTTTAGGGTAGCACCATTACTTCCCAGTGGAATCCTCAGCTTCATTCTACCTTGCTCCCTCTTATCAGATGACAAACTGTCGATTCCATCTCCATGTCTGTTGCATCCACCCCCTTCTCTCTACTCATATGACCCTACACCTCCCATCACTTAACACTATTCCATTGACCTCTTAACTGGTTTCCCTATAAATAGTCTCCTTCCTCTCTAAAGAAGTTGCCAAAAGGGTATTCTAAAAGCACAATTCTGACCTTCTTTGCTCAATGACTTTTGTCTTGTCTTTGGACTTCAGTGACTCAGGAAAAGAGAATGCTTAGCTTGGTCTCCCCTTCTACCCAGTTCACGTGCAAGTCACAGCATCCCCGGGGGGGGGTCCTCTTCAAAAACAAAGGATGAACAACAAAACAACAGCCTCCAGCTTCCAATGTAGATTCCTCTATTCGGCATTAAAGCCTTTCCCAACCTGGCTCTCACCTGCCTTCTGACTTTTATGGATCCTGATTGTTCCAGATGATGACAGGTCAACTTGCTGTTCTTCCTAGACAACATTCCACCTCATGTCATTGCACAGTGAGCCCTCAGGCTTCTGCAGCAACTAAAGCCTCCTTTCCTACTTACTTTGTAACTTGAAAAAAAAAAACTTACTTTATTAACATTTTGTATTTACTCATCTACACACACACACACACACACACACACACACACACACACACATGTTTACCTTAACAGAATGTAAGCTTCTTGAGAGTAGGATCTCCTCTCTTTGTCTCTTTCTCTCTCCTTCCTCTTCTCCTCTCCTCCCTCCTTTCTCTCCTTCCTTCCCTCTTTCTCCCCTTCCTTTCCTCCTCTCTCTCCTCCCTCCCTCCCTCTCTCTCTTTCTCTATCTCTATCTTTCTGTCTCTCTCTCTGTCCCCATATCTCTTTGTGTCTGTGTCTGTGTGTCTATCTGTCTGTCTCTCTCTGTGTCCTTGTCTGTCTCTCTCATCTCTCTCTCTCCTCCCATCTCTCTGTTTCTCTCATCTCTCTCTCCCCCATCTTTGTCTGTTTCTGTCTCGCTGTCTTTCAGTCTTTATCCCTCTGTCTCTATCTTTGTCTTTCTCCTCTTTTCTCAACCCCCACTTTCTCTCTCTCACTGTCTCCCTCCCTCTCTGTTTCTCTGTCTGTCTGTCCCTGTCTCTTTCTCTTTCTGTCTCTCTGTGTCTCTCTATCTCCCTCTGTCTCTGTGTCTGTCTGTCTGTCTCTCTCATTATCTCTCTCCATCTCTTTCTCTGTCTTTATCTGTCTCTATCTCTCCCCTTTTCCTCTCTCCATTTCTATCTCTCTCTCTCCCTCTGTATCTGTCTCTCTGTTTATTACTCAGTTTCTCTCTCCTCTCTCTCTTCCCATTTCTCTGTCTCTGTCTTTCAGTCTCTGTCTCTCTTTCTTTCTCTCTCTCTTTCTCTCTCTCTCTCTCTCTCTCTCTCACACACACACACACACACACACACACACACACACACACACCTGATTTCATGCCTGGCACATAATTGGCATTTCTTTGACCTTAAGCTCTCTAAAATAGGAAGATTGAACCTTTTCTATGCCATGGATCCCTCTATCAGGTTTGTAAACATATGACTTCTTCTCAAGAAAATGGTTTGCTGCTTATAATTCAGTAAGTGCCAAGTTTGAGTCAGAATTTAGTAAAATAAAAATGTGTCCAAGTCCATAGATCCTCTCAAAATCTGTCCACAGACCCCAAGCTAAGAATCTTTGCTCTATCTAGTTGATAACTTCATAGAGTTAAATGATCCTTATTTTTACTCGTGGCTGTCCTCCCCAAATACACACATTTGTATGTAATCAGGACACTTTTAAAGCCAGAAAAAGCATTCTAGAACAAAAGAAATAAAATTAAATTCAAAAGAACAGCCAAATTAGTAGCAATGTTCTAGAGCCAGAAAGAGCCTGCTCAAGACAGCTGATGGTTAAATTTTTATTGTAATCACTTATACCTTGGAAATCTGCAAACAGCACAAATCGGGACTTGCTTTATTGTTTCATTGATTAAGAAAGTTAAGAAAAAACTTAAAAGTTAAGAAAACTTGAGCTGCTTGTTAAACATTTACCAGCACACTACTGAGATTTTGATTTAGAATTCATCTAATCTGACCCCTAATTTTATGGATGAGGAACTGAGACCAAAGTAAATTAAGTGGCATTCTCAGTTACATAGGTAGTAAGTGAAGGGATTGTATGTGAAGCTAAGTAATAATGCGGATCAAACTGAAAAGTGCATTCTGTGTACTTTTCCTCCACCTGGTGAGCCAGTTATTAAACATTTACCAATATACCCTTAATTAAGGGTCATTGTGTGAAACACTAGGAGTTACGAGGATTCTTTAGGATGATCTTTGCCTTTGTGAAACTTACATTCTAATACAGAGATGTAGTTCTAGATTCTAGAAGCCATTCAAAAATAATTACGAAATGAAATAACATATAAGTACTTCATGGAAGTTCAAGCAAAACATTATATACAGTCACAGGGGAGAAAGACCCTCATCAAAAGCCCCCTTGGCAATCAAGGAAGACGATATTTAGATAGTATATTTAAGTTGGCATCTGCAGGATGTTTGTTAAGTCAGCAGGCAGGAGAAAGAAAGGGGAACTAAAATGATACTCCAGTCCCATAGAGAATCATATTTTTAAAAAGGTGGGTTTTCTCCATTCCTCTCAATTTATGCTATATAAGATGACTTTAGTTTCTTTTCCAATAAAGTCTGGTTCAAAAGGAGTTATGCTTTCTCTTGGGTATTCTTCAAACCATTGTGTAATCACCCTTGGGAATCTGGGGGGCCGAGTCTAGCTGAGAAGTTCTTCCCTTTCCCAGTAGTGCATGAAGTGACCAAAGCGTCATTATGTTGTAATCTGAGCTTTTGATAGTGAGTTCTGTTCCTCTTCCATTTATTGAGCAGGGGGCGTGCACATACTGCCTTCTCAGGCCACTGCCTGAGAGTTTGTTCTTGTGCTAAATTGGTAAAGTAGAGATTAAAGAGCAATAGATGTTCAGTAGATTTATGGGGCTCATCACTGACTGGCTGAGTTGTCAATAATCATTAGACCAACCATGTAACAGCCCATTAAAGTCCGTATTGGTTTGCTTGATACTTTTGACAGCTCAAACCAGACAGTGATATTGGTTCAAAACAAAACAAAATTAAGTGATTTGTTCCTAGAACTAATTCATGTTGGTCATAATTTTCTTGGAGTCCAAATTAATAAAATTTTTAATTGTCGTGAGTATACTCTGGCTTATAGAGTCAGGTGACTGCATTTCCCCCTTAGAGTTCTAGGGATATCCCAAGAGATTGTGGGGTGTCTCTTCTTTGATATTGTAGCCCAAGTTCTCATCTATTGTGTTTCACCCATTCTTAGCCAAGAAGACTGTTGTATATTCCAGTTTATTTAAGCCATTATCATCAATTAGCTTTTACAAAGGATTGTTTACTTAAAAGACATAGCAATAAAAAAGGTACAAACACCCCACCCCCCTTCCCCCTCCAACAGGTCCTTGGGGAAGAGCATACCAACTTGGTCTTTGAGGAGATTGAGCTCATACTTAGAATAGTTTTTTACATAAAAATGTTTCCATTGAGACAACTAGGTGGCACAGTGGTTAGAGTACTGGCCCTGGATACAAGAAGACCAGAGTTGAAATCTGACCTCAGACACTTTTAATAGCTTTATCCATATCCTTTAATTAATAGCTTTAATAACTCTTGGTATGTCACTTGTTTGTCTCAGTTTCCTCAATTGTAGAATGGAAATAATAATAGCACCTATCTCCCAGCTTGTTCTAAGGATCAAATGAGATAATTTGGTAAAAAGCGTTGAGCACAGTGTTGGGACAGAGTAATTGCTGTTATTGTTGTTTTTATTATTTTTATATTCATTTCCAGAAGCCGCATGAAGGCTAGATTATTTCACCGCCACTGGCCTGCACCTGAAAGTCACCCCCAAGGTCACCCTCCTTTCTCTTAACATTGCTATTGGAATGATGCAATTCCTGAACTTACACTCCTGAACTCTCAGAATTTCTCTTTCCTGAAGCTTACAATGTCAAAGCCTCTAGATTCATTTTCTTCATGTTTAAAAAAACAAAATAAGGCTCAATGGCCATATTCAAGGGGTCACTTGTTGGCCTAAAAAGGGGAGAAGGCCCAAGTCTCTCCCTCCACCATCTTATAGCATTGTCTCTTAACAGACACTGTCAACAAAGGAGTCAAACCAAGAGAGAGAAGCTGAAGAGGATGGTCAACCAATGAATGCCCTTTGAAAGCAGTTTCAGTTTCAGGTCCACAACCACAGCCAGTCAGAGACTGATGGTCATCATCATAGATGGAAATAGTTAGAGACCACTTGAGGCAGCTTAGTTGTACAGAACTTAGAGTACCAGACCTAGAGTCAGGAAGACTCATCTTCACGAGTTCAAATCTGGCTTCAGACACTTAGTGGCTGTGTGATCCTGGACAAGCCACTTTATTTTGTTTGCCCTAGTTTCCTCATCCGCAAAATGAGCTGGAGAAGGAAACTGGAAACCACTGCAGGATCTTTGCCAAAAAATATCCAAATGGTGTCATGAAGAGATGGACACAACTGAAAAATGACCAAACAACAACAATAAAATAGATGCATTCTCTAGTATCTCTTCAATGCACTTCCACTAGATATCATCATGACTTTCCTGGGATCAGATTTTCAGCCACTTCTTCATGGGGAGATGCTATCAGAGATAAAATACATGTGCCGACCCCTTTTACTCTCACATAATCCTACTTCCAAAGAATTTTCTGTGCTGGAGAACTGATTTATTTTCATACATATTTGACCTGATGTCCAAGCTGAATTGGTAATGATCTCTTTGGCAGAATATGGAGATGTAAGGAATGTAGGATTATTTCAAGCTTCACAGCATGGGACATTAAGTACAAATAGAAACGAGCTAAGAAGAAGGAGTGATTAAGCCAAACAAGAACTGACCTAAACTTTGGACTCAATGGAAGAACTGACTCAAACTATTTTGGTGCTTTGAAAATAAATCTATTACCTTCTTTTTCCATTTCTTCTGGCAAAAGAGTCAAATGGTTGTCATTATCAGTGTCGATTTTTATTGAGATTCCAAAATGTGTTAGATCCTTTCCTGAAGCAGTTGGAGACATTGCTTTAAGGAACTTTACATTCTCCACTTTTTTTTTTTTTTTAATTATTTTAACTATTGTTTTTAGCATTGACAACCTAGATGGATCTTTATAATTTGCAAAGTGCTTGTATGCCCATTTTATGTACTCTAGTATTTTCTGTGTAGTATATGGTACTTTGGAAAGGGTCAGAAAAAGGATAAAGAACTTTGGATTTGGAGTCAGGAAACCAAAATTCAAGTCTCCTGTCTACCATTATGTGTGATTGTGAACAAATCATTTAGCCTCTTCTAACTCCGGTTCCTGTCTTTCTAAAAGGGGGTAATATCCACTCAACTACCTCATGGATAGCTAAGATCACGTGATCTTACGTGAGCCTACGTGAGCATGTATTGGAAATAATAAATCCTCACTGTGAAATATTATTGTTACTCTTATCTCTCTTATTATTGTTTGATTCTTTCAATAGCCAATCAAGGGAAGCAAGACAGGTATTGTTGCCCTCAAATGTAAGTTGAATTCCTTAAAAGAATCTCCAGTAAAGGGGAAAAGACTATATATTGAAAAATATCATCTATTGTTAGCCACACTCAAATTACATCAGACTTGGAGGAAAAGTGAGGTTTATATTTAATGGTGTTACTTATTTATTCATTTAATTAATGGCATTTTATGACTTTTATTTTGATCTAAAATATTTTATTTTTTGTTTTTTATATCACAATCATTTTATACTTCTTCCTCCCATATTTTGCTGTAGCAAAGAAAAAAAGTAAAGAAAAATGTCCAGTTCAATGATTTTATTTGGCACTTTATCTCATATTCTGTCCTAGAGTCCCTATCTCTCTGCCTTGAGACAAGATATGTTCATTATTTGTTCGTCCTGGATGTTATTTTTAAGTTATTCAGAGTTTTACTTTCTTTTAGTGATCCTTTCATTTATATTGATATTGAAATTGTTAATAATGTATAAGTTTGGAAATTGAGTGGATGCCCATCAATTGGGCTGGAGAAGGATATATGAATATAATGGAATATTATTGTTCTATAAGAAATGATGAACAGGTTGATTTCAAAAAAGCCTGAAAAGACTTGCACAGACTGATGCTAACTAAGTAAAGTTAATAAAACCAAGAGAACATTGTACAGAGCAACAATAAGATTATGTGGCTCTTTTCAATAATTAACTAATTCAAGGAAATTCCAATATACTTGTGATGGAAAGAGCCATCTACATTCAAAGAGAGAACTATAGTGACTGAATATGGATCAAAGCAAAGTATTTTCACTTTTTGTTGTTTGTTTGCTTGCTTTTTCTAGTGTTTTTTCTTTTTTTCACCTTTTGATCTGATTTTTCTTGTGCAGCATGACAATCATGGAAATACATTTAAAAGAATCACACATGTTTAACCTATTGCTATCTACAGGAGGGAGGGGGAGAGAGGGAGGGAGAAAAATTTGGAACACAAGGTTTTGCAAAGGTGAATGTTAAAACTATCTTTGCATGTATTTGGAAAAATAAAAAGCTATGTGCACAATTCTTCATGTAACTCTATACATTTTTTAGATTTATTGTTTCTTCCTGAAGTTATGGTCCATTATATTCACATACTTTGAGGTTTTCTTCTCTAATTGGTGGGGAATAAAGGAGACATAAGCATTTATATAACACTCTATGCCAAACACCTTGCTAAGCACTTTTTATTTTTACAAATATTATCTCATTTGATCCTCACAACAATCCTATGAGGTAGGTGTTATCAATATATTTACAGTTGGGGAAACTGAGGTAGAGAGGTTAAGATGCTCTTCCAGGACTACACAACTACTAATTGTTTGGGGCTGTGTTTGAGTTTAGGTTTTCCTGCCTCCAGACTATCTATTGAGCTACCAGTTCTATGAGGAGCTTGTTTTTAACTCTGTTCTTTGCTACTACAAAGAGAATGGATGAGATGAAAATTTTGGTATCCACTCCCCTTCTGCTGGTTCTGATGGATGTAGGATAGAAGTGTATTATTCAAATTTCTTTCCTTTGTATTTAAAGCTCTTTTTCCTCCTGCTCACATACAGAATTTGTTATTACTGGAATTGTTAAATGCAACTACTATGACCAATGCAACCAAAATTAAAAGAAAAGCAGAAAACTGGGGGGAAATTTTCGCAACAGGTATCTCTCAAAAGACCTCATTTCTTTTTTTCTGTATTTTTTTAATTAAAGGTTTTTATTTTCAAAACATATGCATAGATAATTTTCAACATTCACCCTTGCAAAACCTTGTGTTCCACATTATCTCCCTCCCATCTCCCCACTCCCCTTCTCTAGATGGCAAATAATCCAATATATTTTAAACACGTGCAATTGCTCTATACATATTTCCACAAATATCATGCGGTACAAAAAAAATCAGATCAAAAAGGGAAAAAAATGAAAAAATAAACAAAATGCAAGCAAACAACAACAAAAAGAGTGAAAATACCATGTGATCCACACTCAGTCCCCAGTTCTTCTTTCTGGGTGCAGATGGTTCTCTTCATCACAAGAAAAAAGGCCTCATTTCTTAAATAAATAGAGAACTGAGTCAAATTTATAAAAATACAACTTTCTCAAATTGGTAAATAGTCAAAGGATATGAACAAGCAGTTTTCACACAAGAAATCAAAGCTATCTATAGTCATATAGTCTAAATCACTCTTGATTAGAGAAATGCAAATTAAAACAACTCTGAGGTACCATCTCATCTATCAGATTTGCTAATATGATAAAAAAAGAAAAAAAGAAAAAAAACCTGACCAATGGTGAAGGGTTGTGGGAAAATTGAGACACTAATCTCCCCGGTTGGTGGTTTCTGAGTCTGGAGCCCATTTGTATCCTGGACTCTTCCCTCAGGATTAATGGACTGCTAGCCATACACATATACACTCATTTACACAAATACACATGTATCCTACTCCAATTCCCTTTCTTCCTTGGTTCTCTGATGAGACTCTCTTGCAGCACAGAGTACTGTTATATTTTTGTCCCACTTAGGAAGAGCTCCTGCTTTTTGATTTTCTTTGGTACTGGGTGAGGATGTAGGAGGTAGAGATGAGTTTTGTTGTAACCTGGGACAGTTTGTGCTGCTATACCTGATTTGGTGTAATAGGTGGGAAGGGAGGCTATGTGATCATTTTAGATTTAACATATAGTCTTTTCTATTGTTATTTCATCAAATTAGTACTTTGTTAGAGATTTTGGTATCCTAAACTATGTAGACAACTGAAATTGCTTAATCTCTTGCATATAATTCCTATTTTGGAGAAGTTTGGAGAGTTACAAAGATTAGAATAAATATCTACTCTTTTTTTTTAAATCACATGATTTAGAAAGCTAAGTATTTTGGCATCTATTAGACTTTTAGTTCTATCTTTGACTTCTTTAAGAGTATATCCCCTGTAGTGAGATCACTGTTGGGAATGGACAATGTAATCACTATCTTGCATAATTTCAAATCAATAAATGTAATGTTTTAGATCACTTGAAAATACCACCAACATCTGTCAGTGTGCCCATCTTGCCTAGCCCTTCCAATAATGATTGTTCTCATCCTTTGTCAATTTTATACAATGAGAACTTAAACCTCAGAATTGCTATAATTTTTATTTTTCTTGCCATTAGTGATTGATAGCATGTCTTCAAGTGATTATTTGTAGTTTAAAATTCATGTTTTGAAAACTATTCATAACCTTTAATCACTTATCTATTAGGAAATATTATTGTTCTTTGATAGATGAAGAAATGCAGGCTTACTAAGTGACTGACTAGATAACTTTCTGCAAGACTGGCATTGCTAAGATAAAAGTGTAGATTTCCTTTCACATTATGCTTTCTACTACAAGATCCTGCCTCCCTTATTCTCTCATGCTGCTCTCCTATTTCTTTCTTTCCTTGACTGTCACTCTTTTTCTCCCTCCCTCTCTTTTTTTTATAATTGCCTTTATCCTAAAATAGATGGCAGAGAATTGAATTTTATGTCCAAATAAGTAGTTAATGCCCTGCATGGCCCTTGCATTCTGCCTGGATAAGAGGGTTACAGAAATTCAGAACAAGGTTGTTAAGAATGCTGTTCTGTAGCAGTGCTGACAATCCCCTGCCCCTTCCCAAAGTTAATTTGTTTTTATTTTGTATACAAATTTTGCTTATATTTGTATTACTCTAAGTTGCCTTCCCCTATTAAAATGTAAGCTTCTAGAAGGCAGGGATTGTTTTATTTTTGTCTTTATATCTCTAGTATGGGTCCTGGAATATAGTAAGTGCTTAATAAATGTTTGTGAATTGACTGAATGAATCTATTTACCCCATAAAATATGAAGTAATGCTGGACCCGACTAGATATTATAAGCATTTAGCCATATGAGTTTGTACTCTCAATGTTAATTTATCAAAAGTGATAGGAAAAAGTATCTCTTGTAATATATAATATATCTTTTATAATATAATATATAATATATCTTATAATATAATACATCCTTTTCTACCTTGGACCCTGGATGACTCTTTGGTTCAATTACCCTTTATCTCTTATTTATCCAGAGATCACTAGAAAGTGGGTTTGAAAGATAGTTAGATAGCAGTGACAGCCAAGCTCCCAAGTACAGTGTGAGGAAAGTGGCCCCAACTGTACTCCTTACTCTTCTGGGAATTCCAATAAACTTAGATCAAGGGATTGTGGCGAAGAGAAGTGAGTCTCCCAAATAGTCCGCAAGTCTGGTTTTCTCATAAAATGTATGTCTTGGATAATTCAAACAACTATAATAAATATAAGCAATTTTGATTAACAAGGGCCCTATAATTCAGACAGAACCTCTCACTAAAACAACAAAAAATGAAAGCTTAACAATAGAGGGGTAAACAGAAACACAATTCATTCATTGAGAGATTGTTCTTTCTGCTTGTATACATCAATCAGCATTCTTTCTTTAGTCATGACATTTATATGTAAATGCTTGCTTGAATTTATATTTGGTTTGCAGTGTAGCAGAGATGTGATTAGATGTGATTTTCCTCACCAAGAACTTTGTGGTGATGGATGAAATTGAAATATGGTTCAGAAATGCTCACATGACAGATACTCGAGATTTGTTTGTGCCAATATAAGCTGAAATTCCAGTTCTATTGGTGACCTTCAGGTGCATTAGTGGACTGAAGAAGACAGAGAACACATTAATCATGCCAGAAAGCAGGGCAGATTACAAAGTGACAGCTGACAACAGCATGCCTCCATTGGCTTTCATACTAAGGCACAAAGCCAAGACTTTTGTGGCCAGTATATCCAGGAGTGTGTTCAGGATAATTAGTCTCAGCACCTTTTAAAATGAGCAAAGAAAATCTCAGAAAATAGCACAATTGGATAGATGAAGCCAGGGATACTTAGGTTCAAATATCCTACTTCTCCCTTTGATACTTCCTAACTATGGGACCATAAGTAAGTGATATAACCTCTTTAAGACTTAGTTTGTTCATCTATAAAATAATATTAATACCTGGAATATCTGCCTCATGGAGCTGTGAACATCAAATGAGATGGTAGTTGTTAAGTGTTGTCAAAGCTTTAAAGTCATATACATATATGTGTAGATATATATGTATAAATACATATGCTTATCTATGTATCTGTATCTATCTATCCTTGTCTACCTACCTATTTACCTATCATCTATCTATTTCTCTATCTATGTGTCTATCTACCTACTTATCTATCTATCTGTCTGTCTGTCTGTCTACCTATTACCTACCTACCTACTTATCTAGCTGTCTACCTATCAATTACCTACCTACCTATTTACTTACCTACCTACTTATCTATCTATCTACCTATTTGCCTATCTACTTACCTACCTACCTACTCACCTATCTACCTACCTACCAACCTACCTATCTATCTGTGTCAGGTTTGGTTTGATTTTGTATTGGACCTGTGATTTCATTGGTGTAGAAAACTTTCAGTGGAGAATGCTTCTCCAAGAAATGCAAAGTGATATTTGCTTTGCAACATCTAAAATTAGAAAATTTTTACAGATCATAGAGCAGCTAGCTGGCATGGTGGATAGAGTACTGGAGTCAGGACCTGACCTCAGTCACTTACTAGCTGAATAACCTTCCACAAGTCATTTAACCCAATTTATCTCAGTTTCTTCAAATGTAAAATGAGCTGAAGAAGGAAATGGCAAACTACTCCAATACCTCTGCCAAGAAAATCCCAACTGAGATCATGAAGAGTCAGACATGACTGAAACAGTGAAACAACAACAATGATAACAATGTTAGAGAGTGTGATTTGTTTAGGGTTACATATTCAGTATGCAGCAGAGATCAGACTTGATCCCAGATCTCCATTGTCTGCTTTCTATCTAATGCATCATGATTTCCTCTCACTATGTCGGTTTTCATCATCATCATCATCCCCATTACTATTATTATTTCTAATAGTCCAATGGATAGTCACTGGAAAATGTATGTATAGTACTTTTAAAATAGCATTCCTCCGTGAATTGACCCAGTCATTCTAAAAGTAATTTGAATTTGTGCTAAAAAAAAAAAAAAAAAAAAAAAAAAAAAAAAAAAGTGACTAAAATGTCCTTGCTCTTTGACCACAGAATCCTATTGTGAGGTATATTACCTTAAGAAGTCAATATTAAAAAGATAAAAATAATTAAAAGAATAAAGATAAAAAATAAAAAAGATGGTCCATATAGACCAAAGTATTTATAATACCATCTTTTATAATAGCAAAGAATTGGAAACAAACTACATTCCCATCAATTGGGGAATGACTAAACTGCTTCTTGGGAAATTATGTATATGAAGGATGCTGAGAAGAATCTGGGAAGAATATGAAGTGATACAAACTGAAGTAAACAAAGGCAGAAAAATATACCCAATGACTTCAACAGTGAAAATGGAAAGGATGACAACAAAGCAATTGAAGATGAAGGCGATTAAATTATAATAACAAAGTCTGATCTCAAAGAAGAGAAATGAGAATATCTCCCTCTCTTCTTTGTAGACAGGGAAGATTATGGGTGTGGAGCACTACATATTAGACTTGGTTGATATATTGGAAAATATATAGTTTTACCAAACTTTAAAAAAAATTTATCTTTCTTTGTAATTAAAAAAAAAGGCTTATTGGGAGAAGACAGAAAACACATATTAGCAAATACATCTGATGTAAATGCAAAGGTACTTATTACGTCTATTTTTCAACAGAGGAGTCAGAGTAAACCTGATTGGAATCCTCGGGCAATTGATTAATATGTTCAGCTATCTTCAATAGTCAAATGGATAAACTCCAGATTATATACATGTGTATATATGCAATTGTTTATATGCATGCATATATGTACACATGTATATTGTGAAAGGTATATACCCAATATACTTATTTACCCACAAACACTTTATTCTAGATCCATTTCTCATTACACAGCAGAGTTTTGGTACATAGATATTATGAGAGAACCGAAGAAATACTTTTTCATTCATGTGAGTACATGCTCATGTAATGGGTTAAACACTATACTACCCAAAGTTCTTGCAGTTTCAGTAAAACTTTGTATAAGTTTCCCACAGGACTAGTTCATCCCCCTATTTTACTGCAAAATATCTTCTCTGATAGGATCTGATGGGAAGGAAATAAAGCACTTGACTCAGGTGACAAGGTTGCTCACTAGTATTTAAAAGACATACCCCTAAGCAAGAATCCAGATCTGAATCTCTCTGTTTCGAGCAGGCAGATGCTTTCCTTGAGTTACTTCTCATTGCCAATGGGAGAAAAACCCACTTCACTGACAGTACCCATTTGAGGAGGTATTTCCATGGGAGATGCAACTTGAGCCAACCAATGGGAGGCCAGAGCCCATTATCTGTGTTTTGCAGACACCCCGTTATCCAATATTTTAGTCTCGTAGCCAGCATATTTAGCTTTGGACTGGTGCTAGGGAAGAGCTCCATTCATCTATGGGATTGGTTACTCTCAATAAGCCTCCATTTTCAAACAAGAAATAAATTGTAAAGTTGTCTCCAACTCATTCATCAAACTACATTGTAGCACATTCCCAAAACCTTAACCTTTTCACCAATGGTATTTATTATTTGGCTTTTATGGAGAGGAAAAGACCCAGAGAATTGTTGCCAGGGAAGCAAAATAAAGAGGGAATCTATGAAAAAAGTAATAATTAAGCACTTACTATGTTCCAGGCACTGTGCCAAGGCAGACACACATATATAGATGCATATATATACAGGTATACATTTGCAAATATTGCAAAATATTGCAATACTTACACAGCAAGCAAAACAATCCAACCAATACAACTTAACAATCTACTAGGAAAATACAAAACATAGTGAAGAATGATGGCCAGAAAGGAGTTTGGGGCAAAGAAGCCAGAGTAAATATTATTAAAATCATAGGGCCATTGATATTTTTGGACCAGGAAGGCTAATATTTGATTACTGTTCTCAGAGACAGAAAGGAGAGTTGTGGAGGAACGGAGAGTATACATGTGGTGGCTTAGCATGAAGATGACTTTGAAGTAGCATACCTGAGACGAAGAAAAAATAAGGTAAAAGTTCACTGACCAATTCACTGATCTTGACTTGGTCCTGCATTTGTGAAGAGTGACATCTGTTTTATGCTAACAGGGCTATTATGCTAAAGGGCCATTAATGTCACTTGATCATTCCAAGGGACCAGGGCTTCAGCCATAGGTAGGGTTTCCTGATCCTCTGAAGCATAAAAATCTTAACTCACAGGTTGGGACCCCTCAGTCCCTAAGGAATTCCTATGGCCTTGGGAGTTCATTCTCCTCCTTGAATGGAAACTGTCACTTTGATGAATAGTGAGACAGAGGAATACTACTGTGTTTATATCAATGATGACATCCTTTTATAAGATTGTTAAGGCTTTGTGGTATGGTGGATAGGGAGCCTACCTTGTTGTTGTAAGGAAAATGTACATTCAGGTTCTTCTTCTGTGTTCTCTCAGTATTCTGGGCAAATCTCTAAAACCATAAAATGCAGAAAAGGTGCTGACTTGTACTAGTAGAGGGAGTTTTCTCATTCAAGGGGTTCCCTATACTAGTGAAATCCCAGGTCTGGTCCCTACCAGTATTGCTGAATAAATCTTTTTCTATTGATCTTATATGGTTCAAGAGTATTTCTTTGCATTTCAATCTTGAGCCTAAATCATTAGACTAACATGAGTTAGACTTGGTCCAGGGCATCATCACAGCCTTTTATCCTACCTATGTGTATATATCAGCCCCTAGTCAGAAAACAGGGTAGTCCAGAAATACATATAGTACTTTATATTGGATTAAATGAACCTTAAGGTCCCTATCAGTTCTAAAAAATCTATGAAATTATGACTCCATGACTATAAACAACACAATTCCCTTGATGCTATCCCCAGAGAGAGGGTAACAGGAAGAATACATAAGACCTCAAGCATGATGGATACAAGGGATTCAGCCACTATTCTGATCTTCTCCTGCTCATCATCTCAATTAGCTCTCCTCCCCTACTTTAGGAAAGTAGGTTCTCCTCCATGCCCTTTCTCAGGAATTCATAAAATGCTGCAGCATCCCCTAAAGTATCCTTTCTTGAGTTTATTTTCCTCAAGTGTTTTGGCTCCCACAGCCCCAGGCAGAAGCCTCATGGTAATCACTTGACTTCACAGATGCTGCACTTATGTGTAGCCTCTTGGGACAATCTCTCTCTAGCTCTCTTCTTGCTCCATGTCCTATTGCATTTCTCTGTTTTCACTTTATATACCAAACTAATGATTGAATTTTTGGGCAATCATTGATGGGACTGATGAGTTTATAATATGAAGGACAGAATTGTGAACAGGGAGAAAAGGAAATACTCTGAAAAAGTAGGATGAATCCTTAACTCCTCCTAGATCTAGGTAGAATTAAAGAAAAACAACATGAGGAATAGTAGAGGAGTTATTGAAAGGATTCACACCCAAATGGCATGGGGAAATAAGTCTAAGGTCATCATTATAGCTCCCAGGATTTCCTCCTCAAAGGTACTTCCTAATCTCCTGTTTCTCTTTTCATTTCTCCATATCTGCAGCTCAAGTGTCATTATGGTAGAAAGAAGAGGAAAAAAAAAATTCTGGCAGATGACTTATATTTTATATTAGCTAAATTAAGACTCCTCCTTTCTATTAGTTTGATAACTCAGAGCTGACTAGTATTTTATCTCCGCTAGGGAGCAGTTATGGAAATATATTCCTGCTGACCTGAATTTCAAACTGCAGCTCCCTGTGTTACCAGAGAACCTATAAGCACCTCAGTGGGAAACCAGTAGAATCATGGAGTCAGAGAATTAGAAAGGACCTTAGAGGCCATTTAGTTCAATGTGACCTAAATCAAGAATTCCTTTAACAGTGTCCCCCATAGATGATTACCTGACTTCTGCTTGAAGATCTTACTATCTGATGAGGCAGCTTGTTCTACTTTGGGACAACTCTTTTTATTATACAATTTTCCCTCAATTTTCACCTAAATTTGTCCTACAACTTTTGCCCTTTGATTCTAGGTCTTCCCTCTGGGAATAAGCAAAAACATGTCTAATCTATTGCTCATGTGTCATTTCTTCAAATTCTTGAAGAGAGTTGTCAAGGTGCTCTCCATATTAGCCCATTTCCCATCCAAATCTTTCCTTCTTCAAGTAAAACATCCCCACTTGTTTCAATGAATCCTAGAAATCCTCCTATGACATGTTTTCTAGTCCCTTCCTCATCTTGATTAATCTTATTTGATTTTGTTTCAGCTTGTCAAAATATGGTAACCCAATTGGAATATAACATACTAGATGAGAACAACAGGTAGGGTCCCACCACAGTAGAGTATCATTAAAACAAAAACAAAAACAAAACACTGTTTTGTATACTCACTGCTTTTATTTTTAAATGTATCAATATATTTTGTTTTTACCTCATCTTCATTTCCAATATACCCCTTCCCATTCAACTGTCCATTAAATCATCTCTTATATAAAGAGGGGAGAAAAGGCAGTTACCAAAACTGAGCAAAGCTTCAATGGAGTTTGACAGTGTTTGCATTGTCCAACACTCATAATTCTCCACCTCTCCAAAGAAAGGAGAGTGGAGAATTATTTTTATTCCTTCTCTGATGCTGAGCTTGTCATTAATAAGGACATGGCATTTAGTCTGGGATACTCACTTAATGGTTCCATGATTTTATCACCAAATAGATAATCCTTTTATGAGGTCAGATTACAAGCTAAAGATTCCCTTATATCTGCTGTGACTTTGCACATGTTCTTCTACTTAGGCTTCCACAGAAGATCCATTCAACATGCTGAAGGTTTTCCTCTGATGGTTCTCTAAGGTAGACCTGAGATCAAATCCTCCCTCAGACACTTATGAGTTGTGTGGTTCTAGTCAAGAGATTTAACCTTTGTAAGCCTCAATTATAAAATAAGGGTAGTAACAATACATATGCTACAGGGTTGTTCTGAAGATCAAGTGAGGCAATATTTATAAACCACTTAATATACTATATGTCACACAGCAGATCCTATATACAACCTTCCTTTCCCTCTAGTCAGAGATTCTTAACCTGGGTCTGTAACCATGATTTTGGTTTAGTTTAGTTTTTTTTTTTTTTTTTAATATATTTTGGCAATAGTATTTCAATATAACCAAATTCCTTTGTAATCATATTATTTGATTATGCATTTAAAAACAGGATTCTGAGAAGGGACCAAAATCACTAGAATACGAAAAGGATTCACACACACATACACACACACACAAAGCTAACAACCTCCACTTCAGGTCTTTAATGTGCTGCTACCTGGAACATGCAAGCTGTTTCTCAATTAACCCTTGATTTCTTTTTGTGGCCAGCCTGTTTCCAATTCTAGATATAAGTGCTTTTGATAAGCTCTTTTATTTCATTTAACACACTATATTTCTGTTGATACAACTTGAGGGTACATTATCTGTCAGGTCACATTGTCTATTTATGTTGACCTTGTAATTCACTAAAACCTTTAGATCTTTCCACATAAACTGCATTTAGCTGTCCCTCCTCTATCCTATACTTATACAGTTAACTTTTTATGTTTATCATATTTATATGATCAATTTAACATATTTTTGCATTAATCATTATTAAATTCTTACAATCAGATCAACATTTCAGGCTCTTTATATTTTTTGGGATCCAAGATTTTGTTACACAAATAGTCATTCTTCATTTTGTATCATCCACAAGTTTGATAAGTTTGCCATCTGTATCTTTGCTCTTCATTGAAAAAAAAAAAAAGGTGTAAGACAATGGACAGATTTCAGAGGGGTTCCCTTCCCAGTCTATCTCTGGGTTTGACATTGATCCATACATTGCCACTTCTTGTATCTGTTATTCATACAGTTCTAAACTTACTAAACTGTGCTGTAATCTATACTTTCTCTTCTCATCTTGTCCACACCTGCATCATGAGGGCCTGTTAAATGCCTTGCATACTCTATTTATAGAATTCTGATATTTCAGTCTACTGACCCTGTTAAGAAAGGAAATGAGGCTAGTGTAGTACAGCTCATACTTGATGAGCCCATACTGATTGCCAGAGTAGGCAGACACTGGTCCATGAAACATTAAGTTCATGTGCATACATGTTTCTTGGCAGGATATTATTTTACAGAAATGTAAATACCATTAAATCTCTGAATTAAAATTCAAAGGCTGGATTTGCTTTTTTCCTGTGGCTCTGAGGATTCATTCTTGTGAATTTCAGAGCTAGGAATGCTGATGGAATGGATTTTTTTTCATTACTCAAAGTAATTATACATATATATATATATATATATATATATATATATATATATATAACTTAAGAGGTGAGATATGGTAGTGAGGATCCCATCATTAAAAATATTCAAATAAACTGATCATATGTTGAGAGTGCTGAATGGTTCTTTGAGGTTGTTTTCAATTCTAAGAGTTTTTAATATTTTAAATTGCATAATTCCCCCCCCTCCACAAAAAATTAGAAAACAGATTAGTAGAATTGAAAGAGAACTACATTTAGAGTCAGGGAACCTGGGCTAAGTCCTGCTTTTGTCATTTATTATCTGTGAGATCTTGGGCAAATGATTTAACTTGGGAACCAGTTTCCTTATTTGTAAAATAAAATAAATATCTTGTGTCTAGGGTATATATGTATGAGAGATCTGCACTTCAGTTGTAAAAAGAGAATATCTACTTGCCAATGCCATTCTGTGAGCATAAAATGAAATAATATTTATATAGTGCTTGTAAAACTTAAAACGCGACATAAATGCAAGCTATCGTTACTGTTATTGTTGTCATCATCATTGTCATTATCATCATTATGGACCTCTCTGGCAGTTTACTGAAACCTATGGATTGCTTCTCAGGATAATGTTTTTAAATGCATAAAGCAAAATACTTAGGATCAAAAGAAAACCAATTACATTGAAATGAAGTTATCAAAATGTTTTTAAAAATAAAAACAACTCAAGTTCACAGTCTAAGTTAAGAACCTATGGACTAGATGATTAGCTTTAAATGGGTGATACTAGGATCCATCACCACTGCCCACCCCCCCCACCCTCTTTTTCATTCTATACTTTTCTTTTGGGAACAGTTGAGAGAACATCATTAGATAATAAAGAAAATCTTATTTCCCCCTTAAAAATAATCAAAATCTAAAAATGTATAGATGTGACAGTGATTGAATAACAATAACTAAGTGATTGAAAACAGATGCTGAAATAGACTTTGCCATGAATAATAAACCATGCATTAGACATACTCAGAATTATGCATCTCTTTGTACTGCCAAAGGAATTTCTATTTCTTCATCTTTTTTTTAAACCTTCTGCCCTTTCCTTGTCAGCCCATAATAGGCTATTTGCTACTAGAACACAGACATTCAGTCTCCTGCTGTGACTCTTCCTTCCAGCTTTTTTTCTTTTGCCTTAACTCCAAAAAAATCTTCAACCTAATATGCTGCATCTTCTCCATCTCTTTCTTTTTCCAGCTCTGGGAATTAAATGTTATGTTTGTCCTTTGTTTTAAAAGAGGACCAATGATTTCTGGGCTGATGTCTTAACTTTTAAGTGAATTGGATTTAAATGAGTCAGAGTTGCTCAAAAATTGTCAGTCTTACTCTCTCTTCCAGAGTCATTGATGTCCAGTGGCAAGACAAAAGTCAAGCTGGGGATGCAGTGGACAACCTTGGCATCTGTGATGTCTGATTAAGCTTTAAGTGCTCCATAGCACTGACTTTTGCCATCTTCTTGGTCATTGGAACAAATTCTTTTCACTTGTCCATTCTGCTGGGGAAAATCTTCACATGCTTGGGGTAGATCTTCCCCTAATTCACCCATGGATATGAGGCCAGTTGGTTATTCAACCTGGTTTAGTTCCTCTGCCAAGACAGGTTTAAGTGACATATGGCATTTGTGCACGTGACAGCTTCTCGGAAGCACCAATGAGAGCTGGGAAGGAGGTGGACACCAAAGGTGGATAAGCAGCCCTGAAAAGTACTCGGCACCAAACCCTTCCACCAGAGCTGTTAGTCTCTGAACACCCCATATATCCTGAGAAGTAAATAATACCTTTATATCACTTAATCAATCAGTAAATATTAAACATCTCTTGTGTGCCAGGTACTATGCTAAATATATAGATAGAAAAAGAGGCAAAAGAGAGGTCCCTGTCCTTACATTCTAATGGGGGAGACAAAATGCAAGCAAATATACACAAATCAAATTGTAGACAAGATAAATAGAAGTTAATCAAAGGAAGGCACTGGAATTGAGAAGAGTCAGGGAAGGCTTCCTGTTGAAGATGAGATTTTAGTTGCAACTTGAAGGAAACCAGAGATCTCATTAGTCAAACTGGAGGAGGGAAAGTGTTTCAGGCATGTGACATATATAGCCAGAGAAAATGCCCAGGACCAAGAGATCTTGGTGTCTTGTTCATGAATTAGCCAATGTCAAAGGATCAAAAAATACATATTGGGGAATAAGTTTTAAGAAAACTTTAAAGGTGGGAGGGGACTGGGTTATGAAAGTCTTTGGATTCCAAATAGAATATCTTATATTTGTTCCCAGGGGCAAAAGGGAGCAACTGGATATTATAGAGTAAGGAATATGTGACATGATCAGACCTTCACTTTGGAAAAATCACTTTAGTGGCTGAATGGAGGATGAATTATTATGGGGAGGGACTTGAGGCAGGCAGACCCAGAGAACAGGCAGCCATTGAAATAATTTAACCATGGAGTGATGAGTATTTGTACCAGAGTAGTGACAATGTAAGAAAAGAGAAGGGAGTTTATGCAAGAGATGTTACAAAGGTAAAATTGATAGGTCCTAATAACAGATTGGTTAGGGGAGCAAGAGAAGGAGAAATCCAGACTAACTCTTAGATCATGAATTTGGGGGATTTGGAGGACTGTGTTGTCTCTGTGGTAATAGGAAAGGTAGGGGAGAAGGTTTTAGAGGGAAAGATAATGTTTCACTTTGAACATATTGTCTTTGAGATGTTTATTACACACCCACTTCTAGATGTCTGAAAGATAATAGGAAATATGAGACTGCATTTCAACAGTGAGATTGAGGCAATAAAGGCATATTTGCGAATCATCAGCATAAAGATAGAAATGAAATCTATGAGAACTGATAAGATCACTAGGTAGTATAGAAAGAGAAGAGGTCCTAAGACAGAACCTTGAGGGACACTTATGGAAGAGGATCCAAAAAAGGAGTTGGAGATGTTAGGTAGGTAGAACTCCAAGAGAGAGTGGTGTTCGGAAAACCTATACAGAAAAGAGTTTCAAGGAAGAGAGAGGGCTTAACAGTGTCCAAAGCTGCACAGAGGTCAAGGAAAATGAAAAAATTTTAAAGGTCATTGAATTTGGCAACTAATAGCTTTTTAGTAATTTTGGAGCGAGCAGCTTTGGTGGAATAATAAGGTCAGAATACAGATTTTAAGAGTCTGAGAGTGGGAGGAGAAAAAAGGGAGGTATGTATTGTAGAGAACCTTTTCAAGGAGTTTAACTAAAAAAGGAACAAGAGATATAAGATGATAGCTGGGGTGGAGGGAGAAATTGAGGAGTTTGAGGGGATGGAGGAGATATGGGTATGTTTGTAGGCAATAGGGAAGGAGCCAGTAGACAAGGAGAGATTGCAAATAGGTGAAAAAGTTGGGATAATTGTAGAGGGCTGGAACTCTGGAAAAATATACTTGAAACAAAGATACTTACAACAAGGTGTTAACTCAGGGGAACTGATAAGACGATGGTTCTTTAGTATACATATATTTAGTACTTAGTATGGTGAGGTAATGGTTCTCTAGTTCACACATAGTTAATGTGCTGTAATGATGTAATCATACCAAGGTATGTAAGGGCTGAGAGGACTGGAAATGAGACTGTCCTCCTGGTGGCTCTCTGCCTCCTGCACTCCTCCACTAAGATCAAGGCTGGTGCCGAGGTTCTCCAGAAAGCCAACCCAAACATTACAGATAATAGAGAAGACAATCTATTGCAGGAAATGGGTTGGAATAAGGTCACTTGAACAAGTAGAAGGGTTGGCCTTGGTAAGGAATAAGGCCATTTCATTATGTGAGACAGGGATGAAGGAGATTACGACAGAGGCATCTGAGTGATAGGACATGAAGAAGAATGGAGAAGAGGGACTCCACTAGCATCTTCATAACTCACTGTTCCCCTTCTCAAAGTATCATAAATAATAGTTTTTAAAATCTTCTATCCTTATAGGCATCTAGATAAACTGCTTCCCTTTATATGTGTGGTTCTGTCTGTCCTTGGCCAGAGATCCCTCGCTGGCAATCTTGAGAGCTATTTTTATCGGGTTTGTCCTTTGTTCTCAAAGAGGATCCCGACATGGGTGAGGTGACGTCATGACATGCAAGTGAGTTGGATTTAAGTGGAGGGGGCTGTGCAAGGTCACTTGCCTCACTTTCCCCTCCAGAGCCATCTGGGTCCAGTGGCTCCAGTGGATGAGTGGAGATGGCCCCAGATGCAGTGGAAGACTTTGGTCTTTTTAAGCTAAGGTTTTTGATAGGTCTCAGTTTGACTGAAGCAATACCCACTCAGTGATTAAAGCTAGGTAGCAATTGAGGCAAGGAATCTCCTCTTTCACCTAGTTAAAAAACAAACACACAAATAAAAACAAACAAACACATACATGCATACCTACATAGACAGACAGAGACAAATAGACAGATAGATAAATAAATAAGTAAACTCAGAAGGTTTTAGAGGCAAAGAGAATGAGTTCTATTTTGGACAGATTGCATTTGAGGGACATATTGCATTGTACATCTAATTCGAGATGTCTGAAAGGTGGTTGGAGATATGAGATTGAGGTCAACAGTAAGATTGGGGGCAAGAAAAGCATATTTGAGAATCATCAGCATAAAGATGGAAGTAAAATCTATGGGAGCTGATAAGATCAGATAGCATAGAGGGAGAAGACAAAAGGTCCTAAGACAGAATCCTAAGGGACACCTATCGAAGAAGATCCAAAAAAGAAAACTGAAGCAGACTGAGATAGTGACTTCTTCCAGGTCACACAGAGGTAGGATTTAAACTTGAATTTTCTTGATTCCAGGGCCAGTGATCTATCCAGTACATCACCAAGCTGCTGTATATGTATAGGAATATACACATGTATGCATATATGTATGTATGTTTGTGGACAGTGAGGCAGTACTATGGATAGGACACCAGGCCTGAGTTCAAATCCAGCCTCAGACACTATGTGACCCTGGACAAGTCACTTTACTCTGTTTACCTCCGTTTCCTCATCTGTAAAATGAGCTGGAGGAAGAAATGGCAAACCATTCCAAAACCAACTGGATTCCAGTTCTGATATGTTAAGATTACTTCCTTTTATAGTTAATAAACCAATAGCACCTTTGATGTCCTAGGCATTGTACTAAGCAGGAGGATACCATTTCAAAAAAGATAATTCTTGCCTTCAAGGAGCTTACAATCTATCTAAAGTGAGAAAACAATATACAAAAGGAAGCTTAAAAAAAAAAAAAAAAAGATGGTATGAGATGGAGAAAAGATACCCTACACTAGAATATGATAGAAAAATCAAAGGAGTATAACCAGTTGGGAAATGAAGAGTAGCTATCCTAGGTGCCCTTCCTAAATGGAGGTCATTGTTTTAATCTCCATTCTGAAGAGAGAAGGTCCTGATGAACTGTGAGTCCCCAAACTGATTTGATCTTGCAGGAGGTTGAGATTTCCTTGGGAAGAGAATGTTAAAGCTAGAGAGGACCTTAGTGACTTCTTATCTAATTCCCTCATTTTGCAGATGAGGAATTGGGTGCCAAGAGATGGCTTGATTTGCTTCAGATCACATAACTAGTTTGTGGCAGAACTAGAAACAAGAAATCCTGAGTCCCAGCCTGGATTTTTTCTCCCTACTGATGCTTCAGGTTGGGGAATGAACACTGAGTTATTCTCTGGGTATTTTGTCTTTTTCATTAGACTAACAGCTTATTATAAGGCCAGGAACAATCCTTTTTTTTTTTTTTTTTTTTTTTTTTTAATATCTGTAGTGGTCTGCATAGCAGCAGATGACTATAACTACTTAAATATTATTACACTGATTCATGCATCAGCAGCAAACTTAAAATATTTAAGAACCTAACTGTGCCCAGTGTGTTGTGTTGAATATTCAAAAGATGGAATCCTTGGTCTATGAGAGTTTATTTCTTAAACAACAATATATTCCAACACATTTATGTGATCTTAGGTAAATCACCTAACATGTCAGCTTTCCCAAATTACCTCCTTGTGACCCTGTGTCAATCTAATTTCAGCTCCTGAGGGTTTGCTGTTGGGAAATATGCCACAAATCAGAGGGATTGACTTTTTCTTTAAACTCAGCTTCCTTATCCACAAAATAAAACAAAATTAAAAAAAAAAAAAAAAGAAAAAAAATACAGCTTCCTTCTAGCTGTAAAATTTAAATTCTTTTAAAATGTAAACTTCTTGAGGCCAGAGAGTCTTGTTTTTACCTTTGCACCTCCACCCCTTTCTCCCATCTCTCATAATGCTTATCACTACTTAAAAGTATTAAAGCTTAATGAATGTTTATTGAGTTAAATTGAATTCTCTTCCTAGGGGGAAAACAAAATATGAAATACACAAGATATATACTAACACAGGACCTGAGAAGATAAACTTAATGAACTTTTATTGAGTTGAGTTGAATTGAATTCTCTCTCCAAGGGGAAGATGAAATAGTATGCTATAAAGATGTATATAACATAGGACCTGAGAAAATAAACCAGTAAGGACTGGTTTCCATTTCTGAGGAAAGGGTGGAAACTATTTATAGGATTCCCAGTACTTTGGACAATTCATAGGAAGTTGGGGTGATGATCTCAGAAGGGATGACCCACACACGGGGATAGTCACTAATGAGGAGTGATCCTATCCCTGCTTCTAACCTCAGCTAGCCAAAGATCCCACTTCCCCTCCCTCTCCCTGAGGGCATCCACTATCTCCATGGCCCTTGTAGAAGCTGCAGTCAGGGAAGGTTTTTGAAGCTGCTTCTGGCTTTTTTCAGAAGGAAACATGCCCTTCATCCCAATGCTTAGGAAAAGCCCCAGCTGCTCCACCCCAGTTATGACTGGCAAAGAAGATTGGATTGGAAACTGCATTGCAGTGACTGAATAAATCCAGGGAGGCAGAAGAAGAAAAAATATGTCAGCTTTCCCACCTTACCTCCTAAGGACCCTGTGTCAATCTAATTTCAGCTCCTGATGTTGGGGAATATGCCACAAGTCAGAGGGACTGACTTTTTCTTTAAAAAAAAAAAAAAAAAGTAAAAAAAAAGTTGAGAAAGAGCCAAGCATAAAACTCATACTGCGTACTGTCTCTTCTTGTTTCAAAATAAATCTGCCCTCTGCCGCTGACATTTTTTTTTTTCAGGACTCCTTCTGTATGTTATTTTCATTCCAAGCTTCATGCAAAGAAAATGGCCAGTCCCTGTGGTAATACCTATGTCTGGATTCTGTTCTGCCATAGGAGAAACAGCACAAAGTCTCTTTCATCTCTGGATTTCCAAAAGCCTTTGTGTGCTTCTGAAACTGGTTATTAGTGCATTATTCAAGCCTCAGTGAAGCAAGGCCAAGGCATGGATACACTAGAGCTGTCCCAGGCAGCTTCAGCTAGTTCTCATCTTGTGACCTAATGTGGCTCCTTGCCTGCCACTGTATACAGTGGGGGCGGGCGTTGGGGTGATGGGAGTGAATGAGCAAGGGCATCACTTTGATGAAGAGGGCTACAGTGCTGCCCACAGAGCTCGAGTCCGGCCAGTTCTTGGGAGTGATTCAGCTCTGAAACCCTTCGGCTGATATTGTATTTCCTAAGGCTCCAGCAGAGAAAAGAAAGGAATGGGGAAAAAGGTTATGTAATAACGGTATATTTGAAACCAGATTTTGCTGGGTTATTGCAAGCTAAGACACTCAGACCGGCTGAGGAAGGCTCCTGTTCGGTTTTTCAGGGTTTTGTGCTTTAAAGGGATAGAGACAGTTTTGGGTGGAAGGGGAGGATGATATGTTCCTTTCCACAATCAGAAAATCCTGGAATTAAGGATCATCCAGGACAAGTTTCTGATTTTCTCTTGTTCACAGATGAGGAAATTGAATCTGGGAACTAAGGGATTCTACACAGTCACAAACAGCTACTAAGGATCAGAGCTTGTCAGTTTTTATAAGCCTGATTTAAGGGCTTCTATGTACCTTCTATGATATAATGTTACAGTTAAGAGAAGAACTTCAACCACATCAGATTGTTTATTGTCTCAGGAAGGTGGGAGGGGAGGAAAGAAGGCATAGAACTGGGAACTCAAAACTTTAAAAAAAAAAAGTTTAAGAATGATTTTAATATGTAATTGGGTTGGGGCAGCTAGGTGGTGCAATAAATTGAGCACCAGTCCTGAAGTCAGGGGGACCTGAGTTCAAAATCTGACCTCAGACACTTAACACTTCCTAGCTGTGTGACCCTGGGCAAATCACTTAACCCCAATTGCCTCAGGAAAAAAAAAATGTGATTGGGGAAAAAATAAAATATGTCAAGAGAAGAGGAGTCAAGATGGTGGATCAAAGGCAGGAACTCGCCCAATCTCTACCCTAGACTGCTCTAAATTCCTTTAAATCATGACTAAAAAAATTTATTAAAAAAAAAAGACCTCAGAGAGAAGGCAGTTCAATCTATTAATGTAAAGATATAGAGATGACATGATTTATTAATAATAACAACAAAAATTGCTAGCATTTCCCTGTAATTTTGAGGTTTGCAATGCATTAGGTAGAACACGGAGTCTAAACTTAGGAAGATCTGAGCTAAAATCCAGCTTCAGACCCTTACTAGCTATGTGATTCTGAGTAAGCCACTTAACTGTCCTCTGCCTCAGTTTCCTCATCTGTAAAATGGGAATAATAAATAGAACCTACCTCCCAGCATTGTGAGGAGCAAGTGAAATAATAATTGTAAAGTATTTGGCACAGTGCCCCAACACAAGTGCTTATGTAAATGTTTTGTTGTTATTTTTTTCAGTCATGTCTGATCCCATTTGGTACTGCCATGGCAAGGATACTGGAATGGTTTGCTATTTCCTTCTCCAGCTCATTTTACAGATGAGGAAATTGAGTCAGACAAGATTAAATGACTTACCAAAGGTCACATGGCCAGGAAATGTTTGAGTATAAGTTTTCCTGATTCCAGGCCCATTCACAAAATATCTTATATTAATATTGCCTTTATATACCAATTCAGGTATTTCAACATACCTTATAAATATTATCTTATTTGATCCTCACAACAAACAAAGATCTATTTTTATCCTCATTTTAAAGTGGAGGAAATGAGGCAGACTGAGATTGTGACTTGTTCAGGGTCACACAAAGGTGGGATTTAAACTTGGATCTTCCTTTCTGGGGCCAGTGTTCTATCCACTGCATTCCTGAGCTGCTGTATATGTATATGAATACACACATGTATGCATATATATGTATATATATATATATATATATATATATAGACAAAGAGATGCTGCCATGGAGTCCAAATTCAGCCTCAGACACTTACTCTGGACAAGTCACTTTCCCTGTTTGCCTCAGTTTCCTCATCTGTAAAATGAGCTGGAGAAAGAACTGGCAAACCACTACAGTATCTTTGCTAAAAACAAAAACAACCCCCCCCAACCCAAATGGGGTTATGAAGAGTTGGACATATGGGGATTAAAATTATCCTATTGAGGTGGCGCTCTGAATTAGTGGAACTTTATTAAGGGGTTTGTGGTAACCTCTAATAAAGGGGACCTTAGATCTTCCTTGGGATCCTTCCAGGGCATGGAGGAAAGAGATAATCTTAGGAGCCAAGTGATGGAGTACCTCATTTGTGTAACAGTCAGGAGGTTAGAATCACTAGATTAAAGGTTTGAAGGAGTAAGGTATAAGAAGACTGGAAAAATAAGAGAGTTAAGTTATAGAGGGCTTTGAGTGCCAAAGAGAGCATTTTATATTTGATTCTAGAGGCAATAATGGGTCAGTGAAGTTTATTGAGCGGGGAAGTGACATGATTGGACTGGCGCTTTAGGAAAAATCATTTTGGTGACTGAATGGAGAATTAGCACCATGCCTGGCACAGGATGTCCCCCTGACTGCAATGTTCTTCCTCCTCACTATTTGGAATTCCTAGATCCCTTCAAAACTTAGCTCAAATGCTATCTCCTACACTAGAACTTTCTTAATTCCCCCAGTTGTTGGTCTTTGCCTCCTCCTCCAAATTATGTTGTAGATATTTTTTACTTATTATCTATCAATCAAAAATCATTTATTGAACTTTTATTGTGATTCTAGACACTATACTAAGCATTGGGGTACCAAAAAATGCAAAAACAATCCTGCCCTAGGGGATTTACTTTCCAATGAGTAAGACAACATCCAGATAACTAGGTGCACACCACCAGATATATTTGGAATAGAGGGAAGGCCATCTCCAAGGGAAAGCACTGTCATCAGACAGGACCTCCTGTGGAAGGACTCTGAGTTGCATTTGAGGGAATCTTGGGAAAGTAAAGTGAGGAGGGAAAGCAGTAGAGTATAACGTCCCAGGGATAAGGTGTTGTGTACAAGAAAGAGCATGAAGAACAGCATTGCTGGATTGTAGAAGCTGTGAAGTGGGAGAAAGTTAAGGGAGGATGCAAAGGTGGAGAGGGACTAAGTTATAAAAAGCATTAAATGGCAAAAATATAGATAGGCAGGTTGTACATTTATTATGTAAGTATTATAGGCCAGGCATTGTGTTGAGCTGTGATGCAAATATAAACAAGATGCAATGGGTTGTAAGAAGAGTTAAGTTCCAATATCTCACTATTTTGAAAGCCTTCAAGGCTCTCAGGAGGAGGAAAGATAACACAAAAAGCAAAGCAAGAAAGTAGAATAGAAATGTCCAGAAAGTGGTATGGATTCTTGGATCCCATAAATAGAGACCCAAAGCATACTTCTCAGAGTCAAGAAATCCAGGAGAAAAGTCTGAGTTTCCAATGGGAATAAGAGAAGATGATAGTCTCAGAGCAGAGAGTAGGGTAAAGAAGATGACTGAGAAGTAAAGTTTATTGCTATTTGTGGAGGTAGTAGGGTATCACTACAAATCATTGAGCAGGGAATGATGTGGTCATATCTGTACTCACTGTGGCAGCCAAATGGAGGATGGATTGGAGTGGCATGAGACTTGAGGCAGGGAGAATGATTAGGAGGCTGTTTCAATAATCCAGGGAGAGGCAATAAAGGCTTAAGCTAGGGTTGTAGCTGTATGAGTAGAAAAAAGAAGATACATATAAGAGAGTTTGTAAAGGTAAACATGATAAGACTTGGCAATGGATTAGATATGTGGTATGAATATGAATGAGGAGTTGAGGACCTGGGAGATTAGAAGGAAAGTTTGGAAGAGGGAAGAGATTAGGGATAAACATTAGGCATTCTCTTTTGGATATTTTGACTTTAAGATGTCTGACAGACATCGGTGAAATGAAATCTTGGCTCTAAGACTGGGTCTGATCTAAGACAGGATAAGTAGATCTGAGAATCATTTGCATAGAAAAGATCTTTGAATCCACCGGAGTTGAGATGACCAATAAAGATAGTATATGGAGAGGAGGGCCCAGGATAGTACTTTGAAGGCTACTTATAGTTAGTAGGTGTGTCTTGGATGAAGATCCAGCAAAGGAGATTAAAGAGTGGTGTATCAGTTAGAGGAGACCTAGGAAAGTAGTGTGCTGAAACCCAGAGAGGGGATGGTGATTAATAGCTAAATGCTGAAGAAAGATCCATAAGGAGCAAAGATGAGAAGAGGTCATTAGGTTTAGCAATTAAAAACCTATCTTTATTTTTTATTTTATTATTATTATTATTTTTTGCTGAGGCAATTGGATTAAGTGACTTGCCCAGGGTCACACAGCTAGGAAGTATTAAGTGTCTGAAAGCAGATTTAAACTCAGGTCCTCCTGACTTCAGGGCTGGTGCTCTATCCACTGCACCACCTAGCTGCCCCGCCCCCCCCCCCCAAAAAAAAACCCCATTTTTAATTTTAGAGAAAATATTTTCAAGTTGTAGCATCATTTGCAGTTGATAATATTGGAAGCAAGATTGAAGAGAGTTGAGAGATAAGAGAAGTAAGCCAATGAACAGGGACTTTTAAAGGAGTTTGGCCATGGTAAAAAAGCATAGGATAATAGTTAGTCAGGAAAAATTGTTAATAAATAACAGGTTTGTAGCAGACTCAGCTACATTTCATGATTTCCATTTCATAATTTCCTCCAGCTCCATTCAACAGCAAAAGAAGTAGATGGTGAGAGGTATCCAGGGTTGGGAATTGGCAAGACATGGTGGGTGATAGACGAGGGGAAAAGGGACTCATGAATAGAGAGTTGAGCTGGTTCACCAAAGATAGGGAAGGGAGCAGAGCCTGGCTAATACAGGAGTGATGGGAGAGAATAGAAGAATGGAGGGAGTACAAGTCATGACTCATAAAGCAGAGGGAACATGAAATAATAAAGATTATGGTCAGATAAAAGAATTTTGAGGTTTGTGAACAAGGAACCGGAACACTCCTGGGAGATGGTTAGATCAAAGAGATAACTATCTCTGTGTATGGCTGTGGTATAAAGAAGATTGTGGGAAATAAATAAATTGAGGAAGTAAAAAGTTAGGATATTTAAGAAAGAATCAATGTGTATAAGAACCCTAGTGTGAAAATAAATCATGGAGAGGAGGACAAAGATGGAGCCAAGTATAGTATTCACTGGGGAAAGGAGATGTTGATGGGTAATAGCCAGCAGGGTCAGGATTGGGTAAGAAATTTGAGTAGGGTGAACCTCATTCTAATGTATTAAGATGTTTATTAAAAGCCTACTGTGTGTCTGGTACTCTCCTAGGAACTGGAGATACAATTAATTAAAAGAAAGACAGTCCCTTGCCTGTAGGAACTTATAATCTAAAAGGGGAAACACCACGCAAAGGAGAGGGTGGAATGGAAGGACACCAGACGGTACTGGATCCAAAACTAGCAGGGCAAGCAGGTGCAAATTGGAGTTGGCGCAGTTCCTATAAAGGAAGGCATTGGGAGGAGTTTGGTGTTCAGAGGGGAGATAGAGTGGAGTCAGTCAGAGGGGAAAAGAGGCCGAGGGAAGTGACTTCAAGGCTTGGTGCATGGTGATAAGTTTGGAAGTGATGAATTTATCCTGGGAGGGACATCATTTCTGTGCATCTGAAGCAAGGAGGAGCAGGAGATGTAAGGTGGAGTTCGAGGATGACAGTTTGCTTAAAATGGGTAAGAGAGATTCTGGAAATGGCTGGGGAGCAAGTGAGTGACCAAGGAGTCCTCTCTTCTCACCTGGCTACCCTACTCTGGGACTTCTCTGACTTGTCCACAAAGCCCCAGTAAATTCATTATTGGGAAAACATCTTCATCTTTTAAGATCGCATCAGCCTATGGTGTTCTGCCTTCTCACTACCCTTTGCCTCTCTGATTAGAGAGTGGTGCTAGAAACTCCAAACCTCCTTGTAAGAAGAGTTAAGTTCCAATATCTCACTATTTTGAGACTTCTCTACTTTGCTGCCCCCTGCTTGGGTGCCTTCCCTGATGAAACTTTCCCCTTCTATTTTCTAGCTCCCTTTTGTGTTTTGTTTTCCTTCATTAGATTGTTAGCTCCTGGAGGGCAGCTACTTTCTCTTTCTATTTGTTTCCCCAGGGCTTAATATAGTCCTTGGTATATGCATTATTATAATATATAATTATATATATTATTACAATATATAATGACACATTATGTTATATTCCGTATAATATATATATTACATAATATATATAAATGTATATAAAATATATAAAATACACTATTATAATATAAAATTATGTGCATTAATAGAATACAAATAATAATGATACTTAATAAATATTTATTAACTGAATTGACTAAAGAAAGATTAGGTAGTATTGGCATGGGTGGCTAGATTATCGGTGTCCTCAAGAAGGAAATGAGGTCTCAATGAGTACCAGAAGATGGTAGGATTGGGAAAGGAAGAGGTTCAAGATGAAAGGAAGTACATGTATTATGGAGAAGGCATTCCAGAGGATATAGCAGAAGGGACAGGCAAATAGGGAGTAGGACATTGAGGGGTAGACATGAGTCAGATTGCATGAGGGAGCCCTGAGTTTCCACATAGAATAAATGTAAGCTCCTTGAGGAGGGACATTGTTTTGGTTTTTATTCCCTGTAGTGCCTAGTGCAGTGCCTGACATATTGGGAAGTATTTAATAAATTCTTGCTGCATTAAATCCCACTCCTCCCATCAATTTTTCAAACTCAAGAAGCAACCAGCTAGTACAGTGGATAGAGTATTGGGTCTCCCCCAAGGATACCTGAGTTCCAATCCAATCTCTGACTGCCTCAGTTTTCTCAAATGTAAATTGGGGATCATCACAGCATCTACTTCTCAAGGTTGTTCTGAGGATCAAATGAGATAATAATTGTAAAGCACTTAACCCAGTGTTTGGCACAGTAAATGCTTTATCAATATTACCTGTCATCATCATCATTCATAGAAAGAATCTCTATCTAATCTATAGAATATGATAGTTCCTAATCCTGTCTTTGATTTTACTCCTGCGCTAAGATATCTTACAGGAGCCTCCACTCTTAATCCAATAGTTGGGTGTGGGTTCATGAAGGGTAAGTTGGACTTCAGGGCCAAATGTTACTGATATGGTAGTAGTGATGAGTAATGAAAATTAATGGGCACTTACGGTGAGTTTCAAGAAGTTATTAAAAAATCAGAGTTTACATTGTTATATATTTTGAATCCTCCTTGGTCTTCTGCTGGGCACATGACAATGTTCTCTGTTGTATTTTATTTTGTTTTGTATTCTTTTTGTGTTTTTCTTTTTTTCTTATTTTGTTTTTTTAAATAAAATAATTATTTTTAAAAGTCTAAAAAAAAAAAAAAGCAGAGTTTACAAGAGCTGACAGGTGGAAACAAAACCTGTTCTCTTAAAACTCTTTCATCTTTGCTCTTTCACAATAAGTGGAAGGGAGAAGGTTATTTTTCCACAGATTGTGGAGATCAACTTCTGACCATTTTGTTTTATGATAGTTTGAGATTGTTTGGAATTAGAAAGATCTCCTTAAAAAAAAAAAAAAATTGGAACACAAGGTTTTTCAAGGGTGTATGCTAAAAATTATGCATATGTTTTAAAAATAAAGTTTTAATAATAATAATAAAGAAATAGCTTCCTATTCCTCTGCTGTGATTAAGTCCCATATCTTCAATAGGAATAGGCAATTTAGGGTTTGGAGATTGAATGATATGGTCAAATGGTGTGTGTGTGTGTGTGTGTGTGTGTACTGGCAACATAGAATAATGGGCCTGACTTTGCTGTTTATTCAGTGACCTTGGGTAAGTCACTTAATGTATGAATCTGTTTTGTCACATTAAAGGAAAAGAAAATAAGTGATATATCTAGTCTATGTGGGTGCTGATGATAGGCATTTTCTCTCAGTCACGTACTTTGAGTGTTTGTGTGCTGAGGTTTAGTGCCCACAGCCATGGAAACTTCAATTTTCTTGTGTCAAGAACCAGCAACTTCAGGCATGTCATGGAACTTTTATGGAGGTGGGGTGATGAGTTGAGGGACTTTTTTTCATGTCAAAGGTAAATGGTGGATTCTGAACAGTGAACTGATATAATAGCATTTGTATAGTGCTTTGAGGTTTACAAAATGCTTTCTATATGTCTATATTAACTCACTTGATCTTTACAACAATGCTGTGAAGTAGGTGTCTCCATTTATATGGAGGAAGCTCAGGCTGGCAGATGAAGTAATTAATTTACTCACAGTGATCTAGCTTAATAAGTCTTTGAGACAGCATTTGAACTCAGGTTTTCCCGACTCCAAATTTCTATTCTATTCATTGAGCCACCTAGATGCCCAATTAATGATCTCCCTCTTAAAAACCAGAGAATAACTGAAAGTGACTCATATTGGGGAGGCCTCCAATATTCCATATTCCTATATACTATAAGGTTATTGGAGCTAATAAGTAGATCTTCCCTCACTCCCCATCTCCTACCCTTCTATTTGCAAATGAGGAGACCTATGCTTGTTTGTAAATGGAAGTCTCCCCCACACCTTAAAAAAAACAAAAACAAAAACAAAAAACAACAACAAAAAAACCTTTTCAGTAATACTATTTTTGCCCCAAGACATCTTTCTTTATCTCCTTTCTGTTTCATTGTCTAGCTCCTGGAAAGAATATTCTGTTATTTTAATGTCTCAGCTTCACCACCCACTCATTCTCAACTGCATATAGTCTAGTTTCCAATACAATCACTCCAATGAAATTAATGTTATTAATGATCTTTTAACTTAATTGCCTTTTCTCAAACTATATTTTTCTTGATTTTTTTGTGGGTTTTGATACCATCGATAATCCTCTTCCTCCATTATACATGATACTTTCTTTTCTCTAGCTTATGGTTTTCTCTTGGTTATGGGCCTGCCCCTGTAGTCAGGAAGGCTCATCTTGATGAGTTCAAATCCAGCCTCAGATGCTTACTAGCTGTGTGATCCCAGGGAAGTCATTTTGTAATGTCGGAGAAACTGAGCAAGACAGAGATTAGAGAACAATTTAATAGTTATTAAATGGAGAGATTTGCTGGGACCAAATGATCCATGTTTGGTCCCAGGGATGAACAAGACTATTATCTCAAAGAATCCAGCACTAAGTATCAGCAAGCTTTTTTATAGGATAACAAAAACAAGGACATAATGGGGGAGGTTCCTGGATGGGGATAACTTAATGGGGGGAGGCACCTAGGAAGACACAATGGATGGAGGTACTGGAAAGGCTGCTGATATTCTAATGATGTCTAAAATGGATAAAGACCTTTATCCTGTCAAACATTTAGAAGGAATAATTATAGCCTAAAGATATAAAACCTTTATCTCATCAAACATTAAGAGGGAAAGGTTATACCCTGAGGCAGAATAACTAAATAGGACAATTAAAGAAACTGGGTCAGGACTTTAAAAGGGAACTGTGGCACAACAATTTAGCCTCAGTTTCCTTATCTGTCAAATGAGCTGGAGAAGGAAATGGCAAAGCACTCCAATGGCTTTGCCAAGAAAACCCCCAAAGGGCTCAGATACCACTGAACAACAACAAAAATCAGTCACACTACTTACTGTCTCCTACCTTCTTTCCCTATTCATCTGACTGATTTTTTGTTGGCTCAGCATTTATCTCCATCTCCTTATGTGTGGGTGACTATTAAAATTCAGTCTTGAGGAGCAGCTAGTTGGTGTAGTGGATAGAGCACCAGGCTTGAAATCAGGAGGACCTGAGTTCAGATTTGACCTCGGATACTTAACATTTCCTAGATGTATGACTTTGGGCAAGTCACTTAACCCCAATTGCCTCAGCAAAAAAAAAAAAAAAAAATTCAGTCTTGGGTCTTCTCTCTTCATACTGCATTGGTGAATTCATCAGCTTTCAATGGTGCAATTATTTCACAATCTCTATATTTTTCATGAAACCTTCCATAAAATATTAGAGGAGTCAGAATCAAGGGGGGATAATAAATGGAGAGATTAACTTTTGGCAAAGAATAAGGTCCTCTCATATTCTGAGACTAAAAAAGAGGAAACATAAAGATAGAAAATGTACATATGGAGGATGGAACATGAAAAAATGTATATGGATATATATATATACACACATTGTATATACAATTACAGAGATTTTATATATATAGTAAATATAATGTATTACATACACTATATAGAAATACATATCATGTATATAACCTTTCAGAGATAGTTATGGAATATATACACATAAAATCTCTGTAATAGATTCGATACTCTGCTTAGAGAGAGGGATATGGGGATTGATGTAGGGTCCTGAGGAGAACCCTTATGATTTGGAGCAGTGGCTGTGGGGAAGGTGGAGTTAATTAGAGATGGGTAGGAATATTGTGCATTGGGATTAAATAAGCCAAATTTGAAGCAGGGACTCAAAGTCCTAGGCCTGTCATTTCATTGTGCTTTTAGCTTGATATTACTACAAAGATTCATGAAGAGATTAGATATTTCAAATGAAGAAACTATGGGGGAAAGTATGGTGCAACTATGCAGAGCAATAAAAAGTACCTGCTGAACTTGCAGTACTTGTTCCTAGAATGTTTCAGTCATAAATTAGCAAAAGTTTCTTCCTAATCTTCATCAATTTCAGTCAGTCAGCAAATATTTATTTAATGCCAACTATGTATCAGGCACTGTGCTAACTGTTGGGGATACAAAAAGAGGCAAAAGATAGTCCTAGTCCTCACTGATCTCACAATCTAAATTATCTCCTAATTTTGTATTTTTCTCTCCTAATTGGATTATTCCCCCCCCCTCCAATTTATTCAAGTTGGTACTATCCTAATTTATCTTTGTCTTTACAATCCAGTTGTCAAGTCAATTTACATTTATTAGGCCTTTACTGTGTTCCAGGAACTATGTTAAATGCAAGGGAACACAAAGGGAAAAACCAGCCCCTGCCCTAAAGGAGTTTGCAGTCTATTAGGGGAAATATCTTGCACCTGAACTTGCATGAGATTTACCCACATGAATAATGTCTCTTTCTTCACTTAAGGCTCCAAATAATAAAAAAATTCCTTTAACTAAACCAGAAAAGGTCTGGAGTTCTGAATCAATTCACCACCAATAAACAAAATTTTATGATTAGAAGAGGAAGGAGCTGATAAGGGAAGGGGTTGGTCTGATTCTGGTTTGAGAATTGGTATGGCTAGAACAATTTCAAAAGAAGGAGGGAAAGGATTCAAGTATAAAGGATAGTGTCTCTACCAATTCAAGACCCATTTCAGATCAGATCCCATCCACTACATCTCATAAAATCTTTGCCAATTACTACTTGTTGCCTACTTTTTTTTTCTTCTATACTTCCCAATAATTGCACACTTGACAATGAGTTGACAATGAGTTTCCTCTAGTTGGAGGTCTCCAAAGACTAGATGATCATTTACCTAGAAGGCTGTAGAAGGGATTTCCTTTACTTGCCTTTTCAGGGACTGAAATGCTGGGAATGTACTCCCTACTTACATTTTGAATCCCTCTTTGTTCCATCTTCTCCAAAAAGCCTTTCCTACTTCTCCCAACTGATAGCATTCTTCCTTTCTAACTACCCTTCCTTTATTTAGCAACTTTGTATTCATTTTGTATGTGTTTAGGTTGCTTTTAATCATACACCATATGTATTTATATGTTTAAATAGATATATTGTTTCTCCTAATAGAATGTAAGCTCTTTGAGAGTAAGGATTGTTTTATATATGTCCCCAGTGGGGAGCACAGTGCCTGGCACATAATAGATGCTTAATAAATGATTGTTGACTATGGCCTCTGAAGTCCCTTCCAACTGTAAAATCTGATTTACTTTGTCTTATGCATTAGGATACTTTTTAAACTTCCATCTTGTGTTGACCTCTAATTGTTTCAAGTCTATAAATCTGTCTTCTCAGGAAGATTGTACCTATCTTGAAAGAATAATATACTAATAATAGTTATGTTTATATTGTGATTTAAAGTTTGGAAGCTCTTTACAAATGTTATTTCATTTGATCCTTATAATGTTATTATTATCCTCACTTTACAGATGAGGGAACTGAGGCAGACGTAGGTTAAGTAGCTTGTCCTTTAAGTCATACAACTGATAAGAGTCTGAGGCTAGTTTTGAACTCATGCTTTATTGAGAATGTTCCATGTTCTCCACTCCTCCTAGATCCTGCATAACATCTTCCATAATCACACTCACCTGGTAGGTTTTCATTAAATACTTTCTGAATTGAACAAAAGATTAATTAGGACATGAACTTAAATATCCTTTGTCTTCCTTTGTAAAAAAGAAAAAAAAAGGATATCCTTCCATGCGAAATAATTATGTTAATGTATTATTGAACTTTCAGCCCAGTGATAATGAATGAATAATGAATGAATAAGTTCATACTGAGATGTCTACATTTTACCTATTGTCCCCCCTCTTTTACATATACACATACACACAGTGAGCCCAAAGGTATGCATGGCCAGGATTAGGAGTGAAGTCTATGGCTAGAACAGACTTTACTGTTCCAAACAACCTTGTGACCTGTTTCAGATTCAAGTTCTTACAGTACAATGCCATGCCCCGTTGAGGTATCCTTCATCCTTAACAAAAAAAGCAAGGGAGGAACTTGAGAAGGAAGAAAGATGGGTAAGATCCTAATAAATAGGATGTGTGCATGGATTGTGCCAGCACAGTAATCTTCCTAGAGTTGTTGACAAGTTGCTCACAAGAAAGAAAAGGAAATACCTTTCCTGGTTGTAAGTCATCTAACTGTATAGATTTACAGAAGACTTTTTCAAGATCTGCTCTGTTATTGTAATAGAATGAATTTGACTTTCCTCATTTTTTTGTTTATTTCTTTGTTTTTGGTAACAACTAAAATTATCTTGCCATCTTTTAGGTTGTAGAAGCAGAAGATAAAGGGGCATAGTGACTGACCCTTTATTTGTACAATCAGATAGACCAAATAACCCTAGAAACTATGATCCCTCTTTCAATTAAGTGTATTTTTCAACCCTAGTTGAATACTGGAACCACTATTGTAAATGCCAGATTTTCACTTTTTTGGTAGCTCGCTGGACCAGAAATTTCCATTCATCTATTTTGTTATTCTGTACACTTAAAAGAATAGGGACTCTGAATTTCACAAATGTTTGTACCAATTAATGTTTTAACTAGTAGTCGAACTGATTCAATAGTCTTCAGATTGGCTGAGCTATTTGTTTACTGTTGATTTTAAAAACTTACATTCTGACTTCCTTGGAAGCTCAGAGGATGCAACGGAATTACTATTGGTTGGGCTTACTAAAAATATTACTTGATTGTGATAAATGTGTAGACGTCTCTAAATATTTGGGAATTTAGTTGTCAAATAAGATCTGATTATCCTTCTTTCAGTATATCAATAAACATTCATTCTACTATGTGCCAAATGCTGCCCTAATTCCTGAGGCAAAAGGTACTCACTAACCATAAGGAATTCATTATCTAATGAAGGAGAGAAAAAGCAAACACAGATGTACAGACAAGCTATATATAGGATAAATGGGAAATAATTAACAGAGTGAAGACTGTTATTAAGTAAGAGGGGTTAGAAAAGGCTTCCTAAGGAAGGTAGGATGTTAGTTGGGACTTGAAGAAGTCAGGGAAGCCAGGAGGTAGAGATAAGAGGGAGAACATTCCAGGGAGCCCAGAGAGATAGAGTGTTCTATTTCTAGAACACTTAGCAGAGTAGTGTCATTGAATTAAGGAGTCTATGTTTGGGTGTAAGGTGCAAGAACACTGGAAAAATAGAAACGGGCTAAGTTATGAAGGGTTTTGGATGTTAAACAGAAGAGTTTATATTTGATTCTGGGAATGATAGGGAGCCATTGGAGTTTGTTGAGTAGAAAATGACATGATCAGCTGAACTTTAGATGGCTGAATGGAAGATGAGTTGGAGTGAGGAAAGACTTAAGGCAGGCAGACTCACCAGCAGGTTATTGTAATAATCAAGGTATGAGTGATAAAGATTTGCACCAGAGTGGTGATAGTATCAGAGGAGAGAAGGGGGTATATTTAAGAATGTTGCAGAGAAATAGATAGACCTTGGTAACAAACTGGATGTGGAGTGGAAGATATGGGGATGGGTGGAATAGGAAATGAGTTTTTAAGGGAAAATCCTTTAAATAATATTTTAAGAAATTTTCTTATAAAAATTTTTAGTGCTGTATCTCAGATGCATTTCAGGTGATAATTCATTTCCATTCAGCAAATATTTATTGAGAACTAATGATTTGTCAGGCTACATATGATAGATCCAAAGACAGAAAATAACCTTAGGGGAATGCCCATCAATTGGGGAATGGCTGAACAAGTTGTGGTTTGTGAATATAATGGAATATAACTGCACTATAAAAAAGGATGAGCAGGTGGATTTCATGAAAACCTGGAAAGACTCACATGAACTGATGCTGAGTGAAGTGAGCAGAACCAGAACATTATACACAATATAATAAGTATAATACACAGTAACATTGTGCAGTGATCAACTGTAATTCATCTTCCTGGATTAAAATCTGACCTCAGACACTTACTTGCTATGTGACCCTGGACAAATCATTTAATCCTGTTTGCCTCAGTTTCCTTATCTGTCAAGTGGCCTGGAGAAGGAAATAACAAATCACTCCAGTATCTTTGCCAAGAAAATCCCAAATAGGGTCACAAAGAGTCAGACGTGACTGATTATTCCAAAGGACTTGTGATGAAAAATACTGTCTATATCCAGAGGAAGAACTGATGAATTCTGAATTCAGGTCAAAGCATACAACTTTCACTTTTTTCATAGTCTTTTCTTTTTGTTCTGTTTCTTCTTGCACAACAGGACTAATATGGAAATATATTTTACATGATCGCACATGTTTAATCTATATCAAATTGTTTGTCATCTTGGGGAGAGAGGGAAAAAATCTGGAACTCAAAATATTTTTTTAAAAATTAATGTTGAAATTGTTTTTACTGGTAATCAGAAAAAAATAATAGTATTATTTAAAATTTTTAAAAAGTAATACTATTAATAATGATGAAAAACTAATGACGAAAAGAGAAAATTAGCTAAGTTTTACTCTTAAGGAAGTAACATTCCAATAGGGAAAGAACAAATACATATATCACAAACATCACAAATAGAGAAGAATGGGATCAGTGTGATGCAGAGATACATGAAAAGTGTAGAGAATGCTGTTCATCTTGTCAGTGAGTATATCAGAAAAGGTTCAGTGGAGAATATGGAATCCAAAATGGGCCTTGAAGGAAAGAAGGTACCTCATAGATAGAGATGAGGTGGAAGGGGGCACGACACAGAGTAAGGATCCATTCCAATAATAAGAGCAGGGTGTGAGTTAAGGTTCATAGTCCAGTTTAGCTGGAACTTTGAGTCTGTGAATGAAGCTGCCTGGGAAAAGATTGGAGAGATAGGTTGGAGGCAGACTATTTTGTTAAATCAGGATCAGAAGCTATTTTGTTAAACTTTTACAACAGAGCTTACATTTGTGAAATGCAGTATGAAGTAACAGTGAACAAAGAACTGTTCTTATAGTCAAGAATACCTCTGTTAATTTCTTTGTGTCCTGGGTAATTTGAAAACTTTAAGTTGAAGAGAGGATTCTGACTTGAACTGGTAGAAGAAGTTTCTTCATCTAGCAATTCCTTATATCAACTAAATTCCAGTTCCAGTCCTTACATGCTTATATATTACACAATAATATTATATTATTATGCCTATAGATGTAATATGGCATAGTGAGGGTTGATATTGGAAGAATTTTACCCACTGATGAAATTATGGCTGCAAACCAAAAAATATGTCTGTGTGTTTTTAATCATCAAAGCTATCCAACAACGAATGAATGGCTGCTAAGATGGTTAGTACTTTGCTTCACTAGCAATATCTATATACAGATCTCTTCCAGATATTCTACAAAAGAGGTGTCAAACTCATGGCCCCCCAAATAAATAAAAATACAACATAGATAATATTAGTTTGTGGTTTTCTAAGTTAATTTGCAGGCCAATAGGAGGGAAGATCTATTTCTATTTGAGTTGGATACCATTGCCCTAAAGGAATTGGTGAATGGGATGAGAAGTTGGTATCTGTATGAAATGTTTATTAAATGCCTACTTTCTTCAGAAAGTGAAGGAAATATGAAGCACTGATAACAGAGTATCCTCCAGTCATGGAAATTTTAGGAGAGTGACACATAAGACACATAACTATAAATACATCAGTGCCCCATAGAGTAGCTCAACAAAATGCTCTGTGAGGGCTTAGAGGGAAAAGTCATTACCAGCTTTGGGAGTGGGGAGGCCAAGGCTTGAGCTAAGCTTAAATTCACTAAAGTAAAGAGTTGAAGGAAGAACATAGGGAATATCAGGAAAGGCATGGAAATGAGAAACTTCAAGTAATTTCAGAGAACATTTTGTCTGAGTCATGGAATACCTGAAATTGTATGAAAAATGACTGAAAGAATAGAGTGGAACCAGATTGTGATGGACCTTGAATGCCAGAAAAAGGTTTTAATTTTAATTGCTAGCAAAAAGGAGCCATCAAATTTTGGTGGCTCATTTTAAAATTTTGTTTTATTTTTGGTTTTTGGCTGTCTTGAGCTAAAGTGCAATCGTTACCCAAAGTCAGATCCCAGTAATGATCAGTATGACCAAAGCTGGCTAATCTGTCTTAGGCAACCTATTGACTCCTGTCCGTGACCTCCTTCCCCTCCTCTTGCCATATCTGTGCTGGACACCAAGTGGGGTTTAATTCGACAACAGCTCTGAACCCCTAACTTCAAGCAATCCACCAGCCTTCGCCTCCTCAAATGTTATAGCATGTGAAACTCAAGATTTTTGAGCAAAATAGTGTCAGGACCAGATCTGTATATTAAACTTAGGTTGGCAGTATGAAGAATGATTAGGAAGGATAGGTAAGAAATGATTTTATCAGTGAAAGTATCAACTCAGAGGAAGTGGTTGAGCCAGACTACTGACAAACACTCCCATTCCTGACAGTGCCCACTTGTTAACATGCAGCAACCATGGGTGATTCCAAAAACCATAGTAATAAATGGAGACTTGTTAAAGGAGAGGAAACAAGACTTCACAGATCATCATGCTACACAGGTCCTAGAGAAGGATAAGATGGAAAAGGACTTAGAAGCCTATTATCAAGGAGATACTGGATAAGAAACACAACCCAACTTTACCATTACATTATGGGGATAAACCCTGTTACATGATGCATGGGACCAAGCGATTTCATCTGTTTCTACTTAGGTCAGATTGCTATTCTTCCATTGAAGTCTAGGTAGGGTGGGAATCGGAACCATTCTGCTTGCTCAGTGAGCCATCTAAATGACAAAAACTGCAGGCTAAATTCCAAATGTGAGAGACTGAAATCTGTATCCTTGACATGGAAACACCTTGATTTTTAAGCTATTATTGTGTTGCTGTTATATAGGGTACTCTATGTACTAGTCTGTTGTAGTTACTGAACAATCATCCGCAGAGCTTACATTTGCACTTATTTCCTAATTTATGCTCTATCATCCCTGTTTGCCTTTACACCCCGACAAATCCTTTTTAAAAAATAAATCTCTGTTGGAGATATGATATTTGAAAAAAAAAAAAAGATAGAGAATGAGAGAATGCTTTCTTGAACATCATGTTTTACACAGAAATGCATTTTGTATAATCTATGTAGAATTACTTATCTTCTCAATGAGGGGAAAAGGGAAGAAGGCAGAGATTTGAAAGCCAAAATCTGAAAAAAAAAATGGTAAAAATGTTTTTAATATGTTTCTTGATTCAATTTTTAAAAATCACTTGTTAACCAGTCTTTTCTATGTTGATGGGTTTTTTTTTTTTCTGTTTTGTTTTTAACATAAAAAATTAGCCAATTGGAGAGAGTTAAATGAACTGATGCTAAGTAAAGTGAGTAGAACCAGGATTTCATTGTACACAGCAATGGCAAGATTATACAATGATCAATTCTGATGGATGTGGTTCTTCTCAACAATGAGATGATTCAGGCCAATTCCAATGATCTAGTGATGAAGAGAGCCATCTACACCCAGAGAGAGGACTGTGGGAACTGAGTATGATCACAACATAGCATTTTCACTTCTTTTGTTGTTTGCTTGAATTTTATTTTCTTTCTCATTTTTTTTTCCTTTTTGATCTGATTTTTCTTGTGCAGCAAGATAATTGTATAAATATGTATGCCTATATTGGATTTACATGTATTTTTACTATGTTTAACATATATTGGATTACTTGCCATCTAGGAGAGGGGGTGGGGAAAAGGGGGTGAAACTGGAACAAAAAGTTTTTCAAGGGTGAATGTTGAAAAATTACCCATACCAGCCCTTCTTGTAGTGGCTAGAAACTGGAAACTGAATGGATGTCCATCAGTTGGAGAATGGCTGAATAAATTGTGGTATATGAAAATTATGGAATATTACTGTTCTGTAAGAAATGACCAACAGGATGATTTCAGAAAGGCCTGGAGAGACTTACACGAACTGATGCTGAGTGAAATGAGCAGGACCAGGAGATCATTATATACTTCAACAACAATACTAGATGATGACCAGTTCTGATGGATCAGGCCATCCTCAGCAACGAGATCAACCAAATCATTTCTAATGGAGCAGTAATGAACTGAACTAGCTATGCCCAGAAAAATAACTCTGGGAGATGACTAAAAACCATTACATTAAATTCCCAATCCCTATATTTATGCACACATGCATTTTTGATTTCCTTCACAAGCTAATTGTACAATAATTCAGAGTCTGATTCTTTTTGTACAGCAAAATAATGTTTTGGTCATGTATACTTATTGTGTATCTAAGTTATATTTTAATATATTTAACATCTACTGGTCATCCTGCCATCTAGGGGAGGGGGTGGGGGGAGGGGTAAGAGGTGAAAAATTGGAACAAGAGGTTTGGCAATTGTTAATGCTGTAAAGTTACCCATGTATATATCCTGTAAATAAAAGGCTATTAAATAAAAAAAAAAAAAGAAAAGAAAAGAAAAATTACCCATACATATGTTTTGTAAATAAAAAGCTTCAATTTAAAAAAATAGCCAAGGAGTTATTTTTAATACCACTAAAAAAAAAGTTTTATATGTAATTGAAAAAAATAAAGCACAAATAAATATTAAAATATTAATAATAAATAATGAAAATGTTAAATTAAAAAATCAAAACAAAACAAAAAATTTTAAAAGTGAATGAAATGGAGGGGAAAGTAAGAAAGGAGTGATAGAAAGAACTCTTAGGAGATGATAAAAATAATTCAGAAAAATTCAGAAAAGTGGCAATCAGATCCTATATCAAGGTTATATCAGGAAGAAATGGGAAGAGACAGATATGGAGGACATTTCAGAGGAAGAATTTATAGCTTTTGGTAAATGATTGATTCTGAGGGTTGAGAGAGAAGAAATAGTCAAAAAGACAAAATAACAAAGATGAAAGGAAAGAGGAATAAGTGTGCTTTTAACAGAAATAGGGAAGTCAGAGGAGGCAGCAGGTCTAACAGGAAAAAAAACAAGCTTATTTTTGAACATGTTGAGTCTGATGTACCAATGGAAAATAGAGGTGATAGAAGGCAGAGACAGGGATCCGAGACTGAAAAGTTGATCTGTATGGAAATGATGATGGAGGCCGTGGGATTGGAGGAGGTTATTAAATGAGATAGTCTAGAAAGAGTGAAACAAAGAGAAGGACAGAACTTTAAGGAACACCCACCTTCTAAGAAATTGAGAAGGGAGCAAGGTTTTGAGGAAGGAGACAGACAAAGAACCATCCCAGAGGAAAGAGGAAAACCAGGAAGGGGCTGGTATTTCTGAAACCAAGGGAGGATATAGAAGAAAAAGATGTTGAACCTTGACCAATGTTTTAAAGACAATGTTTTAAAGGAAATTCCAAGAATGAGAAAGACCATAGAATTCACAGAGGTAATGGGTGAATTTTGAAGGAGCAGTTTCAGTAGTTTAGAGTGTATAGAAGGAGAATTTTAGGACTTATTGAGAGACTAGAGAGTTAGCAAGTAAACACATTCCTGGAGGGCTCAGAAAGTTATGGTGAAGGAAGGGAAGATTTGTGTGATAGAATGGGAAAAGGTTATGATTTGAAGTTAAAGGATCTGGGTTCAAACTCCCATTTTGCCCCTTGCTGACCTTAAGCAAATCATTTAATCCCTCCATTTCTTCATCTGTGAAATGTGGGGGTTGGATTGCCTGACCTTTAAAGTCCTTTTCTAGCTCAAAATGTCTGAGCCAATGAGTAATTAGTAATAGGAAAAGAATATTCAAGGCTGAAATGTGAGGTATGCGATTGTTACTAAATTAAAAGGAATTTTATATCTCCCAGCGAACTAAATAAGAAAGACAAAATATATGAACATTTTAATACATACCTAGTTATAGATTCACATAATTCTAAAAGAGGCTATTTCCTGGGAGACATAGAATTTCATTTTGAATTTAAAATTGGGAGCTAGTCTTAGTAACTATATTTCCAGGCTGTCATCTCTCTTTAATCATTCCAAGAGTTACATTGGTGAAATGGGAAGAAATTATGGTGTAGGGGGAACTGTGATGTGGTTGGAGACAGTGAAAATTGCCTTTGAACCCAATCTGTGATGCTGATAAATTATGTTTTCTTAGACAAATATTGTCTTTGAACTGAGTTTCTCCATCTGTAAAATGGGGGTAGCAATGTCTGAGACTTCAAAAAGAGGAGATAAGCAGAGTGTTTTGGAAACTCTTTTTAAAGGGCTATGCAACCATCAATTATTATTAAATCATCCTTGCATTCTAGAGTAATCCAGATCTTTCTAGGGATTTAGAGATTTGTAAGTAATCATTTTGTTTTACCTGATCTTGGGGCGCACTATACTTTTTCCCAGTCTTCTCCAAGCCATGTTGTCTGAGCTACAGTCTTACTCTCCCCTGAAATTAAAGATCCCATTCAGGGGCTCTGGTGAGGAACTCTCTTCCTTTATCCTCATCCACTTCCAGGCCATCTCCCTCTTCTCCCTTACCAACATTAGTGCTGAAAGTGTTGACTTCTCTTATTAAAATATAAACTCCTTGAGAGTAGGGAGAGTGCTGGTTTTTTGCATTTGTATTTGCAGTGTTCAGCCTAGTTTCAGTAAGACCTGAATTCAACTTCAGCTTTAGACATTTACTGGCTGTGTAGCTGGAAACTAATCACTTAGCCCTATTTGCCTCAGTTTCCTCATCTGTCAAATGAGCTGAAGAAAGAAATGGCACACCATTCCAGTATGTCTGCCAAGAAAACCCCAAATGAGGTCCCAAAAAGTAGGACATTGCTGAAATGACTTAATAGCAGCAGCAAGCTGCTTAGCAAATGCTTTTTAATTATTCATCCACCCATCCATACTTTTGTTTGTTTTTAAATTAACAAAGGGAAAGTTTTATTTAAACCACAGGGTTCTAATCTGGTCTTTTCAATGATAATTGAAGAATGCTTTGTTTGGGAGACTGGAAAACTGCTCAGTGCCCACCATGAGGAAGAAGCTAGGGACAGTAAGAATAAAGGAAGGACATTATGTGATATGCATCCTCCTCCTCATTACAGAATCTCAGAGTAGGACATAGATTCCAACCCATACCTCATGAGATAGTCCTTTACAACTCACCCCAAAAGTGTTTTTCTTAAAGACCTTCAGTGAAAGGGAACTCACTACTGAGTTACACTTTTGGATAGATCTAATTGTTTGAATTTTTCCTTTTTTTTTTTTCTTTCACAACAAGCCTAGATCTTCCCCTTTGAAACCTTTTCACCCCATTGTCCCAAAACAGTCTAGTGGGGCTAAGAGAATCCCCTTTTGTTAAAGGATATGAACAGACAATTTTCAGATGAAGAAATTGAAACCATTTTTAATCATATGAAGAGGTATTCTAAATCGCTGTTGATAAGAGAAATGCAAATTAAGACAAGTGTGTCCATTACACACTTCTCAGATTGGCTAAGATGACAGGAAAAGATAATGATGAATGTTGGGGGGGTTGTGGGAAGACTGGGACACTAATACATTGTTAGTGGAATTGTGAACTGATTCAACCATTCTGGAGAGCCATTTGGAACTATGCCGAAAGGAATTTTAAACTGTGCATACCTTTTGATTCAGCAGCATCTCTACTGAACCTGTATCCCAAAGAGATAATAAAGGAGGGACATGTGCAACAATATTTGTGGCAGCCCTTTTTGTAGTGTCAAGAAACTGGAAACTGAATGGATGCCCATCAGTTGGGAAATGGCTGAATAAATTGTGGTATATGAATGTTATGGAATATTATTGTTCTGTAAGAAATGACTAATAGGATGATTTCAGAAAGGCCTGGAGAGACTTCCATAAACTGATGCTGAGTGAAATGAGCAGAACCAGGAGATCATTATACATGGCAATAACGAGATTATTCAGTGATCATTTCTGATGGATGTGGCTCTTTTCAACAATGAAATGATTCAGGCCAGTCCAATGATCTTGTGATGGAGAGAGCCATTTACACCCAGAGGACTGTGGGGACTGAGTATGGATCACAACATAGCATTCTCACCCTTGTTGTTGTTGCTTGCATCTTGTTTTCTTTCTCATTTTTTCTTTTTTGATCTGATTTTTCTTGTGCAGCATATTTGTGGAAATATATATTGCACATGTTTAACGTATATTGGATTATTTGTTGTTTAAGGGAGGGGTTGGGGAAAAGGAAGGGAAAAAATTTGGAACACAAGGTTTTGCAGAGAAAATGTTGAAAATTATCCAAGCATGTATTTTTTAAAATAAAAAGAGAGAGAGAGAATCCCCTTTCTTCAATAGCCCTGCAAATATTTAAAGGCAGTTACAACCCCTTGTTTCACCAAATGGTCTTTTCTTTAGGTCACACATTCCCAATTCCTTTAATGATTATATGGAATAGACAAATGAATGAAAAAAATGAGTAAATATTTAGGAAATAAAGACTATGCTTTCATGCACATATTAAGTGATAGGGATAAAAATGCCCTCAAGGAATTTACATTCTAATTGGAAAACACATCATGTATAGAGGAAGGCTGACCAGAGAAGAATGTCAATTGATTGTACATTATGTGATAGGATATAAATTCCCCACTCAAAGCCCAGTATCACAGATGTAAAGTACTATTTCCACAAGGAGCTCTAAGAAAAGACTATAGTGATCTTGTTTCTCCCATTAGAATGTGCTTGTTTTTAACTTTTCTTTGTATCTTGGGGTTATCACTGTGGCTGGTTCTTAATAAATGCTTGCTGATTGACCTTACTCACTATTCATACTTTGTTCATGATTTAGGAGAAAATGTAATGCCACAGGAAAGGGAGAGAATTTCCTATTACACACTGCCTTGATGGAAATGGGTTAAAAAGTCCAATATCCTGTCACATAGCAAGAGGAGAAGGGGATGATAGATGGATTTTCAAGAGAGACCTCTTCTAGCTTTTTTTTTTTTTCTCCTCAAAACTCTTTCCCAATCTTTATTTCAATGGAATAGAAAGGATTTTCTGATTACCCACTCACTCGGAGAAACTCACTACTCAATTCTGCACTGCATAGATGGAGACTCTTAAAGAATAAAAGTTTGAGGAGCAATGGGGTCACAACACATGGAAATGGGGAGTACTGATGTTGAACTCTTTGACCACTCTCCTCATTCTCAAATTTGCATCAAAGATTATGCTTAAAGGAATTCTGGGAATCAGTGGTTCTCCCACCATTGCAACCTTTCTCAGGGAGGATATCAATGTACAGTGAGGGACCTGCAGGGGGCAGGGATGTTGAATGAGCTGCAGATCCTCCAAAGTGGGGCAGTTTGCGTACATAAGTCTTTCAGGGATGAATTACAACCTGTTTATGATTCTGCATCCTGCTAGCACAAATTTGAACTAGCATATGCTTGATTTTGTTTCTTGCTTAATCTGAGAAACCAGAGCATTTGGGATCCCTGCCCAAAAACAATAAAGATGGGTTGAAAGCTTCCCTTTTGAGAGTAGGGATTTTTTTGTTTTTGTACTGAACACATAACAGGCAATTAATAAATGTTTATTGCCAACGTGGGGATTTGGTTTGCTTGCCTATACATGTTTGTAACATGAGTTTGATTTTTCTTGTTTTCTCCATGTGGTGGGGAGGAGTGATTGGAGGAGGGAATGCAAACTTGAAAATAAAATACAATTGAATTTTTTTTTTAAATGCTTATTGATTGAGCATGAAGAATGAAATCTGTGGAACAGAAAGTAGTAATGAATCTTCCAAAGAAGGCCATTATTTCTCTGGCCTATGGTATTAGCCATTTTCTATATTTTAAACTCCACTTGGCTAATTCTGGTAAGCAAAGGAAAAATACTGGGGTCACAGGGCTCAGCTCTGGTGTGGGTCACTGAGCTTCCATTAGTTCCCATGACTACAACTTGAACACCCTAACCCCAGTCAGCTACTTCCCACATCCTTACAGTGGGGTTATGAGGGAGACAGAGTGACAAAATATGTGAGAATGCACTGACTTCAGAGCAAATCTTATTCCCAGTGGATAGTGACTGAGAAAAATCACCATATCTCTGTTCAATGGCTATCTGTCTTTTAAAAATCATCTGTATGTTGACTGAAAAATGATTTATTCCAATAACTTTCTTAATGTCCATATTAAGGTAACATCAATATATAATTTCCTAGACTGTTCTCTCCTCCTTTCTGAAGAAAAGCTAGACTGAAACAAAATCCTGGAGAAAATCTTGATTTCAGCCTTCTCCTGTCTAGTCTGTATGGAAAGGATAGGATAGTCTGTAATGCCAGACTTACATAGAGCACTTCTCACTATAGATAGAATGAAATTCATCCCCATATTTCCCTTCCATACTGGATAACATGAAGCCAGATGCTTAATGGATTTGTCTATCAGTTTATTGTGGATTTTTACAAGAGAATAACTACAAATGCTCTTGTTTGGAGAACTCAGTGGTTAGTGCCCTGGACCTGAAGTCAAAGAGATTGGAATTCAAATACAGCCTGAGACACTTACTAGGTATGTGACTGGGCAAGTCACTTTAATTCTGCCTGCTGCAGTTTCATCAGCTGGAAAATTAAGACAATAATATTTATTTTTCTTGTAGTTTTTTTGTCTGTTTTCTTTCACAGCATCACTTATATAGAGATATATTTTACCTGACTACACATGGATAACCTATACCAATTTTTTTGCCTTCTCTATGATGGGGAAGTAGAGGTAGGGAGAGAATTTGAAACTCAAAATTTGAAAAAAGATGTAAAATTGTTTTTACATGTAATTGGAAAAAATTAAATTTTAAATTTTAAAAATTGAGACTCTGTATGAGGCAGTGAGCCAATGAGAATAGAATACTGAAGTGAGTCTGGAGTGAGGTGTCTAAAACCATCTCAGGTACTAGCAAGGGAGGATCCTGGGTGAGTCATTGACTTTCTTTAAGTCTTAGTTTCCTCATCTTTAAAACGGTGATAAAAAAACAATCTCTTCCTTTCAGAACTGTTATGAGGATCAAAAGAGATAATGTATGCAAAATACCTTTTCAATTCTGAAAGCAACATGTAAATGTGAGCTTTTATTATTAGTCTTGATCTTGTCTAAGAGTAGACTATCAGTCTAGTCCTTTAAAAAATAATAATAACATTTATTTATTGATTGATGTATTGGTTTATTTTTGATGAGGCAATTGAGGGTTAAGTGACTTGCCCAGGTTTTATACAACTAGGAAGTGTTAAGTGTTTGAGGCTGGATTTGAATTCAGATCCTGAGTCCAGTTCTGGTGCTCTGTTTACTACACAATCTAGCTGTCCTCTCAGTCTAGTCTTTTTATGAATTAGCTATTATGCACACTCTGGCTTGATCCTTTACCTCTACAGGCCTTAGTTATTCAATCTGTAAAATGAAAGCCTTAAGACTAGAATAAAGGATTCTTAACCTGGGATCCATGAAATTACTTTCTAAAAAAAAGATATAAAATTTGAGTATAATCTTTCCCCTTCATAATCCTATGTATTTATGCATTAAAAAATATTATTTTGTAAAGGGACCTTTAAACTTCTCTAGACTGCCAAAGGGATCCCCAACACAGGAAGAACCCCTAGTTTCTTTGCATGACTACACGTGTATAGCCTATGTCAAATTGCTTGCCTTCTCAATGATGGGGGGAATGGAGGGAGAGAATTTGGAACTCAAAATTTGAAAAAAGAATATTAAAATTGTTTTTACATGTAATTGGGAACAGAAATTCCCAATGCATAATGGGATTTTTCTTAAGACTTTTTTCCAGTTTTTATTTCCATGGGAATATGATGATCTCCAAAGACCATTTTAGAAGATGGGAGCCCTAATGTCTTTTAAACTGGTTGTCTTAATATTCATTTCCACCAACTGTCAGGGGCAATCTGTTGGAACCTGTTTCAATTTGTAGGGTGACAGTGAGAGGCTACAGACCTCTTGTTTCCCTGAGGTCCAAATGCCGCTTAGGCGAGGGAAGGGAGGACTGGTAGACAAAGTTGCCTCTTTCCGCCCCCTCCTCTTCAGGGCTTTCAGCCGTACCATCTTTAAGGACACCTCAGGGATTTCTGGGGATTCTCTGATTTGTAGCCCATGAGGGCCTCCAGGTCAAACAGACAGCTATGCTTTGCTCCATGTCAGCTGAGAGCATTGTTTGCCTTTGTCCCTTCCACACATCTTTAAAACCTCTCGTTCTGCCAGCCTGGCACTGCAAGGACAGTCTTTCCAGGGCTGGGTACACATAGGAGCAGGGCCCACCCTCAGCTTGGCTCAGGAATCTTTACCTCCAAGTGAGCTTGGAGTTCTCTTTGGGCAGAAGTCAAGGTTTATGGAACCTCAGGAGTACTAGAGAGTTAAGCAGTGATTTATTCTTCTCAATACGCAGGCTCATTAGAGCCTGAGTTTAAAAAACAAAATAAAACACCACTAAAAAAACCAACACTGAGAGCCCTTATTTGGTCTTCTCCTCTCCTGTCCTTTTCTCTCTTGTCCCTTTTTCTTCTGTCCTTTTGTCTCCTGTCCCTTTCTCTCCCCCTCTGTTATCCTTTTCTATCCTGTCCCTTTCTTGCCTCTTCTCTCCTGTCCTTTTCTCTCCTGTCTTTTTCTCTCTTCTTCTTTCCTGTCCTTTTCTCTCCTGCCTTTTTCTCTCCTCTTCTTTCCTGTCCTTTTCTCTCCCCTTCTTTCCTGTCCTTTTCTCCTGTCTTTTTCTCTCCTCTTCTCTCCTGTCCTTTTCTCTCCTGTCTTTTTCTCTCTTCTTCTTTCCTGCCCTTTTCTCTCCTGTCTTTTTCTCTCCTCTTCTTTCCTGTCCTTTTCTCTCCCCTTCTTTCCTGTCCTTTTCTCCTGTCTTTTTCTCTCCTCTTCTTTCCTGTCCTTTTCTCTCCTGTCTTTTTCCTTTTTCTCTCCTCTTTTTCCTCACATCCCTTGTAAAATCAACTATATATATTATATACATATTTTTTTTTCCCCAGATGAAAAGCTCTGGCAAAAGGAGTATTATGTAAAGCCCTTAGGGCTTTCCCAAAGTACTCTACAAGGTAACTGCTATTGAATGAATGAAAAGGCAGGGATGGGGTGTGCCCATTGTTGCTGGCAAATAAATCTGGAGGTTGAGGTCAGGGGAAAAAAACCAACTATCTGGAATGCACTAGAGGAGGCAGCCAGGAGGCTTTAAGTTTGTAACTTTGCTAAGCCACACACTGGTAGTAATCTCCATAACTTTAATCATAAAATGTTTTCTCTGGAAAGAATTATAGATCACCTGGTCCAAGGATTCTTTCCTATGCCATGGACTTCTTTGGCAGAGTGGAGGAGGCTATGGGACTTCTTTGTAGGCGAATGTTTTTAAATACGTAAGATTAAAGACAAGATTACAAAGAAAATCTTTTATAGTGAAAATTATCAAAGTATTAAAACAAGTAAGTTCATATTCATTTGGTCTATAAGATAGTTGCTTCCAGCTCTAAATTGTATGAATTTAGATCATCTAATTCAATCCCTTTCATTTTTTTTTTAAATAAGGAAACCAAGACACAGCCACCCCCACCCCCACCCCAACATCCCCCAAGAGATTTAGTGATTTACCTGCATGGTCAAATAGCTTATAAGTGGTAGGCAGAGGCTCTGTGCTTGGAAAACATTCAACTTAGAAAATCACCCAATTAGAGCATGGAGGAAATCCTTGAGACATTGAGAACAACTCTCCTTATTTTAGAGATGAGAAAATGAGGATAAGAGGAAATTAGGTGATTTTTTTAGGGTCACAGACCTTGTGTCTGGGTAAGAATTTGAATTCATGTCTTTCTGACTGAATCCAGCATTGTAATCTCTCCACCATCCTACTTCTCTTTACTCTCTCACATTGCTCTTTCTTGCTATGTTCCTCCTTCCTCCCTGGCTATTCCCTTCTCAGGAATTGGGCAGGATCTGGAAAACCACATGTGAGTTCATAATCCTCAAAGCAGCATCTGCTTTTGAGAGTATATTTCTCATTGCATACTCCAAAATTTGGGAACACTAGTATAGGTAAGGTTCAAAGCACAATTTTCTGCTCTGCTTTGGACTTTAGGGAAAGGGAGAGAGCTTGTCCTGAGCTGAAAAGGAATCATCAAATTATCCCTTACCCTTCCCTTCTCTCCACCTTGTTTGTACATCCTCCAGATTCCCTATTCCTGACACCCTTATCTTTCTTTTTTTCTCTCTTTAGAGCTGATTACTGATTTCAGATTTTGTTCCCACGATGAGCTCAGGTGCCAGAACCACAATCCATCATTTCTTGAGAAGCATATGAGATTCACCCAAAGAAGCAGCTCCCTCTGGCACCTGAGACCCAGCATTCAACTTCAACCTTTACATGGTACTGGAGTAAATTGATCCCAGTCATACATCAAGAGACAGTTTGTTTTAATCAAATATCCATGTGCCCTTCATCTTGCAGAGTCAGATCTCTTTTTCATAGAGAAAAATTGACTATGAATTGTCAAGCAGACAGTCAAATATTTGAATTAATAATCATAATTATAACTTTTTTGAGTTGTAGGTGACCTCAGAGCCAAGTTCAAAGCAGGAAGGATTTCTCAATTAAACTAAATCAGCCAAGTGGCCCTCATGAAGCCTCTGATTGAAAACCTCTACTAAAGGGTACTCAATACCTCCAGCGGCACTCATCCTACTTAGAAACAAGAAGTTTTCTCTGACAGCAAACCTAAATGTACCTCTTTTCAATGTTGACCCATTTCTCCTAGATCTGTTCTCTGGGGCCAAACAGAACAAAGTGAATCCTTCTTCCACGACAGCCCTTCGAAAAAATACTTGAAGATAGCCATCATGTCTTCTCACTCCCTCTCTCTCTGACTTTTCTCTTCTTCTGTCTAAAAATCACCAGTTCCTTCAATTGTGCTCATAAAAATAATAATTTTATGTGCCAGGAATTATGCTAAGCACTTAAGAATGATTATTTCATTTGATCCTCACAATAATCTTGGAAAAGAAGTACTATTATGAGTCCTACTTTACAGATGAGGAAACTGAAGCAACCTGGGTTTAGTGACTTGCCCAGGGTCACACAATTAGTAAGTGTCTGAAGCTGGGTTGGAACCCAGTTGTTCCTGACTCCAGGTACAGCACTCTCTCTATTCCCTGGGACTCAGAGTCTTTCATCATCCTAATTGTCTGCTGGATATTCTCCAGCTTATCAATGTCCTTAAACACTGATGACCAGAAAAGAATATAATACTGTGGATGAGATCTAATGAGTACAGAGCACAGTTGAATCATCAACTCTGATTTCCCAGAAGCCATGACTCTTTTAATGTAGCACAAAATCAGATTTCCCTCTGTTGGATCATATGGAGCCTGAAGTTTACTAACTAGTCTCCCCACTCCACCTCCCATCTTTTTCAGCTACTTCAACCCAATTTTAAATAAACTGCTATTTAACGATTCCTTGCTCTTCCTATAGGATCACAAAGTTAGAACTAAAAGGGATCATGAACTCAAAACTCCCTCATTTTAAGATGAGAAAACCAAGAGTCAGTAATGGGTAAGTGACTTAGCCAAGATCACACAGGTGGTAAGTACAAGAGATATTAGCCCAGATCCTTTGGCTTCAAATCCAGCATGTTTAAATCAGCAATTTTTTTTTTTTTAATGCCAAATGTAAAGCATTTTATTTAGTACTCCAGGCAGGCCATTATTTCTTCAAGAGTGGATCTCATTTCCTTTGATACATATCTTCTAACCTTACTCATTCTTTTTACATTGTCTTTCCTCTCCTTTTCTCTTTCTCCTCTTCCTTTCATCCTCTTTCTATCTACTCAAATATCATTTGTTCAATACACTTCATAAGTTAATTGGGTAACAGCCAGAAGAGGGAGCATTTTAAATTTAAAAAGAAGACATGGATTTGGGTCTTGAGCATGGTTTGAATGGCTATTCTTTTTAAAAAAATAAATAATAGCTTTTTATTTTCAAAATATATGCAGATAGTTTTCAATATTCATCCTTGCAAAAACTTGTGTTCCAAATGTTTTCTCCCTCCCTTCTCCTTATCCTCTCCCTTAGACAGAAAGCAATCCAATATATGTTAAACATGTGCAATTCTTGTATACATATTTCCACAATTATCATGCAGCACAAGAAAAATCAGATAAAAAATGAGAAAGAAAACAAAAAGCAAGCAAACAATAACAAAAAGGTAAAAATACTAGAGCTCTCTTTCTGGATGCAGATGGCTCTCTCCATCACAATTCTAATAGACTTGGCCTGAATACAATAATACCTTACTACCATCAGAATTGATCATCACACTATCTTGTTGCTGTGTGTGATGTTCTCTTGGTTCTACTCACTTCACTTAGCATTCACTTACATTTCACGTAAGTCTCTCTAAGCCTTTCTGAAATCATCCTGCTGATCATTTATTATAGAACAATAATTGAATGACTATTTTCTGCTATTAACTCATATGACTTTGGAGAACTCACTTTTCTTGTGAGACAGAATGCTTTAATGGCAAATATGCTAGATTTGGAATTGGACAATTTATGTTCAAATTCTGCCTCTGAAGCTTTTTTTCCTCTGATATTTGTCACTGATCCCAGTCCTTATTGACATTTGTAGAAGTTTGCTGATTTAATTCTTCATGTAGAGGAACTTGCTTCTGGGAATCATAATATATGATAATTGGGGTACCTTGGAGAGATTTTGGAGTATATATAAACATGCTGTTACTGGTTTTGGTCTGCTAACTATGTGGTATAGAGGATCCTGTTAAATTGCCTGAGGATATATTCCAAATACAGAATTTGACCTAGACCCTTCTTGGTTTGATCTTTTATCTATTCCAGCTTGTTAAACTGTGGTTCATGATCCCATATAGGGTCTTTTAACTGAATGTGGGAGTTGTGGAATTTATTATTTCATAATATTCCTTATTCACAATAATTTAGAATATTATTATTATTGTTACTAATATATTGTCAGCAAATGTTTGATTATATACTCAGAATCACATAAAAATTTCTCAGGCAAAAAAGGGTTGCAAGTAGAAAAAGTTTAAAAAGCCCTGATCTAAGGGATGTTTTCTTGGTTGACAACATGAAGGAAATCGAAGGCTACAACTATGCAGATATCAACAGATCAGGAGAGAGATCCATCCAAGGTCTGGAAATACAGGGATTCAGTCCATGCGCGAATTTAATAGCCAAGACAATCATCAATACCCAGAGAAACAAGAAGAAACTGTCAGGATTCACTCAAGAGTAATGCCAAATTTGGATGTGAAAGTGGTAGGATCTATGCTACATAGAGTTTTAAACCTGAAACTATTCTCCCCAGAGACTAATGGGATATAGAGGAGAATGCATTCTGAAGTGCTGGAAGGAAATGTTTGTACTTCTGTTTCTGCTAAATCTTCAAAGAAAATATCTCTTTGTAAAAACTAATTCAAGTTAATTGGTTAAATGGAATTGGGGTGCTAATTGGGAAAGCAAGAACACATCCAGAATGGGGGCTTGAGATGAGGGCATTGGAGAAAGACAATCCAGCCTACTACCTTATGGATACCCCAAATCTTAGAGGGAGATATGAGAGAATTGGAGTAAACATCATTTCTGGTCCTTTCTATCTCTAAATCTGTTTTTCTATATACTACATTTTCTCATCTGTAAAATTGGTTTAATATTTGTCCTATCTTTTTCACAGGAATGTTGAGAGAATCAACTGAGATAATGAAGATGAGGGTAGTTTTATAATCAATGAAGATTCTACCATGAAAGTAGCTCATATTTCTGTTAACACTTTACAAATTGTAAATCTCATACGTGTCTTACATCAGTAAGAGTAGCAACGTTTTTACATAAATTGCCTCCTTTCCATCCTACATATGAAGCAGATAGGTCAGGCAGATGATTTTCTCATTTTTTTCAGATGAAGAAACTGAGTCTTAGAGACTTCACTTGCTCTAAGTCACATGGATGGTTAGTCACTACTACAAGTGTAGGTCATACTCTGGAACTGGTTATCTATCCAATCCCCTTCTTTGGGAGAGAAGTTATTATCTGACTCCTAATCCATTGTTTTTTCCATTAAATTGGTGCCCCTCTGATAAAAAGCATTATTATCACATTCCACACTTGGAACAGATTCCAGAGCTGATTTTGAAATCAAGAGGGACCTAGATAGATCAAGAGAGAGAGAAAGAGAGAGAGAGAGAGAGAGAGAGAGAGACCTAATTAGCCCTCTTTGAGTCTTTTGGCCTTTACCATTTCAGCTTTTCTGAATGACAAGCTGTTCTGTAATCAATCAGGGAATTAGGATCTTTTATTTGGAGTGATTTCTAGGCCAGCCATGATGACATAAAGCTGGCTCATTCACTGCACTGCGGAAATATTCTCTGCATCCACTTGTCCAATCTGGCCCTTTAGCTTCTGAGCCTGGGCCATTTTTTTCTTGACAGCCCTCCAGGCAGGAATGGTCATGGGAGAAAATTTTCCATATGGCAACCAGTGATGGGGGGATGGAGAGGTAAAACACTTTGAGTTTGTGTTCCCTTTGAATTTGTAAGATAATAGAAGTAATAATGGGGACATGGGTCTTGGAATTGGCAGACCTCTGCGTATTTGAGTTAATGAACGTGTATTTGGTTGCCTTTGCCTGGGAGTAGCCAACGTCCCCCAGATTTCTACAGAACTGAAAAGTCAAACATTTTGTCTATGATAAGTCTTATGCTGAATCTGCAAGTCTTAGTGTGTACATATGTGTGTGTGTGTACTATGAACTTTTTTAAAAAACGTAATTAGATGAATGAATAAATGAGAAAGCATTTACTTAGTATTTACTATGTGTCAGACACTAATTGCTGATGATACATTTCAAAAAGTTATATCATCCATACTCTTAAAGAACTTATATTCTAATAGGGGGAAGCAAGACAAATATTCGAAATACATTCTTTCCTTCCAACCCATCCAACAAGTCATCCATTCTAATACAAACTTTTCAGAGAGCAAAAAAAAAAAGGTAGTTCAGCAAAACCAGACAACACATTGAGTGCATTTGATAATGCATGGAATATTTCATACTCATGGTTCCCTATTTCTGTAATGAAGGGAAGAAATTAAATTTTTTCAACTCTTCTCTGGAGCTAGGTTTAGTCAACAAAATTACACAGCAGTTAGTTTCATTTTAATGTTCTTTGCTTATATTATTGTAGTCATTTTGAATATTGTTTTGTTTTATTTTGTTTTGGTTCTGCTCTCTTCACTCTGTGTTAATTCATATAAATCTTCCCATCCTTTTCTGGATTTTTTCATATTTATTTTTTCTTATGGCGCAGCAATTTCTCATTACATTCAATTACCACAATTTGTATAGCCATTTCACAGTTGGTAGACATCTACTTTATTTGAAGTTCCACTAGGCCTGTGAGAATATTTTGATACTTGTGGGCTTTTTTTTTCATGTCCAGCAATCATCTTCAACGGACTCTTTTTAAACTCTGAATATTATATTATCATTTTTTTCTATCTGTCCAACAATCTTTCCTTACTTAGGTTTCTATCTACAGCGCCTCAAGTAAGAACAGCTAGTTTGTGATTTCCCTGAGAAACTAATCTCCTTTTGGGGAGAAATATTTCTAGAAACTGCTGGAGATTTTTTTGAGAGCAGGGAAGAATTCTTAGAAACTTGCAAATCACCTTGGAGAAGGACTCTGTTGACTTCATTAGATTGCTAAAGGGATCCATGATCCATAAAGGTTAAGAACCCTTATTTTAAGAACTCTGTCCTCATGATAAGAACCAGCCCATTTGAGTCCAGAGTTTTTGGGAAACCAGGGGTTACAACTGTGCTAGAGACAATCAAAGAAAAAGTGGGGGGAAAATGCATATTCATGTCTCTTCATCCTCCCCCTTCTCCCACCCTCATTTCAGGGCCCTAATCCAAAACACCCAGATTGCTTTCAACTTTTGGTGGCCCATTCAGGCACTTTAATAAATAATTCATTTGGCCAATGCTATCAAACCCAGCTAGAGTTATTACTCTTGAAATGGAAAAGTCACTTCTGCTTGCATAGTCAGCAAAGGATTTAGATATTCCATCAAATTCTCCCATCTCGGTTGTAGAGTTGATTTTTTTGGAGGGGTTAACAATGCAGCCAATCACCTTTCGGTGGATATTTATTGAGTATGGTCCATATGCAATGCAATGTCTTTGCTGTAAGAATAATAGCTATAAGTCTTTATCCTGGAGGAATTTATGCTCTAGTAGGGGAGATAAAATATATATCATACACACATACATAAACACACACTATGTATTATCATAGACACACCCAAATAGTTAAAGTATAAGACAGCGTGTGTTAGCTGTGGGTGATAAATACAATGTGAATGGTCCTGAGTACTAAGGGAAGTAAGAGTGTCTAAAAATCACTTATAATGGCAGGGATTGTAGGAAGACTTTCTATAAGATGTAAATTCTCATAATAGGTCCTGAAAGATGGTAGAGTTGGAGTATGGAATGAAGATGGTGTCCTAAGCTAGGATTTTTAAGAAATACCCCTAGAAAGACAATGAGCTGGTAGATAGAGTGTTGGATCGGAAGTCAGAAAAGTCTGAGTTTGAATGTCACTTTTGACTAGTAATAACTGTGTGGCTTTGGGAGGATAGTATATGAATATCACTGATATGACTCCAGCTATGGACCAGCCACTGTGATGAACACAGTGATATACACAAGTATAATTTCATTTGATTCTCTTAAAAAAAACATGTGAGACACTTGTAATTCTTCTCTTCTGTTTACAGTTGAGAAAATCAATGCAATCAGAGATTAAGTTACTGCTTATCCAGGGTCACCCAAGTAGTGACTGGATTTAGATTTGTAAGACTGGATTTGAACTCAGTTCTTCCTCATTCCAGGTTCTATCCCACTGTGCCACCAGCCTATCCTTATACAACCTCTCTCAGCCTCAATTTCTTTATCTGTGGAATGGTGATAATAGCATCTCTCTCACAGGGTAGTTGTAATATTTAAATAAAATAATTTATGTAAAATGCTTTGAAAAATAAAGCAATATATAAATATGAATTATTTTTATTATTTGCAGTATCTGTATCATTAAACCCCTTTGGCAGTGTGGTTAAGCTTATGGACTTCTCAGAATAATGTTTTAAAGTAATTGAAGGAAATTACACATTTCATGAAGAGATAAGTGAAAATTAAGGTGTTATTATTTTCCATCCAAGTTCAGGGAGGAGAAAAAGGACATAGAGGGAATGAGATAAAGCAGTGTCATGGAAACCAAAGGAGAAGAGGGGAACACGAAGGAGAAGTCAGTCAGTGGTGACAAATACCACAGAAAGGTGGAGGATAATGAGGACCGAGAAAATGCCATTGTACCTGGCAATTAACCAGACAAATTAGTCTCTGGTGACCTTTGAAATGGCGGTTTCAGGAGAATATTTCAAGTTGGAACTAGATTAAAAGGGGCTGAGTAAATAGTATGGGGGGAAATAGAGGCAGATAGCATAGTCTGTAACTTACTATTTCTAGAAGTTTAGTGATAAAAGAAAAGAGTGTGATGGGATGGTTTGAAGGAGGAACAGGAGAGATAACATATTTGTAGGTGGTAGGGAATGAGTCAATAGAGTGGGAGAGATTGGAGATGCATGAGAAAGTCAGACTAATTTATCATGGTACAGTGTAAAGAGAACTGGCCTTGGAATCCAAAGAGCTCGGCTCGAGTCCCAGATCGGCTACTTACTAGTTATATGACCTTGGGTGGCTTTATTCAAAGTCTGTAAAAGGAGAATTGTATTTCTACTCCCTACCTTACAGAATCTCATGAGAATTGAATGAAATAATATAGGTTAAGAATTTTATGAACCTTAAAAAGTGATCTAATTGTGGGTTAATAATAATAACATGATTATTTCTATAAGAGATGGTGCAAAGTTGTAGATGAATTGGGAAGATATGGATTCAAGGCATAAGTGGAGGGATTATAAGGAGTCCAGACACTGGGACACAATCAGTTCTTGGGCTCTAATCTCCATGGCGTTGGGGTAGGAGTGGGGTGGGGGGTTATTACTGGATACTTGAGTCAATGTATATAGAAAGATTTTGAGAGTAAATGGTGTTATATGGGATATCAGGTCAGTCGAGTTCAGGTGGGGACAACCTGAGACACTGGCTCTGGAGGGAAGGAAAAAAGAATGCAGTGAAAGGCATGTGAGAGACAGAGAGAGACAGACAGACACAGAGAGAGAGAGAGACAGAGAGACAGCCAGAGAGAGACAGGCACAGACACAGACATAAACACAGACAGACACAGAGAGACAGAGGAGACAGAGGCAAAGAGAGAAAGAGACAAAGGAACAGAAAGGAAGGCAGAAAGACAGAGAGAAAGAGATAGAAAGATGCAGAGAAAGAGAGGGAGAAGCAAAGACTGAGAAACAGACACACAGAGAGAGACAGCGAAACAGAGAGAAAGGCAGACAGAGGCAGAGAGAGGCAGACACAGAGAAACAGAGAAAATGGCAGAGGCAGAGAGACATACACAGAGACAGAGGTAGAACTAGAATGACAGAGAAAAAGAGAGATGGAGAAACAGAGGCAGAGACAAAGAGACAGATAGAGACAGAGACCAAGAAACAGAAAAGCACACAGAGACAGAAACAAAGGCAGAGAAAGAGAGACAGAAAGAAAAGCAAACAGAGACAGACAGACACAGAGAGACAGAGATTGAGACTATCTTCACACAGCTTCACACTCAGCTAACAGAACACGTTAGCACGTGGCTGACAATAAGGCAGATAACCACAGATCACATCTTGCCATTTTGCTGCAATCTGGCTCCAGGCAAGCACTATGAAGCCACCGGGAAGGGAGAGGCAGTCTTCAGGTACCTGCTTAAACAATTGCTTTGAAATGTTCCCGGGGGAATGAGAAACTCTGATTGCTAGGATTCAGACAATTTCAAACAATCCAAGTGGGAAAGAAAAGGTACTGTCTAAAACTGCGACCTGGCCACCCAGCGTGCTTTCCGAGGAGCACAGATTAAAAAGGAGCAGTTTGTCCGCAGAAGAAGGGACGTAAAAGCAGAGGGGAAGGAAGAGAGTGGTTCAGCCAACCTGCTGGAATAGGGTCCGGAGGGCCAAAGCCCTGAGTTCATTCATTCAGCCAACATTTATTAAGCGCTAATAATGTGACTTCAGAATGGTGATGAAGCATGATTTCCGCCTCTTGGCAGAGAGGTGATAGATGAAGGTATAGAATGAGACATACATTTTCAGACACAGTTGATAGTTGATTTGTTTTGCTTGCCTATAATTACTTGTTACAAGGAGAAGTTGGTGGGTGATGAGGGTATTGTAAAAAAAAACAACACAAATCCATAAAACTTTAAAAAATGCACACAGAAGAGTGACTGGAAATGCAAGAGACAGGCAATGAAGCTTTATTATCAGTGTTAAATTAAATAGGTGTGTAGTGAGGGGAATGATTAGGGAGATCCCGCTCAATTGATTTCCCCCTAGACCAAGTGATAAAATTATAGAACATAGTGGGTGGATAATAGAAACAGTCCCCTTTACAAGATGTGAAGAACTGTGTTTATCCAGAATGAAATGATAGGAAGACAACTAGTAGTCCAGGAGCCACTGTTCTTTTGATGACCTTTTAAAAACTGGGACACAGTCTCTAGGGATCTTTTCAGGAGTTAAGGAGGGAGATAGTTCTGAGAGATGTGTGACTTCTGGCAGCAGAGAAGAGAGCAAGCTATGAAAGAAGAACCCCCTTCTTGAGAGAAAATCCTTCTTCACTTTAGGAGGGGAGATTTCTTCCCTCCTCCCAACATCCATAATCAGACATATTAAAACCAAGGAAATAGGAGACCCAGCAGGAAGGGTCTCGATTGAGAATCAAGGTAAAAGGAAGCTTTGAGGAGCAAGATCTGTATAAAGCAAACAAAGATTGAGCCCTGAGGAGTTAAAGTGTAGAGAGCAACAGATCAAGGGAGACCATCTAAGAACCTTCCTTGGCAGAGAAGCTGCACCCAGGGAGCATGGTGAGGATATCTTAAGGGAGCAAGAAGAGAGCAATAAACCTTTGTTAAGTGCCTTCTTCATGTCAGGCACTGGGCTAAGCACTTCATAAAAATTATCTCATTTGATCCTCATGACAACCCTGAGAGGTAGGAGCTATTATGATCTCTATTTTACAGTTGAGAAAATTGAGGCAATTAGAGATTTAAGTGACTACTAAGCTAGTTAACATCTGAAGCTGGCTTTGACTGTCAAAAAAAAACCCAAAACAAAATCCTGGAGTGAGTGTGAGTACCTACTTGTGCCCTATTTTCCCTAAGTATTGTGTCTTTCCACTGGTGTATTTCAAATGTGTGTCCACTCTTTCCACTAATGTTATTAGTGGTAGGGGGAGAGAATTCACCATGTTCACTGTGGGGAGGGGAGGGAGTAGTATAACTGCTCAGGCTATACTATTTCAGTAAAAGGCTTTGTACTAATTGCACCCCTGGATGGTGATTAAAGATGAAAGCATCAGTGGAGGTTTATGAGTTTGAACTCACAAAATAATATGAACCTATATCCCTTGAGGAATCAATCTGAAGTTTGTACTTGCCCCCATAAGGGCAGATACAAAGCACACTATATACCATGACTATTTTTTTTTTTTAATCCATTTCTGGTGTGAAATGGCCTTCAACAGGCATGAATATTTCTATAATTTTCCATATACTGATCCCTCTTTTAATTAGGTTATAAAGAGGAGATTAAGGAAGCAATATAGATGGCTATTATATTCAACAGGAGAAGCTAGATTGCATGATAGATAAGAGTAGTGGACCTAGAGTCAGAAGGAATCATCTTCCTGAGTTCAACTCGACCTCAGACACTATGTGACCCTGAACAAGTCACTTCACCCTGTTTGTCTCAGTCTCCTCATCTGTCAAGTGAGTTGGAGAAGGAAATGTCAAATCACTCCAGTATCTTTACCAAAAAAACCTCAAATGGTGCACCCAGAGAGAGAACTGTGGGAACTGAGTATGGGCCACAATCTACCATTTTCACTTTTTTTTTTTTATTGTTTGCTTACATTTTGTTTTCTTTCTTTTTTATTTTTTGATCTGATATTTCTTGTGAGTATAATAATTGTGGAAATATGTATAGAAGAATTGCGTATGTTTAGTATACATTGAATTACTTGCCGTCTAAGGGAGAGGGTGGGGGAATAGAGGGGAAAAAAATTGGAACACAAGGTTTTACAAGGATGAATGTTGAAAAATATCCATGCATATGTTTTGAAAATAAAAAGCTTTAATAGAAAACCTCAAATGGTATTATAAAGATTAATTTATTGTAAAACAACTAAACATTATACCCTATATTATTATCGCCCATGAATAACTTATTCCCAATTATACAATGATCCAAGACAATTCTAAAGGATTCATGAGGAAAAATACTATTCCCATCCAGAGAAAGGACTAAGGGAACCTGAAGACAAATCAATCACATTGCTTTCATTTTATTTTGTGTGTGTTTTTCTTTTTGTCTATTTTTCCTTTTACAACATAACTAATATGGAAGGAAATAGGTTCATATGGTTGTACATATATAACCTATATTAAATTGCTTATCCTCTTAAGAAGCGGGGGAAGGAATTAAGGAAAGGAGGAAGAAAATTTGGGACTCATAATACTTTAAAAACAAATGTTAAAATTAAAAAAATATATATTTAAAAAGAGATAAGCATAAGGAAAGTCCCTTGAAGCCAGGTGCAAATTTCTGTTTTGTCTCTGAACCTAACTGGTGACATTGAGTGGGCCCTTAAATCCTTACTGAGTTGAACTGAACAGAATTGAAGGACTGTATCAGAGAATTATAGAAAGAAAGGTACTATAAAATGGGAAGTTACTGACCAGGATGCTCAGTGAATGAATGATGCAAGAGGTGGTAGTTTTGAGTTGAACTCCTAAGGAGAGAGAAAAATTCTACAGGTTAAGGGTATGTTGGGAGGAAACAGTATAGATATAGGACACAATGTTAGGGAAAATGGAGGTGGCAGAGCTTGGGACATGTTTGGGGAAACAGTTGTTTGGCTCTGCTGAAGTGCTTAGTACCTGGATAAGAATAATGTAACATAAAACTACAAAATTAGGTAGCTATACAATGAATTGAGGCTTGGGAAAACTTCTAAAGATCACAAAAAAAAAAGGCTTTAAAAAATATGATAGTAGATGTGGCCAAAAAAAATAATTTAGCATTATCTCTTTTTTACAAATGAGCAAATTAATACCCAGAGAAGTTAAATGATTTGCCTAAAACTACACATTTAGCTAGCCACAAAGCTGGGAATAGATCCCCAAACTATTCTAGTGTTTTCTCTATTATCCCATACATCTTTTTTCCATATATATTGAGAGCAAGAAAGAAATAATGAATTCACATGACTGAAAAAGAATCTTAAGGTCCACTTAGACCAGCCTCTTCTCTCAATAGAACAGCAAATTGAGGTCAAGAGAGGAAGCAGTTTTTCTGACATCCAATTAAACGTAGAGCCGAGAGATAAGCCAGGTGCCATAATTTATAGCCCAAGGTGTCATGCCCTTGACCCTATCCTTAGTTCGACCCAACAATTTCATCAATGACTGTAGTGAAGATATTAAAAAATTAGATGATTCTTGAGGATATTTCTAGCTTTAAAATTCTATCATTCTGTAATTCAAAGATGGGATTATCAAATTTATAAATGGCATAAACCAGGAGAGAGATCTAATGTAGTAGATGATAGATTTAAGATTCTAAAAGATTTCTGCACCTTAGAATAAGGAATCTAATACAACAAGCTGAAATTCAATAGGGAAAATGTATAGATTTTCAGTTGGACTTTTTAAAAAAATCAAATTGTTGATGAGAAATACTTGGCCTAACAGCAGTTTATATGAAAAAGGTACAGGGATTTTAGCTGACAGCAAGTTCAAAATAAGCCAACAGGAAGCCTTACCATCAAAAAAGCTAATGTCATCTTCTGCTAAATTAAAAAAGAAAAAAAAAAAAAAAGCTAAGTGTCCAGAATGAGAGAGCTAATAGTTCTATCACATTCCATGCTGATGTGGAGACTACGTTTCCAAAAAGATGTTTAGAAGTTGGGGTATGTCCAAAAGGGTAACCAAAGTGGGAAGGGTCTGGAAACAATTTCTTATGGAAATGAATGAAATCTGGATGTTTAGTCTGCAGAAAAATAGACTTTGGAGAAATATGATCAATCAACTAGAATTTATTGTTGAGTTGTTTCTGTCCTTTCCCATTCTTTGTGACCCCATTTGGAATTTTCTCTCTGAAGTGGTCTGCCATCTCTTCTCTAGTTCATTACAGATGAGGAAACTGGGGCAAGCAGGATTAAGTGACTTGCCCAGAGTCACACAGCTATTAAATGTCTTAGGTCATATATGAATTTAGGTTTTCCTGACTCCCAGACTGGCACTCTATCCATTGGGCCACCTAGCTACTCCTCCTCAAGAATACTCTTGTGTAATATATTGTATTTAATTAGAATGGTTTTCCATTTACTTCTTCTGCTCATTTTCCAAATGAGGGAACTGAGGCAGAGTTAGTGATTTGCCCAGGATCACAAAGCTAGCAAGTGGCTGAGGCCAGATTTGAACTCATGAAGAAAAGTTTTCCCGATTCCAGACCCAGTGCTCTTGGGTACCCCAAATAGCATTTAGTAAGTGCCTACTTTATGATAGTCTATGTATTAGGGATACAAAGACAGAATAAAGGATGTTCTTTGGAAAAGAGCATGAATGAATGAATGAAAAACATTTATTGAGCACTTACTGTATGCCAGACTCTGTGCTCAATATTAAATAAAGAGAGGTTGTCCCTGCACCTGAGGAACTTTTATTCTAATGGAAGAGATAAAACATTGAGGGGAATGATAGCCAGGGACCAGCTAAACCATAGGTCATTGAGCAAGTGAAGGAAGAATCCTTTCTAAAAGCAATGGCAGTAATGATTTCATTAATATTCCCAGAGCTCCCGATAGGAAGGGGATGGGAATAGGGATGGAAGGGGGAGGAAGGAATATATATTTAAGGCAGCATTGGAAGAAGATGATGTTGTTAGGAAACTTAGGCTACGGGATGTTGTAAGCTCAGTACAACCTTAGAGAGAGAACTGAAGATTCACTGGGAATCCTTCAAGGCTGAGTGGCAGTAGTAGGAAGGAAAGAAATAGGATAAAAGGATGAAAACTATAGGAAAATTTGGTGTGTATAGAATCCCATCTCCTGCCTGCATGCCTTCCCAAAAGCTGTTTCCTATATCTGGAACCGATGCCCTCCTCACCTTTGTCTCTTGGAATCCAGAGTTCCTGGCAAGGATCAGCTCAATTACTACATCCTAACTGAGGTCTTTCCTGTTTCCCACAATTGTTAGTTCTTTTTAAGTCTCACGTGATTTTACATTTATTGTATATATATTTGTACATATTTATTTGTTTGGAAATATGTTGGTTTTTTTTTTTTTTCCTCACCTCCTTAAGGGCAAGGTCTGGATTTGTTTGTTTGCTAGTTTAACTAATTTTTAAAGTTTATTCTCATTATTTTTTGTATTCCTGATACCTAGTAAATTACTAATTACTGGGAATATAAAGAAAGGCATAAGATAGTCCTTTCCCTCAAAGAGCATACTATTTAATGAGGAAAGACAACATTTTGGGGAGAGAGAAGGTAAAAAGCTGGGGTGGGCTTGGGATGAAATCCTAAACTCCATGGTAGGAACTGTTCTGAAGAGGTGTTAGTTGTAGAAGTGGTTTATCTTGCAGAATGATGATTTTCTTCAGATCATGAAATCCAGGGGATCAACTGGATAAAAATGATGAGGCGAATTTTCTATTCTACCTAAAGTAGCAAAATGGGGAAAAACCAGCAACATCACTATGAGCTCTGAAATAAAGTCTACTTGCTTTTCAGGGATACTGAAACATCTTCAGGAATGATCTGCTCCCCAAGAACATGAGGATTCCAAAGTAACTAATCATCATACTTATTACAGAGTGACAACATCAGGCCCTTGATATTTGAACCATCTTTTGCCCTAAGAACTGCCCCACCAAGCCCATTAAATTGGTCTTATCCTTCCATGCTTCTCTTAAAAAATGGGATTCTCACATATCCGAAAGAGATCTTAAAGGAGGGAAAAGGACCCATGGGTGCAAAAATGTTTGTGGCAGCCCTTTTTGTAGTGGCGAGGAACTGGAAAATGAATGGACACCCATCGATTGGAGAATGGCTGAATAAATTATGGTTTATGAATGTTATGGAATATTATTGCTCTGCAAGATATGACCAACAGGATGAATACAGAGAGGTTTGTAGAGACTTACATGACCTCATGCTGAGAAAAGTGAGCAGAACCAGGAGATCATTGTACATGGCAATAAGAAGATTATATGATGATCAATTCTGATGGATGTGGCTCTTTCCAACAATGAGATGATTCAGACCAATTCCAATGATCTTGTGATGAAGAGAGCCATCTACACCCAGAGAGAGGACTGTGGGAACTGAGTGTGGTTCACAACATAGCATTTTCACTCTTTTTGTTGTTTGCTCAACATTTTCTTTCTAATTTTTCTTCCTTTTTGATCAGACTTTTCTTGTACAGCAAGATAATTGTATAAATATGTATGCCTATATTCGATTTATATATATTTTTACCATGTTTAACATATATTGGATTACTTGCCATCTAGGGGAGAGGATGAAGGAAAGGGGAGGAAAAATTGGAACACAAGGTTTTGCAAGGGTCAGTGTTGAAAAATTATCCTTGCATATGTTTTGAAAATAAAAAGCTTCAATAAAAAAATAAAAAAAAACCAACAGGATTCTCCTAGTAACCTGAGATAATGCTATATCTCACTAATAAATATTCCTGTTCACAGTGAAATTCCGATATAACAAAAACATTACTGAAACCCAAATCTCTTTTGAAGTCAACATCAAGGGACTACAACCCTGTCTCCTTAGTAGTTGTCTCTTGGTATTCTCAGTGGGGAGAGAGTCTAAGCTTATGTATGAGGAGCCACTCATTAGTTCTTATGTTTGGGACTTCCATAGACCTGGACAAACTGATACCCTGAGCCATGTGCAGTTAATTGACAGTTTACCTGCCATTCTCATCCATTCCCTAAATAGTGAAATTTACAGACTTGGTTTAATCCTTTAGAAGTTGTCACAGTCTGAGTAGCTTTCATCTGAGTAGCTTTGCATAGGGACAGGCGCTGAAAAGATACCAACAGACTTGAACAAAAATAGTGAATGGGTGGTGATGGGTTGGGATAACACATTCTTGATTATATCCAAGATTAAAGAAGGCCAGAAGAGATTGGATTTAAAACAAACAAACAACCAAACTAAAACCAAACAACCCCTGCTGGATAATCAGTGCCCAGGGGCTATTTTTGAGGGAAATGAATCTAAGAATTAGAAATGATGGAGTCAGAAGAACAAAAAAGCACAAAGCATTTATGATCAGGTTCACTGAATTAGTGGGAGGTTAATATTCTTAATTTCTCTTACCCTGCCATCATCAAAAAATGATGTAATTTGCTTTTATATCACCTTTGTTTTAAAATATATCCTCCCCACTCAGCCTTTCCTGGTAAACTGAGATTTAAAAAGAAAAACAATTCAGAAAACCAACAAAGACATTGATTACATCCAAAAGGAAATGCAATTTTCTTTTTCTTTAAATTTTTTTAAATTTTATTTTTTTCCTAATTATGTGTAAAAGCAATTTTTGACCTTTGTTTTTAAAACTTTCTTTCCCTCCTTCTCCTCCTCCCTTGAGAAGAGAAGCAATTTGCTATAGATGATACATGTGTAGTCATGCAAAATGTATTTCCATATTAGCTATGTTTCAAGAGAAAACAGACTTCCTCCCCCCTCAAAAAAAAAAGAAAGAAAGTGAAAGAAGTATGTTTTGATATGAATTCAAGCTCCATCAGTTTTTTGTCTGGAGGAGAATAGCATTTTCTGTCATAAGTCCTTCAGAATTTTCTTTTATTGTATTGAAGAGAATAGCTGCCATTCACAGTTGATCATTGTATAGTATTGTTGCTATTGTAATGCTGCTTCCTTGTTCTGCTCATTTAACTTTACATCTGTTTATAAGTCTTTCCAGGTTGAAGTAGCTGTGTCCAGTGTCTGCTGCTGGCTTACCAACCAGTGTCATTCTAGGACAGACAGTTACCCCATGGAGACTAACCTTTCCTGCTTTACTTCCTAAGTTATCTTGGACTGAAAAACTGTTTCACCTTGACCTTTGGTTGGATCTGCTGCTGCAGAATTTTAAAAGTTATTTGGAGAGGAATTTGGAGGAGTTCAGGTGAATTTTGGCCTCTACCATCCTGGCCCCATCTCTATACAGTTTTCTATATCCATTTTTTCTGCTTATACAATGAAGAGAGAAAGATGTATTTTCTCAACTTCTCTCCAAGATCTCATTTGACTATTATAATTTCACAGTATTTAGTTTTGTTTTATTCTTTGTATTAATATTATCATCATTTTATATATATATGCATGTGTGTGTAGTTATTTTTTTCACTCTGTATAATTTTATGAATTCTCATGGTTCTTTTAATTCTTCATATTTATTATTTCTAATGGTACAATAATATTCCATTACATTTCCATACCATAATTTGTTTGTGTATTTCACAATTGATAGGCATCTGTTTTTATTTTTTGCTACCATAAGAAGTGTGACAAAGAATATTTATATATAATCTATATGAGACCTTTTTTTCTGTTTTTGGCCTCCTTAGGAGGTATATGTTTAGCCATGGGTATCTGGGTCAGAAAATATGGACATTTTAGGTAATTTTTTAAAAACATCATTCTAAATTACTTTTGTAGCCTTTAGAAGCTTAAGGTTTCTTATTCTAATTAATACACACTAATGAGCTAAGATTTTTGGCATAGGGTCTTCGGGACCCTCTCCCTAGTAATATACAGATATTCCTAAGGGATTAAAGGAACTTCTTTGTCTAATCCCACCATCTCAAACCACCTATAGTGTGTGCTTCCCAGTATCAATTACCAGTGATTAGAACCATAGTTTTTTGTAACTAATTAATAATAATCACCTTTACAAAGATATATTTCCTAAGAAGATATAGCAAGAAGAGAAATTACAAAAGTTTCCCCCCAGTACTTGGGTACACACTTTTTCCTAACTATCTGAAGTTCTAGAAAGAGTAAGTTCAAGCCTAATGTGACTGCCAGGTATGTCCCACTATGATCATTTTCTAAGGTAACATAGTCAATGGATGATTTTTTATAACTCCTTATTGGCTGTCTTAAATCTCTGTTGAGTAAAGTAGGTCTCTCAAAATTTTGCTCTTCACTATTTGTCTTGTGACAAATTCTAGCATGGACTCCAGAGTTCTGGTAACTCACTCCTGTGCCCTTTACTTCTGTGCTCACAGGTTCCAAGTCATCATTAATACTTTTAGTCCAAACCAAGAAAGATAGACTTAGTAGAATCGGAGGCAGTAGCAGGGCCACATGCTCACTGTCTACATAGCAGTAGTCCTAACAGTTTATTCTCCACTTGCAAATTTATAGCATTTCTTACCTCTGCACACAAACACAGCTAAGCAGGAAAGAACAAAAGAGGAAGCTCTCTAACTGGTTAATGCCTTTTGAATATAACCCAGTTCTACCTCAACAGAGATAATCAATAGTCTGTCTCCTCACCATATGATTAGCAGACTGGAACCAGTTACAGAATATCTATAGACATTCCCAGTTGGAAAGCCTTTCCATTATATGTCATCATGGTTTTCTAAAAGCAAGATCTTTAGCTTCTTCTGTGTGGGTTGACTTCCTGCAAAGTATGTTTCTCTTGTTCTAAGGATTGAACTCCTCCATTGCCAAACCATATATTCCAGAAGGATTGGACATGTTTCAGCTCTACCAATGATATATTAATATATTTGTCTTCCCATAATTTCTGGAGCACTATTTTTTTCTTTTGTCATCTTTGTCAGTTTGCTCTGCATAAGGTGAAAACTTCCCTATGACTGACCAAAGTTTACATTCTTTTTCTTTTTTAGAGAGTATTTTTTGTTTATATCTTTTGATCACTTATTTATTGAGCAATGACATATATATATATATATATATATATATATATATATATAATAGCGATTACTTGTTCCATGAAGACCAGGTATGTTACATTTCACTCTTCTTCAGGGGTTCCTTTCATAGGGGTAACACTTAAGGGTTAGGATAAAGGCTTCCTTTCTAAAATATATAGAGAATTGATTTAAATTTTTAAGAATACAAGTCATTCTTCAATTGATAAAAGATCAAAGAATACAAACAGATAATTTTCAGATGAAGAAATATAAATCATTTTTAGTCATATGAAAAAATGCTCTAAATCACTGTTGGTCAGAGAAATACAAATTAAGATAATTCTGACATACTGCAACATAATTCTCAGATTGGCTAAAATGACAGGAAAAGATAATGATGAATGTTGGAGAGGAAAAGTAGGATACTAATACATTGTTGGTAGAATTATGAACCAGCAATTTCTCTACTGGGCCTGTATCCCAAAGAGATCATAAAAAAGGAAAAGGACACATATGTGCAAAAATATTTGTGGCAGAGCTTTTTGTAGTGGCAAGAAACTAGAAACTGAGTGGATGCCCTTTAGTTGGAGAATGACTGAATAAGTTATAATATATGAATGTTATGGAATATTATTGTTCTATAAGAAATGATCAGCAGGATGATTTCAGAGAAACCTGGAGAGACTGACATGAACTGATGCTAAGGGAAATGAGCAGAAGGAGGAGATCACTGTACATGGTAACAGCAAGATTATACAATGATCAATTCTGATGGACAAAGCTCTTTTCAACAATGAGATGATTCAAATCAGTTCCAATGATCTTGTGATGAAGAGAGCCATCTGCACCCAGAGAGAGGATTGAGGAAACAGTGTGGATCACACCATAGTATTATGGTGTTATTTGGTTCCATTTTGTTTTCTTTCTCATTTTTTTCCCCTTTTTGATCTGATTTTTCTTGTGCAGTATGATAATTGTGAAAATATGTAGAGAAGAATTGCACATGTTTAATATATATTGGATTACTTGCCATCTAAAGAAGGGATGGGGGGAAATGTGGAAGAAAAAAAATTTGGAGCACAAGATTTGGAAGGGTGAATGTTGAAAACTATGCATATGCTTTGAAAATAAAAAGCTTTTAAAAAATAGGGGTAACACTTTAATATGGTACGTAAATCTAGTCTCTCATTGACACAAGCTCCCCTGTTGATGTTCCCTTGGTTTTAGGGATCCCCTGAACCCCAGTTCCATTTAGTCACTTAACAGTCAGAATAGTTTTTACAAAGGACTATTGAAATCAGTGCTAAGAACAGCCATACAAACATCCCTTTTTTAGGTCCTGAGGCCCTGATTCTCAGGTTTGAAGATTCTGTTTCATTTGTCTTTTTCAGGTCTAGGAATAAATGGTAGAATCCTAGACCTGGACTTGAGCCATAGTAACCCCACAGCAGGATTTGGGGTCAGGGAAGCCCCAAGAAGCCAGAGTGCTCAGGACTAAATCTCAAAGTGAACTTTGAAACTTAGTGTCTATATTGAGATCAACTTAAACTGAGAATCTGATCTTCCCTTTTCTAGAGATTGAGGTGGTATAAAGAGGATTATACTCTCTTGTATTGGGAAAGGGGATCTTTGTACGACTGTATACACATATATATAGTTAACATATAATATTCCTAATATATAATTATGCTGTAATACAATAATATAATTAAGTAATAAAAGAATTCTCTCCACAGTCAATTTTTAGAGATGCCTACATTTCTTCCTTCAATCTGTTAATGATGTGACCTTTTTTTGTCCATCCCATTATTTCTAATATTTAGCCCCTTATTCCAAGGATTAAAGGATAGATTTGAGTAATTATTCTTTAAGGAGGGAGAGAAAAGCAGTGTAGAAAAATAGGAATCTCTTCTCTGTTGGAGATACACTCATTCTGTTTTGGGAAGCTCCAAAATTTGGCCTTCTAATGCTGACAAGAGACATTTAGACAACCAGTAATTGAGATCTCTCACCAAATCCCTTGTCATTAGTAATAGGACTATGCAATCTATGTAGCCTCAATCTGCTCTTTATTTTGCAAGGGATTCTGCTTCAAGCAACCCCAAATTTCTCACATTTATTGTGTTTTATTGCACAGATCACAGCAAAAGTGATGTTAAGCTATCTGTCCTCTCCCACTTCCCACTCCCATTTCCTTCAAAATATAAAGGAAAGTAGAAGACAAAACATACTCAGGAGAGTTTTCTACAGTCTCAGAGCACAAGAAAGTGGTACAAAAAGATGTACATAGTAACAGCATTCAAATCTCTTCTAATCAATTCAGTAGCTGAAGAAGAATTCTCTTAGTTGACATTTCCTTTCTCCAGCCAATCAGTAAGCTCTCAGAAAATCAAAAATGCAAAGCCTATCTGACAGCTTAGCTTCCATCAGATTCTGAATTCTATCCTCTATAAACAACTTTTCCCATTGCCTTTGTTTTTGATCCTATCCTTTAAAAAAGAGTATTTATTTATTTAAAACAAATGCAAAATAGAAAAAAGATTGAAAAAGAAATAAAATGTCATGGGCACAGCAGACCATTAGGATAGAAAAAAGTGTAAAAATAAATTTTCATTTTAAGAAAACATATATAATAAAGAAGACTTTTTTTTTTACTCAGAACTGTCCATCTTTTCTTTGTTTCCTTGTAGGTTTTCTTTTGTTCTGTGCTGTGCATTTTTTATTTTATTCTTTTTTTCCCCTTTCCTCCCTCCCACCTCCCCCAAACAGACTACATATTTATGTATACATAAATAGGTGCACACATATACACAAATATAGACTTAGATACATATGTACATATACATACATAGACATACATCTAAAACAGTATTCTTATGGATGACATATAATGTATATTTCTCTCTTTTGGATTGAATCTCTTTAAATTTTGACTTTGAGATCAATGATTAGCCTATTTTTTTCTAACAATTCTACTCCTGATCATTGTTATTGTGTTTGTGTATATCTCATTTCCTCTCCCTACTGACTCTTCTACTTCTAACCACTAACTTGCCTAGTAACTTATTCAACCTCCATCCCATCAAGAATCCCTTTCTTAGAGGAAAAAAGGGATTCATTTTTAATTATATGTTAGTGACAACATTTAAATGATTTCTTTTCTCTTTATACATGTACTAACCAAGAGGAAAGAAGACAGATGAAACTTAAATAACTCATTTTTGCTTATTTTGATCAAATCTGACAGAATTTATGAGCATTAAGTATTTAGTTATAATCAATTTTTTATTTCATTTTTAATTTATGAAATAAAATGAGCATTTTCATAACAATAGGGAAAAAAAGAATCCCTTTCTTATTCATCCCCACTCCCTATTTCACTCCCTCTTTATCCTCTCTTCCCATTGTTCTACACACCTTATCCTACCTATTCTGGTTAATCTACATATGGATCTGTATCCTACTTTATCCTCCTCTTATTTCTTTATAAATTTTGGAGGGTTTTAAACCCTTCTGCATATGTGTATATATATATATATATATATACTGTTCCCTCTTTAATCCATTCCTGATGTGAGTAGGATTTCAGAGCTACAAGCCCTTTTCCCCCACCTAATTCCTCTGCGGCAATTCTTGTTCTTGTAACTCATATACCATAATTACTGTTTTTACCTTTTCCTATATGATTTTACTTTTTAGAATCACATCATATTCAAATCTACCCCAATCTTTCTTTTGAACTACCCAATTACTAATGATAATCTTAGACACATGGATTCCATTTCTACATATAAAACATAAGCACTTTGTCCTTATTGAGAACCTTGAAATTAGTCTTTGATCTTGACTCTTATATGTCAAATTTTCTATTAAGTTTTGCATTCTATCCTTAGTTTACTAGGATTTCTGATCTCAGCTCACAATCTGGCTTTTTTTATCTCTGATTTTTTTTTCCTATTGGCTCCTTAGACCTCTTAATGCCTAAAATTAGAGCTTCCTGATATTTGGTGACTCATCCTTATAATAAATTGCAAATAAATAAAGTTTTTGTTCATATGTAACATATAAAACAAAAATCATATAAATAGAAAAATAAGTACATATACACAAAAAGAATGTATAAATTAAAATGTGTATGTAAAATTAAAATATATATTATATATAAAAGATATATTTCTTGATTTATATATACAAATGAGTCAATGGACCACAGTATCCTGAAACTTAGTTATAACTTTAGTCACTGCCTCTACCTTCAAAGAGGTCTTCTCAGTAGTTTCATTTGAGAGGCAACGTTTTTCTGATCCCTGCAACAGTCTGTATTTTTCCTCAACAGTTTATATGAGAGACTCTTTTTTTCATTGTTGATTTTATTGATTTTCCTTACAAAGATTTTTTTCCCCTGTCCCTTTAATCAACCAAACTGATTACATATAAAAGGGATAGCACTTTACACATAGATTGTTTGAATGGTCAAGTCGATGATCCATGAAGAGTGGCAATATCAGGTTTTGCAGTGTCTCAGTGTTTTTGATCCAAGTGGTAAACCAAAAACTCTGTGTCATCCACCAGGTCATAGAGAGTAAAAAAGCTGAATTATAACCACCATCACCACTTTCCTTTGATCAATAGTTTATGGGATTCCTTTTTAAAATGAAAAGGCATTTCTTCAGTTTTTTTACTCCATTGTTTCACTCTTTCCCTCACCCATGTGACACATATATATGTATATATATATATATAAAATGTGTGTATGTATATATAATATATATTTACATATATGTGTGTTTTGTATATATGTGTATATGTATTTTATATATATATATGTATATATATAAATGTTGCTTCCTTGAAGACGCATTCTCTGCTTTTTCAACTATTTCCTTCTTTTTCCTTCTACCTACAAGATCCTTCAAAACAAGTAAGCAAACAAACAAACAACCAGTTTTCCTTAACCCTGCTCCCCCATACCTCTACTACAAATCCAAGTTCTGTCCATAATTGGTATAAAAATTGTATTGTAGTAATCCTCCAACATAAATTCAATCCAGTTATTTTTATTTTAATGGAAGAGTTAAAAGTAGGAAAATTTTTAAAGTTAAAAAGTGTTTATATTATGGTCCTAAAAGGGGTGTGTGTGTGTGTGTGTGTGTGTGTGTGTGTATGTGCTTTCTTATGCCCCAGGTGCTGCTTTTAGAGGTTATTCAAGGTGAACCCCATGTTTTTTCCATCAAGGACCTGTCCAGACTAATTGCAACATCCACTCTTTAAATAAGCATGTTCCTTCCTGTGGCCTGGATTTTGGATATTACACACTTTTCTGCCTCAGAAGATCTGAACTGAACTGAAATTTCTTTTGGGGACAAGAGGGAGAGGCGGAATCTCCCCCAAGTGCTGTGGAGTCTCCATGCTCTTGGTCAGTGCTTGTCACATGGGGCCATCCTGTCATTCTGCCCCATTGTCAGCCTTTTATTGGTACTTTTGTTTCCTTGGGCCTGTTTAGAATCAGCAGTAAGATGAATCAGCAGATTGGCCTGCAGGGAAACTGGCCCAATGCCAGCCTGATGCAGCTCCTGGCTTAGGCTACTGAGCTTTAGCAATAACTGGAAAGATGGAGGCAAAAGCCACCTCTCAGGTTCGGGAAATGAACTCATCTTTGGCTCCTCTGTGGAGAGCTAACACTGCCAAGGAGGAGAGCTAGAGCTCAGCTAGCAGCCTTGAGATGAGGAGACAAGGAATGAGGAAGGGGAAAGGCAGATGAATTGATTAAAGTAAGAAATATCTCAACTTTCCGACTGATAACGTGACATTTCAGAAGTCCTTCCCACTGAGTTGAGACCCCCACATTTGCCAGGACTAATCTTCATCCCACCCTAGTCATACCTACCTCTTAATCTCTTTGAAAAAAGCTAAATTAATAAGAAATCAAAAGATTGGAGAAAGACCAGAGACATTCAGTTAATTGGGTGCTTGCTACATGAGAAATTTTAATTGCCCGAAGTAATGGGGAATACTTCATTTCTGCCTCTTCTCCAGTTGGTCCATCAATTTGAATTTCTACCTCCATATCCCACCTTTCCTCCAACAGGTTGATTCTGCCCTGTTAAGATCTGACTTGATTAGATTCCTTTTTTTCTTCCTAGTCAGTCAACAAGCAATTATTAAGCATTGCTCATGTGCCAGAGCACTATACTGAGTGCTAGAGAGACAAAGAAAGGCAAAATCACTGGTATGCAAAGAACCAGGTACATATAGCATATACAGAGTAGATGGAAGGTGATCTCAAAGGGAAAGGACCAGCAGGGGGTGGAAACCAGAAGAGGTCTTTTGCAAAAGGTAAGATTTAAGCCTTTAAGGAAGCCAGAGAAAGCAGGAGTTAGAAATGAGGGAGAGTGTTTTAGGTATGGAGGGCAGTCAGTGGAAAGACCTGAAACTAGGACATGATACATCACGCTCAAGAAACTCCAAGAATGCCGGCATCAGGGCATTGGAAAATACTTGGAGGGCTGTAAAGAATAACATGGAAAGAAAGTCCTTTGCTTGATCAATGGTTCTATTGACTGCACTGTACCCCTTTATCTCTTCTTTCCATTTTTCCTTTGGTTTAGACTGGATTTATTCTTGATCCGACCTACTTCATAAAAGAATCTAGAGGCATCCCAGGCTGCTGTAGGTAGATTCTAGAGTCCTTCCCGACTGAGATTTTGTGATTCTGTTCTAGGTTAGAGGATTTACTTGGGAAAAGGATGACATGGGAATGATAGTAGAATTGATAATGGTGATAAACCATTCAGCTGGATGAATGAACTGATGTTGCATTGACAATCATAGAGGTGGAACTGCTGACTTCATGGTGCACTAAATGCAGTTTAGTTTGAGTGCGTATATAGGCTCCTTTACGCCTATTTAGATTCAGCACAAGACGATATTAGCCTAACTTTGGGTTCTCTGCCAGCTGTGTCTTTACATAGGTAAGTTAAAAATCCAGACCTTTATCAGCGGCAAACAATCCTACCCAAAAGGCCTAAATTCCCATTGATTACCATCCAATATACTTGAAAGAAAGAGCAAGCCCCCAATTTCTGCAAAGCAAATTAACAAACAGTTATCCATTACTTGCCATTTTCAAGACTGGTATTAATTGTCTATAGGTCTAGTGTCTGATTTTCTTCTATGTGTGACTAATTAATTTAATTATTGGTCTTCTGATAACCATGAAAATATATGCTAACTAGGCTAAGCCAAGACCTGTCTATAATTTTGTTTCCTCTTTACCCATCACCAGATAAGATCTTTTGTTTGGGAACGACCAGCCTGCAACTCTGGCTTTCAGCCTCTGAGATATCATGACAGGACTAAAAATGAGCCTCTTGGGCTCTCCCTTGAAATTAAACCTTTAGAAAGGTCAGTGTTGAAAGAAGTCTGTTCTCATTCAAAAACTAATGATGAAGTTTATGGATTTTCCAAGTCCTTTTGTACAGAAAGATAGGACCTTATTCTAGTCTTGTTCCAGAATCCTTTGCAGGTGATATAGTTTAGCTAACCAAAATATATCCCAGATTCTTATATATACATATATATATTATATATATATCATATATATATATATATATATATATATATATATATATAATTGGGTCTGGTATCAAGAATATCCATTGTTTTCTCAAAATAACCCCGAGAGGTAGATGCTATCATCCTTATTTTACAGATGAGGAAAGCAAGGTACCTAGAGATACCTTGCTCAGGTCTACACAGCTAGTAAGTATATGAGGCTAGATTTGAATCCAGATCATCATAACAATTAGAGCGACACAAAACTGAAATGGATTGTCTTAGGAAAGAGGAAGACCCAAGATCTAGAGAGATGGTTATTTGTGTGGTATGTTGTAGAGAGGATTTTTTTCAGTGTTGTGTTAGACTACATGACTTTCTGAGACCCCTTCCAATTTTGATATTCTGTAATTTTGTATGGGGCCATGCACATAGTAGGTGATTAATCAATATTTCTGCAATTAAATTTCAAGCAGGTTGTTTTAACTGTGGATGTACCTCATCTTTACTTGTTCCATCCAAGGATTCTATGGAGGACACAGCACTGACTTTACTTCTAGACAAGGCTTTGCTTCTCAATTCTAGCTAGGAGTAGACACTGGAAGACTAAAAGAATATCAGAAAGACAGTCCTCATTCAGCATTTGGTTCAACTTGGAATGAGAGTGTACAAATTCTAGTCCTGCAGACCGAAGATATTTCTTCCTTAAGATCACTTAAGGACACTATAGGCTGTTATTACCTATGAGAGTTAAGGCTGCCCATGGCTGGTGCCATTTTGGTTAGTGAAGCTTTTTATATGACCTAATCAAATATGCTATTAAATAAAAGTAGATAAGCAAAATTTAAAAATAGAGCTTAAGAACCTCTTTTTTTTTTTTTTTCTAGCACGAGTCATCTCTTTCCCAGCAAACCATTTAGTAACAGCAAAGCTGGATAAATTATTCTATTCAGAAGTTAAATGGCAAGCAAGGAGATTTGATTTTCCCTTTCCACTATCTCCTACCTCACAAGCCCAAATCAGAAGCCAGGGCTCTGTCTATCTGCATTAAAAAAAAAAAAAAGCAAAAGTTAATATGGGATTTTTTTCCCCTTCAATGCTGCCTCCTCTTCTTTAGTACTGCCCTGTCTAACCCTCATGGGTTCCCTCCTTCCTCTTACTTTAGTAGCATTTGTCTCAGCCATTCATTTGGAAATTAATCAAGTAATAAAACTCTATTGTTCTTCCAACATATGCCCTCCTCAAATGATCATCTTAGTCCAGCTTGCCTTTTCATGATCCCATTTGGGGTTTTCTTGACAAAAATGCTAGATTGGTTTGCCATTTCTTTCTCCAGCTCATTTTTACAGATGAGGAAATTGAGGCAAATGAAGTAAGGGAATTGTTTAAGGTCAAACAGCTAGTAAAGGTCTGAGATCACATTTGAATTCAGATCTTCAGACCCAGTAATCTATTTGCTTCACCCCCTTGTTGACCTAATAAAGTTCTAGCTCACATTTCATAAGGTTTGATACTTTACAAGGTACTCTTCTTATGACAACCATGTACAAATGATAGTAAGGTATTATTATCCACATTTTACTGATTGGAAAAATTATTTTAGAAACTTTATTTGCTTGTATTTTTAAAAAATAGTTTAGAAACTTTAGGGGCTATTTCTAGAGTTATCCAGATAATGTGACACACTAGAGCTGGGCATAGAATTCAGATTTCCTGACCCCAAGTCTAGGGCTCTTTCCACTATATTATTATTTCTGAGTCAATAAGGACTTTCTGATCTCAGAAGATAAAAATTAGGCTGTGAATGTAGCAGCAGCTAGAAGCAACTGGAGTTGTGTTCTTTGGTTGTTTCATTTGTATTCAATTCTTCATGACCTCATTTGGAGTTTTCTTGACAGATACTAGAATGGTTTCCCATTTCCTTCTTTAGCTCATTTTACACATGAGGAAACTGAGGCAAACTGGGTAAGTGACTTGCCCAGGGTCACATAGCTAATAAGTATCTGAGGTTGAATTTGAGCTCAGGAAGATCAATCTTCTTGACTTAAGGCCCAATATTTTATCTCTTGCACCATTTAGCTGCCCCTGAAAATTTTGTTGATGTGGTTTAGTTATTTAAAAACCTTTTTCTGAGAAGACATCTATAGATTTCACCACACTGCTAAAAGAGCCCATGACCCCAAAAAAGATTAAGAATTCTTGATCTTGTTTTACAGATCAGGAAACTGAGAGCACAGAGGCTTGTCCTAAGTAACAAGAAGCAGAATCAGTTGAATACTTAAATAGGTTTTCTTTGTTTGAAGGGAATAATCAATTATATTTCTTTTATCCCTCTCTTTCTCCCAATGGCTAGGTCCATGTATAAACTTTATACTCCTAACATATTCCTGACTCCACCAGTGACTAGGACCTAAAGTAGATACTTGCTGAACCCCTGAGTGTGGGCCAGGAATCGGTGTGGCCCTTATCCAAGGCATTAGGCCATTGCTCCCTTCCAGACCCTTTTCTTTAGGGTGACTGACAGCAATCTAACCCACTACTCCCCAGTTATTACTGGGGCTCCTCTAGTTGTTTAAATCCCCATGGGAGCCCTCCTTTTCAAGTCAAAGCTCAGCCTGGGAGGTGAGGGAAGTAGCTGATAAGAAGGCTGAGGCTTTAACAAAGAAAGCATTCCTGTTTATTTGTCTTTTGTAGCAGTGGGCTGATTTCCAAGGATCTGCAATCTCCAGTTTGGTTTAGACAGGTACCAGCAGCTTTTGTGTTTACCTCGGTGGCTGGCAGGTTATTCAAGCTTCTTGGCCTTAAGGTCTCAAAGGAGCAGCTTCTGAGCCAAGGTTGCCATCTTGTCCTCCCATGTCATCGCTCTGGGTACTACAGCATACAGCTGCTCCTTGTTCTAAGTGACAAAAGGGAATCTTTATAGGGAAGACTGATCAGTTTCTTTGTTAATTCTGGGGGACACAGGGCAGCCACCCAGGCTTTTCTAGGTGTCTTGTTTGTTGTTCATTTGTTTTTCAGTCAAATCCAATGCTAATATTGGATAATATGATGTGACTTTATATATTTGTTATATGTGCACTTGGAGTACAAAATGTTGGTCTAATCCTAGTTTCTGCCAAACTGATTTCCAGTTTCCCAATAATTTTTGTTAAATAGGGAGACCTTGCCCCAACAACTGGTGTCTTACTAGGTTATTATACTTCTTTAAAATGTTTTCTCCACAATACACTTTGAATGGAGCAACCTTTTATCGTTGTTAGTGAAAGTAGTGTTATCTTTATTTGAAGAGACTTTAAATGACCTGCCTATTATCATCATTAATGAGCGTGTGAGTCAGGATTTTAACCTAGGTCTCTCTATTGCAAGGCCAGACCTCTTTCTAATATATAAAGCTACTTTCTTAGGAATCACTGAGACGTATCCTGTCTGATCTATTCAATAGATGATTTTTTTTAGTAATATGGTTTTAAGTTTTTGTGTATCTCCCTATTAGCTAGTGCACTCCCTCCCAAAAAACATTGTATTTAACTTTTTTTTCTCTCTGTATATGTATTCATTTCATATTTATACTGTGTATATTGTCTCTCCCATTATATAAACTTGAAAGCAATGATTGATTCATTCTTGATGGAAGAAAGGTACTCAGATATTTAAGTGACTCTGGGATATTATGGGCACACGATGTTCCCTCCAGCATCCATGCCCACCATTCCACTTGATTGGTTCATATTTACCCGTTAGTTTGCCACAGTGGCTGTATTCTGTGTGTCAAAGCATGTCTCCCTCAATTTCCTCCTGGTATCATGAGGATCCTGGTGGAGGACTTTGACTGTCCAGCTATTGTTCTTCACTGTGCTCATGTGATCTGCCCTTTTTCTAGCCTACATTTCCCTGATAATTCCCTTCTAATTTTTAGTAAAATCTGCCTTTGGATCATTAATACCCAGCACAATTTTCAGGCACAGAGTAGGGACTTATTAAGCAGGTACTTAATAAATGGACTGATGCTTTTCTACTGTTTTGTGCTAAGTTTATATCTCCCTTTGTTAGAAATAAGAGGGATGCATATGAGAGAGAGAGAGAGAGAGAGAGAGAGAGAGAGACATCTTGATAGCAGCAAAAATGTAAGGGAGTCAGGGATGGGGAACCCATGGCCTGAAGTCTTTTGTGACCATTTGTTAGGTTCTTGAAATACAAGTCTAAAGCTAAGGGGAATTTTCATAATCATTGTTCAGCCAATTCAATTCAACAAGCATTAAGTGACTGACACAAAACTAGGTGACAGAGATACAAGAGAAACTGGAAATAAACCTTGTTTTCTGAGTTTTCCCTGTGCAGGACACATACCATGCCCAGGAATACACAGGCTACAGAATTTGGAGACAGCGCTAATGACTGGAGGCAATTATGGAAGGCTTCATGTAGGAAGTGGCTCCTGAACTGAGCCTTCAAAAAAGATGAGGATTCTGAGAAGGAGAAGGGTGTCAGGAATGCCTTCCAGGAGTAGGGAAAGGTTTGCATGTATGCATGATGATAGACTTTATAGACTAGTTTAACTGGAAGGCAAAGCTCTTAAAAGGAAATGCTGTATGTAGTACCTGAAAATATTTAAAAAAGGAATTTTTATAGGATTATATTGTATAAATCATAACTCAGCTCCCATCTCACCTATTCCAGGAGGCCTTTTTGGGTGTCCCTAATTGCTAATGAATTCTTTTGGATAGTCTGTCATTATCTACTTGTTCCCATGTTGTCCCCTCCTTCAGAATGTAAGTTCCTTGAGGATAAGAATCTGGGATGGGGGAGGAATAAAAGTGGGGGGGGGGTTGAATTTATATTTTTCTTTGGAAGCCTAGTGTTTAGCCATAGGGCCTAAACATTTTTTTAAAAATTATTTTATTTTTAATTTAGGGAATAAAATAAACATTTCTATAACAGAGCATGATGATAATAATAATAATAGGATAATTGCTTCTGGACCTGCAAATATCTTATGTACTAGTTTCTATTCCTTCTAAATATATGAAAAAGTTATCTTGCAAATTTTTTTCTTTCTTTTTTTTCCCCCTTTTCCCTCCTTACCCTATTTTCCTTCTTTGTAGAGACCAAAGAACTAGAAATTGCAAAGATGCCCATCAGGTGAGGAATGGCTGAACAAACTATGTATGATTATGATGGAATACTACTCTGCTATAAGAAATAACAAGTTCATCAATCTTGGTGGAAAGATTTGCATTAAATAATAAGGGAAAAAATGAGCAGAACCAAGGGAACATCGTATACAGTAAGAACAATATTGTTTTAACATTGACTTTGAGCAAATAAGTCATTTTGATGATTATAAATATCCAAATGAACTACAAAGGACAAGTGAAGAAAACTCTGTATGTGGAGAAAGAGCTAATAAGTAGAAATATATATATATATATACCTACTTGTGTCTAATGATAACCAATAGTAAGCATTTAATAAATGCTCGTTTAGTGACTTCTGGACCCTGTGGCATTTTCTGGGAAGCAGGTGCCTGAGGCCCAAACAAAGTCGTGCGGTTTGGTGGGCCTTGACTTGTCTGACAGTTACTGGTAAGGAGGGTGGGGTGGCTTCAGGTAAAGCAGCTTGTATTTCCTAAGATTCAGTACTTGCCTCTTGATATTTTCTCCTGCTATTCTGTTCCTGGGAGACATGCTCCACCCTACTGCCTCAGCTCTGTCTTCTGTGCCGGTGAATTGAGTCACTCTCTTAGGGTTCACTTTCGACTTACTAGACATTTCCACTTGGACACCCTGTCCTTGAGTCAAATTTAACATATCTAAAAATTAAATGAATCTGCTTTTCTGCCTCTCCACTCCTGATGAATACTTATTCCTTTTGACTTCTCTTTCTTTTTACCCCTAAAATGTAGCCTCTTATATGAGGTTAATGTTGATAGGTATCATGCAATTTATCACCAAGGACTTTGGTTAGAGTGACTTCCCTCTTCACCCTCTTTTGAAAGTTTCCTTACTGTAGAATAGGTACTCAAATGTTCAAGTGGACCTGTTATATCACAGGTACACAATGTTCCCTCCAACATCCAGTTGAGTGGTCTATGTTTCCACAATAGTTATATTCTATGAGCCTCCATGGGCTGAAAGCTATCTCAATTTCATCCTCAGGTTTTCTTAAGAACTTTAAAATTGATTGTCTGACAAGGGAGACACTGGCATAAGACTACCCAGCATAGTGTGCCCTCCTCAGAGAAGATTCTGTGCTACATAAGCAAAGCAGAATTAAATTAGCCCAAAAGAAACATGAGATGTGCAAAGTTAGAGAAGTCCCCCAAATGTTCAAAGGGATTATTTATGTCTGACCTGTGGCAGGGCATCCCAAGCTCATATTGGTCTGATTAGGCATAGTTGGACACACTGTAACTCAATTCTAATGTAATGATATAATTTTGTCCTCTTTGAGAATAAGGGATAGCCATTTATTATGAGGATGGGGCAAATAAGTGGCCCAGTGGATAACTAGAATTAAGAAGTCCTGAGTTCAAAACTGGATTCGATATTTGCTGTGTAATCCTGGGCAAATCACTTAAACCTTGTTTGCCTCCGTTTCCTTATTTGTAAAAATATTCTGGAGAAGGAAATGGCAAAACACTCCAGAATCTTTACCAAGAAAACCCCAAATGGGATCACAAAGAGTCAAATGTGACTGAAATGACTGAACAGCAATTAAGAGGATACTAGTGGAGGATTTTGTCCACTTGATATCTTTCCCTGAGCTCATGTGGTCTGTCCTTTTTTTTACCACACATTTTCCTGATAACACTTTATGTCATTATTACTTAAAATTACTTTCTTATTCTAAGTTTCAGCTTTGTTCTTGTTTATCATATATATATTTCTCCATTACTTAGAAAATAGAGGAGAGAGAGAGAGATCCTGGTCCTGGGGTTTCACTAGGATAGGGATCTCTTAAGTTAGGGAATTCCCTCTCTCAAGGCAAGGCAAGAGCCTTCTCTGCAACTAACAGTTTTCAAGAGTTGCCCAGGACCCTTGAACCCAGATTTTCCCTACACAATGTTATAGGTAGACAATGTAAAATAGAACATCCCACTGTGTAAAGCTAGTAACTTCTATTGTTACAGTTTAACTAACAGACTTGTCATACAAAATGCTAAAGCCAAGAATTCTAGATGATCCATTTCAGATGCCAGTGAAAAAGTAGTATTATTCATTCTTATTCAGAATGAAGAAGAAAATAAGATAGATGTGTGTTTTTTTTTAAGGGGGTGGGATTGGAAAATAAATTCCATGAGGTTTCTATGGAACAAGAAAGTAAATCTTTAGTGGAAGATAAACCTAAAAGGGAGGCTGGGGATCTATTGTAAAAGCCATGAATTGGTGATTAGTTATCAAGGTAGTGATTTCAAGGAAATATTCAGAGGAGCTAAGAAATAGTTGAAGGATGGCAGGGGAAAAAATTGGAGCCTGGGAAAGGAAATCAATGCATGATGCTTCCTGCACATTTTATATGTAGCATAACATAACACAAGACCTGGTGCATGATAGGTGCTTAATAAATGCTAGTTAACTATTTTTTAGCTTTCTTTTTTATTATGAGATTAAATGATCACCAACACACACGAACATTTCAGTATACAAAGAACAGAAATGAGGACCGCATATAAATTTCAAAATTCTGCTATACATATTCTAAAGTGTAGAAACAAAATCGCCTAATTTACATCCCTTTCTGAATTGCTTTCAGAACAGGGAACAATAATCCAAATGTGATCTGCAAGAGGAGATCTGCCTTCTAAAGGCAATCTTGGATCATAATCTCTGGCTGATTATGTTAAGTGACTATCTCTTGTTGAGTTTGAAGGACAAAAGGCCCCCAGAGTTTTTGACTTGAACTGTTGTCTAGCCATTCTTTCCTAATCTTATGCAAGTGAAATATAGGAATTACATTTTTCTTTATCAAATTTCATTTTGATATATTTAGTCCATAGTTCTAGCTTTTTCAGGCAACTTTGTTTTCAATCTCTCTCCCATTCATCCTTGTGAATCTCCTTTCATTGGTTCCACAGTCACAGATCTCAGAATTGGAAGGTTCCTCCAAGTCACCTATAACAATCTAAACCTCAATGAGAATCCTTTCTATAAAAGAACAGTCAAATGTTTATCCATTTTCTGACTAAAGATATCCAATGAGAGGAAACCTGATATTCCCTATGACAGCCCATTTCCCTTTCAAAAAGCTGTCATTGCTTATGTAGTGTAATTATCCCAATACCTACTCACACTTAAGAGTAGGAGCCCTGGAGTATGGCTACTCTACCTCCCCTCAGAGTCTAGGGTAGTCCTAAATGGTTGAGGGTTGTCTTTCTAACTCTCTTGATAACCCAAATCACCCACTAGTATGCTTCTCCTTGATTACCACCTACATCATTATCATTTGATACCAATTAGTCATCTAATGCTAATTTGTTTTTTTATTCATTTTGTTTGGGCCCAAATTTTCATGATCTCATGTGGAGTTTTCTTGGCAAAGATACTGGAGTGGTCTGCCATTTCCTTCTCCAGCTCATTTTGCTTTGTGCTCCAAAATGCAAATAGAATTTCTCTATTATTGTCAATTATTCGATAAACATTTATTAAGTGCCTACTATGTGTCAGGCACTTTGCTAAACAATGAGGATATAAATAAAGACAAAAATCAGTCCCTGCTCTCAAGAAGCTCATGATGCAGAAGGAGAGAAAATATGCCAAAAAACCTTGTTCAAACAAGCTACATTCAGGATAAATCAAAAATCATCAAAGAGGGGGAGGCACTAGAATTCAAGGGAATCGGGAAAGGCTTTTTGTAGAGAGCTTCATTTTATTTTATTATATTTATTTATTTTTTAAATTGTATTTTATTTTTACATATCTGTAAAATTAGTTTTCAACATTCACCTTTGAAAAACTTCCAAATTTTTCTTCCTCCCTTTTTCCTCAAGATAGCAAATAATCTGATATAGGTTAAATGTGCATTTCTTCTAAACATATTTCTGCATTCATCATGCTGCACAAGAAAAATCAGATCAAAGAGAAAAAAAAAAACATGAGAAAGGAAAAAAAAAACAAGCAAATAAATGACATCAAAAAGGTGAAAATATTATGCTACAAAACATTTTTTCAAATATTATCTCATTTAATCCTCACAACTCTACAATTGGTTTTGTTGTTATCCCCATTTTACAGATGAGGAACCAGGCAGACAGCAGTTAAATGACTTGCCAGGGCCACACAGCCACCACGTGTCCAAGGAAGGACAGAAATCCATACCTGCCTTCCTGATTTCTAGTCCAGCACTCTATCCATGACTTTTTTTTTAAAATTGTGAACTGCACATTAGTAAGAATCACAATTCTCTAACTTTGTGCATTTTACTTTTTAGCTAACAAGGTGCCATTTAGGTGTTATTACTTAAATTAAGTATTTCTTATGGGCAGATAAGTGGTACAGTGGATAGAGTGCCAGTCCTGGAGTCAGGAAGATCTGAGTTCAAATCTGGCCCTAAGGGATTACCCTGGGAAATCATTTAATCCTGTTTGATTCAGTTTCCTTATTTGTAAAATGAGCCACAGAGGGAATGGCAAACCAATTCAATATCTTTGTCAAGAAAATCCCCAAAATTGGACATGACCAAAAATTACTCAACAACAATGAAATATGATTTGGTTGGAGTGAAGTATGATTTGGTTGGAGTGGGGAACATGCTAAAATAGAGAGGAGCAGTGAGAAATAACTAGTTGGCTTGTTCTTGCATGCTTTTTGAAGTCCCAGCTTATGTATGGTTTGGCAAGGCAGATTGGGACATATTCACCAAAGCTGCGAAATTCTCAAGTTGTGGCCAACTATTCTGTCAACTGTGCAGGCAAAAGACATCATTTGGTAAACATCATTGTTTCTGCTTCTTTCTTTTTTAAGTGCTTCATATTTGTAGATACTGGTATCCAGCTCTTAAAATCTTTCTGTGCCTCCAAAGTGTCAGTTATTCAAATAACTTTTATTATGTGTGCAAGGAGTGATGCTTAAATTTCTGAGCTAAAATTTACTCTTAAAAACATGTATGTATTCTGTTTGAGATATGAGTAGAGGAAAAGGATAAAAATTAGGCTTTTAATCCATGTAGTATTACTTGGATTAGACAATTAACTGGTTGGATACAATGATTTTGTCATATATAGTTTGTGGTTCTGATAATTTGGAAAGAACAAAAAGATAATTCAACAAATTACTATTTTTCTTTAATAGATATAAAAGGGATGAATAAACAATGCTCAAAAGAAAAATTTTTAAAACTTATTAATAACAATATGAAAAATCTTCCAAATCACTAATAACAAAAGAAATGCAAATCAAAATATTTCTAAAGTTTCATCTCATACTGAGCATATGGGCAGAAATGACAGAAGATGGGAATAGTCTATATTGGAGAGGTTGTGGAAAGATGACAATGGGAATAAACATTTATTAGATGCCTAGTGTATGCCAGGCATTTGGTAGCACTCATGAAGCATGTTAGAAATATTATCTCATTTGACCCTCACAACAAATCTGGGATATAGGTGCTATTATATTCATTTTTATAGCTGTGGAAACTTGGGCAGATGGGAGTTACATGATCTGCTCAGGATCACACAACTAGTTAAGTATTTGAGGCTGGATTTGAAGTCAGTTCTTTCTAAACTGCCTCTGAATATGTCCACTAGTGCATTGTTAGTGCAATTGTGCATCAGCACAACCATTTTGAAAAGCAATGTGAAATTATGGAAATATAGTGACTAAAATGTCCATATCATTTCACCCAGGGAGTCCACTCCTAAGTTTCTATCCAAAGGAGGTTGTGAATCCTTAGATACCTTAGAATCAGCCAGAGTCAGGATAAGCAAAAGTCCTTGGTCTTTATTCTTGGTTTTTAGGGGTGGAAGTGAATTGGATGGACACAGGATCTCCACAACCTCCTTCTTCCTTGTCTACCACCCAAGTGACTCTGGCTTGTCTTATTCCACTCCCTAATCCTTCCCACAATTCTCTGTATAAACCAAAAGATTGAACTAGCACAGAATAGTGGGAAGGGCCATTTTCCAAGCATATGCTAATAGAGTATTGTCCAATCCGTAGTTAGCCTTAAGTGCTCTGTTGTCTGTCCTCAGTGCATCAACTCAGAGTTTCAGCCCTTTATAGGAGATCATTGTTTGTTCTTATATATATCAAAATATTTAAAGTGACATTTTTTGTAATATCAAAGATTTTGAAACAAAGTAGATACCCATCAATTGGAGAATACTTAAATAACTGTGGCACAAGGGATGTAACAAAATAGCGCTGTGTTGTAAGAAATGACAAATGTAAATACTAGAGAAGCATAGAAAGGGCTATATGAACTGATGCACAAGAAGTGGAATCAAAGCAAAATGTGATTGCTACAGCAAAACAAAACATTAAATAAAAAACCAAAAAGCCAGTTATAAAGAACACAGCTCCAAATAAGAGATATGAGAGATACTTTCCCTCCCCCAAACCTTGGCAGATGTTGGAGGTCCAGAAATGTTATATATCATACATGTTTTCTCACTATATTATTTATTAAGTGCTTTTTGTAGATATTATCTCATTTAATTCTCATAACAGATCTAGGAAGTAAAGTGCTATTATTATTTCCATTTTACAGTAGAGGGAAATGAAGAAATCAGAGGTTAAGTGATTTGCTCAGTGTCATGCAACTAGTAAGCAAATGAAATCAGTTTGATAGTAAAATCTTCCCAGCTCCAGCCCTAGCATTTTATCCACTACACCACCTAGCTGCTTATTTAGGCAAGTCTAAGATCTGTTTTATAAGGTGATGAACTACCTTCAATGAAGCTATGAAAGAATTGGATTTTGAATAAGGAAAATGAGCAATAATTCAGATTATAATCATAGGCCACCAAGGTAAGGGAACAGAAAGATGGTGGTTGTCTAGTGGAAATAACCTTTTTTCCCCTTAGTTCCTCATTTAATCACTCAAGAACACCTAAAGGATTTGGTTTGTGCTTTTGATTTAGCCAAAGCCCAAACTGAACTTTCAACCTTTAGACAAAAAAAATGGAATCTCATGGTGCAGACATCAAAATATATTCAAAACATGGAACTTTCTTTACTTGAACTTTATCTTAAAGGAAGAGAAGGACTTTACGAGGCAAAGGGAGAACATTCTAGTCGTGAAGAAAGTTTGCCATAAAGGCACAAAGAAGGGAGATGTAAGAAGCAGAGGGAAGGCTGGTTTGGCTGATTTCTCAGAGTGCAGGAAAGGGGAGTAATTAATGTCCAACAAAGCTAGAAAGATAGATCAGGGACAGATTATGAAGGATTTTCAAAGCAACCAAAGTAGCTTATCTTTTGTCCTAGAGACCACAGGGATTCACAGGAATTGATTGAATAAGAGAATTACATGAATTTCAGAAGAATTATTTTGGTGGTAATATATGGACTAGAATAGGAAGAGACCTGGGAAATATGACCAATCGGAATGCTTTTGCAATAATCTAGGCAAGAAGTTATAAGGGCTGAATTGAGGCTCAATTCATACAAGATATATCATAGACTTAGAAATTAGAAGATTTGGCAAATTATTAGAAATGAGGGTGAAGGCGATTTTTAAAGGATGATGGCCAAGGTTACAAATATGAAAGATTGGAAAGATGATGAAATCTTAAATAGAAATAAATCGAAGAAGAGAAGAGGGATGGAGAGGGAGAAAATAATAAATAATAAATTATAATATTAAAATAATAAATTCTGATTCAGACATGTTGATTTGAAATGTCTCCAGAATATATAGGTTTAAATGTTCAATAGGCCACTGATGATATAACACTGAAACTCAGGAGAGAGTTAGGAGCTGGATATATAGCTTTCTGAGTCATCTATAGAGACCATAGTTAAACTCATTAGAAGTGACAAAAATACCATGAGAAGGTTTGTATATAGAGAGAAACTTTGGAGAACACTGTTTGGATGTAAAAAGGATTCATTTGAAAAAAATATTCTTAGACTATGTATAGAAAGCTGGAAGTGATTGCTCTTTGACTAAGATTACAACTTGAACATTCAAAATATCACTTTATTTGTGATGGAGATCACAGAGGTTGGAAAAAATTATTTTAAAAATTGACTGAAGGAAAATATTGATTCTAGGAAAGAAAAAAAAAGGTGGTAATCCAAGTATAGATTTGTCCTAAAAAAGTTTTCTTACCAAGAATTGTCAATAATCTTCTCAAGGAATATTAAGTTATTTTGTTTCACAAGAACCATTTCTTAAATTCACATGGGGACTTCTTCCTGGAAAATTTAAGTTCTATCTATGATGAACACAAGGAATGTTTTCCATTAAGAAATTGTCACAACAGAAATGTGATACTGGGGCATGTGCAGTTTCAAGTATTCTGTTTGGGTGCTATAGACAAAATAAAACAGGATATTATCACTAGCTACATTTTAGGCAAATTAAATGGGCATAATTTCATTCAGCAAAATATTATCTTTAAAATGGAGAACTGCAAATGCCAGAAAAATAGTACTTGGTAGACAAAATCTAAAGCTATATTTGAAATCAATACCATAAAACCCAAAATAAAACAAAACAAACAAAAAAATCCATAAGATGCACTTATTTTATGGGTGTGAACAATTTTCCTCCCTAGGATCACATAGCCAGTATGTATTTGAGACAGGACAGATCATTCTAACTTGGCAGCCTCCTCTCGTGTACATATTAGCCAAAATAAATACATCATATTTGGTAAATCCTTCTTCTAGGAAAAGAGTCTTCTTCTTCCACCATTAGGGACTAGAGTTCTCTATACCAGCCTTGGATAGAGGGTTAAGCATATCAAATACATATGATAGAATATATTAGTAGTCTGAATTTGGATTTCAACTTTATTTGAGAAACAAGCTTGATTTATGACATAGGAGTTTGAAAGATCTGAGTTTGAATCCTGATTCAGACACTTATTGGCTCTGTTACCATTCCTTTATAAATACATAAACTTAGAACTGAAATGAACTTTTGAGACCAGAGTTGAATCCATTCATGGTATAGACTGGGAAACTGAGACAGAGAGAAAGTAAGGGAGTTGTCCAGGGCTGCACAGCTATTAAGTGTCTGAGACAGGATTTTAACTGGCTATATTCAGTCTGCTTCTCTTTCCCTCATCCCTTTCCCATTAATCTGCTACAAAATGATGCTTCTCTGCATCATGATTTTCTCATTTGGAAAATGAAGATAATAATTCATCAGAGGACTGTTTTTGAGGATCAGATAGAATAACAAATGTAAAAAAATTGCTAACATCTCTCTACAGCAATTGCTATTGTTACCCAGGCTTTCTCTTGTGTCCTAATTGTGTCCTTTCTTTCTTTCTTTCTTTCTTGTCACGTAGCCTGGACATGTTAAGTCAATTATGACCTAACAACACCAAAGCTCTTATATTAGTTCATAGTTCTTATACATAGTTCATAATGATTGGGAATTCTACATGGGGGCAAGGCTCAGAGACAATGACTATAGGTTTTGGTGTTGATATTGAGGATCTTGGGTAGGTTCCTTGCATCAGGGGTCCTTAACTTGGCATCCATGAACATCTAAAAATATTTTGGTAGCTGTGTTTTAATATAATTAGTTTCCTTTGTAATCTTATGTGGTTTTTATGCACTTAAAAAAAAATCCTTTGAGAAGTTCACAGGATTCACGGGCTTGCCAAAAGGACCCATGATACATAAGGTTTAAGAACTCCTGCCCTATTGTTGGTGGAGTTGTGAATGAATCCAACCATTCTGGAGAGTAGTTTGGAACTATGCTCAAAAAGTTATCAAACTGTGCATACCCTTTGATCCAGCAGTGTTACTACTGGGCTTATATCCCAAAGAGATCATAAAGAAGGGAAAGGGACCTGTATGTGCAAGAATGTTTGTGGCAGCCCTCTTTGTAGTGGCTAGAAACTGGAAACTGAGTGGATGTCCATCAGTTGGAGAATGGCTGAATAAATTGTGGTATATGAATATTATGGAATATTATTGTTCTGTAAGAAATGACCAACAGGATGATTTCAGAAAGGCCTGGAGAGACTTACACGAACTGATGCTGAGTGAAACGAGCAGGACTAGGAGATCAGTATATACTTCAACAACAATACTATATGATGACCAGTTCTGATGGACCTGGCCACCCTCAGCAAGGAGATCAACCAGATCATTTCCAATGGAGCAGTAATGAACTGAACCAGCTACGCCCAGAGAAAGAACTCTGGAAGATGACTAAAAACCATTACATTGAATTCCCAATCCCTATATTCATGCCCACCTGCATTTTTGATTTCCTTCACAAGTTAATTATACAATATTTCAGAGTCTGATTCTTTTTGTACAGCAAAATAACAGTTTGGTCATGTATACTTATTGTGTATCTAATTTATATTTTAATTTATTTAACATCTACTGGTCATCCTGCCATCTAGGGAAGGGGGTGGGAGGTAAGAGGTGAAAAATTGGAACAAGAGGTTTGGCAATTGTTAATGCTATAAAGTTACCCATACATATAACCTGTAAATAAAAAGCTATTAAATAAAATAAAATAAAAGTCATACTGAAAAATTTTTAAATTAAAAAAAATAATAATAAAATAAAAGAACTCCTGCCCTACATACTCAGGTAGTTCGAGAGATTGTTTAGACATCTTAATGGGAATTGAAGGCAGCTTCAGAGCCTAAAGTTAAAGTTAATAGGCAGCCTCACCCTTTCAGGGTTACTGGAGGACATTCTCTTTCATGAACTGTTCTATATTGCCAGTGACAAAATTCTGGCCCTTAACTTGGAAGGAATTCACAGATTGCATTTCTGATTGCAGGTTAGGTAGAGGAGTGTTATCTTGCTTTCAGGGACTTTTCTTAAGTTTCCTCTAGGATTTAAAAGGGTAAGAATAAGGATGTGCATAGTATTTACTACCTAACAGTACTTTACAGATATTATCTTAATTTCATTTAGTCCTAACACCAACCCTGTGAAGTATGATCTCCATTTTATGGTTGAGGAAACTGAGGCAAACAGGAATGAGTTGCTCATCCTGCCTACTCAAAGGGGACCAATTGACATGAGAATGTTGTGGTCAAGCTATAGTGTGTTGGACTGTGGCAGATCAATCCCAATATGAGCTTTACCCCAGGTCAGGCACAAATAATCTGTTTAAACTATTAGATGGAGATAATTATAGATTTGCACATCTCATATTTCCTTTGTATTATCATGCTTCTGTGCTGCTCATAGAGCTTAGCACCTTTTTTGATGTGGATATGTCATGCTGGGTGATCCTGTGCCAGCATCTCCCATATCTCACAATTGATATTATAGTTCTTTAAAGAGACATCAAGAGTACCCTTGTATCATTTCTTCTGACTGCTGTGTGAGTGTTTTGCCTTGTGTGAATTCTCACTAAAGTTAGTCTTTTAGGTTTTTGACATTCAGGCTCTGTGCCTAATGTACTGGAAGTGTTCTCTCTGAAGTACAGTTTGAATACTTGGCAGTTCAGCTCGAGAGGACCTTGAGTGAATAAATCATTTTGATTATTATAAATTTCCAAATTAATTATAAAGAACATAGGAAGAAAGATATGTCTGCACTCAGAGACAGAATTGGTGAATGAAATTTTACACACACACACACACACACACACATATATGTGTATATATATATATATATATACACATGGATTTATATATATATATATATATATATATATATATATATATGAATCCATGAACATTTAAAAATATTTTGATAGTTGTGTTTTAATATAATTAGTTTCCTTTGTAATCCTATGTATATTTTTATGCACTTAAAAAAAAATTCCTTTAACAAGAAGTCCATAGGATTCACACAAGCATATAAATGGATACCTATTTGTGCTAATAGTGAGGGGGGGGAAGGGAAAAAAGAAATTTACATGATAACTTCATTATATATTTAAAAGGAATGGCAAATTATACATAATAGACCTTCAGTTTCATGTACAATTCAATTTTTTGTGCTATGCTATGGAAATGTTTTTTTAAAAAATCTATATATTAAGAATAAAATAAATAAATGTGGGGGGAAAAAGAGGATCTCAATGTCCTGGTATCTTATCTTCCCAGGCAACATTTAGGATCCTCCTAGGACAATTCAAATGGAAGTGGTTTTATTTTCTGACAAGATTATCCAGGTTTGATAGGCACATGACAATGAAGTTAGCATTATAGACCTTCAGTTTGGTATATCATACTAGGCTAGCTCTGGCAATATATGTGCCAACCTCATCATCTATGTGTATGTCCATGAAAAATATACTGTCAAGATAAGTGAACTTATTCATAACATTCAAAATTTCTCCCAATAGCTGTAATGGAAGGTTCCATTATGGATGGTGTAGTTGAAGGCTGGTGGAGAACCTCTGTTTTCTTGATGTTGATCGTCAGACCAAAATTAATACAAGCAGTAGAGAAGCAACCCATCTCAGCCTTACATTTTTGTCACATCTCAGCCTTAGAGCTAACAAAAGATCATTTACCAACTATCCCTCCATTTCAGTTTTGGCTTGTAGCCTTTTCAAATTAAATAGTTTACCATTCCTGTGGTAGTTAATCTTGATGCTAGTCTTCATTGAAGGCATCTGATATTGTAGAAAACTAAAAAAATTGGGAGCAAGCACACAGTCCTTCTTTAATTCACTGATGACTGGAAAACATGAAAGCATGGTCCTTTAACCAGAAATTGTGCAATCATGTCATGGTCACACAGAGAGCATCTGGCTGGATTTGAATTCATTTCTTGACTCAAAGCTCAGTACTTTTTCTATGTCACTACTCAGTTGTGTAGGTAATGCAGTGAACATTTATTAAGCACCTAATATTTGCAAGAAATTATGCTAGACTTTTGTTTTTTATTTCAGACCTGTGATTTCATCTGTGTTATGCAGGACATCGTCTCTATCAATTTAGATCTGCAAGCACAGTCTTGAAGATATTTGGTGACCTTTTTCCATCCCTGAAACACTCTCACTCACATCTCTGCCTTCAGACTTCCTGGCATCCTTAGATACTCGAATCAAGTTCACCTTCAGCAGATCTTTCCTTATGCCCCTGTCCTTGCCCCAACTCCTATGCCTTCCCCTTGAGAATATCTTCTATTTACACTATTTCTCTTAGCTTACTGTCTCCCTAATTAGACTGTACACTCCTTAGGCAGGGATTACTTTTGCCTTTCTTTCTATCTCCCTCTCTTCCAGAGTAAATGTTTGTTGACTGTCTGGTTTGTCCACAATCAAGTCCATATGTGTCAAATATGGGATTTGAAACTTTATAGACTGTATTATTCTCTATCTATTATAGCACCCTACCTCTCATACTCAAGTCTCTTTATCATTTGTTCTGTGCAATCTCCTGTATAAGATGCTTCACTATCCCCCCAACATGAATTCTTTGCTTGGTTCAAGCTGCCCTCATTATTCATTCTACCAGTAGTGAATCTCTCAAACCTGTCACTCTTTTCTTTTTTCTTTCTTTTCTTTTCTTTTCTTTTTTTTTGCAAGGCATTTGGAGTTAAGTGACTTGTCCAGGGTCAGATGGCTAGTAAGCGTTAAGTGTTTGAGGGCTGATTTGAACTCAGGTCCTCCTGACTTCAGGGCCAGTGCTCTACCCACTGAGCCATCTAGCTTCCCCTAAGCTGGTCATGTTTGGCTGGAATTCTTTGTCCTTCCCTTGCCATGTTGAGATTCATGGTGATACTTTGAGGTCTAGGTCAAATCTTCCCTGATTACTCCAACAACAAGCATTTTTCTTCTTGACCTTCAATTGCACTTATAAACTTTGCCACGTAATCTCATTTTTGGTTACAGATGGTCTTACATTGTTTCTTTTGTTTCCTGGACATTAGCCTCTGTTTCTCAAGAACAAAGGCACTTTGGGGCATTTATCCCACAGTTTATAAGCTCCATGGTGTCTAACTCACTACTGAGAACTTCATAGGTACTCACTATCTAATAACAGATTTCAAGAACTTAACAGAATCCTCTATCCATCCCTCCCTCTTATTATAGATGAACTACTATTATTATTTGGGGAGGTTTACCTCAGTTTACCTAATAGTAAATGGCAGAGCTACCACTAAAATCCATTTCTTCTACCTCTAAGTATAATGTGCTTTTCATTATAACTTTGATCATCAATTTATAACAGGAGAGACCTTATGGCTCTTCATTTTATTGATGAGGATACTGAGGCCCATTGAGATTAAGTGATTTCTTCTATCACAAGTTTTCTTCCTAAGATATTCTACTAAATGCCTTTGAATTGAATTAGTTTTGTTCTCTGAATGACTAGAGAAAGAAAAGTACACATTTATGTGGATGGGAACTCAGCGTACTTTGAACTTAGGATAACTATTCTGGGGCTCCCACTGTGAGGAGGGGGATCTCACAGGTGCTACATTATCATGTAGTGGATTTGAACACTGGTTCTCTGACTCAAAATCACAGTGCCATTCTGCTTTAATTGGTTGATCAAACTTATCTAAATAATCTATCCCACATCACTCTAGGGGTTCATCCCTGACTCCAGGTTATACAATAATGTTCTGCACTAGTAGTCAATTAGCACAGAGTTTTGTTACATGACAGTCCCAGGTCTATGTTTGTGAGTAATTTGTTAGAACAATAGCAAGCCTGTTCTCACTTTCTTGTGATTTGACCATTTAATATCTCTATACAATTTATTGCTTTCTATTTATTCTTTCTCCCTTTGGTTTCTCTCCTAACCCTTTGCTCCATCCTGAAATACCAGTTTCCCTCCTCCTTCTTAGAAGACATGGGGTTAATATCAAACAGCTGCAGTGCCAGCCTCAAAATTGATACCAAACTGATAAGAAAAGGGTCCATGTCAGAAGGCTGAGCACAGCTGGGGAATAGGGGACTCTTTGTCCTGTTCTTACCTTAACCATGGGAATGATTTGTTTTTTGCAGGCAAACACATTTTCTTATCAGTCTCCAGAATAATAAATTTTTAGTGTCTACCATGTCACGCAGAACTGGCATGAAAGTATATGCACAAGATATTTTCAAACTGGTGAAATAATCTAGATGGTGGAAGTCTAGATCTGGACGTGATCTTTTTTCTTCCAGTCTGTAGAAATCCCACTTCTACTCTTCTAATCACAGTTCCTAGAAAAATTGATTTGTCCCTCCTCTGAGAAGAAAATTATTACAACTATACAAAAGTAAAATGGACTTCCCTGGAAGGAAGTGAGTTTCCTGTTACTGAAGGTCTTCAAGTGGAGGCTTAATCACTGAGGATGTAGTAAAGGAAATTCTTATCAGATATGGGTTAGAGGAAATGACCTCTGAAATCTCTTCTAACCTTGAAATATTATTATTTCTGAAAGCTTAGGTCCCTGCTCCTTAGAGGAAGCCTTCCTTGACCTCTATAATCCTATCTCTCCTTTGAATTCTTATGTGATTTGTTGTATGTCTCACTCATCTGACACAATATTATACCACCTTATATTGTGATCTTTTCATATGTACTTGCTCATCCTCCCTCCCTAGGCATTCACTTCCTTGAAGACCATGACTATCTTCTCTTTTTCTATAATCCCTATAATGACTTCAGTATAAGTTTTTGCCAATTTCCCAGAAGCCCAAGAGGATCATTCTAAAGTGCAAGAAAAACGGTAGATTGCAAATGATCTCCTCATTTACCATTTCTAGCTCCCTAGAAAAAAGGGATTGTCTCTCCAAAGGTCTATTATATCTATTTTTTCTAAAGTTCTATTTACTTCTTCTTTCTTATTTATCTTGTGGTTTGATTTATCTAGTTCTGAGAGAACAAGGTTGAGATCCCCCACTAGTATAGTTTTGCTATCTAATTCTTCTTGCAGCCTTTTTAACTTTTTCTCTAGGAATTTGAATGCTATACCACTTGGTGCATATATGTTTAGTACTGATATTACTTCATTATCTATGATACCCTTTAGAAAAATGTAGTTTTTTCCCCTTATCTCTTTCAATTAAATCTATTTTTGCTTTTGCTTGATCTGAGATTAAGATCACAACCTCTGTGGGTTTTTTTTTTTTTATTTCAGATGAAGCATAATAGATTCTGCTCCAGCCTCTTAGCTTTACTGTGTATGTATCACTCTGTTTTAAGTGTTTCTTGTAAACAACATACTGTAGGACTCTAGCTTTTAAAACAGTCTGCTATCTGCTTCCATTTTATGGGAGAATTCATCCCATTAACATTTACAGTTAAAATGACAACTCTGTATTTCCTGCCATTTTATTTTTCCAAAGTTATACTTTCCTCTTTCCTTTCCCCATTTCCCTCCTCCTCGATGTTTTGCTTCTGATTACCATCTCCCTCAAACAGCCCTCCTCTTTTACACTCCCTGCCCCTTTTTTATCCCTTTCCCCTTCAACTTCTGTTTTCCCTTCTGTTAGCTTCCCCCTTTCCTTTCTCCTTTCCTCTCCTACTTCCCTATAAGGGGGAGACAAGTTACTGTGAAACTAAATAAGTCTGATAGTCTCTCTTGGAGCCAAATCCAATGAAAGTAAGATTCACACAATGCTCATCCCTTTTCCTTCTTTCCTTCAATTGTAATATATATTTTTTTTTTTTTTTGCCTCTTCTTAAAATATAACTTACCCCATTTTACCTCCATTTTCCTCTTTCAGTACAGAAATTGTCTCTCCATTAGCTAGGGAGTTCCTTGGAATTAGGACCGTTTTATTTGATTGCCTGTCTTTGTATTCCCATCATCTAGTAGGAGACCTGGCACATGGTTGGTGTATAATATTCCTTGACTTGTTTGAATATGATATAGATAACACAAGTATTATTATCCCTATTTTAGAGAGGAGAAAACTGAGGTTCAAAAAGTTAATTAACCTAAGTAATAAATCAGAACTTAAAACTAGGGTGCTCCTAACAAGGGCTTCCAGCTCCCAGTGAGTCTAGTCAGATGCCATTTATTTCATTGAAAGGTAGAGTCAATTTTGACAACTACAGGGTAAGGACAGAATGGCTGAAGGCAAACTGAGCACAGCCCAAAATTGGGAACTATGACCCTGGATCCGGTACTTAGAGAGAAAACAAGTTATAGGAATTAATTGAAAAACTCACTGAATTTAGTATAGTAATCATTGAAGTGGAGGTGGGAGGGTGAGGTGGGGGGTAGGAGGGGATAGGTGGGACAGACTGTATTTCTTTAAATGCTTGAGCCCAGAGAATGATCACATGTTGGGAGAAGCCCTCAAGACTCCATTTCAATTAGGCAACAAATATTTATGGAGCACCTACTATGCTCCAGACACTTTACTAACTGCTAGGAATACAAAAAAAAGAATCTTGGACTTTTTAAGAGAGTGTGTGCCTGTAATTCATCATGTTAGTGTCTCTGGGAGGTAGTAGGATGACTTTGGAAAGAAAGTGAGAAGTCAGTGCCTGAGGGTCTGAGTGCCCAAGTATGAGGGATAGGGGAGAGGAGGGAGGCAGTAGGCATCAGCATGTGCCAGAAGAACAGAGCAGCACTGTTCACCCTGAGACTATAATAACAGCATTTAGGAATCCAGTAGTTACCCCACATTACTTTAATCAGGAGTTCTTCAACTGGGTCTTGTTTTTTAAAATATATTCTTTTATATTCTAAATGTATTCTTTTATAGAAGCTCTTTTTGTGGTGATTAACAATTGTAAATCAAAGGGATATCCATCGATTCATGAATGACTAACAAACTATGATGTATGATTGTAATGGAATATTATTGTACTATAAGAAATGATGAACAAGATGATTTCAGAAAAACCTGAAAAGACATGAACTAGTGCAAAGTGAAGTGAGCAGAACCAGTAGAACCTTGTACATAATAATAATACTGTTTGATGAAGAATTATGAATTATTTAGCTATTCATAGCAGTACAATGATCTAAGATAATCCCAAAGGATTCATGATGAATCATACTATCCACCTTCAGAGAAAGTACTGATATTATCTGAATACAGACTAAAAGCATTTCACTTTCTTTCATTCTTTTTCTTTTGAGTCTTCTTACACAAAATGGCTAATATGGAAATGTTTTACATGATTGCACATGTATAACCTATGTCTGATTGTTTATCATCTCAGGAAAGGTTTTGGGGAGGAAAGGAGGATAGAATTTGGAATTCAAAATGTTAAAAAAAATTGGTTTAAAATTATTTTAACATATAATTTGGGGAAAGCATATTTTAAAATGTTTGTAAATTGTATTTCAATTTAATTGTTTTCCTTTGTGATCTTATGCATTTTATTAATACATTTAAAAACATTACTCAGAAGTCCATAGACTTTACCAGAAGTAAAGCAAGAACAAAAAGGGGCAAGAACTGGGGCTCTAATTCATGGAGGAAAGAGAGAGGGTTGCTGAGAGGAGAAAAATGAATTGGAGCCATAATATACTAGAAAAGTTCTGCCATTAATGGCTTCTAACCACCTCATTCTGGTTCCCCCCAAAACACATTCTTTCCTTATTTCATAAGCGTATGTAGAAGCTCTTTTTTTCTGCTTAGATTGGTGTGATGAAATTATCCTTATTTGCATACAGGTATTTAGATATATATTTTTTCCTATTGGTTTCCTTTGTAATTCTATACTGACTAAATATTGTTACCATTTCAATATTGAATTTTTTGCTTGGTTTGTTTACTAATAAGGTTCACATTCTAGCCAGATGAGATAATTTATACTCATCAAAAATGCTCCCACATTAAAGCCTATCCATGAAAATCCAGAGAAATGGAAAACAGATTATACCAGCAATGGTGCTAACTTGAATCTAGCTCTGGTTATAATCCTAGGTGTCTTGAATTAGCCTCTAACCTAGACAGGGATGGGACCAGAAAAAGGAACCAAGACTATATGTCCCAGAAAGTATCAGTCTAGTTGGCCTGCAGCTTAGAGCAGTTATGAGAAAAATAAAGACTTTTTGCCTTTTCTTACTCTTGTGATTCCTTCATAGGAAGGTTCCCTCCTGAGACAAAGGCAAGAAAGATAACTTGACAGCAGAGTCTGGGAAGTGGGAAAAATCAATGTGCATCTCAGTAAAGACATGGGAGCCTTGTGCCTTTCTAGTATCATTCCTTTGTAACTTTAACTCCTTTCTTTCTTTCTGTGGCAGAGAAACTCTTAAATAAACTAAAGGAGGGACTGAGATTATAGATCTGGAAGAAACCTAAACAGTCAATAAGTCTTTGTTCTACTGATGGGGAAAACTAAGAATCTCAGAACCTAGTGATTGGCTTAAGGTTCATCTGAGAAAAATTATGTAAAACATTGCAGATTTTAAAACTCAGAATATAAATTCCTTGAGAGCAGGAAATGTATCATTTTTTTGATTGAGAATTGAGGGCAATTCAGTGAGGCAAAATAATGAGATTGCCCAGTGATTAGCCTCATGGCACAATAGAGAAATCCAAAGAAGTCCAGAAGCAGGGTATAATGCTTCCCTTACAGCAGACAACACAAAAAGGAGAGGTATACATGTGCAAATCTGTGTCTCTAGAAAAGAAGGAAACCTGGTTTGGCTTTGTATTTCCAATTCCTAGCACCAGGTAGTCTCTAATCAACCTAATCAATCAACAAACACTTATTAAAATCTACCACACCAGACATCATGCTGTGTTGCAAATGCAAATTCAAAAACAGAGGGCAGAGGTCCATCAGTACCTGAATAAAAATCTGTATGATGACAAGTATCTCCTCCAACATACCCACCTTCAGTTGGGTGATTGCTTGAGACATGGCAGGGAAGAGGGGAAAACTGAGTAATGGTGGAAAGCCAAGAGAGTAGGTGGACCAAGTTCTAGAGCTTGAGGAAAAAAAGGAAATGGAGGCAGAACAGCTTCTTTGGAGAGGGAAGTATCTTTTGGGGTTCTACACTGAGTGGGGAGCTGCTGTCAGTAAATCTAGTTCAGATACATAGAACACCATACTCAAGCCTTTTTCTAGACCTGTTACTGATTTAGGGTTAGAAACTCTGCTAACATGTGTTGTGATTAGAAGACAGAAACCAGTAAACTAGACTGGAAGTAAATTGAATGCAATCTAGGCAGCTGGTAGTGCAGTGGATAGAGCTCTGGGATTGGAATCAGGAAGAACAGAGTTCAAATCTGGCTTCAGACATTTACTAGTCCTAGGCAAATCACTTAACCTTTGGGCATTTCAGCTGTAAAATGAGGACAACAATATCACCTATTTTCCATGGTTAAGAATCAAATGAGATAATATTTGTAAAAGTGTGTAACTGGCAAATAACAGACATGATATAAATGTTTGTTCCAGCATCATTCAGGTTACTCAGAAGACTGACACTGGAAGGACTCCCTGCAAAGGACTTGCCCATAACCAGGTTGGGTTATAATTTGCAAATTATGACTGCAGAGGGTAACTTGCAAAAAAAGTACATAATATATGGTTAAATTTGGCCTAATTGAGGACACAGGGCAGATTTTATTTGGCATTGCTCCTGTCTGAATAATCAGATGATGGATGGAGAATATGAATTTGGCTTTCAGGTAGAGGAGGAAGGTACAGGTCAAAGTAACAGTAATTCACATTTCTGTAGTGAGTTAATAAACATTTACTTAGCACCTACCATGTGTCAGGCATTATATTAGGCTCTGAGCTTAAAAATAAAAGTTTAACTGTTCCTACTCTCAAAAAACTTGCAATTTTGATGAGGGAAGTCAACATACAAAAAGAAGCTGAAAAAGGAAAAGAAAATGACTACTTCTTGCTCTAAAACAGTTCTCTATCTTTTTGAGAAATGAAACCTTTTTCAGAAAAATTTCCTATAATTTTTTTTCCCTTCAGTTTCCTGCTTTTCTTCTAATTTTAGGTGCATTGATTTTCTTTGCAGAAAAAAAAGTTCATTTTTTGGTAATCAAAATTATCCATTTTGCTTCCCATAATCCTTTCTATCTCTTATTTCATTATAACTCTTCCTTTATCCGTAGATCTGACAGGCACAATTTTTAAGGCTCCCCTAATTTGCTTATGATATTACGCTTTATGTCTAAGATGTTGATTTATTGCTAGTTTCTGCCAAATTACTCTTCAGCTTTCCCAACAATTGATAAATGGTGAGTTCTTGCTTTGAAAGCTTGGATCTTTGGGTTTCTCAAACACTACATTACTAAGATCATATACTGCTATGTTGTCAAGTTCCTAATCTATTTCCCTGATCACTTGTACGCTTTCTCAGATAGCACCAGATTTTCATGATTATCACTTTACAATATCAGTTGAGATCTGCTAGTACTAGGACTCCTTCTTAGACATTAAAAAATCATATATATAAAATCTGTGAATATGGGTGTATGTATATAAAAATAAATTCATATTTAACTGTAATCTTCTTGGGGGAGGTGGCAGGGAGGAAAGGAGAAAAAAGGATAAAATAAAAAGTGTACCACAGAGAACAAAAGAAAACCACAAGTGAGCAAAGAAAAGATGGATAGTTTTGAATACAATGTGTAGTATTTATTATATATATTTCTTTTAAAAGAAATTTATTGTTTCATATTTTGAATCCTTATGTTTTGCTGTGCACATGACAATGTTTTTCTTTTTCTTTTTTCTTTTTCTAATTTGTATTTGAGTTTTAAATAAATTCATTAAAAAGAAAGAAAAAAAGAATTTGGATTACTAATTTTAGAATTTTACAGCAAGTGTTTCTGATAAAGGCTTCATTTCTCAAATATATAGAAAACTGAGTCAAATTGATTGGCATACAAGTCATCCCCATTGATAAATGGTCAAAGGATATGAATAGGCAGTTTTTAGACAAAGAAATCAAGGTTATGTATAATCATATAAAAATGTTCTACGTAACAGTTGTTTAGATAAATGCAAATTAAAACAGATCTGAGGTACCATCTCACACCTATCAAATTGGCTAACATGAAGAAAGGGAAAATGACAAATGTTGAAAAAATTAGGACATTAATTTCCTATTGGTGGAATTGTGAATTGATTCAACTATTTTGGAAAGCAATTTGAAACTATGCTTAAAGGATGATAACACTCTGCATATCCTTCGACTGAACAATATCACTACTATGTCTATATACCAAAGAGATCAAAGGACTTATTTGTACAAAAACATTTATAGTAGCTCTTTTTGTGATGGCAAAAAATTAGAAATTGAGGAAATGGCCATAATTTGGGAAATGGCTGAATAACCTGTGGCATATGATTGTGATGGAATATTTTATGCTCTAAGAAATGATAAGTAGGTTGCTTTCAGAAAGATCTGCATTCACACAAACTGATGCAAAGTGAAGTGAGCAGAACCAAGAGAACTTTGTACACAGTAATAACAATATTGTACTATGGTCAATTGTGAAGGCATTAATTTCAGCATTGCAATGATCTAAGACTATTCCAAAGGATTCATGATAAAAAATGCTATCTGCCTCCAGAGAAAGAACTGATGAAGTCTGAATGCAGATTGAAGCATACAATAGTATGCTTCACTTCTTTACTTTTTCATTTCACTTACTTTACTTTTTTTTTTTTTAGTTTTCTTTCACAACATGATTAAGATGGAAATATGCTTTGCATAAATGCACAGATATAATCTATTTCAATTTTTTGCCATCTCAATGAAGTAGGAAAGGAGCGAGAGAGTCAGATAATTTTAAACTCAAATTTAAAAAAATATTTAAAATTGTTTAAAATATACATATTTTAAAAAGAGCTTGATACATATATGTTTAGAATTGATATTACTTTATTGCTTGTGTGACATTTTATCATGATCTATCTTCATATTTATCTTTTTTAATTAAGTCTATTTTTGCTTTTGTTTTGTCTGAAGCCATCATTGCTACCCCTGCCTTTTTTTTTTTTTAACTTCAGCTGAAACATAATAGATTCTGTTCCAGCCCCTTGTTTTTATTCTGTGTGTGTCTGTGTCAAGTGTGTTTCTTGTAAACAAAACATTGTTGGATTTTGATTTTTTTTATTATTATTAAAACTTTTATTTTCAAAACATACACATGGATAATTTTTCAACATTGACCCTTGCAAAACCTTGTTTTCCAAAATTTCCCTTCCTTCCACCTCCTTCCCTAGAAGGCAAGTAATCCAATATATGTATATATAATTTATTTATTTATACAATTATCTTGTTGCACAAGAAAAATCCAATCAAAAAGGGGAAAAAGTGAGAAAGAAAACAAAATGCAAGCTAACAACAACAAAAAGAGTGAAAATGCTATGTTGTTATCCATACTCAATTCCCACAAGTCTCTCTCTGGGTGTAGATGGCTCTCTTCATCATAAGATCATTGGAAATGATCTCAATCATCTCATTGCTGAGAAGAACCAAGTCCATCAGAATTGCTCATTGTATAATCTTGTTGTTGCCATGGACAATGATCTCTCCTGGTTCTGTTCATCTCATTCAACAAGAGTTCATATAAGTCTCTCCAGGCCTCTCTAAAATCATCCTGCTGATCATTTCTTACAGAACAATAATATTCCATAACATTCATATACCATAACTTATTCAGCCCTTTTCCAACTGATAGGCTGGATTTTGATTTCTAAGCCGTCTTTCTATTTGCTTCTATTTTATGGGTGAATTCATCCCATTCATATTTAGCTATATTTAGTAACTGTGCATTTCCCTCCATGTCATTTTCTTCTGTTTATTTTTTTTCTTTTTAACCTGTCCCTCTTCAAAAGTCTTTTTTTCTTTTGACCACTGCCTTTCTTAATCTACCTTCCCTCTTATTACTTCCCATGCTTTTTTCTTATCCTCATCACCTCCGATTTTCCTGTTGAGTAAAATAGATTTCTATCCCCAAACTGAGTGTGTGTGTATTTTATATATACATACATATATATATGCACATATATGTATATGAATGTATATATATGTATATGTGTGTATATATATTCTTCTCTCTTTCTTTCCCCTTACTAATTCCTCCTTCAATATAAAAACTCTTCCTGATTGTAGCTCCATGGTATTTGAAGATTTCTTTCTGGCTACTAGAAGCATTTTATCTTTAACTTAGGAGCTCTGGTTTTTAACTATAATATTTTGGGGAGTTTCCATTTTGGGATCTGTTTCTGATTGGTGGATTCTTTGAGTCCATTTTACTCTTTCATTCTGAGATGTTAGGACAATTTTGTTTTACAATTTCTTGAAATATAATGTTTAGGATCTTTGATTATGCCATCCAATAATTCTTAAATTATGTATAGATGTATTTTCCAGGTCAATTATTTTCCTAATGAGGTATTTTACACTTTATTTTGTTATTTTTGTTTTGTTTTGTTTTGTTATATCTTAATGTCTTATGAAATCATTAGCTTCTACTTACCCAATTTTATTTTTTTAAGGAATTCTTTTCTTCAGTGAGCTTTTATAGCTCTTTTCATTTCACCAATTCTATTTCAAGGTGTTATTTTCTTCAATTTTGTGTGTATGTGAATGAGTGAGAGAGAGAGAGAGAGAGAGAGAGAGAGAGAGAGAGAAAGTGTGTGTGTGTGTGTGTGTGTGTGGACTTTTAATAACAAGAAACAAAATTCAGACAAATTTGACTCTTTGTGACCTCTTTTGGGCGTTTCTTGGCAAAGATACTGGAGTGTTTTGCCATTTCCATCTTCAGCTTATTTGACAAAGGAGAAACTAAGGCAAACAGGGTTAAGTGTCTTGCCCAAGGTCACAAGCTAGTATATGTCTGAGGCCGGATTTGAACTTAAATCTTCCTGATTCTAATTCTAGCACTCTATTCACTGTGCCCCTTAGCTGTTGTTATTTAATAATCAGTACTTTCATTTCTTTCCCCATATTTTCCTCTCCCACTAAGTTGATTTTTTTCAAAAAAAATTTTAGCTCTTCCACGAATTCTTATTGGGCTTGTGTCAAATGATATTGTTTTTCAAGGTCCCTGACCTATTGGGGCTCATTCATATATTTATTCATTCACTCAGTATTCATGAAGCCCTAGCTATGTGCAAAGTTCCTATAGGCTCTGAAAAATCATCAAGTTATAGATTGTTCTATTTCACTCATGAAATTAGAGATCCTTGAAATGTTGACATATGTCACAGGGGTGACAAAAAGGGAGATACGAATATAATTAGGACTTGATCTTTATCCTTAGGAGCTTATGATCTCAAATTGGTTCGTATTTTCATCCAGTGCCACAAATTAATGGTGACAAGTTTTATAATTTGATTACCAATTGCACAAAGCAATATTTCTCTTTATTTGTTCTAAATTATTTTTTGGAAGCAATTAGGTGGTACAGTAGATAGAGTAGTAGCTTTGAAGACCTAAGAACCTCAAATTCGGCCTCAGATACTTGCTAGTTGTGTGATCTGGGGCAAGATACACTCCTCATTTGTAAAATGAGCTAGAGGAGGAAATGACAAAACACTTCTGTATTTTTGTCAGGAAAACCCCATGACCACATGATCATAAAAAATCTTATACGATTGAAACAATTGAACAACATCCTCTTTTTAATTTTCAGGGAAATGTGTCTAAATCTTATATTCCAAGATCTATTGAACAATTCCATGTTTCATCTCTAAAGGCCCTTCGTCTCAAGTCTCTTAGTTTCAATCCCAAAAGGTTAATTATCAGAAGAGTCTCATGAGATTATAACCCTAGGTATGTGGTCCTGAGCCTGAGGTTGTAGCAGCTATTATATACTAAGGTAAGGAGCTGAGCAGAGGGAAAGAAGGAGTCATAAAATCATGATTCCTATTATTATGAAATTTGTTTTATCTATGGAGAAAGGTCATCAAAAGGGATGCATGCTTTATTCTCTCAAACTTCCCTCCTGCTGCTTCTCATCTTTTTTGTGCTCACTGTGTTCAAACTCCCTCTTCACCCCATATAACCCTGTTTCATTTATTCTCCTGCAGGTTGGTGGTTGGCCACCTCCCAGGGTCTCTGAAGGAACAAGTTTCCATGTTACCTAATTACCTGCTCAACACAGGCTGGATAGCTCCTTCAATCTCAGATTGATCCCAGCTGCTGAGAACTCCAGTGTAGACTGATGGAAGACATTTTCACTTTATTTCCCCTTTAGAAGCCTTGTGAGCTCTTGTAGTTATTTTTATCTCCATCTGAATAGGAAGATAGTTGGTATTCAGGACCAGTTTAGGCAGCAGATAAGATCCGGCTGCATTGGGTGGGGAGTGCAATAAAATGCTGGATTAGGGGTTGGAATAATAGCAGGCATTTATTTTTACAACATTTGACAAAAGCACTTCACATACATGGTCAGATTTAATATTTGTAACAAGTATATGAAGTGGGTAATACAGGCTTAATTTTTCTGATTTTAGGGACTCAGACTCAAAGAGGCAGTCACTTGCTAATGACCACTGGATGATGTTATAGTGTATCCAAAAAATCATTGAGCAAATAAGTCACTTTTCTTCTCTGACTCAGTTTCCTCCACTAGAATAAAAGCACCTAGCTCCAAAGCTATTTGCAAAGAATGTTTCAGAAATGGTGAGGGGTCACCATTTAATAAAAAAAGCTGGAGAGATCTAGAGGTAAAACAAAGTTTATTATACATTCTCGGGAAAAGGGCATCCTACCCATTGAGCAGACAATCCAAGGGAGGAAGCACCTTCTGGGGTCAGGGTCAACCCTTTTAATACCCAATGCAGATACCCCCTCCCATCACTGACCCTCATCCTTATTGGCTGAGGAGCTTACATTCTAAAGGCAGGAACTACCCAAGAACTTGAACTTGACCAATAAGTACATAGTTGCCCACATTTGACTGAAATAGGGAGAAAATGATGTCATGGGAGGATAGCAGGAAGGGGACTTAGGTATGCCCTTGGATCAATGCTCAAAGATCTTCAGGCCTACTCCAACTCTGAAGTAAATGAAGCCTTACTCGATTTTCACAACTGTCTTGAAAGATCTCACCTCATCTTGTTCAGTAAGAATATTTGTAAAGGGTTTAGAATGGTGGCTAAGACACAGTGGGCACTATATTAATATTTATTCCCTTCCTCTTCTCCCATCCTTGCTTCCTTAAACTCTCAGCTAATTTAGGTGTCAGAGGTAGAATTCAGGACTTCCTCACTTCAAATCTGGTGCTCTTTCTGTTATATCTACTTCACAAAGATCTAGGTTCTAATCCTGCTTGTTTGTCTGTGTATGTATTTTTAAGCAGGCCATTGGGATTAAATGACTTGCCCAGAGTCACATGGCTAGGAAGTGTTAAGTGTTTAAGGGAGATTTGGAACTCAGATCCTCTTGATTTCAGGGCTAGTATTCAAACCATTGTACAATCTAGCTGCCTCATGCTTGTCTTTTAATTAGCCTATTTTCCCCTTTGAGACTCAATTTCTGAATCTGTGCAATGTGTACAATAATATCAGAAGGTAGATTTTTGTACTTCCAGGAGTGCTGCTAACAAAATGAAAAAAGTCATTGGGATGGTGGTAAAGAAACCGGTCCAAAGAGCACCAGCCCTGGACTCAGACATTTAATAGTTCCTAGCTGTGTGACCTTGGGCAAAGTCATTTAATCCCAATTGCCTCAGAAAAAGAGAGAGAGAGAGAGAGAGAGAGAGAGAAACCAGTCCGATCAACCAATCAACGAACATTTTAAAATTGTTTTTCCTTGCCAGGCATTAAGCCTGGTGAAGGGGGATTCAAATATAAAGACTGAAACAATCCCTATTCACAGAAGTTTATATTCTAATAAAGACAATGTATAGATTATATACATATTCATAAATACGTACATGTATGTACATATGTATATTTCCATATACGAGGCTACATGTGTGTATTATATATGCCATGTGTATAAACATAATAAATATAAGAAGAATAAATACCATTTAATTAAATACAAAGTAGTTTAGGAAGGAGGACACAAGTCATGGGGATTGAGGGTAGTAGAATCAGAAAAGGCTTCATGGAGAAACTTTTCCTTACTTTTTGTCTTGAAGGAAGAGGGATACCCTCTGCAAGGAAGTGAAGAGGGAGCAAATTCTATCCTTGGGAGAAAATGAGTATAAAGAAGTTGGGAAGTGTAGTGATGTGGATGAGGATCAGAGAGAAGGCAAGTTTTGCTAGATTGTTAAGTAAAAGATAGGGAGCAATTAGTCCTGTGAGACTGGAAATATTGGCTGGGACCAGGTTACAAAAAGCATAAAAAACTAAATTGATTTGATATTCCATCCTAGAGGCAATAAAAATTTATGAAATGGATTAATTTGGGAGTAACATGGTCAGATCTGAAAGCAATGTAGACAACATGCAAAGTAGCCAGAAAACCAAGTCTAAATTATTTGATGCAAATAGATTTCCCAGAACAAAGTCAGTTCTAAGCTATTTAAAGGGGACACCATTGCTATTTCTCTATGAACTCAATTGGACTTGCCAAAGAGGCAGTGCTGGTTCATTGACCTGAAATTTCATTCTTTAACTTAAAGTCACTTGACCCTTCCTTCTGGTCAATATGACAGTGGAGAAAAGCCTAGTTGGGAATCAGAAGACCTAAACCCTGGCCATTCCACCTACCTTCTCTAGGACATTGGTCAAATCTCGGTCCAGTTCCCTCATCTCTAAATATAGAAAGTCGAATTGAATGACGTTCTAGCTCTCAGCCTAATACCCATCCATTCTCTTTCCAGCCGAGATCTTGGTAACCGTATTCTTAAAGAACTGACAAGGGAGTCCTCAGCAGAAATTACTGCATCTATTTCCTTTGTGGGGTTTTTTTTTTCCTCTTTAATCTCTAAGTTTATGGAATGTGATATTTACACATGCTTTTTGAACTTTCCAATCTCTGAGTCAGTTGGTTAAAAAAAGAATTTATTACACACTTAGTATGTTCCTGACACTACAGATTCTGGAGATATAAAGAAAGGCAAATATATAATCCATTACCTTCAAGAGCTCAAATTCTAATGGGAGACACAATGTAAATAATTAGGTACCTACTAGATATCTGCAGTGTAAATGGGAAATAATTTTAGAGAATTTCTGAGGGGAAAGCAATATACTAGCAGTATGATCAGCAAAGACCTCCTGCAGAAGACTGGATTTGATATAAGTCTTCAAGGAAGTTTAAAAAAGGGGGGGGTGGGGTGGAAATAATGCTGGAGAAGAGCATGGGGCATTCATGGGAAAGAGTCAACACAAAAGCTCAAAAATGAGAGATGAATTATTTTATTTTTGTAGTTTAGAAACAGCAAAGTAGCTAGAACACAGAGTGTGTGGAAAAGAGCAAAAAAGGCAGGAAGGATAGGCAGGTATAAAGAGTTTAAACTGGAAAATAGGACTTTATATTGGGACTTATTGAATATTTGTTTATTGAGGAAATTCCCTGATCTGTTTATTGAGAGAGGTCCATCTTTGGATTTTTCCTTTTCATAACTGTTCTGAAAATTCACAAAGATCCATTATTAATGCCAATGATAATTTACTTTTGGACAAATTCACTTCCAATCCATTTTACAATCTATGTTCTTTTATAGTTGCTTTGAATACCATGAGCTGACAATAGTCACAGTAAAAGGAACATTAGGAGAGTAAGAAGACCAAGAACCATGGAAGCTCTGCCACTAACTTACTGTGTGACTTTAGGCACATTCCCTCTCTGGGTCTCAGTTTTTTTAATCTGTAAATTTAGAACTATTTGCAGTAAATGGATTGTCCACAAAGTTTTTGGTGCAGTTTTAACAAACTGGAAATGCACAAAAACTTTCGAGACAGCCTTTGAGTATAATTTCTAATGTTCCAATGTTCCTTTCAGTTTTAATTTTCTAATTTTATCATTGCCTCAGGCAGGGAGAAGTGTATTAGATCTGGAGTTGGAAGAGCTGAGTTCTAATCTTGATTTTGCCAGTTATAACACATGTACCCCATAGGGAAATCACGTAATCTTGATTTCCCCATCTTTAAAATGAAGGGTTAATGCTAGAAGATGTCTAAGGTCCCTTAGTCTTGGACTAATGACTGTCATTTTTCTATGAACTTCTCCATTGCTTCCCCAGCTTTGAGCAGCAGGACACAGAGCTAATGTGGTTCATCTCTGACTTCTTTATGCAAGGTTACAGCAAGTCAGAGCTTTTGAAATAGAACAGATAAGCAGGTAGATAGACAGGTATCTCCAACGTGTGGGTCTGCAGAAAAAATGTCCCAGTGTGTTCTGCTCTCAAAAGTTGGCAGTTGCTTCCTGGTTAGGGCTGTTTGTCGCATGGTTTCAAAAATCCTTTAGGGTACATTGGAGATATGCACTCTGTAAAACAGGCTTTTTAGAGGAACACAGGCTGACTGATGGTCCAAACAGGATTGGATGGAGGACAGGGCGGGAGGGAGCCAGATGGAACTAGTCTACCCTGGTTGGAATTCAAGTCAGCCTCCCCACGTTTATCTCCTGTATACAGATCTCTCATAATCAGAAAGCACCTCCCTCCCTCTGCAGGAAAGAGCCACATCCCAAAGTGACCTCCATGGTGTGACCTGAAAGATCCATTCAGTTCTCTTCTCTCTGGCCATGGCTGCTGCAGCCCACAAAGACTTAGGAAAAGGAATAGAGATCCTAAAGTCCCTTCTTGCTGCCTTTCCTGTGACAGCAGGTTAATGGGGTCTGTGTGTGAGTACCTGGATGTTTAAAAAACCTTCAGAGCCTCTTCTCTCCTCTGGCAATCTGGTCAAACCCTATTTGTTCTAGCATCAGGTGTATCTGGGCATTTGATTAAAGAATAAAATCCATACGCTTCATGGTGATAGAATTCTGATTTGTTTTTCATTCACCACCTGCACAAAAGGAGGAGAGGAAGAGTGGGAGTATTCTGTGACAGCATTTCTCCTGGCAGCCCTGATCCAGGAGGCTGATGCAACCTTGGGGGTGTAGGTGCGGGGGGAATGTGGGCTATGTCGGGGAGCAATTCTTGTTGGCTCCCCCCCTTTGTACACTTTAGCACATTGGATTCTTTGGAAATCAGTCCTCAGAGGACAATATAAGATGGCAGGAAGGCAGAAAGCAGGTTGACATAGGAAGGAGATGTAGTTCCTCTACCTGGCTCCCCACTCCATCTCAATGCCCTTTCCTCTTCCCTTTAGGCATTGTGGTCAGGATAATGAAAACTATAGATCTTCCTTAGTTCCTGCCCCTATTCCTAGGTCAAGACTGGAATGAAAAAGATTACTCAAAAAAATTCTCAAAATAGAACTCCTCTAAAGGCCTTTTTTAATGTCAGGAAGATGACCCTGGAGGATTCTCCAAAGGTTATGTCAAGTACTGTAAATTCCCACAGATTACAACTGGAAAATCTTTGCTTAAGAGTCCCAACTCAGACGCTGTGTCTGCCATTGGAGACCCAGCCTAGCCTGCATTCTGAGAGTCCCACAAAGCGGGGGCGAGATGAACAATTTGGGGATCACAATAACTCCTGATGTTTTACTGCATTGCAGTGGGGTTATGGGCTGCCTACTACCTGGCTCAGTAAATAGGAGTGGCTCCTTGTTATCTCTAAGGTTAAAAACAAACTCCTTGGTTTGCTGAAGGGTTGTGGATTGTATTTGGTGAAGGGAGAGTACATAACTATGAAATCACAGATCTTGGAAATATTGATGTGTGATTCATCTAGGTAGGGCAGAAGTTAGGGAGCCTTCCACCTCCCTCCAACCAAGGCAAGTAACCAGAAATCTTAGGAAAGCCCATTTCAGTTTTGACACTCAGGAACCTCAAGGCTAATCGTGTGTGTGTGAGTGTGTGTGTGTGTGTGTGTGTGTACATGTACATGTAGATAATACAGATTAATTTTATTTCATTTATTGCATGTCCTTGAGACATCTCAAATTTAATAGGACCAAAACAGAATTCTTTTTTGTCCCCCTTAAAAATCAACCCTCTTGGGGCAGCTAGCTGGGGTAGTGGATACAACACCAGCCCTGAAGTCAGGAGGACCTGAGTTCAAATCTAACCTCAGATACTTAACACTGCCTGGCTGTGTGACCCTGGGCAAGTCACTTAACCCCAATTGCCTCAGCAAAAAACAAAAACAAATCAGTCCTCTTGAAAGAAATTCACATGTGCAAAAATGTTTGTGGCAGCCCTTTTTGAGTGGATTCCCATCAGTTGGAGAATGGCTGAATAAGTTATGGAATATGAATGTTATAGAATATTATTGTTCTCTAAGAAATGACTAGTAGGATGGTTTCAGAGAGACTGACATGAACTGATGCTGAGTGAAACAAGCAGAACCAGGAGATCATTGTACATGGCAACAACAAGACTATAAGATAATCAGTTCTAAGATGCACATGACTCTTTTCAACAATGAGATAATTCAGGCCAGTTCCAATGATCTTGTGATGAAGAGAGCCATCTGCACCCAGAGAAGGGACTATGGGAACTGAATGTGGATCACAATATAGCGTTCTCGCATTTTGTTGTTGTTTGCTTGCAATTTGTCTTCCTTTTCATTTTTTTTTCTTTTTGATCTGATTTTTGTTGTGCAGCAAGATAATTGTATAAATATGTATACATATATTGGATTTAACATATATATTTTAACCTGTTTAATATATATTGCCATCTAGGGGAAAAATTTGGGACACAAGGTTTTGCAAGGATCAATGTTGAAAAATTATCCATGCATATGTTTTGAAAATAAAAAGCTTTAATAAACAAATAAATGAATAATATATATTTTATATATATATATATATATAATATATATTATTCATTTATTTGTTTATTATATATATATTATATATATATATTAAATATATATATATATATATATTTAAGAAAAGCCAACCCTCTTTCAAACTTCATTTTCTGCTCAGGGTACCATCAATAAATTATTAAGTTTTATCAATTGTGCCATAACGGTCATCATAATAAATAACACTTACATAGCATTTCCTGTATATCAGGCACTTTATAAGTATCACCTTGTTTGATCCTTACGGCAACCTTGGAATGTAGGTTCCATTATTATCCTATTTTACAGATGAGGAAACTGAGGCAAACAAGGATTAATGACTTGCTAGTATCTGAAGATAGATTTGAATTTAAGTTCAGGCTCTCATGTTCTAACCACTGCCCTCTCTCACAACTTTTACTTCTACCTACCACCCTGTTACACCCTCCTATTTGCTGTTTTTCACACAGGACACTATATCTCTTGACAACATACCTTTCCCCTCTGCCAGGAATGCTTTCCCTCTTCCCCTCTTCCTCTTAAATTTCTCTGGCTTCCTTCAAGCTTCAGCTCAAACATATTTTCAGGTAACATTTCCTGACTCTTCTTGCTGCTGCTGTCTTGCCTTTGAGTTACTTCCCATCGACTGAATAAATGTTGTATATATCAAGTTATTTACCTAATTTTTTCAACCATTAGAATGTGAACGCCTTGAGGGTAGTGGGGTAGTTTTTGGTATTCCATCCGTAGCTCTTGGCACCTTGCCTAGCACATAACAAATGTCTAATAAAAGCTCTTGACAGTTCTCTCTGTTCACACGGCCATCACGTCTTGCCTGAACTTTTGCCAACAAGCTCCTGATTGGTCTTCCTAGTCCAAAGCTCTTCTCTATCCAACCCAACCTGTGCTCAGCCAGTACAATCACCCTAATGCACAGGTGTGACCACTCACTACCCTGCTCAGTTGACACTAATGGCTCCCTGTTGTCTCCAGTCACTCAGGACCAGATGCAAAATTTGCTTGGCAATTAAAACCCTTCAAAAAATGGTTCCAAACTATCTTTTCTGAGCTATTATACTTTATAATCTGACCAAACTAGGCTCCCTATTACTTAACATGATATCCTATAAACTCTTTCTGTGTTTTTGCAGTCTTTCCCCAAGCTTGGAATGCACTCCTTCATGGCTTTTGATTCTTGAAATCACTAGGTTTCTTCAAAACTCAGTTCAAAGACTCCCTTTTTACTGTAGGGGCTTTCCCAAGTCTTTCAGCTGCTTATGTTTCCTTCTCAAGGGTTACCTGGTATTTATTTTTTACACACACACACATATATATATATATTAGTCCTTCTATAAAAGCTTGGATTATCTGTCTTGTAAAGTGGTCCAAATTGCTAACCATATTTTATCTCGGCTCAAGAAGAGAGGAAAGTATGATAGGAATTGGAATTGGAGGGTGAAGTTTTCTACTACAGAACAGTTTTCAAATCTCTCTGGAAAAGAAAAGAGGAAAGGAAAGGGGGAAAGAAGGAAGGGGAAGAGAAAGAGGAAGGAAAGAAGGAAGTGGAGAAGGAGGAAGGGAAAGGAGAGAGGGATATAGAAAAAAAGGGGGAGAAGAGGAGGAAGAGAAGGGAGGGTGAAAAAGGAGAGAGAAGTGGGGAGAAAGGGAAAAGGAAAGAAGAAAGAGGGAGAAAGAGATGGGAGAAAGAAGAAAGGAAGAGGAGGATAATTTTTAGATGACTGACTTACAGGCTTGTACTGACTGGAAGCTTTTCCTTTTCCTGGTTTTCATCTGGATTTATTAAGAGAATTCAGCAGACATGGACTGAATTATGGTTACTTAGATAAAAGAAAAACCCATTGGGACAATGTCAGTTTTAGTCTGCTCTATTTCCCCCTTCTGTTTTTATGGCCACACAGTTGATAGTATAGTTTATTACTGTGTTTCTTTGCTTACTCTGTATATATGTATGTATGTGTAAATATATGCATATATATATATATACATATTCATATATATTTTTATTTATTTATTTTTTATTAAAGGTTTTTATTTTTCAAAACATATGCATGGGCAATTCTTCAACATTAGCCTTTGAAAAACCTTGTGTTCCAATTTTCCCTCCCCTTCCCCCATGTCCTCCCCTAGATGGCAAGTAGTCCAATATATGTTAAAAATGGTAGAAATACATATACATAGGTATTTTAAACAGTGGTTTACTAGATAAAGATAAGATAATTTAAATTGCATTCTGAATTTGTGGTTTTGCTGTAGATATAATGAGGGGATTGTAAAACCTGTGAATAATTGATTACTCCAAAACCAGCAGACTGGAGAAATCATCTTCTCAGCTTGGCAATCAGTGGGTTACATAGAGGTTGTGAACATTTTATGAATATTATTTATACTCTGTATTTTTTTGTTTTTATTTGTTATTTTTAGTTTTGCAGAGAGCAGAAGCTGTAGACCTTTGTGGAACTGTAATCTTTGCTTTAAACTAAAAACCTTCCTTCACTAATCTCATTGTCTCTAAATTGATAGGTTGCTTTTTCCTTGGGATTTTTTGTTTTTCTTGCTGCATCCTCCATAGAGAGATAGAAGAAGAATGAGATCTTAAGAGACATATGAAGAACCAGCTCCAGTAGGTAGAAACACAGCTAGGAAGTGTCTGAGGCCAGATTTGAACATGGGAAGATGAGTTTTTCTAGACTCTGAGCACTTTATGCACTGCGCCACCTTGTAGGAACTTAATGCTTATTCCTTCTGACTCCTCACTCTGTTCTGAAAATACAAGGGAAGGATGAAACAGTCCTAATTCACTTTTATAGACCAAAAGAAAGTTGCTTTTTCTAACCAATGGACCTCCATCACCAAGCATCTTGGAGACACCCCAGAAACTATCAACCAATCAAATGAATCTCCTGTGTACTATCCTTGAACTGCAAAAGCTCATACTTATCTGAGTTGGGGTAGATACCTTTCAGACTCTGTTCTACAATCTGCTATTTTAAGCTGATTGGTGGAGACTCATAAAATTGATCAAAGATTTCCTTAGTCACTTTTTACCCCCCTTACAATTAATTTCATCAACTCATTTTGTCTAGAGTACAGATATCATTCTGAACATGAACAGAGAATAAAGTAAAGCCTGTAAAAACAATGTTAGTGATAATTGATGAGATATTAACCCCCCTCTAAAATTCCATTTCTTTACTCATATATTGCATCCCACACAAGAATGTAAATCCCTTCAGGGAAAAGACAGTTTCCTTTTTTGCATTTTACTTAGCACTATGGGCCTGGCACATAGTTAAATGCTTAATTATTGCTTGCTGACTGAACTTAATAATAATGTAGAGTCTGGTGCATACCCAGACCATCTGAGATGGTATCATTCACATGAAAGACACTAGGCACCTGCTTTTAGACACCTGGAGAACTGGATCATTCATGGATATTCTGCATTGGTCTACCATATGGTTGCTCTATAAGAATTCACCTAAACTGTGAGCTGGATCCCTTTCCAAGGGGTCAAGTTGGTGTAGAAGGCTTAATTCCCTGTGGATGGGGAGGAGAAGGATGCTTGTGTATTTGTTCTGGCTGTACCTTTCTTTCTTATCAAAAGATACCCATTTGTAAAAACTAATCCAGTGTTAAGAGCAGATAAATTATGAAATGGATAAGCTAAGTCATGTAATCAGAAAATTCATCTTATGGTTCAAATTCTGCCTGAGACACTTCCCAGTTGTATGTCCCTGGACAATTGATTTAACCTGTTTGCTTCAGTTCCCTCATTGATAAAATGAGCTGGAGGAGGAAATGGTAAACCACTCTTTGCCAAGAACTCCAAACGGGTTTACAAAGAGTTGGACACAATTGAACAAGTATTTATTTGTTAAATAGAACTGAGATGTCAATAATTGGACCCCTAAAAATGAGAGGAATATGGAAAATAGAAACTTGGGCCAACCACACAGAAATGAGACTTTAGAGTACCTGAGAAAGGAGATGGGTGAAGAGATTGAGGCAGTGGGGCAGAATCCCCATTATATAGTCATTTTTTAAAATTGTCTTTCTATATTATTTTCAGCACTATACAACACACATATACACTTTTTATGTAATATTTATTATATAAAGCATTATGTTACAATAATTCCATAAGGGCACTAATTTCAGCTTTAATGTTTTCATTTTGTAGATTGGAACATGGAAGACCCGAAAAGTGATTTACTAATTACATTAGCTAGAAATTGCTGAGTTGGAACATTAGAATAGGTTTTCAATTCTGAGATCAAAGTTTTTTCAGTGACTCCATGTTGCTTGGAAAGGTGTTTATTTAAGTGCAACATGGGCAACCAACGTCAGATCTATATTTAAAATTATTGCTTTTTTAAAAATGGAAGGGAAGTTAGAGATAAATATACCCAACTAAGTGATTATATCAAAACTAAAAATAAATATGTAAAAAAAAATTCTGAGAGTTTTTCATTTTTTTCTTCCTTTGGAGATAAACTAAAAGATCACTGCACCAGGCATGGGGTTTTGTACTCAGAGGCCCTTTACAAATATTTGTGGAATTGGACAAAGATCAGTAATTGGATGGGAAAATGTCAGAGATCACCAGCCGCTCAAGGGCTCAGTGGGTGGATCTGAGAAGAAAACTAAGAGAAAAGGTATGCATGTGACAAAGCCGTGTGGAGGACCATAGGCAACAGAGCACAGATATAAAATGAGTAGTAGAAATAATGAGAGAATATTCAAAAGACATTTATGGAAGAGGCATTAGACCTAGAACTAGAAGTTTTATTTTGTAGAACTTTGGGCAAGTACCAAATCTGGGACCTAAATTTCTTTATCTGTAAAATGGAGATAATAATATTTGGCCTGTATTCCCAGAGTATTATAAAAAAAAAAAAAAAAAAAAAAAAAGAAATCAGATCATGGATGTGAAAGAACTTTGTAGAATAATGAAATTATTATCCTGGTCATAAGGGAGGGAAGGAAGGAAATAATAAGCATTGATTAAAGGTCTACTTTGTGCAAGGCACTTTAGAAATAATTCACATTTGACCCTCATGATAACTTTGGGAGATAAGTATTATTATTATTCTCCTTTTACAATTAAACTGAGGCAATTAAATAGAGGTTAAATCAATCAATCAATAAACATTAAGTACATACTATGTGCTAGACACTGTGCTAAGTGCTAGAAATAAGAATGTAAAAAAAAAAAAAAAGAAAGTAGCTTCTGCCCTCAAGAGCCTTACAATCTAATAGAGAAAGATAGTACATAGTAAAAGGTTGATTTGTTCAGAGTCACCCAGACAAGAGATATCTGAGGCCATATCTGAATTCAGGTCTTCCTGGCTCCAAGCTCAGTGCTCTCCGTCCAATGGGCCATCTAGCTACCTTGAGATAGGTTGGACCTCAATGATGTAGTCACTGGACAGAAACTTAGTGTTTCCTGATTTTATTTTATTCTCCTCAGTAGAGTTATAGCTTCTCCCCCTGGAGCTGCTTTAAATTGAGATGGAGTTTGATCTGTGAATTAAAAAGGGTTTCTGATTCCCTGAGAGGCTGTTGATCTCTTTATAGTTCAAGGCTCACTCTGCTTCCAGTCCTTCAGGATGGGGGTTCTTTGGCTGTGGACGGAATGAGACAAAGTTGTTCTGGGCTTCCTCGGGAGGCAAGAACACAGGCTTCCTATCTGCCTTGTCAGATACTCCTTCCCCAGAGAAATCAATCTTGACTATGAACCTGAAGCTCTCTGGGAGATGTGATTTGCTAAAACCATGTGCATAAGTAAGTTATCACAAAGGGGAGCCGTGTCTAGAGTCCTTGCAAGCAGCCAGGAGAAGAACTTTCTGTCCAAGAATCAGCCTGTCAAACACCCCAGGGTTTTATGTCTTTTAAGTGGCATTTAAAAAGTCAGATTAATTATAGACTGCAATTGCGTGTCACTTTAAGATCCACTAAGTACTTTCTAAGGGGCTGCAAAGTGGTGTAGTGTTGGGGCCTGGAGTTAGCAATTTGAACCTGAGTTCAAATATGACCTCATGTACTAACTGGGCAGGAATATTCTGCCTCAGTTTCCTCATTGGTAAACTGAGCTGGAGAAGAAAATGGCAAATCATCCAAGCATTTTCGCCAAGAAAACCCCTGATGGGGTTATGAAATGTTGGACACTATTGAAAAATGACTGAGCAACAAAATTCTCTCTAAATTGCCCTCCTTTCCAGTGTTCCTTTGGCTGATTCTCATATATTATAATTTCCAGTCCTCCTACTACTCTTGTCATTATAACAAAACTGGAATGTAATAACATTCATTCTAAAAAGTAGCATGTGGAACAAAACAATACTCAGATGCATTAAACCATAGCCAAAGAAAGTAGATCCTTATTTTCCAAATTCTAGACACAAAGCTTCTATTAATCAAGGGGACAGAAAAGGAAGGACTGAGAAAGAAGCCTGGAAAGAAAATTTGGTGTAGGGTATGAAATCTGAATTTTATCCTAAGGGTGATAGAGAGACACTTAAATTTCAGAAAGAGAGTGAAAGAAAAATTATGCTTTAAGAATATTAAGCTGAAAAGCATACTTTTTAAAAAAAACTTTATTGCTCTTTTGTGGGGGGTCTGTTTTATATCTTGGCTAATATGTTTTACATGACTACACATATACAGTCAATAGCAAATTGCTTGCCTTCTCAAGGAGGAGTGAAAAAGATTTTTTAAAAATCAAGTTTTTTTTTCAATGAATGTTAAAATTGTTTTTATATGTAATTAGTAAAAATAAATTAGAAAAGAAAAGAGCAAGCAAAAAAGAAAAATATTAATCTGGTATAGAATATATCAGAATGGGAACACTACGTAAAATAAACATTTTCGAGATTTTTATAATGTTCTGCCTAGACTTGAGTTAATAAGGAAAACTTGAAATATAAACATCTACATTAAAATGAGTCACAGGATTTCCAGAGGAATACTGGAAGCAGGAGACTAAGGCCTCAAATCCCAAGACAATTCGTTTTTGTTTGAAGATTCAAGAAGAATGTCTACTTAGAACACAATTATAACTCAATTTATTACCACCCAGTGCATAACATAAACAAAAGTAGAGAAATGTTAATGGAGAATAATAATGGAAAAATAAAATAATAGAGAGGAGAAAAATGGTACATAGACCGAATCTCTACCTCTAAGAGTCACTCACAAGAGAGGCCATAAAACTGGAAACTGAATAGATGGATGCCCATCAGTTGGAGAATGGTTGAATAAGTTATGGTATATGAATGTAATAGAATATTATTGTTCTATTAGACATGATTTCAGAAAAGACCAGAAAGACTTATATGAACTGATGCTAAGTGAAATGAATTGAACCAAAAGAACATTGTACACAGTAACAAGATTATATGATGATCAACTGTGACGGACTTGTCTCTTTTCAAGGAGATGATTCAAAGCAAATCCAATAGACTTGTTATGGAAAGTGCCATCTACATCCAGGGAGAGAATTATGAAAACTGAATGTGCAAAACATAATATTTTCATCTTTTTGTCATTGTTGCTTGTTTGCTTGGGTTTTTTTTTTCTGTCTCATTTTTTCCTCTTTTTATCTTATTTTTCTTGTTTATCTTATTTATCTCATTTTATCTTATTTATCTATATATCTCATTTATCATGATAAATATGGAAATGTGTTTAGAAGAATTGCTTATGTTCAATCTATTTTGGATTGTTTGCTGTCTTGGAAAGGGGGAAAAAGGGAAGAGAGGGAGAAAAATTTGGAATCCAAGGTTTTACAAATGTGAAGGCTGAAAACTCTCTTTGCATGTATTTGGAAAAATAAAATACTATTAAAAAAGCAAACAAACAAGGAAAGGCCATAAGGTACAAGGTCTCAAGGATACTGGTGCTAAGAGATACATTGTACTACTGTAAGCATGAGAATCAAGCACAGGTATTCTTACAGAGTAAAAAGTGAGACCAGGTAGTTTTTTATGTGAGCCACCTTAGGACTGACTCGTTTGCATATGAGGTTTTTGGAATCTTCTTTTCTCTTGGGAGAGTTCAAATAGAAAAGTAGTGAATAACAACTTAAGACCTACTTCTTTACTATAGGTATGTGGGCCACATAGCATAAATAGCTTCATTTTGTAACATTTATGATAAATCAAAGATGAAGAATCAGTAATGAGATATATTAAAAAAGAAAAATTGAAAGAGTTTGGTGAAGGATTATGAAATGAGGAATGAAATTATAACAAAAGAGACACAAAATAATAAAATCATAAAATTATAGAATTAAGAAGATCCTTTGAGATCATCTTGTCTAATTCCAATCTCATTTAGGAATTATCTTCTGTTATGATTCTTGAAAGATCTGCATCTAGCATCTAGGCTTAAACATGTTCTTTTGCTTGGTACATGATAAGTACTTAGTAAATGTACATTGTTTTACATTATCTTTATTTCCATCTGAAATATGTTTTGCATGTTTTATTAAATTGGTTGCCATCTCAGGGGAAGGGAGAAGAGAATTTAGAACTCAAAATTAAAAAAGAAAGATGAATTTTAGAAATGATTGTTACATGTAACTGGGAAAAATAATATATTAATTAAAAAGTCAAGTATGAACAGAATCATGAAAGACATGGGAATGAAGAGATATGGCTTAAGGAAAAAAGAGACTGGACATGGCAGTATATACCTATGATCCTTGTTAGCTTGGGCTGGTGGATCAGGACCTTGGGAAATCTGAGTTATAGTGTACTAAAATCTGAGCTGTAGTGTAAAAAAATCTGAGCTATAGTGTGCACTATAGTGTATTAAGTCCAACACTGATAAATATAGTGACTTCTTGGGAGTAGAGGAAACATCAGGATGCCTAAGGAGATGTGAATCTACCTTTATTGGAAATAGTAGGTTCCATGTTGATCAATAGGAAGATTGGGCCTGTGTGTAACTGTTATATTCCAGGCTGGGTCAGAAAGTAATACTCAGTTTAAAAATAGAAAAAAAGAAAAAAGAAGCAGCATGAAAAGGAGGTTTGGAAGAGATACTCTATGGGGAGTATGTTATAGTTAGGGAATGAGTCAATTAAATTTGTCTTGAAACAATGAGGCCCTATTTAAAATTAGCATACTTCTGTGGGTTTTTTAAAATAATAGTTTTTAATGATGGACTGTTTTTTATCATCTCCATAGTTTCCCTAATATCTACTTTCCTTCTTCCCCCAAGAATGCCATATAACTAATACCATTAGTTAAGACAAAAAAAAAAAAAACCTTGAAAAAGAAAAAATCAACTTCTTAATATATTGAAAAAGTTAAAAATATGTGCAATGCATAATACCTCTGGTTCTTCCATCTCTGCAAAAGGATGTAGTGAGGGGTAGCTAGATGGCCCAGTGGATAGAACACCAGCCCTGAAGTCAGGAGGACCTGAGTTCAGATCTGGTCTCAGATATTTAACATTTCCTAGCTATGTGACCCTGGGCAAGTCACTTAACCCTAATTGCCTCAGCAAAAAACAAAACAAAACAAAAACGGACATAGTGAGAAGTCTTTTCATATCTCTTTTTTTAGACATGTTTGTTCTTTATAATTTTGCAATTTATAAACTTGTTTTTTTCTTTGTACATTGTTATAGTCATCATATACATTGGTTTTTTTTTGTTCTGTTTCCTTTTTCTACATCAGTTTATGTAAATCTTTTCATATTTTTCTGTTTATTATTCCTTACAACATAGTAACGTTCCATAACATTCACATAGCACGATTAGCTTAGCCACTTTCCAACCAGAGGGCATCTATTTTGTTTCCAATTCTGTGTCAGCCCAAAATGAAAAAGTACCTACTCTATACCAGGCACCATACTAGATACTGAAGACAAGTTGTAAAAGGCAAACAGGATTTTTTATTTGATCCTGGAGCCAGTGGACTTGATTGAATAAAGAAAACATATGATCATTTTTGCTCTTTAAGATCAATTTTAGTAGTTGGAGTGGGGAGAGACTTGAGGCTCTTATATGGATTTTTCTCTGAATTTCTTTTTAAAAAGAGTGGAGGTAGTCTCCAGAGACTCTTCAGCTCACTGTTGTGTCTTTACATTCTTCTGATCTTTGCCTTCTCATCTTCTTGTCTGATTTCTATTGTACATTTAGGTAAAAGACCATATTCTGCCTTGTTTCTTCTTTCTCTCTCTCTCTTTTTTAAATAATAGCTTTTTATTTTCAAAATACACTCAGAGATTGTTTTCAACATTCACCCTTGCAAAATCTTGTGTTCCAAATTTTTCTCCCACCCCCTTCCCAAGACAGCAACTAATCCAATACATGTTAAACATGTGCAGTTCTTTATACATATTTTCCCATTTCTCATTCTGCCTCATTTCTTACCTCACCTTTATCACTGATTGGACATTGCTTCAGTCAGACTGAAAACTGTTAAAGATCTTAGCTTAAAAAGGCCAAGGTCTCCCACTGCATCCAGGGCCATCTCCCGTTGTCCTGATCTGTATCTTGTCACTGGACCCAAATGACTCGCAGAAGAAAAAGAGACTGGTAACTTTGCATAGTCCTCTCTTGTTAAATCCAATTCACTTGTTTGTCATGGCATTATCTCCCTGATGTTGTGTCCTCTTTGAGAATGAAGGACAAACAACAGTGATTTCCATCTATGTCTCTCTAGTTCTCCCTACCTAATCAAATATCCTTTATAACATAGATTTTAAGAAAAGGGACGGGGGGGGGGGAAATAATTTAGTAAAATTTACCCAGGACTTCAATTGAGCCTGACAGTATTTTTAGTGCACTTGAACATTTTTACTGACAACTTCCCAAGAAAACCCCCTTCATTGTTTTTTTGTTTTTGTTTTTTTTACTATAACTTAGAATTGTAAGAAATTATTTAAAGGACTGAAATCTGCCTCCTCATAATTTTCACCCCACGTTTCACACAATACTCTTCAAATATTTGGAAATAATTTAGAAGGTTTGCTCACCTTTTTATTATATATTTACTATATTATTGTCACCTTAAATTCAGCTTATTCAAAACAAAACTTATTTTCTACCTCCAAACCTGCCATTCTCCCAGCTGGCTCTCTCTCCTAACTTCCATATCTCTGTCAATAGTCTGATAATTTTTCTAGACACAGGATCATATTTTTAGGAACGGAAAGGACCTTTGACTCAAAACATGCTGAAGTGGACAGCTCCTACAAAGACAACATATTTATTTGTTCAGAAAATCCAGTGGAGGCTAGTGGGAAGTTCAGGATGTATTCAACAGGACACATTGGTCAACACCGAAGTGTCTACAATATGAGTTGTTCCTTTAGGCGAACGCTGTGGCCACATATCTTCTCTACAAATACGATCTTCTACAAATGACTTGTATATGGCTAGTTGGAGTGGGGAGAGAGTTGAGGCTCTCATATGGATTTTTCTCTGCATTTCTTTTAAAAAGGAGTGGGGGTAATCTCCAGAGACTCTTCAGTTCAGGTTGTGTCTTTTCATTCTTTTTTTTTCCTGAGGCAATTGGGGTTAAATGACTTGTATATACATATATGGTATATATAGTGTAGTATGTGTGTATATATTTACACACACATATATGTTATGTATAGATATATATGTGTGTGTGTATGAAATGTGTGTGTGCTTATATTCACCTTGCTGTTTGTCCTCCATTGTCACAGAGGACCATGATTTCAGGAAGGGGACATCATGACTTGTGAGTGAGTTGGATTTAAGTGAGTCTCTGGAGCCATTTAGGTCCAGTAGCAAGATATGGAAGGATCAGGACAACTGGAGAAGACCCCCATTTTGTATGTATGTATGCAAAAATATGTGTATCACAGATGATGAGGTTAACCAGGGCATTTTCAGAGTTAGTTTGGTAGTTTCCAAAGGAAAGCGTGGGAGAGAAAAAGTACCAAGTCAAAGGTCTACAGAGCCATTGTGCTGGCTTCATTGTGGAACACCTGTGAAACCTGGGCAGTCTACCAGCACCATGCCAGAAAACTGGACCTCTTCCATTTGAATTGTCTTAGGAAGGTTCTGAAGCTCACCTAGAAGGATGAGTGAGGTACCGGACACTGAGGTCCTTTCTCAAGCTGAACTGCCAAGTGTTCAGACTACTGCAGAGAGAGCAACTCCTACGGGCTGGCCACATTGTCCAAATGACAAAAGCAAGTTTGTCTAAAAGACTTTTATGGAGAACTCCATAAAAGTTTTATAGAGGCAATGCTCATGGAGGTCAGAAGAAGCAATATAAGGACAATCTCAAGGTCTTTCTGGAGAACTTTGGAATTGATTATGAGACAGGAGACACTAGCCTGGGACTGCCCAGCAAGGAATGCCCTCATCAAAGAAGGTACTGTGCTCCACAAGCAAAACAAAATTGCATTTAGCTCAAAAGAAACATGAGCTGTTCCAATTTAGACACGTCTGTACTCCAAATGTTCATATGGACTATTTGTGCCTGGTCTGAGCCTTCGGAGCTCATGTTGGTCTGATCAGCCACAGTCAGACACATTGTACCTTGTACATAATGATGTAATTTTGATCCTCTTTAAGAACAAAAGACAATAACCATAGTGTGTGAATCTATGTCCGTGGTTCTATAGCCATGTCTTGATCTGTTATTGTGGCCCAGATTTATGAGGAAAATATTGTTGCTTTTCTTATAATGTTCTCTCTCTATTCCACACACAACACACACACATACATATATGTGCATATATAAACACTTAAATATGTATATATGCATTTATATCACTCTTTCACTAAAGATGTTTCTCTTTTCTCTCCTCTGTCTCTGACTTTGTATATTTCTTTGTCTCTCTGTGTTTCTGTGGGTTTCTCTCTCTCCCTCTCTCAATTTCTCTATTTCTGTCTTTGTCTTTGTCTCTCTCTCTCTCTCTCTCTCTCTCTCTCTCGGGGTCTCTCTCTCTCTCTCCTTCTCTCAATTTCTTTATCTCTGTCTTTGTCTTTGTCTCTCTCTGTCTTTGTCTTTGTCTCTCTCTCTCTCTCTCTCTCTCTCTTTCTCTCTCTCGGTCTCTCTCTCTCTCTCTCTATTTCTCTATCTCTATCTCTGTCTTTGTCTTTGTCTCTCTCTTTCTCTCAGTCTCTCTCTCTCTCTTTCTCTCTTTCAGTCTCTCTCTCTCTCTCTCCCTCTCTCAACTTCTCTCTCTCTGTCTCTGTCTTTCTCTCTCTGTGTCTCTTTCTTTTTGGAAATTGGACTTGTAATTTTACAAATCAGGAAATCCCAAATGAGGAAACTGGCAGTACCTAAAGCAGGTCTTCATCACCTTCTCAGCAATCTCTAGTCTGATTAAGTTGTTTAGGGCCCTGAAGGGAGAAACGAGCCTAGGATCACCCAGTCAGTGCATGTCAGCAGTGGGACTCACTCTGCACTCTGCCCCTCTTTCTCATTCCTTTTTAAGGAAATGTCCCCTCCCTCCATATCATTTCCTTTAGACTCTGCTCTCTAGGGGACAGTAGGAGGCTAGTCTTTAGTCTGATAATCTGTGTTCCAGCCTTCCCAAATCACAGAGCCTTAACCCAATTAAAAAGTCCTTGGTTACAGAAATCCCTGAAAGAATCACTCTGATACAGGGAATGCCAAATATCTGTGGCTGACTCCTAAGGGAGGTATTTGGGGTTATTAGGGTCTTTAGGAGCTATGCAATTTACCCTACTACATACATGCACACAGGCAAACATGCGTGTATGTATATGCACATTTATACATGTTCACCAATGCTGCACAGAGTTACCCTGCACACTCTCCCTTTGCCCATTTGTCCCTGACCAACTGCCCTGAATTCTTCGTCATATGTGGACATGTCTGTTCCTTTGGATAAATTGCCTTGTAACTCTATCCCCAGGCTTTGAGTACAGTCCCCACACACTCCTGGCGAAGGCTAGCTCCACTCGGTCCCTGCCAGCAGGAAACTCCCTTCTATGTCATCTGATAGACTGTCCCCAGGGAGATGTTATGTGAGCCTCCAAACCAGCCCACATCACACAGCAAGTCAACAGCGCAACAGCAACAGGACTCTCTGTGCTCCCTCCTTCTGCGCCTTCCTACCTCTGTCTCACTGAGACACTGAGTCTGTGTCTGTTATTATCATCATTTCATATTAATGTAGCACTTGCCTGGCAATAAACCTACAATGAAGATAAAGTACATCATTTTTCCTGCATTTTGTAGATGAGAAAACTGAAACTTAGAGTAATTCATTGATTAGTAGAATTGAGAACTGAAAGAAATTTAGAGTCATCTCATACAAAGCACCTAGTTCTACCAGAGCAGTAAATTTACTTGTCCAAAGTCCTATTTTATATGAAGAGCTAGGGCAGGTCTTCTGAATTTAAAGCCAATATTCTTTTTACTATATGACAAATGACTTCCTTGTCACCACACAATCAGACAAACTAACTGAGCACTTCTATTAAGCACTTGTAATCTTAGGTAATTATGTTTAGTCTTATATTGGATGAGGCAGATTTTCAAAGGTCTCAAGTTCATAGTATTTCTGCCCTTGGAAGTTGTTATGAAACAATAGTCCATGTTGATGGCCCTACTTTGTGAAAACTTACTGACAATAGAGTGGGAGGGGGCTTGGGAATGGTCACTCTCTCCAGTTTGGTTCCCAAAGCTGTCCCTCACTCTCATATTTGGAACAGTGGGATCCAACAAAATGCAAGGACAGGATCAATCCAGAGAACAACATTAGATCAGTCAGATTAGGTCAGCAGAAGAAAAGTGTATTGGAAATGGGTGGCTATTGTCTCTGTCAGGAGGCAAGGGAATGGGTTCCCTCCTGCCTACTGTTTTCCTTGGTCTTACGGCCCCATGGAGAAAGCAGCAGAAAATTTTTTAAAAAGTCATATTTTAATTACCACTTCTTATGCTTTTTCACCTTTCAGTCCTGCTCTCACATTACTTTTTTCTCTTCCTAGGTTGGAGAAAAAAACACAGTTCCCAGCATTTTTGCAAGCTGCCCATATACACAAATGTAGTAGCATGGTACCTGACCTCAAGGAACTTACCTTTGCCTGGGGAGACAATATGTAAACAACTCCATAATACAACACACTCAACACACACACATGCATGTATACATATATATATATATATATATATATATATATATATATATATATATATGTATATAAAATACAGAATATATATATATATAAAATATAAATACACATATATAAAATACAAAATACACATATTTATATATACAGACATACCTATATACATGTACATAAACTCCCTAATATACACATATGTGTGCATATGTATACACACATATACACACATGATAATCTCAGAGAAAAAGGACAGAAGAGGTACTGAGAAAGGCTCCTTGCAGAAGATGGGATTTGAAGGTGTTTTGAAAAAATCCAGGAGGAGGGAGTGAAGAAAGAGAACATTTTAGCCAGGAGAGAATAGTCAGTGAAAATTTTCAGAGAAGAGACAAAGGAGAGCAGTGTTTGAGGAGCAGCAAGAAGGCTTGTGGCCTGCAATGGTAGATTTTTGAAGGGAGGGGGGGTGGGGAGTGGAATAAAGTATAACAAAACAGAACCAAAAGAGTCAAGACAATAGAACAATAAGGCAGCTGCTACCATCTTCCTGAGTTCAAATCTGGCCCATTAAGAAGTCCTTAATGGTTGTCTGCCTCAGTATCCCCATCTGTAAAAACGAAGTGAACTTAAACATTTACAAGAATCAATTGCCCAAGATGGGAACAGCTAGAGAAGGAAATGGCAAACTACTCTAGTCTCTTTGCCAAGAAAATCCCAAATGGGATCACAAGAGTCAGGCAGGACTGAAAATAACTGAATAACAACAACCACTTAAATGCAAGCACTGGGTGGTCCTGGGTGTTACTCCAAGTTTGAGTTCACAATTACCTAGGATATGAAGACAAGATCACAACAGACCATTCATTCACTCATGTATCAGACATTTCCTGAGCTTTGCTGTGTGGCCAGTAGTTTGCTGGGTTCTATGGGAATTCATTTAAGATAATTCCTGACTTCGGGAAATTATAATTCCTCCCTCACCTCCCTTTCTCATCCCTCCCTCCCTCCTCTTTCCCTCCTTCCTTCCCTTCCTCCCTTTTTCCTTTCCTTCCTTTTTCTCTTCCTTCCTTCCTTCCTTCCTTCCTTCCTTCCTTCCTTCCTTCCTTCCTTCCTTCCTTTCTTCCTTCTTTCCTTCCTCCCTTCCTCCCTTCCTCCCTTCATCCTTTCCTTCCTTCCTTCCTTCCTTCCTTCCTGTCATTAAGGATCCCATTCCTGCTGAAATTACTTGTTATTTATATATTAATAGGCTCATTGAGCCAGAACTAGAAAGGACCTCAGGGGTCATACAATTCAGTCTCATCATCTTACAAGTGAGTAAACTGAGGTCCAGGAAGATTAAGTGATTTAACCAGTATCATAAAGTTAGTAAACATCAAAAGCACTATTTGAATCCAGGTCTTCTGACTCTGGAGTCAGTGCTTTTCCCCTCTGTACCATTCTTTCTCCAATATAGAGCTGCAATATGATGCTGGACCTAGACCTGGCTTCAAGTCTTAAATCATATACTTATTCTGAGCCTCACTCAACTCCATGGGGCTGCTAACTTATCTGTAAAAATTAGGGGTCAGTCATGTGGACCTCTAGCCTTCTTTCAGCACCAAGCTGAGGCTCTCAGAAGATAAGTTAATTGCACTTATTCAGCTCCGTACATAATTCTTCCTTCCAAAAGAATGCAAACCCTCTGAGGGTAGCGATTGTTTCACTTTTGTATTTGTGTCTCCAGAGCCAATCCCAGTATTTGTCGTGTACCAGAAGCTTCATAAAGGCTGAATTAGGAAGGCATTCTAGTGTAGTGGCAGAGTGAAGAATTTCAGGTTAGAGTATCTGGATTTTATCCGGGGCAAATCATTTTATTTTTTTCTAATCTATAAAATGAATGAGTTGGAGTTATTGTCCTAGAGAGCTGGATGGTAGAACAGACTGCATGCTAGACCTGTAATCAGGAAGGCCTGAATTCAAATCCTGCTTTATATTAGCTTTGTGATCCTGGACAAGTAATTTAAAATTTCTTAGCCTCAGTTTTCCAGGTGCCAAAGTGGATAGACTGCCAAGGCAGGAATCGGCAAGAATTCAAATCCGGCATCAGATACTTATTAGCTGTATGACTCTGGGCAAGTGACTTAACCTTGTTTGCCTCAGTTTCCTCATTTGTAAAATAAGCTGGAGAAGGAAATTGCAAACTACTCCATTATCTTTGCCAATCCTGTATGGGGTCACAAAGAGTTGGACATGATTGGACAACATCAACAGAATGGGAATAATAATAGTCTCTACCTCTTGGAGTTGTAAAGATTAAGAGAGACAACATATGTAAAGCACTTTACAAATCTTAAATTAGCTCTATGTAAATAGTTCTATTTAATAAAGTTATTATATATAAAGTTATTATTATTATTATTATTAATGGCATCATCCAATTCTAAATTCATTATTCTATCAATGGAATTGAGTGACATTTGCAGAGTTCATATTTGTCCTGATAAATGATATTTTTAAAAAGTTCCATCTCAACCATGTAATGTTATTGTTCACCTGGCAGGTAATAGGAAATAGAAAATTGAAACAGGTGAGCCACTTGTCCAAAGTATCCCAAACTCACACTGGCTGCCTCAGGTCTCCAGCAGCCACCACTAAAGTGAGCTATTTGCTTTGTGTCACGTCCATTTAGAAGACAAAACATGATTGATTGGAGAACTGGAGGATTAGGAGGCCATACTCTCACCTCAAATAGCCTTTGTGCAAAAAGGAAAGTAATATTCTCTTTGTGGTCTATCTCCTGGTGAAATCTTTGTTCCGGGTGTGGCTCCCAGGAGAGCCCTTGACTTGCTCAGAGAAATATATTGTCATTCTGGACTTAAACATCATGGTACAGGCCAAGAAAAATACTATTACCTCCTCCCCCCCAAAAAAAATCGGAACAAAACATAACACAACATTGGTACTTAATTCTTCCTGTCCTGTCCTTTCCTGTTCTCTCCTTTCCTCTCTTCTCTTTTCCATTCCTTTTCCTTTTCTTCCTTTTCTAACATCTCTTGAATCAATCTCTTATTTTAAATTTCTATTACCATTGATCAAATTCAGATTCTTATCACCATATGCTTAAATTGTTTCCAGTCTCCTAACTTATATGCCTATCCTTACTCTCTCCCTACTCGGATTCATTCTGGCCTTATATTTTATTTTTGCTGTTTTTTTCCCCATCTAACAGTCTTTCCACGATATGGATACTCTCTCTCCTGATATAGATCAGCAACTTATCTATAACTAAAATCCAAAGGAGTTATCTGGATACTCAGAAAAGAATTGATTTGCCCAGAGGCTCATAGCTAGGAAAGATTAGAGGCAGATTTTAATCACTAATCATCCTGATTTCAAGATCAGATCTATAGCCACCATATCAATTAATCAATCATTAGACAACCATTATTAAATATTTACCATGTGTCAGGGACTGGACTTACAAAGTCAAAAAATGAAGCCTCTCCTGTCTTCAAAAAGTATTACACTGCTATTAATTTTCCAAACTACCACTTTGTCATTTCTCCATTCAAGAATTCTTAAAGGGCTCTTATTGACTACAAAATTCTACCTAGACTCTTTAACTTAATGCCTTCCATCACCTACTTAACTAACCATAACTCCCATTAGTTCCCAACATGAATCCTTAGTCTATTCGGCCAGTCACTTTTCTACCACTGTGTCCTTGCTCATACCAATCATTTTCTTAGAATGCCCTGGATTTCTCCATTATCTAAGTCTGATCCATTCACTAAGACCCAGTTTAAATCCTACCTTTCTGGGAAGCTTCAGACTATCTTGGTTCATAGAATCCTCTTTCCTTTAAAAACCTGTAGTATTATATTTTGAAATGTGCATGAGCAAAAGGTTATGAATGTAATTCGTGATATTTAAAGTGCCAAATTTGAACTCAGGCCTTCCTGGCTCCAGGCCCATTGCACCACTTTGCTTCCTATTTTGATAAAAATCCTGGTGCATCTTTTTTTGTAATGATTTCTCTCTAGATTTTGCATATTAAAAGTTTTTTTTTTTCTTTCTTTTTTTTTTTTTCTTTTTTTATTTAATAGCCTTTAATTTACAGGATATATACATGGGTAACTTTACAGCATTAACAATTGCCAAACCTCTTGTTCCAATTTTTCACCTCTTACCCCCCCCACCCCCTCCCCGAGATGGCAGGATGACCAGTAGATGTTAAAATATATTAAAATTATAACTTAGATACACAATAAGTATACATGACCAAAACATTATTTTGCTGTACAAAAAGAATCAGACTCTGAATTATTGTACAATTAGCTTGTGAAGGAAATCAAAGATTGCATATTAAAAGTAATCTCATCTTTTTATACCTTGTATAAATGTCAATTTCTTTGAGTAGCTTTCCCTGATTACTTCAGTTGTCAGTCAACATTTATTAAGCATCTTGTAGATGCTGGGCACTCTGCTAAGCACTGGAGATAGATACAGTTGAAAATGAGTGGTTTTTACCCTAAATTCCTATAGCTCTTATTCAGTATCTCTTGAAGGAACTTTATAACTTTTTGCCATTTATTAAAGTACTTGAGGCTGCTAGGTAATGCTAAAATTCAGGCAGAAATCACTGTACTTGGAACCAGGAAGACTCTTCATAGGTTAAATCCAGCCTCAGATACTAGGTAGATCATCCTGATTAAATCACTTAAACATGTTTACCCCAGTTTTCTCATTGGTCAAATGAACTGGAGAAGGAAATGACAAACTATTCCATTATCTTTCCAAGAAAACCCCAAATGAAGTCAGAGTTGGACACAAGTGAAAACAATTTAATTTTAATTAAAATTAAATTTAATGTTTAACAACATTAAAGCATATGTGAAGACATCCTGTTTCCTTACTAAGAGCAAAGACTCTACATATGGTTTTGAACCCTTGTATGTAACACGCACTCAATTTGTGTTTGTTCAATTCATTTCAACAAACATTAAGCTTCTACTGTATGCACTAAACATCAGGGATACAGTGATCACATTGAAATGCCCCCTGTGCTGAAAAGCTTACATTCTATTGAGAGACATTATGTAAATGTACAAGAGAATTTGGAGAAGAAGAGTTTTAATAGTTGATAATATCAGGAAGAGCTTTGCTTAGGAGGCGGCAATCCTTGTAAACCTTATAGGAATAGGAGGAGTCTCAAAAGTAAGAGGGACTAAACTCCAGGCACAGGAGACAATCTGAGCAGGCTTGGAGATGGGAGATAGCACAAGTTCAAAGAATAGCTAGTAGGCCATTTGAGGGAAGAGCAATATGAAATGTTTGGAGAGATAAAGTCGAATCAGATTAGCTTTAAATGCTAGGGCTGAGGAATTTGTATTTTATCTTAAAAGCAATAGGGAATCCATAAAAACTTTTGAGTAAGAGAGTGAAATGGTCAGACTTGTCAGAAAAAAATAAGATTTTAAGAATCTTATTTTGGCAGCAGTATAGTTGATATAATGGAAAAAAGAAGAGGGGAATGGGGTATGAGGATAATTTTCTTTCCCAATGCAAAAGCACTGGATTTTGGATGGATGCAAGGGAGAAGTAGGGAGTTCAGTCATTTTCAGTCATATCTAACACTTTGTGATCCCATTTGGGATTTTCTTGGGCTATTTCTTTCTCCAGCTCCTTTTGCGGACAAGGAAACTGAGGCAAAATGGTTAAGCGACTTGCCTAAAATCACAGAGCTAGTAGGTCACTAAAGCCAGATTTGAACTCAGGAAGATGAATTTTTCTAATTTCAGACCTGACATCACAAAAAGTCAAGAAGTCAATTAGTCAACAAATATTTATTCAGTGCCTATTGTTTACCAGTAGGTATGCTAAATATTGGAGATAGAAAGAAAGGTAAAAGGAAGCTTTTTCTCTCAAAGAAGTTCACCCTTTAAAGAGGGGAGACTAAGCAAACAACTATAAACAAACATGCAGGAAAAACTGAAAATAATCACCAGAAGAAAGGCAGTAGAATTAAAGGAGATGGGGGAAAGTTTCTGGTAAAAGGTAAGATTTTAGTGAAACTTGAAGGAAATCATGAGGTAAAGACGAAGAGGAAGAGCATTCTAAGTATGGAGGATTGCTAGTGAATATGGGGGATTGAATGCCTTATTTAAGGAAGAGCAAGAAGTCCAGTGTCATTTCATTATAGTCTATGGAATCAACAAGATATATCAATAAATGTAGGAATGTATATTGTGTCTCTACATGTATGTGCAGATATAGAGATACAAGAATTATTGACATGCAGGTAAGATATATGGGATGTTCATGGAGGACTAGCTGCTCTTGTGTTAGGGCTTGCTGAGCCCTTTTCAGAGTTGTTCATCCATCTTTGGGGTTCACCTGCCACCCACTTCTCACCTGTGATTCCAGGAAGCTGTAGCATGCATAGCAGCCACAGGCATGTGAAACCACATGGGCACATGGGCTAAACTAAGTTGAGAGTAACCAAAGGACCTCAAATTCATCATTGAGTTAGGGGAATGTTAGTAGAATGGGTGGATGAGAAAAATTTCTTCCCACAGTCATAAATGGGGCTGAAGCAGGCACTGTGGATCTCAAAATCCTATTCATTCATTGAAGATATCAACATCATCCATTGCATCCTGAGTCATCACTGATCATCCTCCCTTTTGTCTTCCCACTGGACTTCTATGGCTTTGGAGGAGAGAATGAGACTGATGGCTTTGTGCAACTCTGCCTCATCTAAATCCAACTCAGTCATGAGTCAAAAGATCCCCCCATAATGTCATTGGTCCTCTTCAAAAATAAAGGGTGAAAAATATATATAGGTACTTATATACAGAGATGAATCTATATGGAGCACATTACTGGAATCCTCCTAAAGCTAGTATGGCTCCTCCTAACTGATATTTATAGAATGCTTTAAGGTTTATGAGGTATCAAATGCTCATTTGCATGTATTATTATTCAGAAAGATTTTCGTGGGATCCCTTTCCCCTAGAAGCACACAATCTAAGGTTGAATATTATGAGAAGAAAATAAATATATGCATGTAATTAAATAAAAATAATGAAAATGCCTTGAAGGTGAAATGTTAAAATCAAATGTGTTAGGATGGGAAAACAAATGGAATTTGAAATCTAGACCATAAGAGAAGCTATTGATTTTTCCTCTGTAGAATTCATTCTATCAGAAGATTTCAGGAAAAAAAAAATGATAATAGATAACATTTATAATAGGGATTTAAGATGCCAAAGCCCTGTAAATATATTATTTGATTGGGAATTCACAATGACTCTGGGAAGTATATGCTATTATTATCCTTAATTTGTGAATGAGGATATTGAAGCTAATAAAGGTTAAATGATTTAATCAAGATCAAACATATCTATTAAGTGTCTAAAGAGGGATTTGACAGAATTGGAAGAGATTTCCAAGGTCATTTAGTTCAAACCATGTCTAATTTCTAGTCTACCCATACAGGTAGTCGTCTCGTTTTAGCTAGAGGATCTTTAGTGACAAAAGAGTTTGACAGGGATTCCAAGACCATGATGTCATTTCAATTCTTACAGGCAATTATGAATCATTCTTGTTGTAGATGGGATCTGCTCAGTACAAAGTACAGCAGGATCATTACCTCTCTTGTTTTGGACATTTCCCTTTTTAATTAATGCAGTCTTTTTTTTTTTTTTGCCAACATGTCATATTGTTGACTCATATTTGAGTCTATAATTTACTAAAACTCTAGGATCATACCTAGAATTACACTTGAGATGCTATTAACGAAGACTTTCTCCTTTCTATAATTGAAATTGTTCTTTCCACCTAAATGCATAAATCAATATTTATTCTCCTTAAATATTTTTGCCCTGCCATTCTAGCCTATTGAAATAATTTTGAGTCTTAAGTCTCTCTTCCATTGTCAGTATTTACCTAGACATCTCAGCTCTGTCACCAGCAAATTTCTTTTTAAAATAATAATAATAGCCTTTTTATTTTTCAAAATATATGCAAAGATAACTTTCAACATTACACAACACCTTGTATTCCAAATTTTCTTTTTTCCCCTCTTCTTTTTCCCCTTTCCTTAGACAGCAAGAAATCCAATATAGGTTAAACATGTGCACTTCTACATATATATTTTCATATTCATCATGCTGCACAAGAAAAATCAGATCAAAAGAGAAACAATATGAAAAAGAAAAAAGAAATAAGCAAACAAAAAATAACAACAAACACAAAGGTTGTTTGATCCATATTCAGTCCCCACATTCCTTTCTCTGGATGCAGATGGCTCTCTCCATCACAAGTCTATTGGAATTGCCCTGAATCACCTCATTGTTGAAAGGAGCCAAGTCCAGTAGAATTGTTCATCATGTAATCTTGCTGTTGCTATGTATGATGATCTCCTGGTTCTACTCAATTCACTTAGCATCAGTTCATGTAAGTCTCTCCAGGCCTCTCTGAAATCATCCTGCTGATTGCTTCTTATAGAATAATAATATTCCATAACTTTCATATACCATAACTTATTCAGCCATTCTCCAACTGATGGGCATCCACTCAGTTTCCAGTTCCTTGCCACTACAAAGAGGGGCTGCCACAAACATTTTTGCACATGTAGGTCCTTTCCTTCCTTTAAGATCTCATTGGGATATAGACCCAGTAGAGATACCACCGGCAAATTTCTTAAGGTGACTTCTATGTTCAGCTCCATGAGGGTAGGCAATTTTTTGCGTTTGTCTTTGTCTCTTTAATCCTTAGCATAATGCCTGGAATGTAATAGGCATTTACTAAAGTCTTGGACCAACTGCTATCTCCAAAAGAGATGCTAATTGATCAGGACTACGGACAGAGCTCTGTGACATGTTTGTAGAGTATGTGAAAAAAGAGAAATTTGGGTAGTGACCTGGATATTATGAGATAAAGGTCAGAAGAGAGTAAAGATAGAACGTTAGTCCACAGAGGTTTGGCAAGGTATAACAACAGTCACTGTTCATAATCAGGAGGATAGTAGGTGTTCTGTCTGTATTTGTATTCACAGCACTATGTATAAATATATCTCTGATCAATCAATAAGCATATAATAAGAGCCACACACTGTGTTAGATGCTGGAGATGGAAAAGACAAAAATAAAAATTTCCTGCCCTCAGAGAGCTTCCATTTATCAGGGAAAGCAACATGTATGCATATAATTTTATATGATATATAGAGAAAGTAAATACAAGATAATTTAAAATATATATATAAATATATATACATACATATATACATATGTATACATACATACATACATATATGAATGTTGAAAACTTTATATGCATATGTTTTGAAAATAAAAAGCTATTATTTTTTTAAAAAGCAACTTCTGAAATGGACTCCACAGGCTTCAATAACATATCAAAGGGGATCATGGCCCCCAGAAGGTAAGAATTTCTATAAGATGGTCCCTAAGATCCTTTCCAGCTTGGAATCTATGATAATATGAAGGAAGGAAGAAGGGCTGGTGCTCCTGTATGTATTTTTGAGTATCTGAATGGGCTGATGCACCGGCAGAAAATTTTAAATATGCATGCACAGTGAAAAGAGATGTGATCACAGATACTGAGAAGGCCTTTTCCTGTCATCATGTGCTATGTGTTATGTTACAATGACTGCAATATTAGACTTGAGTGACGATTCATACACGGCTGTCACGGGGATAGAGCAAGGAAATGAGGGGATAAAGGAATGAATGGAAAAAAACTCTTACTAAGGGCTTATTTTGTGCCAGGTATTGTGCTACGAATAGAAATAAGCAAGGCAGTTCTTGCCTGCCCCACCAAAAAATTTGCAACATTATCCTAGCATACAATATGTGTATTATGTGTATATAATATGTATAGAGGAGAAGGGAAAGGAGAAAAGAGAAGAGGATTCTGGTTTGGGAAGTTACAGGGATGATGAGTTGACTCATAGGGTAATGATGATATGTCCTATCCAAGAATGTTGCTTTGATTACTGTCTCTAGAGCTAGCGATGCAAAGGAAAGAATATTTAGATAATAGAATGGAATAAAGATGGTGGCTTTGGTCTGGCTGGATAGGGAGCTAGGTGAGGAGCTAGGTGATACAATGCATAGAGCACCATACATGAAGTCAAGAAAATTCCTTTTCCCGAGTTCAAATCCAGCCCCAGACACTTACTAGCTGGGTGACTCCGGGCAAGTCACTTAACCCTGTGTGTCTTTGTAAAGTGAGCTGGAGAACTTTAATATTTCTGTTGACAAAACCCCAAATGGGGTCTCAGAGTCAACCTTGACTAAAACTACTGAGTAGTGACGACAGATATGGAGAACTTTCACTTATTAGGAGCCCTAGTGCCTGAGATGGAAACCCAAGTCAGAGGTTGGAGGTTAGAATTGAACAGAGTATGAAAATCTCTCTTTTTTTCCTTGAAACTGACTTAACATTAGACATGCCTCGTAACCACACAAACAGAAATATGGGTAATAAAAGATATTTTCAATAGCACAGTAGTACATGATATTTGAGTATCCCACGTGCACCCAAGAGTGTTATTAGGACATGTCCAATATTACTAACATGAAGAGGACTCTCCTCATCACACCCTTAGCCATGATTCTTTGTGGAGCCATAAATTTATAGGATCGGTCCTGAACATCTCTTCATTTGACTACATCAGGGAGAGATCTCCCCCTCTTCCAGAGAGGTTCAGAAGGGACACAGCTGCCTCTCTCCAATGACCCCATTTCTGCCCTCCAGGGGATTCATTTCAGAGGTCAATTTTTTCCTTAGCTGCAATCTTCTCTCAATAGGATTTCTCCTTTGGAGGCTAGGAAGCTCTTTCTTCTCTCCTAAATTCTGTGGCCCAATACATACCCTAAGTGACTCTCTCTGTGTATAGTTGCATTTTGCTTTCTTCTGGCAAATTCCCTTGAAAAGACTATTTATGTCATCCTTTTGGCCTGATAACTAAAGAGAGGGTTATAATAAGCATCATCTTGAAACCTTAAATACAATCTTTGGCTCAGCAAATACCATAATGACAGACTTGTATTCTCAGTACCAGGAAATTCTGTGGGCATTAGAGTTCAGAAATATCTCAGGAGTCTAAGTAAACCTTTCTTATTTAATATCTTCCATCCAAAGAGAAAATGGAGAGGCTCTGAGAGCTGATTCAAGCAAGTATCTTATGAGAGCAGGAGGAACAGGCAGAGGAAGGTTGGGGGCAGGGGTAGGGGCAGAGGCAGTGCCTCCCCTTCCCTTTCTGAGATTAAGTTTCTGTCAAAGAAGAATGGGAAGGAGTCTCTGTGAATCCCCTGTGAGTCTTGTGGATTACAGGGACTATTTCAGCTCAGTACCCAAGCACTGATTTAGTGGCTAAATGGTCATTAGTGAAAAAGCAGAGACAAGTCCTGGATGTAACTGAAACAGGCTCTCCTCACATACCATCCTGTGGTCAGGAAAGAAAATGCTCCTGATTGCTGCTGTAATTGGAGCTATAATGGGCTCAAATGACTTTCTGAGGTTCCTGAGGGGTCAAGAGCAGCTAGGATCACTACACAATGAAAGTTAAGCTGCTGTATTCCCTCCCTCCTCTCCTGGCTCCCAGCTCCAGCCTCTGGGACACTCCTGAAGCTGTGACCAGCCTGGGTGCCGTGGGCTACCTTTACCTTCATGACCTTCAGCAAGTCTCTCCAATATAGTTGTGACTTATGTTAAGTAATTTGTCCAGTTTCACACAGAAAATAAATATCTGAGGTTAAATTTTAGTTCAAATCTATCAGCTCCAGCCACAATACCATCTACTGTACTATATAACTAATTTCAAATCTGAAATTAATCTAATATTTTTTTTATTATAGTTATACTATGAAATAGAAATCTGAGTGGTTTAAGATTTTTGAGAATTTTATATTAATTTCCTGCTATTATTTATATATATATAATATATAGTTATCCTGCTATTATATATTATTCCTGCTATTATTTCAAAACATATGCACAGATAGTTTTCAACATTCACCTCTGCAAAACCTCGTGTTCCATATTTTTTTCTCCCTCTCTTTCCCTTATCTCCTTCCCAATATGGAAAGCAATCCAATATATGTTAAACATGTGCAATTCTTCTATACATATTTCCACAATTATCATGTCATTTATTTTAATAAAGAATATATTTGATTCAACCATTCTGGAGAGCAATTGGGAACTATGCCCAAAGAGATATAAATTTGTGCATACCCTTTGACCTTGCAGTGCCATTACTAGATCTGTATCGCAAGGAAATCTTAAAGGAGGGAAAAGGACTCATATGTGCAAAAAAAATCGTAGCAGCTCTTTTTGTGGTAGCAAAGAATGGAAAAGGAGTGGATGCCCATCAATTGGGGAATGGCTGAATAAGTTGTGGTATATGAAGGTAATGGATTATTATTTTTTTATAAAAAATGATGAACAAGTTGATTTTTAGAAAGGCCTGGAAAGATTCAATTGATGATGAACAAAACAAGCAGAACCAGGAATACATTATACACAATAACAGCCAGAATGTGCGAAGATCAACTATGAAAAGCTTGGCTCTTCTAAGCAGTTCAGTGATCCAAAGTAATCCCAATAGACTTTGGACAGAAAATGCCATCTGTATCCAGAAAAAGATCTAAGGAGACTAAATGTAAATCAACACATGTTATGTTCACTTCTTTTATCTGTTTTTTTTTTTTTTTAATTTCTCCCATGGTTTTTCCCTTTTGCCCTGATTTTTCTCTCCCAACATGATTCATAAAGCAATGTGTGTGAAAAATAAACTTATTTTTAAAAAATAACAAATTAAAAAAAAAAGAATATATTTATGTAACTGTTTGGATAAGTCAACAATACAGATATTTTATGAAATTTGCAGTGATTTTAAATTTCTCTTACTTAAAAAATAAAAATATTCCAGAAGTTGTTTCTTTTCTTTCTCATTTTTCAGATTTTTGATCTGATTTTTCATGCACAGCATGATAAATGTGGAAATATGTTTAAAAGAATTGTACATGTTTAACTTATATTGGATTACTTGCTATCCAGGGAAGGGAGAAGGGGAAACAGAGGGAGAAAAAATTGGAACACAAGGTTTTGCAAGGGTGAGTGTTAAAAAACTATCTTTGCATCTATTTTGAAAAAATAGCAACTATTATTATTAATATATATACATATATGTGTTATATATATGTGTGTGTGTGTGTGTGTGTGTGTGTATTTATATTCCTGAAGAAGGGCAGATAGGTGACCCAGAGGAGAGTGTTAGGCTTAGAGTTTGGAAGACCTGAATTTACATTGGACCTCAGACACTATCTTATATAATCCTGGGCTAGTCACTTAATTCTATTTGTCTCAGTTTCCTAATCTGTCAAATGAGTTGGAGAAGGAAATGACAAACTACTCTCATATCTTTTTAAAGAAAATCCTAAATGGGATCACAAAGAGTCACATATGACTGAAACAATTTTTTAAAAATTCCTGAAGTTACACAAAAATCTAATGTTTATGAATCTAGAATTATGATGTCCCCAGAGTAGGGATAAGAAAACACACTTATTACAGGAATGCTGAAATCAATTCTCTTATAAAGAAAATAATCACCCTTCATTTTGTGGATTTTTTCTGCCTTGGATTTACTTATAACTAATGGACTTTAACTTTGACACATCTTAAGTGCTTTATGTTAAGTTTTTGGTAAGAAGGAATTGGAAATATTTACTTTGAAGAGAAGACTCCAAGGGAACAGAATAGGATTCTTCAGGTATTTAAAGGCCCACTTACTAAACTGAATTCTTTCTGTGGGAGAGTGATTAGAATGTTTTATTTGTCCCAAGAAAGGCAGAACCAGAAATAGAGGCTGAATATCAGAAAAGGTTTTCTCCCGATGCCAGTAATCTCCAAAGGAAATGGGTGACCTGGAGAAGTGGTGAGTTCGCCTCTTTTTGGAAATCACTCAGGGACTGGACCATCACTTGTTGGGTTTATTATCATGGAAATTCATTTTATATAGAAGGGTTGACCTGGATAACTTCTGACTCATTTATAAAAATGAGGAAGTTGAACTAAATGGCCTTTAAGGTGATAGCATATTAGAGAAAGTTCATAGACTCGAGAGAGTTAATTGTTAAATTTTCAGCATCCATATTTATATCTCAGAAAATGATGCCTTATCTTTTTTTCTTTTGATATGATTTTTTTTTTTTGCTCAGCATGACAAATGTGGAAATATGTTTAGAAGAATCGCACACCTTTAATCTATATCGTATTACTTGCTGTCTTGGGGAAGAGTCAAAGGGGAGGAGAAGGAGAAAAATTTGGGAACAAAAGGTTTTTGCAAAGTGAGTGCTGAAAAATATCTTTGCATGTATTTGGGAAAATAAAGCACCATTAAAAATAAAATTTTTTAAGTTGTTGCACGCTACAAATCAGGTTTGAGTTACTATTTTGTTAATTGTCTGCACATAAGAAACTGATAGAGAAAATAGCAATAATGCAGATTAAACTTAAAAGTTTGTCCTACATACATTTCTTTCTTTCTCTTTTTTCTCTTTTCTTTCTTCCTTCATTTCTTCATTCTTTCCTCCCTTTCTCCCTCTCTCCTTTCCTTCCTTCCTTCTTTCCTTCTTTCTTTTTTCCTTCTGTTTGTTTGTTTCCTTCCTTTCTTCCTTCCTTCCTTCTTTCCTTTCTTTCTTTCTTTCTTTCTTTCTCTCTTTGTGTCTTTCTTTCTCTTTTTGTCTCTTTCTTCATTTCTTTCTTCCTTAGTTTCTTTCTTTCTTCCTCTCTCTCTCTGTCTCTGTCTTATCTCTCTTTTACTTAAATATTTATCAGCACATCTCTGCTATAAGATTCCTTATAGCCTTCTGTCTTTGAGCTTATGATACCAAGTCATTCCCCCAGGACCCCCCAGAACTTAAAGACCACTGTGGGAAATATCCTTAAAACCATTGACATAGCACCTGGAGAAAGTGCAGAGGCTTAGAAAGCAATCAGAGATGTTCTGGGACAAGCATTCAGACCTTTGTCCCTTTAAGAGTCTGACCAAGGCAGACTCTGCTAAAAGAGTTCCATCTCACCTTGAGATTGTTGTACCATATACTTCCACACAGGTAAGTGGAGGACCTTAGGTATAGACATGGCAGTTTCAGTGGGAGAAGCTTCCTCCCAGAGAGGAAGTAGGCAAACTCCTAATCCCTCCAGAAAAGAAAGTGAATTTTCCAAATTTGTGCCTTGAAGCAAAGCCCCATTAACTCTGACTTGGGTCTATCTCTGCTAGAACCTACCTACTTCAGGGTTTAACAATTCACTATGTGGACCCCTAGAGGCTTTAAATATCTCACCACCCCTCAAATTCTCAATTTAGCATAGATTAGGACCTTGAAATGTGGAATAGCCCTGGAGGAAGGAGTGTTAAAATGTGACTGTGTGTGAAGGTGTGTTTGTGTGTAAATATATATGTGGGGGGAGGGCATGTCTAGGAATCCTCTGGGAGCCTGTTAGGCTATAATGAAATAGAAGTATGATGAAACTTATGGTAAGATCAGGTCATTCATTCAACAACTATCCATCACGTGCTGCTAAGTACAAAACTAAAGACAGTTGGGCAGTTATAGAGCACAAAGAACAGACTTCAGAGTCCAGGAGACTAGAGCCAGAGTCTGGCATGTGGCCCAAATGGCTGTATGACCCCTGACAGGACACTTAAGCTATTAGGGTTCTTAGACACTTAAGAGTCTAAAAGACTGAGAGAAGCCAGTCTGCATTGGTAAAGGGAATTTCCTAATTCAGAAATTCCCTGTACTGATGAAATCACAGGCAGACAGGTGAAACGGTGGATAGAACATTGAGCCTGGAACTAGGAACATTCATCTTCCTGAGTTCAAATCCAGCCTCAGACATGTGTGACCCTGGGCTAGTCACTTAACCCTGTTTGTCTCAGTTTACTCATCTGTAAACTGGGCTGGAAAAAGAAATTGCAAACCACTCAAGTATTTTTGCCAAGAAAACCCCAAATGGGGTCATGAAGAGTAGGACATCACTGAACCAATTCAATAAAAATTAAATCATATCATACCATACACTTTTATTAAAAGACTACTATCTGCCAAGGTCTATACTATGTGCTGAGGCTAAAAAATATGAAAAGGAAGAAGTTCTTGCCCTCAAGGAGTTTACAATCTAATTGGGAAGACCACATAAAGAAAGCCAAAAAGTTGGTGTTGGGTGGAGGGGAAAGTTCATCAGGGCAGGAGCCTGATAAATGTTGGGTGTAATTCCTAGAATGAAGTTGATGGGAAATGAAGAGATTACTAGTGCAGACCCAGTCTCTACCATTGTATAAAAGTGTGTCTTTTAGTGACTTAAGGCACTAAGAAACAAACAAAAGTTTATAAGACCCAAACTTTGCTTTTCAGAAACTTTAAACACTTTTTTTCTTCTCTCATCTGCTATCAAACAGTGGTTTTACTAAGTGAAGTCACAATAATAATAACTGGCACTAATATGGTGCTTAAAAGTTTACAAAGCACTTTACAAATATTATCTCATTTTATCCTCACAACAACTCTCATTAGGTAGATGTTATTATTATCCCCATTTTACAGATAAGACAATTGAGACACATGGGCAGTTAAATGACTTGCACAGGATCACATAGTGTCTGAGTTCTAGGATCAACGGTCCAATTCTCTAGCCACTATGTCACCTAGTCCCCTGCAGTCTCTGGGCCAGATTCTCATGTGCTCCAGTAGCTACTTATTTTCAGGAACAGGGGAAATTCCTGGATACTTGTCACATAATTAAGAGGTTGTTATAAAGCACTAGGTGCTTGACTAATGCCTGTAGTGTTTGCCATATGTGATGAATCTGAGAAATAAAAAAGCATCATAATAAGGATTAGCATTTACCTGGTATCCCAGAAAGCTCAAATTGTGTCCCCAGGAAAGAGACCAATTTTCCCACCACGTACATTATTTTTCTCCTTCCCATTTTAAGATCCTGTCCCTGCCCAAATTGTTCCAGGAGAAGACTGTCGATTCTATTGGTTCTTGGAAACTCCCTGGATCTTTCATGGCCTCTCTTTTTAGCTCTCCTGGGGAGGCAGTCAAGGAAATGAATGGTACCACCCTGAGAAAACTCTGGGGACATCCTTCCATTGTCAGAAGAGATCAACCTCATTACTGAGCTGCCCTGCACTAGCAATTTTATTCTCCTAGGGGTGAGTCACTGTTATCATCCAGCACAGAAACTTCCTGATCAGTGAAAAGAGAGGAGAGAAGATAAGGAAAAAGAGGGAGGGAATTCAGGACTAGCTCATGTATTCACCCAGAAGACCACCTTTTCTACTCTCTGACCAGAGGAGGAGGTCCTAAGCTTTGCTTCTGTACCTCAAGGGACTATCAGGAATGGGGGCATAGATTTACAGCCAGAAGAAATCTCGGGGTTCATCTATCCCAACCATGGAGAAACTGAAACTCAGTTATTTTAAGTGACCCTCAGGTCACCCAGAAAGTGGGCAGTAAAAGCAGGGTGATCAATAATTACTAATCCATCTGCCTGTTGCCATTGTTGCTGCTGAGCATTTTTTCAGTAGAGTCTGACTCTTTGTGACCATATTTAGGGTTTTCTTGGTAAAGACATTGCAGTGGTTTGCCATTTTCTTCTCCAGCTCATTTGACAGATTTAGGAAACTGAGACAAAAGGGATTAAGTGAACTCGGGATAATACAGCTAATAAGTCTCTGAGATCAGATTTGAACTCGGGAATAAGACTCCAGCTGCCCAAATTGTGTTTATGATCTGCAAAACAAGCAATTGGAGAACAGTTTGCAAAATAACTGGAGGGGAAAAAACCTTAAAAGACTTCAAGATTCTGACCAAATCAGAGACAAATCACAGCTTCAACATACTAATGATGAAATTGGCTTCCCACTTTCTGTTGTAAAGGTGAACAATGATGGGAAACACAAAATCTAACTTGCATTCTCATATGTGACCAATGGAGTGACTTGGAAAGCTTTTCCTAGGAGTGAGTGGGAAGTGAGTGAATAAGTAATAGTTGTTATGGGGGGAAGAATATCAGAAAATATTTTAAAAAAGAAAAACAAGTAAAAACTGAAATGCAAAAAAACAAATATAGCAACTACTTTGTCAAATGTGTTTATATATGAAGGGTTCCAAAAGTCTTAATCCATCAAGGTTATAAATATGCCATCATGTAAAACATTTCCATATAACTCATTTTGTACAAGAAAACTCAAATAGAAGGGAAAAAAAGAAAGTGAAAAAACATGTTTCAGTCTATATTCAATCAGTATCAGTTCTTTCTCTGGAGGTGGTTAATATACTTTATCACTAGACCTTTGGGGTTGTCTTGGATCATTGTATTGGTGAGAATAATTAAATAATTCACAATTTATTAAGTAATATTGCTGTTACTGTGTACAATGTTCTCCTGGTTCTGCTTACTTCACTTAGGATCAGTTCATATTAGTCTTTCCAAATTTTTCTGAAATCATCTTGTTGGCCATTTCTTATAGCACAACAATATTCCATTACAATCATATACTACAACTTATTTAGCCGTTTCCCGATTGCTTGGCATCCATTTGATTTCCAATTCTTAGCTGTGTTTGTAGTTTTGCGCTGTCTGTTTCTCTCCCCACTAGCCACCCAACCCAAGAAAGATCTTCCTCCTTACTTCTGTTTCTAAGAATAATTCGATTTCAGGCTTTCTTAAATGCTTCCTATGAACAACCTTTCTTAATACCTAGGAATTGGAATTTAACCATTAGTCTTCCCACCTCCAATTATTTTACTTTATTATTTATTAATTATTATTATTTTGAATGAATTTGCATTGACTTATCTGTATCCATCTTATATTTGTGTCCTACACTGAGTGAATGTAAACTCCCTAAAAATAAAGACTATTTCCTTTTTTGAAGGGAGGGGTGTCTTTACATGCCCTATTGCCTAACACATTTTACACACTTGATAAATGTTTGTCAAAAAATGAATTAAGTTACAACCTACTAATTTTACAGTTGAGGAAATTGAGAGCCATGGAATTAACTTGTCCAGAGCATACTAGTCACAGATATGAAGCTAGGTCTCTGGACGCCTAACCATGAAGCTAGCACAGTTTTCTACACAGAGACTTAGGAAGTTTGTGGGGAATTAGAGCTTGAAGCTCAGAAAAAATTAGGACAAAATAGCAGGCTGATTAAAAGGAGTAGATGAGCAAAAGAGAGGGTGAATAGGAAAAGAAGCTATAAGAGAATACCTGTGTTTTTGTACTTGTGCCAATATTTGAACACGATCTCTGTCTTTTCAGTTCTCCCTGGAGAATTTTTTTTTTTTTTTGAAGCACACCTGGGAAGTGATTTGTTCATTAGTGTTACTGATCCTCTAGCAGCTTTCCATGCTGAGGATGACAGTACCAGGGGAACAGTCCAATCAATGTGGGGGAAAGCATATATCATTCTAGCTCTTGCTTATGGAGATACTGTTTCTTCCTGTCATGAATAGATTGTGGAAAAAACAACAACATTCACTCCTAATTTCCCTTTCTGTATCTTCTTTGTCAGTTCATGTTCTTGGGAAAATAATGCTTTGTGATCCTCCCCTTATCCCATATGCTACAAGGAGGATTTTTTGTTTTTTGATCTCCCAAATATTGTAGGGGTGGCAACAGCCCTCATGGTCACTAAATTGTATTAGGGTCTTCATACACACACATATCTATACAGATATATATTTATGTATCATATATAATATACATCTATGTGTATGTGTGTATATATACACATGTGCCTATGTTTACATATATTATATATGTATAAATTTATATCTTATATCTTAATTATAGCCAACATAACACCCTTTAAGATTTGTAACATACTTTACCTATGTTATTACACTTAATAATCCCAATAAGTCTGTGAGGGACTTTAATTTGTAGATTTTTATAGGGAAGTTGAGCCTGAAAGCAGTTCCCGAAGTCAAAACAAGCTAGTAAATGTCTGAGGTTCAAAGTCAGGTGTTTTGCAGCTTCTCATCTTCAGTTCCCAATACTGTATAGTCTTTCTGTCTCTTTCCTTTGCAGTTGTCCCTTGTATTAAGTATAAAGACTGTACCTGTTATTTCATTGGTAAAGAGAATTCCCAAGTGAAGAAATGTTATCTGCTAATGCACATATGCAACTAACCCCAAATTTAGGGAATTACTCAGGGTATTGAGAGGTTAATGGTGTACCCAGGGCCAGTAAGGCATTCTTCCAGAGGAGAAATTGACTGCTACATTAGCCTTCCCTCTCAATACCACATTGCCTTCCTTGGAGTGAAGAACTAAAAAGAGAAAGAAAAAAAAAATAGCTCAGCAAAACTAGTCAACACCACAGCCAAGCCTGACAAAACATGATATTTCATACCCCATCTGCCAAAAAAAGGGAGTAAGGTCTATTTTTTTGTTCTTTGTATTTATGATTTTCAAAGGACATTCACAGACTGTGATATTATTTAGATATATTGCCTTATCTAAATCTTGTATCTCTAGCAAACAAATACTTGTAGAATATAAAGAAAAGTCAGGATAGACATAATTCCAGTTTTATAGATGAACTGTGGCCAAGAGCCTGCTTGTTCAAGGTCATATGGGATAAATGTCAGAGCTGAGAGCAGAACACGTATCTCTTGTCTCCCAATTAAGTATAATCATCGGATTCCAGTTATTGCTTTTCTAAATGACGCCTTATGGGGAGGAGGGAAAGAGACAAGAACTCCAAGGAACCCTAACAATTGCAAAGAAAAAAGAAGGAAAAAATGTACAAGTTAAGCAAGAACAACCACAAAGTGAAAATCAAAACATAAATGTCTCCAAAAGACAACCCAGAGTCATCTCAATAAGGAAAAAACTCAGACTACAGATCCAAGGAAATGAACAATTAGAAGCACCCGTACAAAGAGAAAGGCAGAGGATAATTGAGGTAATTTAAAATATTCAGGGTATCTCAAATCAAGGGCAGAAACAAAAGCCAGAGAAGAATGAATGGAGGGCCATTGTGGAACAGGGCCTATAAAGATCTCTCTTCTGTGCTGGGCTCTTGGAAATTATTCCTGAGATAAATATGGCTGTTAAGATAATGATCTGTATATTTATGTAACCATAAACCAGGGAACCAGAATGTTTCAGAGGAGCTGTGCATTAAGTCAAGCAATTGGATGAGAAAGGAAAAATGCTCTGTACTGGGCAGGTCTTTTCTAAACCTCTCCCCATGGAGACCAAGTGAATACAAAGGAGGAATCAATAACCAATACAGAAAAAATAGGTCATTTCTCTCAAGAAGGATTCTTAACCTGGGATCTATGATCTTTTTATTTTTCCAATTGCTTTGATAATTATATTTTAATACAATTGGTTTCCTTTGTGATCTTAAAGATTTGATTTAATTCATTTAGATATATTTTTCTGAGGTCTGCCAAGGGGTCCAGGAGATGAAAAAGGTTAAGAACCCCTGATTTAGAACAACTATTTGAATATGTAGTGGAAAGAGCCCAACATAAAAATTAAATGGCAGAGAATTTGAATTCTAAATGCAATGCTCTTTCTATTACATATTCAAAGAAATAAGGAAACTAAGGACAGAGTGGAAAAGGTAATGGACAAATTACTTCTTTAATTATTTATTTATTTGTAGAATGAGAAGGTTGAGTTCTGAATAATTGATCCTAAGGAGTTTCCAAAGAAGGAAGGTAGAATTGGGCTGCTCAGGTCTGGTTATCCTTCCTCTAGCCCCAAATTCAATCAGTCACCAGCATGGCCTATGGGCATGTGAAAAAACAAGATTCTAGGGACATGAAACTTATTTCTAAAACTATTCAATCTTCTCCTATTGACCAATTCAATTCAGCATTTACTAAATACCTACTATATTATTAAATAGTATCTAGATTCTAGTTTGGAAAATAGTTGTAAGTCTGCATTCATCATTAAGAGTTCTTTACATCAAAGAAATCACAGGTCTGGTGTTTTTCTAAATGTCTTATTATTATGCACTTACTACATACAGATGAAGAAATTGAGCATCAGAGTAGATTGTAATTTAACCTTGAAAGCAGGAAGATCTGAGTTCAAATGCTGATTTCATCATAGACAGTCAAGTGATAATGGAAAGTCATTTAATCTTTCAATGCCAGTGATAGTTCTTTAAGACTATAAAGTATAGAGAAGTGCTGCTCATTAGTGGAAGGAATTTCTGTCCTGGGAGTATTTTACTTCAATGAAATAAATAAAAGGGCCAAACACTTTTGTAGAACTCTCTGTCCTTCTCCCCAAAATATGCAGTCACTTTGACTGTTTTGGGGAAAGCAAACACAGCAATACTACCACCCTGTTTTCAAGGAACTTAAATTCTACAAGTAGGCTTCTGAAGGAGCTATAATAATAACTATAACAATAATAACTAGCAATTTTGAGTGCCTACTATGTATCAGGCACTATGCTAAATACTTTATAAACATTATTTCCTTTCATTTGATTCTCACAAAACCCTAGGAGGTAGGTACTATTATTATCTCCATTTTACAGATAGGGAAACTGAGGAAAACAGAGTAACTGACTTGTTCAAGTTTCCAGAACTAGCAAGTGTCTGAGGTGGGATTAGAATTCAGGTCTTCCTGACTTCAGGTCTGGGTTCTATTCATAGCACTACTGCCTGGGAATACCGTAGTAGACACTAACTCTTATGTAGTGAAGGTATAGAAATGACTGGGAGGTTGGTAATTTGTGTAAAATGACGAAGGGAAAATTGGAAGAGTGACTGAAACTTTTAGTTGGAAAGTTAAGTAGAGTATAGAGATTTTTTAATGGAAAGGATAGAGCAAGTTTAAGGATTATGTCATAAATAGATGTATTTCTCAAAAAACTGTGCTTTAAGGAGAGTTCATGGAAAGAATAATAGCACCAGGGACAGCAGCAACCTTGTCACTGGGGAGGAAGTAGAGGGCTTTAGAGGCCTGAGAGGTCATTGAGGTTCACACATACTTAAATAGCATTTATCACTGCAACTTCTCTAAGTTATCTTCTGACCTTCACCGGAAGCCCTCTACTTAGGGGAGACCAACTATTCTTGAAGGCAGCCAATTCCACTTTGAGCTAGCTCTTGATGGAAGCGTTTCTTTAATCAAACCTAAACCTACTTCTTTATAACTTCTGCCTATTTGTGACCCTCCACTCTGGAGATACAAAATAATTGTAAATAAAATAAAATAAAATAAAAATCTCTTTCATGCAATAGCTCTCAAGTTCCTGTTAGACTTCTTTTGTCCAGGTTAAATAGCTCTGGTTCTTTCAACTGGTCTTCAAAAGACCAAGTCTTCATAGAGTTATAGTTAAAATAAGATACAATGTTCTGAGTATGATAAATTTTTTAGTAAAGTTTGAATTGACCAATAAGTAGCATTTCAGGTGACACGGTGGAGAAAGTGCCTTCCCTGAAAGACCAGACTTAACAGGACACTGAAGTCTCCAGTCACGGTCCATTTACCTCTTCTCCTCTAGGTACTCTCTAGGTACCAGTTAAAAGCACCTTGTAGGCCTTTACCATTAAAATTCCTGAATGCTAGAATTATATAATGGGGATTGGTAGTAGAACCCAGTATGACTGAATATTACTAACTGGACATAGGCTAGGGTCACCTGATTCATGCTGACTTACGACACTCATGTTTTATAAACTGAGGATTATCTGTAACCCAAACTTTATGGAGAATTTCAACACAAATTTTTAAATGTTCTATCAAATTGCTCAGAAATTCATACTCAAAACACAGTCTCGTTTATATGCACTGTCTTGCACCTCACTGACACATACAGATTTATAATCTGCTATTTGAGCATAATCAGATAAACCAAATAACTCATTTGACTTCCAGATGCTCTATCTTCCACACTCTATGTCCCCTGCACACTCAAAAACTGCTCCCTATACACTTCATCAACAACTCCCAGGCAGGGGCGGACTTCCAAAAATACCTACGCCGTCATCTACTAGTCTCAGGAGATTTCCTTTATCGTCATTTATAGCTGGAGTGTTGGGGATGGTGGTAAGGAACAATTACCTACATTATTGTTTCAAGGACCAATGGTATTATGCCTGAATTGGATTTAAGTGAGGCAGAGTTGGGCAAAGTTGCAAAGAGAGAGAAGCTGACCACCTACATTAGTAAAAGTTTCATGAGTGATTGTTTTGTCTTCCCCAAATAACAATCTGCCTTTTGAGTCAAGTAGCCCCAAATCAATCCATTCCAACAATCATTCCTTAGACTTACCCAGAGTCAGAGAAGAGGAAAATGGGATATTTCTGAGAACTAGGCCAAAAACTGACGGTAAAAAAGCCCTTTCAGGAAGGAATTAACAAAGGCTGTCTGTGATGGATACTTAGCTCCTTCAAAATGTGCAAGTCTACTTAGAGGTCTTTCCACATGAGTTGCCCTATTTCAAACAGGAAAAACAAGTAAATTCACTTTGAAAATAAGTCTTGTTATGTTGTTTGGATTTAGTAGCTATAAATTAGGTCACTCCTTGAGACTGAGTAAGGTATCAGGAAAATAGGATTTATTATTACTTCTCATACATTCATAATTCTTCCCCACTCACAGGAAAACAATCAAAATTAAACTTCAAGGCCTCATAGGAAAACTTTCTTTTACCTTTTTTAATGATCCTAAGGATTTGACAGCAGGCAAATAAAACATTCAAAAGATTGACTACATTCTTCAATTTTTTAAAATTTGGATATTTTGACATCCTGTAGACAAAACATTTAGATGACAAAATTTTTCATTTTTATCTGAATAGTTTGGCATTGTCTAGACACAGATTGTCTCTCTCCTATTCTGGCTGTTGTCTATATCCTTTTCTTTCAACTTAAAGGATGCTGCTTTTGCATTGCTCATCTTCTCTTCTCTAAATTGCTGTCCCTAGATTGTTGGGACTTTGTTATGTGATCACCTTAGAGATTAGAGTGCTTCATCATAATTAATTCCTTCTGGTATTTCAGTAACTGAAAACTCTAGCATGGAGTCCAATATAGATCTACATGTGAGTGGGTAAAAACTGGTTTGGCTATTAGAGTCCCAAATTGCATATATTCTAAGGCTTACTGAAATGGGTATGTGAAAAGGGGAGAAGAGCTTTGCATGAGTAGACTGCAAGTCCATTATGGATCAGCACTATAATATAATTATCCAAAAACTAGAGTGATCTTGGGCATAGCTTCCAGGTCCTGGAAAAATAATATTCCTCAGTCATCCATCATCTGGATCTGGGAAACTAGGTGAACTTTTGCTACATGGTGACTGTTAAATTTAACATAATGGTAACAGATTGCCTTATTTGTGTAGCCAAATCTTTTTATTTTCTTCTATGTGATCCTGAGCAAGTTTCACCCATCAAAATCAGGGAAGCCAGAGGTGAAGTCCTTTGTCTCACATGTGGGATAGAGATGATGCCTGAAGAGCAGGCGGCATGATGACTAAGCCATTATGCTGTGACTATTACAGAAGAGAAAAATGTTTTTAAAAAATCTAAAAACTGTGTAGAATTTTTTTTCCTGACTAAATTAATTTGTTACAAATGAAAACTTCAGGGGGGAGGGAGAAGGAGTCCTGAGATGGTTGTTCAGAAGTGGAAAAAGGAATAATGAGAATACCAAAAAAAATTTGAAAAGTACATACGAGAAAACAAAAACTTTTGGGGAGGGCACAAATAGGGCAATTTGCTATTACCATCTTAAATTTCTTACACACTTAAAAAACTACAAAGTTCACAGTTTCATATATAGTTTTCTTTTTTGCTTTTTGTATACTGAAATGTTATCAACGATTAGTGAGATCATAGTTAAAAAAGAAAAATTTTTAAAATGAAACTCTAATCTCCTATGATGAAAAGAGCATTCAGGCCAGTTTATCTTTTAAGAAGTCAGAGAAAATGTCGCTTTCACTCCCAGCCTGCCTCACATCCATCAAAAAGTTCCCAGTCTCAGGATAACATTGTAATGATCAAATATGCTGCTTTTTATAGACAGACTTCTATCCTGTGTATTCTAGGCAATTCTGGCAAAACAAATTAGTTTTGTTTCATGAGTTCCCACAGCAGTATAAAGGGGATTAAGGACCCAACTCAATCCTCTTACCAAAGAGAATGAAAAGTAAGTGATGCTCATTTATTGAGACATTCTATTTCCCTGTTCCAATGTCTTGCTCATTATTCCTGACAGCTCCCAGGAATGTACCAAATAACACAGATTCTCTTGGTGTATCTACCATGTCTGCGAGTTATAGCATCATTCCTGCTTGCCAGGGACAGTCACACAGGAAGGAGGACTCTAAACTGATAACTTCCTGAGAGGTCACGTACCCACTGAAGCAGTAATTGACAGTTCCCTCTTCTCCCCAGTCCCAATAGCTCTGAAAAGATTCAGGCAGTTTCCAACAAGATTTAACAAATTCTTAGGTACTGAGGCATCCACTGGGAAAATCCTGCAGGTGTCCCTGGGATGATGGTTTTACTAGCCAGATTTTAGGCTTTGAAAATTTGGGGTAATTTACCATTATACTCATTTGTGGAGTGACTTATTTTCTCCCTAAGCCAGTGTCTCCTCTATTTCTGTCTTCATCAAAACATTTGTTTCGAAACATACACACACATCTATGTATATATGTGTACATATATAAAATATATATCATCTATCTCCCCAATTGTTAGCATTCTCTTTATCTTCCAATAAAAACAACAACAACATTTCTCTGTTCATTTATTCTACTTTCCCTTCCCAGTTAGTCGAATGTAAGCTCCTTGAGGGTGAGAACTTATTCTCATTTTATCTTTGTGTCACCAATTCCCAGTTGAATGCCTAGGTCATTAATACTGTATTATTATTTCAAGCTTTTACTATATCATATATATGCACATATAAGTATATGTATATTTATATATACTGCTATATTATTATAACAAGCTTAATAAATGTTTATTATTGGATTGGATCAGTCATATAGTGACTATGACAGACATGGATTCAGAAGACCTGGAATCTAGTCTTGGCTCTGATTTATAGTTTTTTGTGAATTTGTCACTTTGTTCTCAGTAGTATTCTTATTTTAATCCTTCTGCTAATTGTGGGATAAAAGACTGTGTACTTAAAGACATTTCATGCCTCAGGGAGCAAGTGGAGGGAGAATTTAGGGAAGCAGAGATTTTGTACCAGGGTATATATTGTGGCAGAAAGCAGCTATCAGCATTTCCCTAATAATCCAGTCAATGGCCACCATATTGGCTAACTGAATCAGATAGAGGAAATAAGGGTAATGAGAGTCAGTATAATAATAACATTAACTTAGATGATCTCTAAGACTTCTTCTTATCTGATGATTATGATTCTGGTTGCACATGAGTAATCACTAACCCATCCTTTAATCCCATAATACAGAGTTTCTTAGCATTTTTATGTGTGTCACATGGACCCTTTTGAAGGTCTGATAAAACCTATGAAATCCTTCTAAGAACTGCTTTTTTAATACATAAAATAAAATACACAAGATCACATTGGAAACCAATTACATTGAAATAAAGTTGGTTTTTTTAAGTATTTTCCTTATCCAAGTTTATACAGACCCTGAAACATATTTGTAAACCAGTATAGTTCATATATCTCAGGTTAAGAACTCCTTCCATAAGCCTTCTAAATTTAACAGTTGTTAGAAAGTAAGCTACTTGAAGACAGGGATTATTTCCCTTTTTGTCTTTTTATACAGAGGGCACATGATAAATACTAAGTTAACTCTTAATTGATGGATAATTTAAGAGATCCCTATAACTCCTCTAGGATGCAAGTTGGGACCATTCTGAGCTCTCAGGATTTTTCCTGTGATTGACTTGATCCTGGAGCTCTGGAAAACCCCCAGTAGATCTAAAATCAGTGTGAAGCCTGGAAATCCCAACTAGGGTTACTGGAGATAGGGAACAAAATTCACCTTCTTCCCCAAACCCTAGATCAGAATATAACTTAATTCTGAAGCAGACATCCTGGAAAGCCTCATCTCAGAGGTTTTGGGGTGATATCAGGGTAAAAGGGTAAGGAATTCTCACAGTTTGGGGACTTTTGGGGCACACACAGCAAAGAGCAGATGAGCTCAATTCCATTCCATTTCACAATATAGAAAATATTCAATATATGGAAGTAAGAGAAATGGACAAGAACGGTTAGGAAATGTTTTTTCTTTATCCCCTAGAGTTTTAGCCACCTGCAGTCACTCTTAAATTCATGATTTCTTAACCTTTTTTTGTGTGGTGGACCTCTTTGGTTCACTTGGGGTAGCCTTTGAGCCCTTTCTTTGAATGCTTTTAAATTTATAAAACAAAATACATAAATGTAATGGAAACCAATTATATTGAAATATAGTCATCAAACATATGTTTTAAACTCAACTTCATAGATCTTCATTTAAATCTAGCTAAGAAACTTTATTTTAAATGTTTTCTCTTATTCTTTAATTTTATTCTTTAATAAATATTTTTTCTGTCAAGAGACATTTGGACATTTATAATACTATTTATGGGCCATACAAAATTATCAATTTATAGAACTTAAGCAGTGGGAAGCATTTAGCTTTCAGCTCATCATTACCTGCCTTTGCTTTAGCAAATGATTTTGTGAACCTTATATGACTGCCTGCTGGACATTACCCACTCTTGTCTTATCAGGTGTTCATACCCTGGAGTAACATGAAGGAGCTAGAGATGGGAGGTCTTTGTCAAATTTAATCTAGTTAACTCTGATTCATTAACCTGAGTCATAGTATCAAGTAGTCTCAGGGTAGAAAGGGACATAATATGTCACTTAATCTAGCTTATCCTTATCTTCTCTACTATCTCTGTGACTATCTTCTTTAAAATATTCTGGGCCCACTCAGAGTCATATAATTCTGCTTTTTCTCATCTCCTCTTTTAGTGACTGAGTATTTATGTTTGTGTTGTTGGTAGTGATGAGGAAGGAGGTAGGTCCCCTTTTAACTGTGATTTCTTTCCTCAATGATTGTAGGGGGCTGGACTTGAAACATATATAGTGGCAAAGATTCTGTACTGGTTTGTCTCTTCCTTCTCAAGCTCATTTTACAGGTGAGGAAACTGAGGCAAACAGGATTAAATGAATTACCCAGTTTTACCCAGCTACTAAGTGTCTCTGGCTGAATTTGAACTCAGAAAGATGAGTCTTTTTGATTCTAGGTCAGACATTATCTTCTATGGCACAACCTAGCTGATATCAATTTCATATTAGCTATTTTGCTTTTGTTCTTTCCTGTCCAAAGATCATTCTTCTTGGCAAGGAAAATATAAGAAAATTAAGTTATTATGAGTAGATCTGCCTCTCCTCTGTTGCCAGTTATCATTATCTTATCTACCCTAAGAAGAGATTCTGGTATATCTTTGATTTTTTTTTTTCTCCAATATAGCTACAAACAAATCAAAACAACCCCTCTGCCTCCAACCCAAATCAAATAAACAAATCCAATTCACCCTTTTTGATATTCTTATCTTTTCTTGTTATTCTGAGTCATTTGGAGAAACCCTGACCTAATCAAAAACACTGCATTCTTACTGAGTGGTCACCATGTACACATTAAGGCTTCTAGAGATGGAGAATTATGCCTCCTGGAGCCCACTCACTTATCTTTGTTTACTACCAACTATGTACATACAGAGGGGTGAGAGCCTCAGTATCTTTGCAAAGGATGTTAGACCTTCCAGTGTCTCTTATGAAAAATAAAAGAAAAAACAAAGCTTCAAAGTGTTCAAAATGTGTTGGTAAAATATATAGAATGTATTAGAATCAGGAGGAACTCAGTTCAAATTCACTCTCAGACATTGATACTTACTGTGTGACTTTGGATAAATCACTTTTCCCTGATTGCCTCCAAAAAAAGGAGGAGGAGGAGAAAAAAGAAAGAAATGTATAGTTCAAAAAAGTTGGAGAAGATGAGGATGAGAAGGATAAAGAGAAGAAGAAGAAGAAGAAGAAGAAGAAGAAGAAGAAGAAGAAGAAGAAGAAGAAGAAGAAGAAGAGGGAGGAGGAGGAGGAGGAGGAGGAGGAGGGAGGAGGAGGAGGAGGAGGAGGAGGAGGAGGAGGAGAGGAGGAGAGGAGGAGGAGGAGGAGGAGGAGGAGGAGGAGGAGGAGAAGAAGAAGAAGAAGAAGAAGAAGAAGAAGAAGAAGAAGAGGGAGGAGGAGGAGGAGGAGAAGAGGAGGAGGAGGACAAGAAGGAGGAGGAGAAGGAGGACAAGAAGGAGGAGGAGGAGGAGGAGGAGGAGAAGGAAGAGGAGAAGGAGAAAGAGGAGAAGGAGGAGGAGGAGGAGGAGGAGGAAGAAGAGGAGAAGAGGAGGAGGAGAAGAAGGAGGAGGAGGAGGAGGAGGAGAGGAGGAGGAGAAGGAGGAGGAAGAGGAGGAGGAGGAGGAGGAGAAAGAGGAGGAGGAGGAGGAGGAGGAGAAGGAGGAGGAGGAGGAGAGGAGGAGGATAAAAGGAAGAGGAGGAGGAGGAGGAGGAGGAGGAGGAGAGGGAGGAGGACAAGAAAAAGAAAAAGTAGGAGAAGGAAGAACTGTATAGTTAAAAGAAGTTGGAATCAAATACTAATTTTTATTTAAAGCTGGTAGGGAAATGGTCTTATTGCAGTGATAGAGATTACTTTCTTTAAATTTTAGTTCCTCATCTGTAAAACAAGATGGCAACATGATACAGAGAAATGAGTATTACATTTTGAATCAGAATTCCATAGTTTGAATTGTGGTTTGCTACTTATCATCTATATTACCTTGGGCACTTTCCTCTTATTGGTATCCCCAGGACTGAGCTTTCTGTCAGGCCCATAGCAGATGCTTAATAAATGTTAATTAACTATTGACCTTGTAGAAAGTAGGAGAACTGTTATCTAGATACTACTACTCCCTCACCTCTCTGGGAGAAGTCTTGTGCTACAGTTGAATCTATCCACCTTCATACCATTCCACAAATATGAATAATCCAGAAGAATAATATTTGGGGGCCCAGATTCTTTCCTTGCTACTTTCCCTGATCACTCTCAAGGGAAAGGTAACACTAAACTTATTATTGCCAGTTTAGCTTCTATGCAATAAATGCTGGTTACATAAAAGTCCATCATGAATAGCTTTTATACCTCTTTATCAGAGTAAGCAGTAAACAAATCCATTAAGTCATAAAGATTGAAATAGACCAAAGAATTCACAGGAGCAAATGAGTTCTTTATTTGGAAGGAAGATAAAGTCTCTCCTCAAATGAAGAAAGAGGATCTTTTCACTGAAATAGGGTCCATGTTCAGTAGTTTTTAGAGTTGTGAACACTGAGAAACAAAGGCCATGTTGGGAGCCAATTCTATGGCTCTAAGAGCTCCTGATAGCCACTCAAAAGTTCCCTCTTGTTTCTCTTGGCATCTTTCAACCATGTAGAATTTCCTTCTTTTTTTTTTTTTTTTTTTAATAGCCTTTTATTTACAGGTTATATGCATGGGTAACTTTACAGCATTAACAATTGCCAAACCTCTTGTTCCAATTTTTCATCTCTTACCCCCCATCCCCTTCCCCAGATGGCAGGATGACCAGTAGATGTTAAATACATTAAAATATAAATTAGATACACAATAAGTATACATGACCAAACCGTTATTTTGCTGTACAAAAGAATCAGACTCTGAAATATTGTACAATTAGCTTGTGAAGGAAATAAAAATGCAGGTGAAATATAGGGATTGGGAATTCAATGTAATGGTTTTAGTCATCTCCCAGAGTTCTTTCTCTGGGCGTAGCTGGTTCAGTTCATTACTGCTCCATTGGAAATGATTTGGTTGATCTCGTTGCTGAGGATGGCCTGGTCCATCAGGACTGGTCATCATCTAGTATTGTTGTTGAAGTATATAATGATCTCCTGGTCCTGCTCATTTCACTCAGCATCAGTTCGTGTAAGTCTCTCCAGGCCTTTCTGAAATCATCCTGTTGGTCATTTCTACAGAACAGTAATATTCCATAATATTCATATACCACAATTTATTCAGCCATTCTCCAACTGATGGACATCCATTCAGTTTCCAGTTTCTAGCTACTACAAAAGGGCTGCCACAAACATTCGTGCACATACAGGTCCCTTTCCTTCTTTATAATCTCTTTGGGATATAATCCCAGTAGTAATACTGCTGGATCAAAGGGTATGCACAGTTTGATAACTTTTTGAGCATAGTTCCAAACTACTCTCCAAAATGGTTGGATTCGTTCACAACTCCACCAACAATGCATCAATGTTCCAATTTTCCCGCATCCCCTCCAACACTCATCATTATTTTTTCCTGTCATCTTAGCCAATCTGACAGGTGTGTAGTGGTATCTTAGAGTTGTCTTAATTTGCATTTCTCTGATTAATAATGACTTGGAGCATCTTTTCATATGACTAGAAATAGTTTCAATTTCTTCATCTGAGAATTGTCTGTTCATATCCTTTGACCATTTTTCAATTGGAGAATGGCTTGATTTTTTATAAATTAGAGTTAATTCTCTATATATTTTGGAAATGAGGCCTTTATCAGAACCTTTGACTGTAAAAATATTTTCCCAGTTTATTGCTTCCCTTCTAATCTTGTCTGCATTAGTTTTGTTTGTACAAAAACTTTTCAGTTTGGTATAATCGAAATTTTCTATTTTGTGATCAGTAATGATCTCTAGTTCTTCTTTGGTCATAAAGACCTTCCCCTTATTTCCTTCTTTCTTTATGCAGATACATAAACTCAGCATTCTCTCCACCAGTCAGGAGTCCCATCACAGGTAAGAGGACAGTCCCTCAGGAAACAAAACAAAACAAAACAAAACAGAAATCCCAAGCTTGGTGGAGAGTTACAAAGGATCTTGAATGATAAGCAGAAAAGGAATTTTGAAATCACCCTATTATTTTATAGAAGAGTAAACTGAGGCCCTAAAAGGTGGGATTATTTTCCCTAAGGTTACATAGGTAGTTTTAAATAACCTGTGATTGTATTCCAGCCTCTCTTACTTGAAATTTAATGCACCTCCCAGTATATCAGGTATATGTCTAGTAAGGTCGCATACATTTTCTCCTCCCTTTCCTTTTTAGCCAGAACAGTTCCTAAAGTCAGGAAATCAGTGGAAAATGCCAAGTATGAATAAAGATGCTGTGAAGCTTGACTGAATTACAGGGAACTCTGAATGACAACAGCAATCTATGCTTATGTGGTGCTTGAAGGCAATGGTGTCAAATTCAAATGAAAGGAGGCCATCAAACTGTCCATAGGGAGCCCTGCTTGCCTTACAAAACAAAATAACATTGCTGTTGTTTTCAGTCATTTCAGTCATGCCTGATTCTTCATGACCCCATTTGAGGTTTTCTTGGCAAAGATACTGAAGTGGTCTGACATTTCTTTTTACAGATGAGGAAACTGAGGCAAACAGGACTAATTGAACAAGTCAGGATCCCAGCTATTAAATGTCTGAAGCCAGATTTGAACTCATGAAGATGAGTCTTTCTGACCCCAGACCTGATGCACTAGTAATGATACTTATTCATGTTCTATTCTATTTTGATTGATCTGGTTAATGTTTCTCAATTACATTTAATCTGGCCCGGCTGCACTTTGAGAGTTCTGGGTTACTCACTGGCTGTGAGACTGGCTGGCTTAGACAGCACTTTCTTCATAAAAATCTGTGAAATAGGAAATGGCAGCATTCTGATCCCTTCTTTACAGATGAGGAAGCTGGGTCTCAGAGAGAGTAAATGATGTAGCTATATAAACACACAGCTAATAAGTACCAGGAATGGAAATGGAGGTTGATTCTCCCGATTCCCACTTTAGACTCTATGTTCTGTCCGCTATACCTATAGCTTGTACTGATGAGAAAAATATAACTCTGGTGCTGGGGGTAGAGAGGGTTTCAGATTTCCCTTTATCTCTAGGGAAGTATTAGTCATGCATGTTGGTAGACATGGAGGCAGGATAATCTTCCCTTCTATTTCTCTCCATCCCTACCTAATGGATTCTCAGATGTAGCTGGAAAAGAAGCTGGTAGCTATCCCAGGCACTTTCCAACTGAGGTCCCAGAATAGTGAATATGGATAATTAGGACAATATTAAAGATTAGAAAGGAGATGTAAGTTCCATTTTTGATTAAGCTGCTAACTTCCTGCAAATCATTTTATCCTTTTTTTAAGTCTCAATTTCCTTCTCTTTAAATATAGGTTAAATAATGCTTGTATCCCTATCTGACAGGCTTATAAAGCATTTGAATAAAAAGCAACATATATATATATATATATAAATTGTGACTAACAATCATAATATTTTTAGTCTGAAAGCAACATATATATACATCCACATATATATATATATATAAATTGTGATTAACAATCATAATAATATTTTCAGTCTGAAAGCAACATATATATATATATACACACACACACACATACATATATATAAATTGTGACTATCATAATAATATTTTCAGTCTGAATTATTTCCAAGCAACTGGTCATATCAGTTAGCTTAAAAGGGGGGGAAAAAATCTGCCAAGCTATGTTCAAATCTCAGCTCCGCTATTTATTAACTGTATAATCTTGGCCAAATCATCATGTTTCTAATCCTGCTTTCTCATTGGATGAAATGAAAGGGTGAGACTAAATAATTTTTAAGCTTTTCACTATCTCTAAATTTTATGTTCTTATAAATATTTGGTATTATTAGTAGGTAAAAATGGTTGACTGATTATTTCTCTTTCTGGACACTATTTTAGTGTATGTAGAAAAAATTTCCCAGGGAATGGATATCTGGGCAGGTACTATGATTGAGCCCTGAACCACCTCTCACTGGGGAATTGTGTGCTGGGAGGGGTGGGGGGGAGTGGTTCTATGGGCTAGCAGAACTCTTGCCAAAGCAGACCCCACAAGGTTACCTTGAAATCAGATATCTATTGTAGTGACCCTCATAAGAGGTCAACCCGGTTGTCATGGCATCAAGGTACCAGAGATCTGGGGTTAAGCTCCAGAGTCACCGTGCAGGTTACTGGACCATCCCCAGAGGATGCCTTTCCTGCTCCAATAATGCTTAGCTTCTTTGCAAGTTCCCCTCTGCCTATCCCAGGTCAGGCATCTATCAAAGCATTCTCATCTTTCCCTTCTTCTTCCTTTACCCTTTCTCTCTTCCCCATTCCTGCTGCCTTCTATTCTTTGGTGGCTGATCACATTTTCCAGTGCCATGTGGATGCTGGGTTTTCATATGCAGAGCTGTGACAGACACTTCTCAGGAGAGGTAGGGTAATCATTTGCACTGATGGGAAAGGAGAAGAGGGAAAGGTAAATAACATTTGTTTGCAGAGACCCACTCCTCTCTACTGTGCTCCCCATTTTCCCCTCCCAAGGGGAGAATTAAATTCAGTGATTATGCAGCTGAGCCCAGAGTGGGGGTAACTGCTCTAATGATGTCACCTCCAACAATGCCAGGAGATATAAATTTTGTTTCCCAGAAGATGCAGGAGATAGTAGCTTCTGGGCAAACAGTGACTCGAGCAATAAATATTGGCAGAGCAGAGAGACCTTTAATGGAAAGGCTCTGGGAACCTGCAGAAGCCAGGGCATTAAATCCTAAACCAGGGAGGGATTTAGTACTTTAAATCAGAAGACAGATTACATCAGAAGCAAAATAAATAATTGCAAAGCCTAGATGAAGGAACCAAAGTATTGAATAAAACCTCATCCAACAACTGTGGTCAGAAACCAAGAAAATGAATCACGGGAAAGGACAAGTACGGGCTAAAGATATGTGGGAAGAAAATGATCACTCTAGATGGGAGTTGGGGAGAGCTGTCTGGGAGAAGGCACTGATCCTCCCCCAAAGATCCAAGGGTTAAGTAGAGACCCCAGATCATGTAAAAGCAATGTTGTCCATTGGAATTCAAGAGGTTAGTGATTGCTTTTACACGAAATGCACAGGAGCGTAGGAAGTTGGGAAATGAGCTGGAAAGGACCTTAGAGATAATGAAGTCCAACTCTACTTTTATAGAGGGAATTGGGGCCCAAGGAACGGAAATGACCGATTTTCCCAGGGTCACATGGGTAAGTCAGAGTATGTCAGACTTTGAGCCGGGACACCAAGGTCTGAATTCTGAATCTGATATTTACAAGCTATGTGACTCATGGTAAATTTATTAAGGAGATAACATTTAAAGCTTCTAACTCACAGGATTTCTGTGAACAAAAGAGAAGACACAGAACATAGAAAGGGGCGGATGTATTTAAATTGATTGTAAAAAATGCTGAGAACTGTAAAAAAAAAAAAATTCCACTTGTCAACAAAATGTACTGTGAAATGACTTCCACAAAATTTAAAATGACAGTACAAAAATTTTTGGGTTGTTCCTAAGGAAAAATCCAGATAAGGTGAGGTCTGTTTCAAGGGTCAATCAGTCAGAGTACATGATGAGAAAAGGAGAAAGTACATAGGCATTGCACCTGGGATCTGGTAACCCAGCCCTTAAAGTTCCCAAAGTCCACATGGAAGGAAATGTTTTAGGATGTATAACTCATCCTTACTACTTTATCTTACTACCTAAGTCTGAAGACCATTGCATTATTGGTCAGGTTTCAAGGGCATAGATTAGGCCCAGATCTATCTCCATTCAGAGGATTTCCTGGAAAGACATTTTTAGTTCTTAGACCAATGGGCCAATTCAGTTCTGCTCAGGATGGGCCTAATAAATCCCTGGATGTTCCAGACTGGCCCCAAATCCACAAATCCACTCAAGAAAAGGCTTTTTAACCTAGAATTAAGGGTGTCCTCCTAATGGCACCTGATTTAACAGTGAATTGAAAATCAAAGCATTCCTTGATTTTGAACCACATCCATGCATTCTGGGGAAAAGGAGAGTAGGGAGATTTTTGCCAACAGCTTTGTTGTTAATCATTTGAGTCTGACTCTATGTCCTTACTTGGGGTTTTCTTGGCAAAGATATTGGAATGATTTGCCATTTTCTTTTGACAAATGAGGAAACTGAGGAAAATAAGGTTAAGTGATTGGCCCAGGGTCACACAGCTAGCATCTATGGTAGGATTTGAGTTCAGGTCTTCCTGATTGCAGATCCAGTACTCAACCTGCTGGATCTAACAGGATGCTGCCCTTCCAATGGCAAAATAACTGAACATTTTTTCAATTTTTCAATTACTAATCTAATTCTAGTCACCACACATGAAGAGAACAACTTCCAAGTTGTTCAGGGGAGATAAAGAAAGGCGATGATGATGATAGTCAATATTTATCTAGCACTTTAAGGTTTGCAAGGTGCTTTACAAATATTATCTCATTCTCTCTTCATTGCTATCCTAGAAGGAAAATGCTATTATTTTCCCCATTTTATAGATGAAGAAACTGAAGCAGAGAGAGGTTAAGTGGCTTACCCAGACTAACACAGCAAGTAAGTATCTGAAGTTTAATTTGGACTCAAGTATTCCTGCCTCTATGTCCAGAGTTCTATCTATTTTGCCATCCAAAAGACTGATAAATAATGCCTGGGAGAAAAAGTTCAATTTGATCTAACTGCGATTAGTCAGCCCAGAGTACAGAAAGTTGAGGGGCAGTTTAATAATAGCTCTGAAGTCTATGGAGAGTCATTATATCAGGAGAGTGAACAGCTATATTCCAGTCTCATCAAAGGACAAATAAAAGAAATGAGCTTAAATTCAGGCCACAGGATTTTGATGATATTCTGGCATCCTCAGGTCCTTCTCATGACCATTCATTCACCTTTCCTCCTTGTCACTCATGCTTTTTCTTTTTTAATTGCTTGCCAATTCACTTTCTCCCATCTTCTTAGCTATTCATTCATTCTTTCACTTACCCAGCTTTCCTTCCTTTTCTCCTGTGATTGCGTTACTATAGCAACCAGGCACCTGCCTCCAGGGGACCAATGACCCAACATCCCGGAGCATAGAACAAGTATCATATGGCAAGTAAAATAAATATAAATCCTAGTTGAAGGAACCAGCTATTAAAATCATAGCATTACATAAAACCGGATCCAACTGTGGTCAGAGACCAATAAAATAAAACAACAAGGACAAACAGTACAAGTACAGGAAGATGAATCACTTACAAGGACAGTAAGTGACAGTTAGCCCAAGGTCAGACAGCTAACCAGTTAATACTGAAGATAGCAGTAGCAAAGTTTTATGAAATACCCTGGAAAACTTTGTTTCATTTTTTTTTTTTACTTCATTAAAATTATTCTGAATAAAACTCCAAATTCCTGTGTTTTGAATTTGGAGTCAGAGAACATGGAATCACATCCTTATATCTTTGGAGAAGTTAGTTCATCTCTCTGGATCTCAGTTTCCTTATGTGTAAAGTTAAAGGATTGGACCGGTTGTTTTCTGAAATCTCTTCAATTTCTAAATCCTAATATCTTAAATAAAACCAAAGCACAATCCACTTCTCAACAGGAGGATGAATTTTATAAAATCTGGTAGTGATAGAAATAATACTTGTTTGTCTTTTAAGAGATTTAAGTATATATTAGGCAGGTAGACGCGATTGTTATAAAAGGCACAATATTGGCTATTTTGACAAGGATCGCAAAAGGAAATAAATTAAGACATTATAAGTTGCCTTATGAGGTAGCCAATATCTCAGAAGACCTGGCAGGGTTGTGGGAGATAAAGTTCTTATTCCTGGACAAGATTGAAGACCAGATAATATCTGTTGCACCCCCAAAAAAGGGCTGATTTGAATCAGAATGCTTGTGTTTGAATACTAACTCTGCCTCTTAAAACCTGTATGAGCTATGCGCAAAACTGGAGCAGCCCTTTTTGTAGTGACAAGGAACTAGAAACCAAGTGAATGCCCATCAGTGAGGGAATGGAGGAATAAGTTATGGATATGAATGTAATGGAATATTATTGGTCTATCAGAGACAATCAGTAGAATGATTTCAGAAAGCCCTAGAAAGACTTACACAAACTGATGCTAAGTGAAGTGAGTAGAAGCAAGAGAATATTGTATACAGCAGCAGCAAGATTATGTGACAATCAGCTGTGATGGACTTGGCTCTTTTCAACAATGAGGTGATTCAAAGAAATTTCAATAAACTTGTGATGGAGAGAGACATCTGTATCTAGAGAAAGGGCTGTGGGGATAAGTGTAGATCACAACTTTTTTGTTGTTTGTTTGCTTTTTATTTCTTTCTAATTTTTTTTTCTTTTTGATCTGATTTTTTTCTTGTGCAGCTGGATAAATGTGGAATATGTATAGAAGAATTGTACATATTTAACACATATTGGTTTACTTGCTGTCTAAAGGAGGGGGTGGAGAGAAGGGAAGGAGAAAAATTTGAAATGCAAGGTTTTACAAGGGTGAATGTTGAAAACTATCTTTGCATATATTTTGAAAATGAAAGGCTATTATTAAGAAAAACAAACAAACAAACCTATATGAACTTAGCTTAAATCAATTCACTTCAATGGGTCTCAATTTTCTCATCTGTAAAATGGAAGGAGGGGTTATACTTAATGGTCTCTCAAGTCCCTTCCTGAACCAATATTCTGTGATCTCTGGCACATATGTTACTGCTCAGTTGACAATCTGTCCTATCTTTCTGGGAACAGCTTGAGATGGAAATTGAAATTTCACGTCTCAGCAAGTTGGATTGCTATGATCTGAAAGTCATCTAACAAAAACAATAACAAAAATGAACATTTGTTTAAGCACCTACTGTATTTATTAAGCACTTACTGTGTGCTAAGCAGAACTACAAAGAAAGGCAAAAAATAGTCTGTGTCCAGCCCCTGCTTTCAAGGATTTCAGAGTTTAATGGGAGCAATGGTATGGAAAAATTTACGTAAAAATGAGATATACAGAGTTTAAAATGGGAAAAATCTCAGAGGAAAGGAACTAAAATTAAGGAGGAGTGAAAAAAGTCTCTTGCAGAAGGTAAAACTTCAGCTGAGACTTGAAGGAAGCCAGGGAAGCTAGAAGATAGTGCTGAGAAGAAAGAAAATCCCTGGCATGGAGGGTAGGCAGTGAAAATGCAAGGATTTGGGAAAATGAGTGTCTTTTCTGGGAAAGATCAAGGGGAGAAGGAAAAAGAAGAGCTTTAAGAGTTAAATGTAGTTTTCTATTTGATCCTGGATCCCCATTATAGGAATTTGCTGACTGGTTGGGTGGATAGAAGTGACGTGGTCAGATTTGTCTTTTAGGAAGATTACTTTGATGGGAGGATGAACTGGAATGGGAAGGGATGTGAGGCAGTGAGCTCAACCAGCAGGCTTTTTCACCAGTCAAGGAGTGAGGCAATGGAACCTGTACCAAGTGTCAAAAGAGGCAAGGTTGTACATGAGAGCTGTTAGGGATATAGAAACAGCACTTAATAACTGATTGAATATTAGGGGGATAGAGCAAGGAATTGTGGATACACTTAGTTTGGGAGTCTGGGTGAATGGGAGGATGGTGGTGTTCTCTATATTAAAAGGGATATAAAGAAGAGAGGGTTTGGGAGAAAAAAATAAGTTCAATTTTGGGCATGTCGAGTTTAGTGTCTGTAAGACATCCAGTTTGAATTGTGTAATAGGCAATTGGGGATGCAAGATTGGAGAGAGTTTAGGGACAAATAGACCTAAAAACCATCTACTTTGAGATGATAATTGAATGCACAGAAGCTGATACAGTGAAATAGTTCAGAGGGAGAAGAGAAGAAGATCTAGGACAGAGCTTTGGAGGACATCCATGGTTAGTCAGTAGGTCCTTGATGAAGATTCATCGAAGGGGATTGAGAAACAATGATAATAGAAGTCAGGAGAATCAGGATAGAGTAGTATGACAAAAACCTAGAGGGAAAAGAGTATAAAAGATGAAAGGATAATTGACAGTGTCAAAGACAGCAGGGACGTCAAGGAGAATGAAGACTGGAAAGGCTATTAGGAGGTCATTGGTAACTTTGGCAAGAGCAGTTTTGGTAGAAAATTGAAGTTGGAAGCCAGATAATAGAAAATTAAGAAGACAAGAAGAAAGGAAATGGAAGCACTGACTGTAAATGGCCTTCTCAAGGAGTTTAACCAAGAAAGAGAAAGATATAATAGCTAGCAGGGGTGAATAGGTCAAAAAAGGAAATTTTTTTTAATGGAGGAGACCTGGATTTGTAGGCAGTAAGGGAGTAGTCAATAGACAGGGAGACATCAAAGATAAAGTAAGATAGTGGGGATAATAGAGTGAAGGAAATCTTATGGAGAAGACAGGACGGAATGACACTTGGACAATAGAAAGGTTTGGCTTAGCAAAGAGAAAGACCATCTCTTCTTCTGAAGAAAGGGTTCAAGTGAAATGAGCAGGAGGAGGTGAAAAGAAGCTTTGGGTGAGTAGTCTCAATTTTTTTTTCAGTGAAATATGAGGCAAAGTTCTCAGTTAAGAGAGTAGATGGAGAGGAACCCATAGGAGTTCTGAGGAAGAATGAAGAGGTTTGGAAAAAACATTATGGTGAGTGAGATAATGAATCCACTAACTAGATTTCTAACAGGTATAATAGTTAAGGTCCTTTCCAGCGCTCAAGCTCTATGTGTCTGAGTCTATAAAGCACAAGCTGTCCTGGTCCTTGGCATTTTAACCATATCCTGTGTTCTTTTCCTCGGATTGTTTTATGGTTTTACAGTTACCTTTTTATTGCTTACATTGAATGTTGCCTGGTTCCATTCCCTTACCCCCACCTCTGCTCTATGTATCTATCCCAGCCCCACATTGTCAGCCTCTTGTATTTCCCCAGCTGCCCTGCTGCCATTGGTGAGAGAATCCTCAGAAGGTGATCTACAGACAGATCCAGTCACATTCCATGTCAGCCATAAAGCAGTAAGAGCCAGACCATAAAAGCTATTTTTTAACAAGAACTCAAGTAGCTAAAGCGCAGCTGCAGAATTTCTAGATCTGGCTAGAAAGACTTCAGATAAATACAGCTGATCTTCTCTGAACCCAGGATTTACAATGGCCAAAAAATAGTTTTGTTGTTGTTCAATCGTGTCTGCTCCTTGTGATTCCATTTTGGGATTTTTTTGGTTTGTTTGTTTGTTTGTTTTTGGCAAAGATACTGGAGTGTTTTGCCATTACTTTCTCCAACTCATTTTACAGATGAGGGAACAGAGGCAAACAGGTTACAGTGACTTGCCCAGGAGACTTGCCTAGGATCATACAATGAGTGTAGCCAGGTTTGAACTCACAGAGATGAATCTTCTTGCTTTCAAGCCTAGTGCTTTATCTACTGTGTCATCCAGCTGTTCCTCCAAAGTATGGTACCTTACTAAAAAACTCCATAGACAAGACAGAACATTGAAATATTGAGTTGTATAATAGGCAATTGGAGATGCAAAGCTGCAGAGAATTTAGGAACAAAATAGACCTGAAAAACACCTACATTGAGATGATAATTGAATGCATGGGAGCTGATAAAGTAAACTAGTTCAGAGGGAGACGGGAAAAAGATATAGGACTGAAGCTTGGGGGACATCTATGGTTAGTCAGTGGGTCCTTGATGAAGATTCATCAAAGGAGATTGAGAAATGTCTCATTTTGTATAATGGATATATTCTTGGAAAATTGTGTATAATCAAATTTATGAAAATTGAATTAAACTCCAAATACTCTAAGGGAACTTCCAATTCAAAGAAAACGTGGAATGAATCGTTTTATAATTCAAATAATCCTGAATTCATTAGTTTCATTCAAATGAACTGAAAGCTCAACATGATGCAATAGTGTGATTTAGCAGCAGCTTTCACAGGTAATTCAACCGTGGAGTGCTTTAAGAGAAGCATGGATTCTAAAAATAGGGAAATGGTAATGTCTTTCAATTCTGACCCGGTCAGACCACATCTGGAGTGTCAGGATCATTTCTGGGCCCACCAATTTAAAATAAACTGGAGGGCCATGTAAAGAACAATTGAGATGGTAAAGACCTATGCTCATCCTATATCTCCATAAATTTGAAGGAACTGAGAATTTTAGCTAGAAGAAAAGACAATGCAGAAGGGGAGATGTTTCTATTTCCAACTATCTGTGATGATGAAAAGTCATCAGTCTTGTTATGTGTGGTCCCAAAGGCCAGAAGGAGGTACAATGTGTGGGAATTGTGTTAATGTAAAATCAGGCTTGAGGTCAGGCAATGCTTCCTATCCATTTAGAATTATCTAAAAGTGGAATTAGGCTACCCCAAAAGATTACCCTCACTGAATGGCTTTAAGCAGAAGTTAGATCACTTAGAAGGAAGGAAATAAGCACTTATTTTATGACCTTTATGGGTATCATCTCATTTAATCCTCACAACCCTGAAAGGTAGGTGCTATTGTAACATCATCCCCTCCCCTTCCCCCATTTGTAGTTAAGGAACCTGTGACAAATAAAGATTAAGTGGCTTATTCAGGGTCGCACAGCAAACAAGGGCAAACCACTTACTTTAACATATTATAACAGCAGGATACTTCTCACTAGAACTGCAGAATTTCAGAGTTAGAAAGAATCTTGGTTACTATCTACCTTAATCCATCCCCCCAAAAAGAACCTTTGTAATTTGGAGATATAGACTGAACAAGACAGTCACTCAGGGTTCTTCCAATTCTGACATTGTGGGATTTTGTGAAGTTTGGATTTCATTTATTGCTTTTCTTACAGCAAGACACAAATCTATAATTTCCTTCCCCCTTTCTCTTTACATGATCAATCACAAAAACAGTTAAAATTATGTGAACAAATGTGTCGTGTCTAATTTTATGTACTTTTAAGGTTCACTCTCATTTAATTTAAATAACATTTATTAAACATCTACAATCATACACACACATACAAACTATGAAAGATGTGAAGATGATTCCTACTCTGCCGTTGGAGACTTTACATTCCAATGAGGGAAATAAGAAATTAAAACAAATAAATATAAGAAAAAGTAAGTTGCAATATTATTTCATTAAGAAAAGCTAAGATGCTATAGGAATTCAGGAAAGGGAAAGAGACTATTTATTACAGGAATGGGTGTGTCAGCTAGACTTTGAAGGATGAATAGATTCTTAAAGGAGGGATAATAAAGACATTTGCACTTTTTAGATGAAGGGAATTGTGTGAGTAAGGCATATCTATGGAAAAGTTTATGATAAAGCCAGGGATTAGTAAGTAAGCCTACTTGACTGGAATAGAAGGCACATTCAAAAGAATAGTGGGAGATAAGGATAGAAAGATAGGTTAAGAGCAGATAATGGAGAAGCAAGCCAAGAAATCTGAACTTTGTTCTGTAGGTAGTTTGTAACTATTAATATTTTTTGAGCACATAAATGAATGATTAGATTGTGCTTTAAGAAGATGAATTTGACAATATTAGATAGGAAGGGATAGAGGAGAACCTGTATGCAAAAACAGTTCAGAGACTTTTGCAATAGTCCAGGCAAGAGATAACAAGTGTTTGAAGTGGTTTCGTTCATGATAGAAATGGAAAGAGAAGAACAAATATGAGAAACAGGAACTATATAGGAAGAAGTGCCAAGATTTTATAGCATAAATGAGGAACAAAGGAAAAGGAGGAGTCAAAAATTATTCCAAGGTTTTGGATTTAGCTGACGGTAGAATGGTTCCATGAATGGAAATAAGGTCAGAAAGATGATTGGATGGGAAGAAAGAGGTGGGGGAGATGCAGATCACCTTGCCAAAAAAAAAAAAAAAAAAAAAGAAAAGTTCATTTTGACCAAAATAGTCTCTTATCCTATTCTCAATGTAAATGAATAAGCTCTTTGAGGGTAGGGGTGTTTTTGATTTTGTCTGTTATTTTTAGGTCACAGGATAGAATTTTATACATTTGTTGTTGTTTAGTCGTACCCGATTTGGAATTTTCTCAGCAAAGATAATGAAATAGCTTGCCTTTTCCTTTTCCAGTTCATTTTGCAGATGGGGAAACTAAGCAAGCCGCAATTAAGAGTCACCCAATTAGTATCCAAAGTTGGATTTGAACTCGGTGCTCTCTGATTTTAGGCCCAGCACTACAGTGCCATCTAGCTTCCCTTTATACATTTAATAAATACTAATCAGATTGGTTTAGATCAAATTGCACTGGAGAAATAGAGAATTCTTGCTTCCACAGTTCTCTCTGATCTATGGGCTATTGTGCTCTCCTTTTGGATGTAAGAAAATGCTGTAATCTGTGAAAAGGGCAGGAATTTCCAAGGGGAATCATATTCTTGGAATCTTATCAATATAGCCCATAAAACTCTCCTGTAGGCCCAGGAGACCTGAAACAAAGACCAAATGTACTCTGAAAAGCAGTACTTTAGGCCAGAGAACCAACCACCTTATGAAAGCATAACAGATCAGCAGCAAAGGAGGGAAGAGAGCCCAGTTAAAAATGAAATCTGGCAGCAGATTGGCCCATCATCGTGGTTAAAAGGGCCAGAGTGCTGTCCTAGGAATAATAACATTATCCCAGTCCATTGGACATGGTAGGGGCAATGAATTTCTGTAGAATGAGTGAATCACTGAGCAAATGGAATAATAAAATGCTTTATAGTTACAAAATACTTCAAATGTAGGGAAACTGTTGGAGATTAGGGATTGTACCAGGTGATTATGTAATTATAATAGCTCACATTTGCAATAATACTTTGTGGTTTATAAAACACTCAGGTAGTAAAAATATTATTATATTAGCCATTTTAGGATTGAGGAAACCGAGACTCAAGAGATACTTAGTGACTGTGCCCACACTGTCAGTTCAGAACAAGGACTCTATGCCAGGTCATCTAACTTGAAATGCAGCATTCTGTCCATGAAACCAAACTGAAAAGAACAGAAAGGGAAAGATGAATCAAGGTTGGAGGAGAGGCTGAAGGGAAGGAGGAATTAGAAATAATCAATATGTGTGTGTGTGTGTGTGTGTGTGTGTGTATGTGTAATGTAGTGTAGTATACTACAGACCAATTTTTCAAAATACCTGAAAAGATAAGTTTCAACATTCACCCTTGCAAAACCTTGTTTCAAAATTTTCTCTCTCCTCACCTCTCCCCTCCCCTAGACAGCAAATAATCTAATATAGGTGAAATATGTGCAATTCTTCTAAACATATTTTCATATTTATCATGCTACACAAGAATAATCAGATCAAAAAAGAAAAGAGGAAAAAAAAGCAAGCAAACAACAACAAAAAGGTGAAAATACTATGTTGTGATCCACATTCAGTCCCCATAGTCCTCTCTCTGGATACAGATGGCTCTCTCCCCATCACAAGTCTATTGTAATTGGCCTGAATCACCTCGTTCAAATCACCATTTTTTTTTTAATTATAGGTTTTTTTATTTATAAGATATATGCCTGGGTAATTTTTCAGCACTGACAATTGCAAAACCTTTTGTTCCAACTTTTCCCCTCCTTCCTCCCACCCCCTCCCCCAAATGGCAGGTTGACCAATACATATTAAATATGTTAAAGTATATGTTAAATACAATGTATGTATACATATCCATAGTTATTTTGCTGTATAAAGAGTTGGACTTTGAAATAGTGTACAATTAACCTGAGATGGAAATGAAAAATGCAGGTGGACAAAAATAAAGGGATTGGGAATTCAATGTAATGGTTCTTAGTCATCTCCCAGAGTTCTTTCATTGGGTGTAGCTGGTTTGGTTTATTACTGCTCCATTAGAACCGATTGGTTCATCTCATTGCTGAGGATGGCCAGGTCCATCAGAATTGATCATCATATAGTATTGTTGTTGAAGTATATATAATGATCTCCTGGCCCTGTTCGTTTCACTCAGCATCAGTTCATGTAAGTCTCTCCAGGCCTTTCTGAAATCATCCCACTGATCATTTCTTACAGAACAATAATATTCCATAACATTCATATACCACAATTTATTCAGCCATTCTCCAACTGATGGGCATCCACTCAGTTTCCAGTTTCTGGCCACTACAAAGAGGGCTGCCACAAACATTCTTGCACATACAGGTCCCTTTCCCTTCTTTAAGATCTCTTTGGGATATAAGCTCAGTAGTAACCCTGCTGGATCAAAGGATATGCACAGTTTGATAACTTTTTGAACATAGTTCCAAATCGCTCTTTAGAATGGCTGGATGTGTTTCCCATTTCACTAACAATGTATAAGCAAATTACCATTTTTTTAAATAAAACTTTTCATTTTCAAAGAATATGCATAGTTTTCAACATTCACCCTTGCAAAAATTTGTGTTCCAAATTTTTTCCTTCCTCCATTCTCCTCACTCCTTCCCTTAGAAGGCAAGCAATATATGTCAAGTTAAATATGTGCAAATCTACTATATATTATTTCCACATTTATCCAGCTGCACAAGAAAAATCAGATCAAAAAGGGGAAAAAAATAAGAAAGAAAACAAAGTGCTGTAATGCCAGAGAAACTGAGCAAGACAGAAATTGGAGACCAATTCAATGGTTTATTAAATGGAGAGAAATACTGGGACCAAATAGATCTTGATCCCAAGACTGAACAAGACTATCATCTCAAAGAGGGCCACATCCATCAGAATTGATTATCAAATAGTCTTGCTTTGCCATATATGATGATCTCCTGGTTCTGCTCATTTCACTTATTATTAGTTCATGTAAGTCTCTCCAGGCCTCTCTGAAATCATCCTGCTGATCATTTCTTACAGAACAATAATATTCCATAACATTCATATACCATAACTTATTCAGTCATTCTCCAGCTGATGGGCATCCACATCTAATTCTTTGTTACTACAAAAAGAGCTGCTTTGTAGCACTTTGTACACTTTTGCACATGTGAGACCTTTTCCCCTTTTTATATCTTTGTGATACAGACCCAGTGAAGACACTGTTGGATCAAAGGATTTTTTAAAATGAAGGAAGTGTACCTTCCACTCACACAGGTTATGAAACCTGAACTGAGTGAATTACTGCCTCATCATATTCTGAAAAGGAAACCTAATCTCCTTGGGCCAGGAAGGGCCCCATGCAGGAATTTAACCATTGCAGAGCAAATGAAATCAGCAAAAGCTGAAATTTTTTACAAACTGAGTGACAATTGGAACGGGACCAGAAACCATTCTGAGACAGCCTATAAATTGTAGGGAGGCAAAAAGAAAAAGGGGAATTTAGAACACATACAACATTATACTAATATGTAATATATATCTTATTGACATATTTGCGAATAATTATTTCTCTATTTTATTATTTGTAATGTTGTTAAACTTTTTTTATAGCCTGCGATCGATATTTATTTAACTTTAGGAGATGAAAGATTACATTACATACAGAAAAATGAGCAGCTATTTATGGGAAAATAAGCTTTTTTCCCTATTAAAAAAAAGATTATTAAAATAGAGTGAAAGTTCATTTGAGTGATTTATTAGAACAAGATTACAACTTTACCACTTAACAAAATATGTAAAGATTTCTCCTTAATTATTTTAAAACTTTGGATTGTTGTGCCACAGTTCCCTTTTAATGTCCTGACCCAGTTTCCCTAAATTGTCCTACTTCAGTTACTCTGTCCAAGACCTCGGGCTATAATCATTCCCTCTTAATGTTTGATAGATAAAGGTTTTATATCTTAGACCTCAGGCTACAATCATTCCCTCTTAATGTTTGATGGGATAAATGTCTTTAACCATTTTAGACATCATTAGAATATCAGGAGAAAAATCATTAAAAGGAAAAGGAAGAAGTAAGTGGTGGGGATGATACTGAAGAGGATGGATGAAACTAAAAAAGATCAGTTCCCTTTCTAATACATTTGACTCTGAATTCTGTTAATCCACATTATCAGACCCCTAAGGGTAGTATGGTAGTCAGAGCACTGGAATCGACATGAGCAGATAGGGATTGCACCTGGCTTTATTGTTTGTTAGCTCTTTGACTTTGGGTTCTCATCTGTAAAATGATACTTGTACTGCTGAACTCCCAGAGTCATGGAGACCCCACTCTGAAATCCTTAAATCATAAACTAATATGCATAATTAGTATTCTTTGGAACTCTACATGGGTTTCACCTATCTGGTCTTTGCTCCCTGGTGATAATGGAGCCTCTGGCCTCCTGGACTTGCTTCTAGCCTCTCAGCTCTGGAACAGCTACCATGCCCTGATCAAACAAGGCTGTGTCAGGTATGGCTGTTTGCCTGGAAAAGTCTCCCAATCAGCCCTTGACTGGTCTTGTTCTGGTCTTCCCTGGCCCAGAGCAACTATTCCAGCAACACAGAATTCTTCTTCAAAGTCCTCAGTAAATACTCTTGAGCACTGTGTACACTATTTGTTTTCTTAATCACTATTTGGGAAATTATCTTATTTACTCCCTCTTTTTTTTGTTGGTTGAATCATTTTTTAGTTATGCTTAATTCTTTATTTCCCATTTGGGGTTTTCTTGGCAAAGACATTAGAATGGTTTGCCATTTCCTTTTCTACCTCATTTTACAGCTGAAGAAACTGAGACAGAGCTAACTGACTTTCTCAGAGTCACAGTCAGTAATTGAGGCCACAGGAAGTGTCCGTTAGTCACCTACTTGCCCCATTATATACCCTTCTAAACTTTATGCTTTTGGAGGTTAGGAATCTTGACTTCTAATTGTTCCAGAACTGAGAAGTCAGAAGCAAGTCAATAAGGCCAATGGATCCATTATCACCTGGTAGAAAGGGCCTTTGGGTTATATTAATCTTTATATCCCTGTCTCAAGTTAAACAATGTTTTGCCCAGAGTAATTGAATAAATCACCAATTAATAAAAGCAGCTAGGTGGTCCAGCCTATAAGAGTTCTGGGCCTGGAGTTAGGAAAACTCATCTTCCTGAGTTCAAATAAGACCTCGGATACTTCCTAGCAGTGACTTAAACCTATTTGCCTTAATTTTCTCATCTAGAGAAAAAAAAATAAAGGCAAATCACTTCAGTATTTCTGCCAAGAAAATCGAATGGAGTCATGAAGAGTCAGATGTGAATGAAAAAAATGATAGAATAATAAATTGACTAAATGTATGTTGAATGAGTAAATGAATGAAAGGATGAATGCCGAGAAAAGTAGGCGGAACAGGAAAACACAATAACATTACAAAGACAAATAACTTAGAAAGACTCAAGAATCGATGGCAAATGAACATGATTCTGAAAAACTGATAAAGCATGTTGCTGACCTCCTGACAGGGAGATGATGGACTGAAAAAGCAGAATACATTTTTGAACATGGCCAGTGCAGGAATGTGTTTTGTTTGACCATGCAAAATCAATCAAGGGTTTTCGTTTCTTTTTTTCTTTTTAAATTAGGTAGTGGGAGGGAGAAAAAGTAAATTTAAATGTTCTCTTTTTCAAATAAAGAAAAAAGAATAAATGAAAGTGGTAAACCTAACTGCTGTGCCTTTGACATCTCTATTTGCTTAGTGATATTGTTCAAAGGTAAAGACTTTTGGGGAGGGGGGAGCAAGTAAGGATTAAACCCATTTCCACAGGCAAACAATCCAGAGGCATATACAAATCGAAGGAAATGATACTGGGCCCATAGGGACAGATACTGACTTCTAATACTTTTCTCCAAGGAGAGGTTTTCATATCTGTATCCAGCCATACAATTAAGACCAGAATTAGACTTTGTAAAACCAGACCTGTAATAAAGAAGTTAATGTCCCTTTTCTTGTACTTTCTTGTTCATTAAATCCTTAACCCAGGGATGATGTTATTGGTAGCTTTTTTCTTTTTAAGCTCACATCTAAGGTTTTCCCAAAAGTGGGGAGTAGATATATACCTAGGAAACAATATGATTCTGGTATTGGAATGGATAATTTGTTCCTACATGCAAAAGAGGCCTCACACAATTTGTAGTAGGAAAGAAAAAGAGAATAGAGAGGTAGATCTAATTCTTCCTTAACCTACACCATGTCACATATCTTAAAAAGTTTTGTAGATACATATGTCCCCAGGATTTAATTTCCTGTAATGGCTGAAACTAGAATAGTCTTACTCATTGGTTGAGATGCTCTGTACTATTTTCCCCACAAGGCTATACTTTGATGGATGGAGAGCATTCTACAGAAATTGCTCCTGGAGTTGCATCAGCAGACTCATTGTGTTGATCAGAATTCCTAAGTCTTTCAAAATTGTTTGTCTTTAACATATTGTTTTCAATATGGTAGCCAATTGTTCTCCTAATTATGCTCACCTTATTTTGTATCAGTTCATAAAGTCTTCACAGATTTCTCTGAAACTTTCTTTTTTATATTTTTTAATATATTTTTATATATTGCAATTATATTCCTTCACATTCATATACCATAACTTGTTTGATCATTCCTCATTTGATAGGTACCCCCTCAGTTTCCCATATTTTTCCCCCATAAAGAGCTGCTAAATACATTTTTGTCCATGCGGGTGTTTTTTTACATTTCTTTGGCATGTGGGGGTGAGGTATAGATTTCGTAGCAGTTTTTCTGAGTCAAAGGGTATGTACAGTTTCATACCTTTGGGGACATCAATCCAAATTGTTTTCCAAAGTAACTGGCTCACATCAATAGTGCATTAATAATAATAGTGCATTAATGCATCTGTTTTCCCATAGGTCCTCCAACATTTATCATTTCTCTTTTTTTGTCAACTTTGCTAATCTGATGAAATACTTTCATTTTTACAGACGAGGAACTGAAATCTAAATTATCACTTATCATCACAACCATAACCAGGGTGTGGAAGTAAGAGCTTAGTTCCAGGGTGTCAACAGGAAGGACACATTTCCTCCTATACCCACACCTCATCCCAGATTGTGATTTTTTTGGCTTTATAGTCTTCTGCTGGCCTTTCATGTGGCATAATTCCATTTCCTTGAGCAGACCAAGGCAACCAACCCCAGGATTTCATCATTGAATTATCTGCTTCTCCTACCCTCTCCATTGCACAGGCTGGATTCTCCCTCTCTCTCTCTTTCTCTCAGCCAATGGTCAGATTATCTTCAACCTTATTGTCTGTTTTCTCCCCCAAAATGTCACTACCACCCTCTCCTGGCTCAGCTGTTTTGTGGCAAGTAAATAAGTCAACTAATTAACATTTGCCAAGAAGCTGACATCTTATTAGGGGTGAAAACATACACACATACAAATATTTTTAAAAAGTTAATTTCAGGTTAGGGAATTCCTAGTTATGACACTTTTTATCTTTCCTATAAGCAGAGTATACTATACATAATAGGCAATTTAATAAATGTTTGAATGAGTGGTTGAATGGATACATTTTATTCATTTATCCATTCAACCACTCATTCAAACATTTATTAAATTGCCTATTATGTATTAAGGAACCAAGGTTTTTTCACACAAGATGAAACACAAGGTACAACATAGCTTCTTGAAAACTCTTATTTTCTCATCTGTAAAATGGGGTTAATAATATAGTAGGGCCATGGATTGAGAAATGGATGACACTTTCAAGGTCATTAGGTCCATTTCACACTTGAGGAAATTGAGACCCAGAAGAAAAGTGACTTGTTGAACGTGATAAAGGTAATTAGCAGAACCAGATTGGAAACATGGTCCTCTGTGTCTATTCCAATATTCTTTCTATTATACCATGCACCTGCCTCACAGGATTGTTGTGGGAGTTCTGTGAGATTATGTATGGAAAATGCTAAAGTTCTAATACAAACCACTTACTATAATCATTTAATAAAATCTCATTCCTGCGGTTTTCAAATAGTCATTATCCTGCTCTTATATCATTGTTACTTATATTTGGTCATTTTATTTGCATATATATCTTAACAAGGCTGTTCCTAAAATCTTAGTGCAGTTTCAAATTTAATAGCTCAAAATTGCTTTAAATTTTAAACTATTGAGACTTTAATAGTTTAAAGCTACATCAGGATTTTTGGAACAACTCAGGGATAGTATTAGGGATTGGACCTCAGATTTCACTAATATGGGTAAGTCCTGGATGAAGAAATTTCATCAACCAACACAAATCAGCATCTTGTCTATAATTCAATTGTCTCAGAACTCTTTAGAACAAGAGTTTGTTTTAGTTTTAGAACAAACTCCAAGAAGATTGGCTCAGTGTCTCTTGTTCAGGGTCACACAGTACGAATTAAAGACAATTTACGGATTAGAGAACTCAGCTCTAAAACTCTCTCTTATTTATTATATTATATTATATTATATTATATATATCTCTCCCTATTATATAGGGGAGAAAATGTTTGTTCAGCACATAGTAGATGTTTCTTGACTATTTTGGGTATGGACACCCATCTGCCCACCTGCTCAGTGCTCAATTCTCTAAGATTCCTTGTTTTCCTTTGAGTCATTTCAAATTTTCCCTTCTTAAAGAGATGTTTCCTGCTTTTCCCTGACTGCCAGTGTTTTCCCATTCAGATTATCTTCCATCTATCCAGTACATGTCTTTTATGGACCAAGATATTTACATGTCATCTATTTCCCATTAGAATGTATTCTCCTTGAAGGCAGGGACTGTAGGGTTTTTTGTTTTGCTTCGCTTTGGTTTTTGTTGGTATCGATCTATTTATTTATTTGTTTATTTGTCTACCTCTTCATTCATTCATTTATGTATTCTTAGGGCTCAGCACAATGCCTGGCACATCGTAATAGTTTAATAAATGCTCGTGGAATGATTGAGTGACTGACTGGAACTCGTTTTGCTCTCCCAAGTTCCAATCAGTTTCCTGTGGGTCCATTTCTGGAGCCAAATGCGCAATCCCTGAAAACAATGGCCTTCTTGAGAATTGTCCTCAGGAACACAGAACTCTGATGCAGCCCAAATGGCAGTGTTAGGACATGTCAAGCAATTATCAGAGGAGCCTGGGAATTGTAATGAAGGCACAAGAAGGTAAGAACGTACAGCACAATGAGAGCATTGTCTGAACCGAACCCAGTGTGGCCCTTTCCTTGGGTGGAATTCTCAGAGTACGAAAGGATTTGCATTTTGCAAAGACGATTTTTATTTTTTTTCCCTCCCCAACTAATTGAAACCTCCCCCAATCCCCAGGGAATGTTTGAGTCCTGTATAATAAGAACACTCTCAGATTTATTGCTCCTTTTTCCGAATGTGTTTCTTATGTAAATGCTGCATCAGAGAAATTTCCCTCAGCCTTACACTTTTATTCCTCTTTTAAAACTTGCAAAATAGAAACACAGAGAAAGACACCTTGAAAATACTTTTTTGCATAATCTAGTTTCCATTTTTAACTCAGTGCTCAGTATTTTTTTTTTTTTTAACTTTGCTCTTTAAATTGGGCATATTTGAATTTCATCCTCTGGAGAACTGAGGTTGGAGGAAGGGGAAAAAAGAAAAATGATAATTCCTTTACATTTATGCTGCACAAATGTAGAGGGAAACACAAGGCACTTTATAATGATCTCATAATGCTGCAGTGAAGTCTGGAAGCCTGAGTGGGAGCCTGAAGGGACATTTAAGAGAAGGCAAGCTTAAAGGCACACTGCAGTGAACAGGCACTATCCTTCAAATGCTACATATCAGATTGTGTATCTTAACTTCTAGACCCTTCCTCTCTATTATTACTTTCAATCTATTTGGTATAGATCTTGCTTATTTACATTTTATTTCTACCTTTAGAGTGCAAGTTCCTTGTTGGCAGGGAATGATGTGTTTTCCTATCTAGCTTAGTGCTTTTTTTGTTTGTTGGTTGATTAATTCATTTATCTATCCAGCCATTCATTTAGTTTTTCGTTCAATTACTGTTTCATTTATATATTTGTTTATATATTCTTAATGCTTAGCCTAGAGTCAGGTATAAAGTAAACTCATAATAAATGCTTGTTGATTAATTGATGACTTGCCATCTCAGGAAAATATCTCCCTGGCCCTCCTTCTATTTATGAATAATACCTAACACTCAACACTTAGAGCTTCTTTTCTCTGGCTTAAGTTAGGATGGTAACCACAAAATTTAGTTTTAGGAGACCTGGTCTCCATTCTTCATTTTTCAGCTATGGGACCTTGAAGAAATTGCTTGTCTTTCTCATTGGCAAAGTGGAGAGATTTACCCTGATCATTGCTTAGGTTAGTGTGAAGCTTACGTAAGAGAGCATATAGTGGTTTTAGTCCCTCAATCAGTCAGTCAGCCAACAGGCATTAATTAAGTTTCTCCTATGTGCCAAACACTGTGCTATTCCCTGGGGATCAAAAAGTCTTTTGTGCTCTTAAGCAGCACCCTAAATGGAGATGGGGGGAGGAGTTGGAGATAATATGTAAACAACTGCATAGAAACAAGATAAAGACACAATAAATTGGAGATAATCTCAGAGGGAAGAAGGTACTAAGATAAAGGAGAATTGGGGAAAGCTCATGGTTGAAGGTGGGATTTTTAAATGAGACTTGAAGTACAGGAGATAAAGATGAGGAGGAAGACCCTTTGGGTATAGGAGGAACAACCAGTGAAAATTCTCAGATTTGGGAAATGGAGTGTCTTGTGAAAAGAACTATGTCTACTGTCATGAGATTGCAGAGCAAATGGATGGGAGTATGATGTAAGAAGACTAGAAAGGTAGGAATGGGTCAGGTTATGAAGGTCAAACAGAGGGTTTTATATTTGATCCTTTAGGTAATAGGAGGGCACTGAAGTTGATTAAATGGGGGAAGGCAGAGATGGGTGTGATGGGGTCAGAATGGAAGAGGTACCCCAGTCAGGAGAGACAAGGAGATTAGTTTTGTTATTTAAACAGTGCAAGAGTGAGGTGATGAGGGTCTACCTCAGAGTGGTAGCAGTTTCAGAGAGAAGGTATGGTGGATAGAGTGTGGAGTCTGAAGACAGGAAGACTCATCTACTTGAGTTCAAATCTGGTCTCAGACACTTTCTAGCTGAGTGACTCTGGGCAGGTCACTTAAGGCTGCTCAGTTTCCTCATCTGTAAAATATATATGGCAAAATCAGTATCTTTGCCAAGAGAACCTCAAAAAAGGATGAAGAGTCAGAAACGACTGAAAAGCAACAAATAAAGGTAGCACAGACAACATATTGGCTATCAGAAAGGGAGTGAGTGAAGCGTTGATGATGACAACTAAGCTGTGAGCCTGGATAACTGGGAGAATGTTGACTTTCACAGAAATAGGAAGGTTAAAAAGAGAGGAGAGTTTGTGATCAAAATTTAGCTCTGACTGCACTCTCAAGCTAAAGAAAAGAAACTTTAAGTGTTAGGTATCAGAAATAAGAGGAAGAGAGAGGAGATAGTTTTCTGAGATGGCAAATCATCCATCAAGAAATCTATCATCAAGCATTTATTAAGAGTCTACTGTGTACCAGGCCCTCTGCTAAGCGATAGAAATATACAGAGAGGCAAACAAAGGCAAAAATATGTTCAGTTTGGGATGTATTGAGTTGAAATGCCTCGTGGACATTCATTTTGCAGTATCTGATAGGAAATTGGATATGAAAATCTGGAGGTCAGGAGAGAGGTCAGGGCTTGATCTATTGATCCAAGAATCAGCAGTGTAGAGATGATAATTAAATCCATGGATGATATCAAGGAGATGAGAAAAGAGCCTGGACAAGGCCACCTGTAGTCAGTGGGCATGACCCGAATTTTTCAATGCAAAGTCACTATATTAAAAAGCTGCAATTATAGAGCCTGTGGACAGACCATTTGATTTGAAGTCAAAAGAACTGAGTTCGGAATTTAATTAACCTGAATGACCTTGGATAAGTAACCTTATCCCCTCTGGCCCTCACTTTCCTTCTCTGCAAAATGGAGGGGGAGGGGGGCTTTGAGGTCCCTTCCTTAATCATTCTAGGTTAGTGGAAGATACTGGTAACCAAGAGTTACTAGTGCCATCTTAGCGATGTCATCAACAAGGAGCAAGCAAGCACATCTAGCCCTGGAGGGAGGTATTCTAGATCTCTTTTATTTTGCTATGAAACTAAAAATTTTGTTAGAGTTTTGGATCTGCTCCATCATCATCATCATTATCATCACAGATAACATTTATATAAGCACCTCACAATTATCACTTCATTTGATTCTCACAACAATCCTGGCAAGTAGGTGCTATCATTATACATTTTATGAGGACATAACTAAGTGGTGCAATGGCTAGAGCACCAAGCCTGAAGTCAGGAAGACCTCAGACACTTATTTAATTCTGTTTACCTTAGTTGCCTCATCTATAAAATAAACTGGAGAAGGAAATGGCAAACCATTCTACCCCAAATGGGGTCAAGAGGAGAGGGACACAACTAAAAAACAACAAAAATCGAGTTCAGTGACTTGTCCAGGGTCACACAGCTAGTGTCTGAGGTAAGATTTGAACAGTTCTTCCTGATTCCAAGCCAGACACTACTATTGGGCCATCTCTCCTGCTCTAGATTCTAATCTCCTAGTTAGAGGGCTAGAAGGCCTATCTAATCCAGCCTTTTCCTGTGATAAGGAAACAGACCTAGAGAGGGAAAATCACTTGTCCAAGATGCAACAGAGTAGTCCTTGGAGGTAGGATTTATTTTTCTAATGACAAATTCTGGTGACATGAATAGAAAATCTAACCATACTTGATGCTTTAGGAAAAAAATCAGTGGACAATCAATTCTTTTTTCTGCCATAATTGAATATGGGTACAGGTATCTGGAAAAGAATTATGGAAGCCAATACATGTCCCTTTATAAACCACATACATATAAGGAATATCCATTGTTAGGTTTAATTACTTTACTTGATCAGTTTACAATTTGCTACATTTGTGGTTCTTAATGCAGGACAGGTATCAGTTCTCCTGCAATGCTTACAAACTTGCTTTATTCATGTAGTATTTTTCATTGTCATTTTCAGGACATTCTGATGGTTTATGGTGACATAGATTTGAATATCTAACACATTAGTGTCCTGGAAAATACAAAAGGTTTATTGTCTTATTTTCTTTCATTCGTTAACAAATATTTATTAAATACCTAAAGAATGATGGTGGCACAGTGGATAAATCACTGGGCCTGGAGTCAGGAAGAGTCTTCCTGAGTTGAAATCTGGTCTCAGACATTTCCTAGCTGGGTGACTCTGTCTCAGTTTCCTCATCTGTTGAGTGGGTTGGAGAAGAAAATGGCAAACCACATGAGAATTTCTGGCAGGAAAATCCCAGTGGAATCACAAAGACTAAGAAATGATTGAAAGGATTAAACAACCATAAACAGAATGCTGAGTATCATGAAAAGTCTGGGAGAGATATAAACTTAAGATAGAATCTCAACCTCTTGTTTGTCCAAGATTCTTGAACAAGATCAAACATCAGGGAAGTGATGTCATGACATATAAATGAATTGGATTTAAGTGAAGGAAAGCTATGCAAGATGATCTGCCTCACTTTCCCCTCCAGAGCTATCTAAGTCTAGTGGTCAGATTGGATTGGAGGTGAATGAAATGGAAAATCTTGACCTTTTTAAGCTAAGGTCTTCAACAGGTCTCAGTCTGACTAAGGCCACACCTATTCAGTGATCAAAGCTAGATAATAATTGAGGCAAAGAATCTGGATCCTTAATGCATTTAAAATGATAAAACACCAAGACAAGTAGTTATGGTCCATCTTATTTTGTGATAAAAGCATTAGAAAGGAACCAAAGTATTCTCCAAGGTTGGAAGTGGAAGATTGCCATAGACTCAGCCTAGGGCGACCTACCTTGGGGTTGGAGGGATGGGCTATAAGGGAGTGGCCAAGGGAGGAGGGTGGAAAACTGGCATGTCTTTGTTTTCACTTGCTTTTTTTGTCAGGGATAGCTCCCAGCTACTATTATCCATGACCTCTGCCAATTTCAGAGAGCTTTTACTGTTTAGTGGGATTATGGAGCTCAGAAGATCAGAGATTTCTATTTGGAAGTAACTTCTGTAATTATATAATCCAAAATCCTTACTTTTTGAGAATGCCCAGAAAGTACAAATAAGTTGCCAGAGGTCACAATGATAGTAAGTGGTAGAGTTGATATTTGAACCTGGATCCTTTGACTCACCATTTTGCATATCCCAGTGTATCTTTTATCTTTCCCCCCTCCCTTTTCTTTCTTTTTGGCCTCAAATCCCAGAGTAAGAGATGACTTAACATTTTATCCTGGCAGGGACACTCCTGTCCTACCACAGCTCCAGGAAGAAAATGATGAAAAATACTCAGTTCGATCGAAACCTAAGGCAAAATGGAGCCTGGTGGAAGGCAATTACTTAGGCTGGACTTGGGCCAGGACACTAGGGTTAATGTGGAAAGTATCTAGGGGAGATAAATGAGTACGAGTGGTCAGGGCTTGGGGTTTTTGTCTCCATCACAAGATGGCACCTCAGCTCAGGCAAGGCGTCTCCCTTTGGTGGGGACAGTTGTCCTGTTCTGAGGCAGTGACAAGAGTGCCACCTGCTGAGTAGGGTTTGGGCACCTCTTGCCAATTAGCAGCTGGGCAGAAGGCCGCTTTCTTGGGCTGGCTAACTGAACGGAGCATGGCTTGGGGACACTGAAAGAGGAGCAGCTCTGCTCTCCCTCATTTACTCAGGTGGTTTCATTAAAAATCAGGCCTGGCCTTCAGCCAAGAGCTCTCTCCGGGCACCTTCCCAGTTCCCAGGGCATGGCTCTCCTGCCTGTTCCTTTGTTTTCTCCCTGCTGCTGACACACTGCGGACAACCCCACCCACTGCTCCCTTTCCCATGACGGGTCCTCTGCCAGGAAGCTTTTCAAAGGGGCTCTCTCAATTCTCTCAAGCAGAGAGTCAGACGACCATTGTTCTGGAGCATGGCAGGGAATTTCAACTATTCCCACCACATAATGTATTATTAAACCACCTTCCTTTCTCTCTTTCTCTCCGCCCTTCCCTGTACCCTGCCTCCCCAACCCCTTTCCTATATATATGTGTTTTTCCTTCTTGGCTCCCAGAGAAGAGCAACAGAATGAAGCTGGTACTATTGATAGAAATCCCAGCACCCCCTTGACCTTTTCTCACTTGGAGGTGTAAGGGAGAAAAGCTAAAAATTCGTTCCGTCACGTGCCCACTGGCTGGCATTTCAGGCCCAGAATGCTTGTGTTTCTAACACCCTTGATAATTGCTTGTAGAGGCCATGGCTATTTTGTACTTTCTCCCTTCTCTCTGCCCTTTAGCTATCCATCCCCCTCACCCTCCTATAACACAGAACACATTCCAGAGACAGAGTTTGCAAACAATAGGTTAGCCTGTGTGGATAAGGGAACAACAGGTCCAGATATTCATCTGAAGTCAGAACAGAATCCCTGTAAGTTGGTGCCATATTGGGGAAAGAAGGATGGTATAAGTAATTAAAAAAAAAAAAAAAGAAAATTTCTTCTCTTTATGGCATTATTTCAGGTAAGAGCTGGTATAAGAAATATAAAAAAAGAAAAAAGTAAAATGCTTCTCTATATGGCTTCATTTCATCTAGAGAAGAAATGTCCAGGGTAGATGACTGATAGAAGTGAGCAGACCCCCAAGGATTAGGGTTAGTGTTAGGAGGTTAGCTAAAGAGGTCACAGAAGGACAGGATGTTTTGAGGGAGCTTGGTTACCAAATGCTAAATCCCTCTGGCTACTTCTGGTAAGACGGGGGTGAGTGCCTCCTCCAGACCAGTTTCCTCTTTGGGATCCTCTGACATTTCCTCCTCTGGGAAGGATACCCTTGGCTTCTAAATCACATTGTTCCAGGAATGGGGGGAAAATCATGAAGCAAATCCTTGTGGAAAGTATTTATTTAAAATCTTATTAAGATTTATTTTTAGCTTCAGTGTCTGCAGGCCCAATTTCTAGAAATAGAAGCTGGGAGTTGGGGTCCCTTTACTCTGATTACCTTAAGGAAGGAATTCAGAGAAAGAGCAGAGGATATTTATGACTTAGACGTTTTCTTTCTTTTCACCTATTTAGGGTTGGAGAATATCCATAAAATAGACCAGGCAGGCCAATTCTGATAATATCCAATGCCTCTGACACCAGGACAATAGGAAGAGTTTTCAGGGATGGATATTTCCATAGTTCACATTTATTTACATATTTCAGGGATGGATATTTCCATAGCTCATATTTAAACAGTAAAGAGCAATGGAGAGAATAATGGTCTTGGGGACAGAATCCCTGGGTTCAAAATCCTGCTTCTGGCTCTCATTTGTTTGCCTCCTGAGACCTGTGGGAGGAAGGGAAGGAACAAGAATTTATTAAGCACCTACTATATACTAGGCACAGTAGTAAACACTTTTATAATCACGATCTCATTTGATCCTCAGAACAAATCTGTGAAGCAGGAGCTATTATTATTCTTTTTTTCCATAGCTCATATTTATTTATATATTTCAGAGATGGATATTTCCATAGCTCACATTTATACAGGCTACAGAGCAATGGAGAGAATAATGGTCTTGAGGACAGAAGCCGTGGGTTCAAATCCCTGATGATGGCTTTCATTTGCTGTCTGATCCTGGGTTTATTGCTTCTGAAATTCCTATGGAAAGAAGGGAAGAATCAAGTATTTATTAAACACCTACTATATACTAAGTACATTCTGGTAAACACTTTTATAATGATTATATCATTTGATGCTCAGAACAAACATGTGAGGCAGATACTATTATTATTCTCTTTTTACAGATAAGGAAAAAGCCTGAAACTTTAGATTCAGAGTTACAGGGATAGTAAGGTTCTGAGATGAAATCTGAATTCAAGTCTTCTTTTTCTAGGCTTAGTGTTCTGCGCAATGTGGTGCTACCCGTGGTCCTCAAAGAAGGACCTTGAAGATCTTAGGGAAAGCCTAGTTCAACAACCTCCTTTGTCAAATAAGGAGATCCAGTCACAATCTGGAAAATATAAAACATATGATTTATTGCTTCATTTTCTTTCCTTCATTATTTCACTTCTTAGTAAAAAAATATTTATTAAGTACCTACAGAATGCTGGGGGCAGCTCCGGAGCAGACTGTTGAGTCTGGAAGTCAAGAAGACTCATCTTCCCTGAGTTCAAATCCAGCCTCAGCCACTTACTAGCTGTATGACTCTGAGCCAGTCAGTTAACCCCATTTGCCTCAACTTCCTTATTGGTCAAATGAGCTGGAGAAGGAAAAGGTAAACCGTTCCAGAATTTTAATCCCAAATAGGATTGTGTTATTAGATTGCTTGCTGTCTAGGGGAGGGGATGGAGGGAAGCCAGGGAGAACAATTTGGAACACAAGGTTCTGTAAGGGTAAATGTTGAAAATTATCTTTGAATATATTTTGAAAATAAAAAGCTATTATCAAATAGGTCATAAAGAGTGGAATATAATTGAAATGATGGGACAAGATAGCACAGTGCCTGGCACAGAGTAAACTCCACACAAACGTTAGCTAGCTATTATTATTTCTGAGGCAGGATCCAAATCCAGGTTTTCCTGGCCCCTGTCCTCTTTCTCTTTCCCCTTATCCCTAGTCTTGCTGACTCTGCCCTAGCAACATCTAAAGAGAGGTTTCTTCCCATCTCTAGAAAAGCCCGATCGTCCCCTGGGGCAGCTTTCTTGCCTCTTTAAATTCCCCTTCGCAAGCTCCTGGAGGCTAGAGTCCTTTTGTCCAGATTCTGCCTGCCTTGAGAGAACCTCAGTTGAACCAGGAGGATGGAGATTTTAGAAAAGGGAGGCAGGGGAAGGGCGTGTCAGTGAGAAGTGCTGCAGGGGCGGGGCTTGCTTCCGACCCTTTGCCAGGAGTCGGCTTCGTGCCGCTGCCAGGACTGCAGCATCACCTTCACCTGAAGCTTTCCCCAGCTTGCTCCCCTCTGTAAAACGGAAGCCTCCTCTTCCCTCCCCTCTCCACAATGAATAAAATGATTTCTGCGTGACTTTAATACCCTCCATCAGCACCCCCTGCCTTCTCTATAACTTGGGGGCTCAGAGGCTGGGCTGGGGGTGCGGCAGTAACCGTAAGTCTAAGGTGAGGAGAAATGACATCCCAGGGGAGGATTCTACCTCCCAGCCCACTAGTAGAGTGAGCTCCTCTTCCTCTTGTTCTAGACTCTCAAGGCTGGAAAAGTCCATTGCAGATGATCCAGGCAGTGTCACAGATGGAACACGAAAGTCATCTTTTCCAGCTTCCTTCTTTCACAAATAAGGAAACTGAGGCAGAAACACATCCATGCACCCCCACAGAGTGAAGTAAATTTTCCAGGCTCACTGTTTTAACAACTCTGCCATGTCTCTCGATTCCAGCAGAATTCTCTTCTAGCTCCAGCTTCCTTCAAAGTATGGCTTGGGGGTCACCTCCTTCAGGAAGCTTGTCTCATCTCCTCAAATGCAAGTACTACACAAAGTTCTCTTTATGTTTTCTCTGCAAAAATCTTGCATGCAAATATGCATGTAGGAGAAACAAGATGTTGGAGTGAATATTAAGCCAGCTTTGAAGGGAGGAGGACTTGGATGCCAGTCCAGGCTCTGGCACATAATGATGTGTGACCCTGGGCAAGTGCTTTAATGTTAAATGCTCTATGGCAGGGATGTCAGACTCCATAAAAGTATATATCTCTATTTCCACATATCTATATTTAGACATTTATATCTCTATAATATGGATCTCTCCAAGTGCATATTGACTTTAAAAACCACATATTGACATTATCTATGTTTTATTGTATTTTTTATTTATGTTGTTAAGTATTGATATTATCTATGTTTTATTATATTTTTATTTATGTTGTTAGATATTGACATCTATGCTTTACTATATTTTTATTTATATTGTTAAATATTGACATTTTCTATGTTTTGTTATGTTTTCATTTATGTTGTTAAATATCAACATTATTGTATTTTTATTTATTTTGTTAGCTATTGACATGTATTGTTATTTATGTTATTAAATATTGACATCTATGGTTTGTTGTGTTTTTATTTACGTTTTTAAATGTTGGCATTATATTTTATTGTATTTTTATTTATGTTGTTAAGTATTGACATTATCTATGTTTTATTATATTTTTATTTATGTTGTTAGATATTGACATCTATGCTTTACTATATTTTTATTTATATTGTTAAATATTGACATTTTCTATGTTTTGTTATGTTTTCATTTATGTTGTTAAATATCAACATTATTGTATTTTTATTTATTTTGTTAGCTATTGACATGTATTGTTATTTATGTTATTAAATATTGACATCTATGGTTTGTTGTGTTTTTATTTACGTTTTTAAATGTTGGCATTATATTTTATTGTATTTTTATTTATGTTGTTAAGTATTGACATTATCTAATGTTTTATTATATTTTTATTTATGTTGTTAGATATTGACATCTATGCTTTACTATATTTTTATTTATATTGTTAAATATTGACATTTTCTATGTTTTGTTATGTTTTCATTTATGTTGTTAAATATCAACATTATGTTTTATTGTATTTTTATTTATTTTGTTAGATATTGACATGTATTGTTTATGTTATTAAATATTGACATCGATGGTTTGTTGTGTTTTTATTTATGTTTTTAAATATTGGCATTATTTTTTATTGTATTTTTATTTATCTTGTTAGATATTGATATATATATGTTTTATTGTATTTTTATTTATGTTGTTAAATATTGACATTATGTTTTGTTATATTTTCATTTATGTTGTTAAATATCGACATTATCTATGTTTTATTGTATTGCTATTTATGTTGTCAAATGTTTCCCAATTACATTTTCATTTGATTGGGAAGCATTCAGAAGTGTTGCTGGAAAATAACGTTTTGGTCATGTATACTTATTGTGTATCTAATTTATATTTTAATATATTTAACATCTACTGGTCATCCTGCCATCTAGGGGAGGGGGTGGGGGGGTAAGAGGTGAAAAATTGGAACAAGAGGTTTGGCAATTGTTAATGCTGTAAAGTTACCCATGCATATATCCTGTAAATAAAAGGCTATTAAATTTAAAAAAAAAAAAAAAAAAGAAGTGTTGCTGGCCAGATGTGGGAAGACCATTGCTAGTGTTTGATGCTTCTTTAAGATTAAAAGCTTCAAAGAAAGTGCTAACCTGTAATGGTAGAGGGAATTTCCTTATCTGGGAATTCCCTATGCATTACTAAAGAAACTGCAGATATATATAAATACCTCAAAACAATAGAACAGAAGATACCTAAGGACAGAGAATATTTCTCTTTTTATAATTTTTGAATCCCTTCAGCACCTAGGATAGTGCCTGGCATGGGGGAGGTGTTTAATAAATGCTTGTCCAATTGCATTGAATTCAAGTGAAATCACTATATCTCTCTATATCTTTCTAAATACATTTATATCTCTATAGTATGGATTTCTGCAGGTGCATATTGACTTAGAAAACCATATATTGCCATTATCTCTATTTTATCGTATTTTTATTTCTTATTAAATATTGACATTATCTATGTTTTATTGCATTGTTATTTATGTTAAATGTTTCCCAATTACATTTTCATTTGATTGGGAAGCACTCAGGAGTGTTGTTGGTCAGATGTGGGGAGTCCAAGGGCAGTGTTTGATGCTTCTTTAAGATTAAAAGCTTCAGAGAAAGTGCTAATCTGTAATGGTAGAGGGAATTTCCTTATCTGGGAATTCCTTATGCAGTACTGCGTGTATATATATATATATATATATATATATATATATATATATGAATGACTCAAAACAATGGAACAGAAGATACCTAAGGACAGAGAATATTTCTTTTTTTATTTTTGAATCCCCTCAGCACCTAGGATAGTGCCTGGCATGAGGGAGATGTTCAATAAAATCTTGTCCAATTGTATTGAATTCAAGATTCCATAAGACTTAACCTGTGAGTTGAGGGAGGGCTGGAATTCTGGGAGGGTATAGAATGTGCCATGTGGGCTATGGAGGGCAGATCTGTTCTAGCCAGGACTGGATAGTGCAGGGGGGAAATTATTAAAGTGTGGACCAATGGAGTGAAAGGAATTCTGACTGGAATCACAGGTTTGGGGTTTGAATACTGCCTGGAATTAATCGTAAGCAAGCCTGAACCCCGGGCTTATAAAATGAGAAGTTAGACAAGATGGCACCTGAAGACTTTCCAGCTCAGCTCTCTGGGTTTTAGCGTAGGCTTCCACAGGCCTGTCTGATGTTAATCTGAGAAAGGATTGGTGGAGCGAGTGGTAGGAGGCTCAGGGAGTTTAAGAACATAGTCCTGCAATGGCCTAAGGTATTTATAGCCCCACTCATTTCACTGGCTCAAAAATTGCTTCAGAGCCAATGATTGTTGCCTTTTTTTTGGATGTTGCTAGGGAGAAGCAAACCGGGTTGGAGCCAAGGAAAGAGGGAAGGTTGCAGCTACCAGTGGAGGAGGCAGAAGGGATGGGAAAAGGGCTGGAGAGCTATCCCCAGAAGAATAAAACAACAAACAACAAACCAGAAAGATAAGGAAGAAGCAAATCCACAAAACCTCCTCTGGGGAGACCAATCCAGCTTAAGAGCAGGTAACTCAAAGAGGGAAGGGAAAAAGGATGAAAACAGATCATATACCCCCTCTTAAGAGCCTTTGTCTTAAAACCACAATGGATAGGGTGCTGGGTCTGAGGTCAGGAAAGCTCCTCTTCCTGAATTTAAATCTGGTCTCAGACACCTAGCAGCTGTGTGACCCTGAATAAGTCACTTCATTCTGTCTGCCTCAGTTTCCTCTTCTACAAAATGGGCTGGAGTAGGACATTGGCCAATCCTTCCAGTATCTTTGCCAAGAGAACCTCAGATGGGGTCATGAAGAGTAAGATGTGACTGAAGCAACTCATATGCACTCACGAACCTTCAAACAAAAGACACCCAAGTACAGATATAGAAATGCACACCCAAACAGGGTTAGGTGACTTGCCCGAGCCAACCAGCTCATAGGTATAAGGTCAGGTCCGGCATTCCATGCTAACTAGCTATTGATTTATGTTCATAAATATACACTCAAGGGGTCTCAACTAAGTGTCCCCAAGGGCTGCTCTTTGGCTCATCGCCTTTCCTGGTAGGGTTGGGAGCCGAAATTTCCTGGCTGCCTTCTGAGGGCTGGCTATTCATCAGTCAGATGGGTTCTGGGAAACCTGAGGAAACTTTGTGGCCACAATTCTAGGCCACAGAGATCTGGGGAAAGCCTGCAAGGGAACCATACTAAATGCCAGGATGTTGAACACACACACACACACACACACACACACACACACACACACAGAGTATTGTAAGGGAAAGATGACAGGACCTATAGACAGGAAAGATCTTTTTTGTTTTCCATTCAGAATCTTCCATCTCCATCCATCCTTATGCATTGAAGAGTTTGACCTCCATGTATTTTTTAGAATCCTTATTTCCCTCAAGTGTTACCTGGTTCCCTCTGCTTCCCAGCCCTGTCTTCCCACGTTATTATGGCCTTCCTGACAGCCCAAGCAACTTTCTGATTATAAATTGTAGACAAGGTACTGAGTTAGACCCACATTACTAAAAAGAAGTTCTTTCTCAAGTCTTCCTTACATTGATGAAATCAGAAATCTGGCTTAAAAACAATGCCTTTGTACCTTTTGCTTCCCTTCTCCCCCTCCCTCCCACCCCCCAAAATTAGAATGTAATCTCCTTGAGGGAAGGCTTGTCCTTTTTTTATCTTTGTATTCCCGGAACAGTGCCTGGCTCACAGTAGGCGCTAAGCAAATATTTGTTTAAATATTGGCCCTAAACGTAGGAAAGAGAGCTCTGAGATTGGAATCAGAAAGACTGGGTAACTTTATGACACTGAGCAAATCATTTGACAGCCCTGTGCCTCAGTTTCTACATCTGTAAAATGATGGATTTGGTCTCAACAGTCTCTGAGGGACCTTTCAATTTTGTAGCTATCATCCTATAATCCCAGAACTCCTGGCTGCGTGATGATGGGTAAGTTTTTACATTTTCTGACCTCAAGAATTCCCATTTCTAAAACAGAACTAATAATACCTTCAGTACCTATCTTGCAGGATCTTTGGAAAGAGCGCATGAGATAATATTTGTAAAGAGCCGTGGACTTTTTAAATCACTCTGTAAATATCAATTGTTATTATTAGTGAGATAATATAGGAAAAATATTTGGTAAAAGTTAAAGTGTTATATAAATGTCAGCCAATATTATCAAAGATGTGTGGATGGCTATCCAGAGATGCATTTCTCACCCCTGGCGAATAGGCAAGAAAGAGCAGATGAGTTGATAAGTGGAAGGGTCTGTGGGCTTGGTGCCCCTGAGAGATAGCCTCTCAGGGAGGGGATAAATGCCTGCTATGTGATTTTTGCCTCTCTTGGGTCCCCCACCACAAGTAAGAAGTCTGTCTATTTGTCATGAACAAAAATGATAGGTAGGGAGTGAGGGTGGGAGCTGGGTGGGAAAGGGACAGGGGGAGCAGGGAGCATCTGCCTGGAAGATGCTTTTTTTTTTTTTTTTTTTTTTGCAATGATGTCAGTTTTGATACTGTGTAAAAAAGAGAAATAAGAGCAGACCCCGTTTAACAATATTTCCCCAAACAATATTTCCTCCAGTGCACAGTGTACCCAGCCAGGAGGCCTCTGAATGCAGAAATATGTTCTCATTATTATATAATAATATAAAGAGATAATGCTCTTCTTCCCAGAGGAGCTCAAAGCACTTTAGAGATTGCCTATTCAGCTCAACTGAAATACAGCCTTCGCTGGGAGGGGTGAGTGGAGGATGCCAGCTGGCCCTGGCTGACGGGTGCAGCAGTGGCAACAGCAGTGAGAGCAACACCAGAATCCAGAGAGCTGCAGCTAATAGAGCTTCAGGAAGAGTGGGATCCTGGGAAATGAGCTGCCTGGCAGAGGTTTCCTGGCACCCGAACTGCACCCCCTGAAGAGGAGCCTCTCAGGATGGAGATAACTGTCACCCGTATAACCTTTGCCTTGCTGGGTCCCTGTCATATGAAAAAAGGTGAGAGGTCCCTTTGAGTTTGGGGGCTTCATTGAAATGTTCCATGATGTCCTATCATGTATATAACAGAACCATCAAACTTGAGCTTTGGAACTGGCAGGGTCTTTGAGGCTTCCTAATCTAACTCCTAAATATTAAAGACTGGGGAAGTAATTTATCTAAGGTCATAGATCCTGGTGATTCAATGCCTGAAACACTGGAGTCAATCAATCAATCAACATTTATTTAAAATATATTTATTTAAAAGTGCTTATTAGGGACAGATAGGGAGGCAATGGGTAGAGCACCAGCCCTGAAGTCAGGAGGACCTGAGTTCAAATCTGATCTCACACTTAACACTTCCTAGTTGTGTGACCCTAGACAAATCACTTAACCCCAATTGCCTCAAAGAAAGTAATTAAGCTAAAATTAATTAAATAATTTTTAAAAGGTGCTTATTATATGCTAAACCAGGCACTGCTGAGCACTGTGGATATAAAAAGGCAAAAGCCAGTCCCTGTCCTCAAGGAACTTATAATCTATTGGAGGAGACAACATGCAAACAAATATATAAAAAGCAAACTATATATAGGATATAGGAAATCATTAATAGAGGGAAGGTCCTGGAATAAAGAACTAGGGAAGGAAGATTAGGGAAGGTTTCCTATAGAAGGTGGGATTTTAGTTGGGATTCAAAGGAAGCCAGAGAGACTGGAGAAGAAGAGACAGTTTTCCAGATATGGGGGACAAATGCTGGAAATGAGAGAGGGAGGGTCTTATCAGTGGAACAGTCAGGAGGCCAGTGTTACTGGATCAAAGAGTATGAATTGAGGACTAAGGAATAAGCAGACTGGAAAGTTAGAAGGGGGCTACAGAGGATTTTATATTTGATTCTGGAAATAATAGGAAGGCACTGGAATTTTTTGAGTATGGGGATGACATAAGGATCTGAGCTTAAGGAACATGATTTTTGTGACTGAATGGAGGATGGATTGGAATGGGTAGGGATTTGAAGCTGGAAACTATTAGCAGGATATTTCGATAATCTAGGAATGCAGTGCTGGGGATTTGCACCAGAGTCGGAGCAGTGTCGGAAGAGAGAAAGAGGCAAATCTGAGAACTGGGCAAAGATGAAGCCCATGGGATCCTTTGATATGAGGGAAGGAAGGGATAGAGAGAGAGGAATACAGGATTCAGAGTTTGAAGGATGAGAGAATGGTGTTGACATTCCTCTATAATATGGATGTAGTGGTTGTGGTGGGGAATTTAGGGGAAAGATCATAAGTTCCATTTTGGATATTCAATTTAAGATATCTATTGGACATCCAGTTCAAGATATCTGAAAGACAATTGGAGATGGGAATTGGGAGGTCTGCAAAGATTATAAGGGTAGAATTTGAGAATCATCAGCAAAAAGATGGTAATTAACATCTATGAGAGCTGATAAGATCACCAAAATAAAGTTTACCAAAGTACTGGGAGAAAAGAAACGCTCCATGATAGAACTCCTTAAATTTTGGTCCTCAAACTTTTGTTCTCAATATCTTTATCCTATTAGAAATGATTGGGGATCTGTCCAAAGAGTTTTTGTTTATGTGGTTTATGGTTATAGATAGTGATCACATTAAAAATAAAAACTAATTATGAATTTGTAGACTCTCTGAAAGGATTTCAGAGATTCACAAGATGCTCTGGACCAGACTTTGAGAACCACTGCCTTAAAAGGTTTAATCTGAAAGAGGATCTAGCTGAAAAGTTATGGTCAGATAGATAAGAGCTGAGTTCCAGAAACTTACCGCCTCAAACACTACTGGCTATGTGTCTCTGGGCAGGTCACTTAAGCTGTCTGAAACTCACTTTTCTCATCAATAAAATGGGATGATAATAACAACCCCTATCTCTCAAGGTTGTTGTGAATATACAATGAGTTAATATTTGTAAAGCACTTTGTAAACTTTAAAGTGCCAATAAATGTTAGCTATTGGATACCTAGGTGAGTCTGGCTGGGAGTTAGGAAGATTTATCTCCCTGGGTTCAAATCTAGCATTTGCCTCAGTTTCTCCATCTGTAAAACAGACTGAAGGGGGAAATAGCAAACCACTCTGGTAACCTTGCCAAGAAAATCTCAAATGGGGTCACAAAGAGTCAGACCTGACTGAACAATTGTTTTTTTTATAAAAGAGGTAGCCATTGATAGTCAAGGTCTTCTGAACTCAAATCCAATACCCAAACAGATTCTCCAATCTTATATGCTAAGGAAATGTCTCAGGTAAGTTGCAAAGGTTTTATTTTATGTCTGTGACTTGTAGGCTGGGTTATAATCCACTACCTAGTAGTCTTTCCCACTCAGATCATGGCAGGTAAAGGAGAAGACATTTCCCTTGTCTGATTATATAATAAGAAATAATAGAATAAGGCTTATAGAAAGCAGCTTTACAAAGAATCATGAGAAAAGCAGAGCTCATTATTGATTAATTCAATTCAATTGAGCCTACTCTAGAGCAGGCAAAAAGCTACATACGGGGGAAACAAAAGGAAAAATTAATCAATTCCTGGATTCAAGGAACTTACATCTACAGAGAGAAAACAGCAATACACACACACACACACACACACACACACACACACACACAGATAAGTGAATATAAATATGTTCAAAGAAATCTGGGGAGATCAGAAAAGGCTTCCTGTAAGAGACATCTCAGCTGTCCCTTGAAGAAAGCTAGGAATTCCATGAGATACAGGTCAGATACTGAGTAACTGAAGCAAAAGAAGCTGCTGAGAGTCATTCTGTGAGTCTGTGGTAAATATAGTAAGAAAATGGAATCATTCTGATATTTAGATGGATGAACAACTTAAAAAGGAAGCAGTAATTACAATTTTAAAAAATTAATTTATTTTTAATACACATTGCTTTATGAATGATGTTGGGAGAGAAAAATCAGGACAAAAGGGGAAAACCGTGGGAGAAAAAAACAAAAAAGAAATGAACATAGCATATGTTGAATTACATAGTTCTTTTTCTGGATGCAGATAGCATTTTCTATTCAAAGTCTATTGGGATTACCTTGGACACAATTTTTTTTTTTTTTAAGGATGAAATGAATGAAAGAGAAATCCTCATGGTAATCTGGTACACAAGAAGCTACCTCAGTATCCCTGAGAAAGGATTCAGCAACCAATATTACCTTCTATTTCTTCCTCTAAGCTTTCCTGGCTTATGTCTCCTTTGACAGCCTCTGTGTTTCTAATATAACATCCCTTAGAAGACAAGCTGCTGTTTCTTCCCCAAAATGCTGCTCTGGCCATCTCAGGAAATAGTCCAAATAGATTTTGTTGTTGTTGTTGTTGTTGTTAGAGTTTTTTTTTGTTTTTTGTTTTTGCTTTTTGTTATAAGTGGATAATATATTTCTTCCTTTCCATTCTCCTCAGTGTGACATTCTTCTATCATCCATATTCCTTGAAAGGTCCTAGTCTCTCTTTCCTTCAAATTATATAGTTGTTTTTGTTTGGTCAGTTTGCAGAAAAAATATGTATGGTACCATAGTATGGGGGGGATAGTGTGATCTGTACCCTTAGAGTGATGTTGGATACAACGGTCCCTATGATGAACTGGTCTTGCAGGTCCAATTATAACAAACAGAAGTTGAGGTGAATCCTTCTCCTCATGAAATGGGTCCTTCATCCCTCAGGTCTACTAGAAAGCTTTTTGTGATTCTTCTGCAAATGAGGGAGGTGCAGGTAAGGTGGAGAAGCTGGGAATCAAGAGAGATCAGTGTCCTTTAAAGCTGATAAATCATTAAAGGTCATCATGGAAAAGGGAGGTCTTCTATAGCAAAAAAGTTTATTTGCCTGCCATAAGAACACCTTTGCAGCCTGTTATGTCCCTCAAGAACTCTGTCTTCATCTTCTTAGTGGACTTTTTTCCCAAACTGGCAAATAGCTCTTGCTAGCATAGGTATGAGAGAATGGCTTGGACCAATATATTATGCTAGACGAGATGTTTACCTCCTTGAGCCTTGGTTTTCTCATATACAGAATAAAGGATTTGGATAAGATGACATCTGAGGTCACTTCTAGCTCTATTTCTATGATCTTATGAACTTGTGAATAGAGGAAAATATCATTGTTATAAACCACAAATTCTTTGGTCTTGAAACAGCAAGTTCATGAATCTTTAAAAGATTGTGGGGGGAGTATTCATTAAAAATGGCACGATTCAATATTGTAACAGGCCTTCCTGGTCTGACAGGACACCTTCCATTCATTATCCCCTTTGTATTTTTAGTAAAATTTTAATCCCCCACTTCCAATCCAGAACTTCAAGAAGAACACTGGCTAATTTGGTAAACTGAATATCTATGAACTGTTCTATCAAGTTGGGTAGAAGATATTCACCCTGGGTAGGGATGACAGTCTATGTTCTATGCTCATGGGAAAGTAGAAGGCAAAAAAATAATGAAACCTTTCTTTTAGTTCTTTTCCAAGAATATAGCCAAGGTCTCTGTACTTGGTCTTGTCAAATGAATAGGTCTGGCCAGTTGGGAATGAATCTAAAGAAACTGGGTTAATTGTACAATGAAATGGCTATGTAATGGCAACATCACTGAACGACAACTCTCAAAGTTAGAGGGAGCCTCCAAAATCATCTAATCCATCTATTAGCTTAATAGAAACGCCTCTTGGAATTTTCCCAACATGTGGACATCTGGCCTCTGCTTGAGTATCTCTTGCTAGGAGAAATACTATCCATTCTGCTTCTGTAGCTCTAAATGTTAAGAAATTTTAACTTACTAATACTTACTTTGAATCAGTTCTTCTCTACCCCAGTTCTGCCCTTTGGGGCCAATAAGAGCTAGTCTGTTCAATCTTCTACATGACAACTTTTTTAATGGTTGAAAAGAGCTACCATATATTCTACTAAGTGAGGTCATTATTTAAACTAAATTTTCTTCAAGGAATCCTCAAATAGCATAGTCTCCAATGTCTCACCATTTTGGTACCATCTCTGGTCATTTTCTAATTTATCAATGTGCTCTCTATAGGACAGTCATCTTCAGAATTACATATTGTGCTCAATATATGGTTCTGGACACCATGCCTCTTTTAATTTTAATTTGTCTAGGATTGCATTTACCACCATCCATCCCCATGCTCCCTCTACACCAAAGTGGTTTTATTGACTCTTCCTGAGCTTGTAACTTACTGAAATATCCAGATCTTTTTCAGACAAATTACTCTGTAATCAAGCCTCTCCTATCTTGTATTTGTAAAGCTGATTTCTTTAAAAATTCAAATGTAGTATTTCCTTACTCAGACTTTTCCATAATGTTCTTTCCCTATGCTTAGAACCACAAAATCTGAGTGGCAATAGAACTCTGAGCCCCTTAAATATACAATTTGCAATAGGCAACATTTTTGCTGGAGGTCTGGCTCTGATTCTGGGATCCTACAGTGCAGAGTAAACTGCAGTAAAACTCTTAGCTGCAGTGTTCACCTTCATCAAATTGAGCATTTAGATTTCCTGAGAAGGATGTAAGGTTGCCAGGTCTCTTTCACATCTTTCCTGAAGATCAGTTTCTTTTCACTTATATTCATCTTGTCCACCATGAAGAAAACTAAATGCTGCCATACCCCAATTGCACCAAGAATAAACAAATGTGCTTTTAGGCAGACGCATGTTTTGATAGCACATTCCTGTTCCATATTTCCAATCCACTGCAACTTCATTAAAGCATTTATCAGGAGACGAAAGGGCAGAAAAAACCAGAATGAAATGTGGGAAAACATACTAACAAAGGTCAGGGCTAATGAGGTGGTCAGAAGGGGTAGAGGGAGATTGTGATATGCCCCAAAGCATGCTAATGAGGAATGTGTTAATGAAGGTAACTGGACATTGTTGCATTTTCTACCCTACTTTCAATTCAATCTCTGTTCCTCAAATGCCCAGAGGGCACCCAGCTCTGTGGTAGAAACCGGCTGTATGTTTGCTCTTGGTCTTTGTCAGAGAAGAAGATATAACTGTTTCACAGGTATTTGGGCTCAACTTACAATTTTTAATGGAATAATTCACCTAAAGATCCTGGGAAACTTGGCCCAAACTTTTGGGATCTGGCAGGAAAACTGGGGCAAGTGAGGGATCATCAGTATATTACTCATGCTGTGGAAGTCACATTTTGCTGAAAGTGTTGCTGTGTCTGGGCAAGCTTGAGTGGGATTGTAACAACCTCCCCATAGGACCACCCAAGCTTTTCTTACTGGAATTTTTCCCACCTTCTGAAATTTTTAGGGACAGGAAGACTCTATCACAAATGGAGCAAAAATTCTGGTGGGCAAAGTGAGAGTTTCCAGGAAGCCTTGAAAAGATGTGATGAGAAATGAAGGAGACCTGTCACTTGTGGGCACAGAGCAAACCAATCAAACCAGAAATCACTCTCTATTATTCACCCATGAAGAAAGGTTTGGAGGACAGTTGCATAAGGATACAAGATAGAAACACGGGGATAGGAGAAAGAGATAGACAGTATGTGTGTAAATCCAAATTGCTTTCATAACAAATGCTTTTGAAACTTTACTGGCTAGTTTCCAATTCTGAGCTGAATTGGAGGGATTTTTCTGATGCATAAGTCTGTTCAAATAAATTTAGTAGCTCTCTATTACTTATGGTAGAAACACAGTTCTTTGGAAAGTGCACTGGATTGAGTTTAAATCCTAATTGTTGCTTATGGTAAAGTGGAAAAAGCATTGGTTCTAGAATCTTAGTATCCCATTTCTGCCATTTGCAATCTATATCTGGATATACATAGGTAACTTTGATAATTCAAAGTGGGCTTTTAGGAGAGGTGTGATGAATATGCTCTGCAAACTCTGAAAGGAAATTTCAGATGTAAAATTGAGAGGATATGGTAATTAGTTAAATATGGGGCTATGGGACAGCATCAAAAATATTCTTGGATGAATGTTTTAATACTTTTAGATAGCTATTTTCTTATTTTAAAGAAAAAGATCCACTCTTTGATAATGAAATCATCCCTTTATCTTTATGCCTTATCTCATGATCTCAAGTTTGAATGACTTAGAAAATGGTGGTGCTATTAATAGAAACTAGGCAAGTCAGGGAAGGAGGTTGTTTGTGATAGATTATAAGCTAGTTGAAGGCAGAGGTGGATTTGTTTTTTTATTTGGGGATATTTTTATTTGGTTATTATATTCCTTAATATCTAATACATAGATATTTAATAAATACTTTTTCATCCAGTCATTTGTTCACTTCTTGCCAAGTTTGATATTTCTCCTTAAATCTTTCATCTTCTCAACTCATCTCAAGAGTTTTACTTATTCTAAATGTTAGTTTTAAACATTAGCAATTCTTTTTACTTTTACTTCTGATCATATTACTCCCCTACTCAATAAATTCCTGTGAGTTTATTGCCTCCGGGCTCAAATTTAAAATGCTCTGCTTGTCATTCAAAGCCCTTCAAAACCTAGCTGCCTCCTGACTTTCCAGTCTTCTTACACCTTTCTCCCCAGTACATGTTTTTGATCTTGTAACACTGGCTTCCTTGCTGCTCTACAAATAAGGTACTCTTATCTTTTGGCTCCCGACATTTTCACTGGCTGTTCCCCATGTCTGGAATGTTTTTCCTTCTCAGTTCTTCCTAGTCTCTCTTCGGCTTCCTTTAAGTCCCTGCTAAAGCCCCAACTTGTACTGGAAGCCAGGCTCTTTGAGGGAAGGCACTGTCTTTTGCTTTCTTTTTTGTAGCCTTAGTATCTAGTACAGTGTCTGGAACATAGTAGCCACTGAATCGATATTTTTTAACTGATTGCCTACTAGAGATACAAATATAAAAGTGAGCCAATTCCTGCAGTAAAGATGTTTACAGTCTAATAGAATGACAAACATTGGGAAGAAGTAGCCAGAGAAGGGAGTTTTCATCTGAAAAATCACAGGGATGGTGAGTGGGACCATAGAGTAGTTAACCATCAAACCTCTTTAGGTGAAGTAGGTGGGAGAGGGAAGATGGGTATCATGTACAGAAGATGACAGAGCAATGGCAAGATGTCCACTAGGAAAGGATGTAAATCATTGTCTAGGTATTAGATATAGTCTGTTAGATGAAATTGTATTAACCAATAAGCCCTAGGGCTAGAGATGAAGGAAAAAATAGGAGTTTAAGATGAAGGGTCTTTCGGGGAGGAAAATACTTCATAACAGGATGGAGCGAGTAGACAGAAACCCTGGGACATCAGACCCAGTAAGATTATGAGTATATCACCCAGGCAGAGAGCAGGGAAGGGGCAGACTAGGGAAGAACTCAACTAAGGTGAATCTGAGGGGCAGAGGAAGCATCTGGTAGTTTTCTATTTTAATTAGTCATTGAAGCTAGCTCTTCTATCTGAAATGCATTTCCTTCTTAACTATCTCCTTGGAGTTCCTAGCTTCCTTAGGGGAAGGGTCAATGGCAATATTCCCATCATCACTTCCTTCCTTCAAAGCTCATCTGAGATGCCATTTCTAGTAGTCCTGATCTATATCCTGCCTCTGGCCCCAGATGGCTCTGGGGGAGAAAATGAGATGGATGGCTTTGCACAACTCACCCTCACTTAAATTCAACTCACTTGAATGTCATGGCTTCCATGATGTCATGGTTTGCTTCCAGAATGAAGGACAAACAACAGCCTGAGATGCCATATTCTATAGAAAGCCTTTCCTAATCGTCCCATTGACAATAATTTCATTTATCAAATGGTGGCTGTTACTTAGGTATTTGCACGTTGAAGATTTCTCCACCCCTGCTCCCCCAATAGAATGTAAGCCCCCCAATCCTCAACCATATTGACCTAAATATACTAGGGATTTAACAAATGCCCATTGGATCTGTCTGGATTGCTAAGTGGGTGCTAAGTTCAGGAATTTCTTTTCACTGTTTGAGTATGAATGCTATTAATGATCCTTAAATTTCAGTGTCCCAAAACAAATCCTGGTCACCCTTGGGAGGGATGTCTCTGACCCAGGTTGAAATGTTTCGTAGGCACTTAGAAATTTGGAACTGGAGATGAAAAGGGCTCATAGCAAGCAATCCCAATGTCCTGAACAAAACAGAAGGACCAGTTGTTAAGTCTCCTCTGTTTTGTGTAGGGAATCTGGAGAGTTTAAGAGAACTGAGCAAAGTGGTCCCTTGATTTACTTTGGTGACCATAATCCTGCTGAGAAGCTCAGAACTTTAAAGAAGCACAAGCTAAAAAACTCACAATAATCACAAAGTTCATTTGGCCTGGTGAAAGAAAGTCAATGATTAACTGTTATGGAAGGGTTTTTAAGATTTTACTAGTGGTCAAAGGTACAACTAGAAAATTTTCTCCTGGGGCATGTTCTAAGAACTGCTCCCTCCCCTTTATCCCCGTGCTTTCCTCTCTCCTTCCTTAACCTAGGAAAGGCTGTGGATGCACACGGGAATATCTTCCAAAGAAGGGAGTTTTGTGGTTGCTTTCTTTCTTCTTCCTTTCCTCCTTCTCTCTTTCTCTTTCTTCCTTCCTCTTTTTTCCCTCCCTCTCTCCCTTCCTTCCTCCCTTCCTCCTTCTCTTCCTCCCTCCCTCCCTCTTCCTTTTTCTTTCTCTCCCTTTCTTCCTTTCCTTTCTCGCTCCTTCCTTTCTTTCTTCCTCCTTCTTTCCTTCCTTTTTCTCTTCTTCCTTCTTTCTCTTTCTCTTGTTCGGTCTCTTTGTCTTCTCTGTGTGTGTTTGTCTCTCAATAAACTTATTCCTTCTGCCTCCCTCCTCTCTCTCCTATTGTTTTTCTTCAGATACATACACTTGCAATGAAAGGACCTGGAGTCAAAATCTTACTTTGCCACTTATCACCTATGTGATTTCCAGCAAGTCACTCTGCTTTGATGCTTTCAGTTCCCTCATCTATAAGGTGAAAGATTGGGCTAAATGTTCTCTAAATCTATGATTGTCTCTCTTCATTCAGAACTCTTAACAGAGAGCTTTGGGGACAGTGGAAACAAGAGGACTAATAGTCTCTATGAAACACTGGCTTCATTTTTCTTCATCTTATATGTATTGTAGCACCTTTTTGGCAGCTACCTCTACGTCATTGTCCTTAAATGCCCTCATCACTATGCTAAAGTACAGCATCAAGGTATGGGTATGTGTGTGTGAATTCCACCACTTTTAATGAAGGTCTAGTAGAAAGGGTCTTGTACTTCAAGCATTGCCATCCGTGAGTTTTATGACCTCGGGCAAGTTCTTTAATTTTTCATTGCCTCAGTTTCCTCATCTGTAAAATGGGAATACTGAGACACCTACCCTGTGGGTGTAGTCATGAGGATCAAATGAGATGGTGTATGAAAAGCCTTTTGTAAACCTTAAAATGGTAAATAACTATAAACTATCCTTATTCTAACCATTTGTTTTCTGCTTTGGAGATGGCTCAAGTGTATTTCTGTGGCTCGTCTCTTGCTTTCTCCAAAGACAGAAGCCCCATCCACCAGCCCTGGGGGGTGGGGTTGGGGCTGAGCCACACCCAACTCTCGTTCCCTATTTATGGAGTGACTGACACCAAGCCCAACCCCAAGGGCTGCTGTGGGAGACAGCCAAGGTTCCCTTATGGTTTTCTGGGAGTTCTGAGCCGACTGAAGGGTGACAGTCAGCCACCCCCATTTTAGAAACCTACCAAAACCCAGTCCCTTTCCCCCAACAAGGCTGTCACTGTCTGCCATGTCTGCAGGTTTGAAATGGCTCTTTGATAAAGTATGTTTTCTTTATAGAAATGGGAATTTTCCTGATGGATCTCTGAGATGTCTGTGGTGCAGTCTGCGCGTGAGGTAGCCGAGGTTGCCCCCTGCTGAATCCCAACAGCATGGCAGCTGGCTTGAAAAATTGTCCTTCCTGGGCACTCATTGCAATTCCTCTCCTGCCCTGCAGCCTGCGTCATTTTATCAGGTGCGTCCCTCAGCAAAATGATGTCATTGGGATAGCATGTCTCCTCCACCATCCTTTTCAGGGACTCTCCTCTTCTTTAGGAGCTCGATGCCCATAGAATTCTGCTGTACCTAGCAGAAAGACCACCTGGGAAATAGATTTCAGGGGCTGTGGAACCTGGCCAGAGAGCTCTTTAGGAGCAGGAGGAGAATCTCACTGGTACTTTTGCATCACACCAGTCAATAATAGTGCAGAGTTGGGATATTTGCATCTCATTGGGCTCGGGAGTAGAGAGATTGACAGATCCCGGGGTTAGATACTGTAGGGTTAGACATGGAAATACTGAATGATCCATGTACTACTGTGCTGAGTCACTCTCTTTCAGATCTTATAGGACCTCCTAAGATTTAGATCTGGAAGAGATTTTAGGGGATGGTTACTATAATCCAGAATCATTGATTCTCAGAGGTGGGAAGAAGACCATGTAGATTAGAAATCTCCATAACATATCTGGCAAGTGGTTATTCAGCTTTTACTTGAAGACTTAAATTGATTCTACTACCCCCGAAACAGCTCTCTAAGTTTGGGGCTGTTCCCAAAATAAAGTTTCTTTAATCTTTCATAAAGCACATTTTCCATTTTTTTCTCCACCTCAAGTGTTTGGGTCAATTCATTCGCATCCTTTCTAATAAATGATATGCCTGTTTAGAAAATATAACCTATCACTTCCAGCCTTGATGCTTTCTATTGAAGGGAAAAGGATGTTGTTACATCCAGGCAATTGAGTGGACCATCAGCAAGTGGCTGTAGTGGAGAGCCATCTGAGAGCACTTTAGCAGAGATAAGACCAGCAGAGAACTCCTGCAGCTGACTTGTAGACCAATGATATTCCTAGACCAAAAATGACGTCAGGAGCTCTGCAGGGAAGCAAGATTCAGCATTGGAGTCAGAGAGGGGTTTCATGGGGAAAGTAGCTCTGAAGAGCACGAGTTTTTCTGGCTGTGTTTTCACAGATACACATTTTCTCTGCACACATGTCCTTTCTGTGTGGATTCCATATATATATGGCATTTTTATGAATGTTGCCTAGTCACATGTATTTTCTGTATTTCATTTCCCTGAATAACTTAGAAAGTGGACATAATAAAATAGATAAAATATATATATATTATATATATATTATATATATTATATATATATATATATAATTTATATATATATTAAGCACCTACAACATACTAGGGAGCTGAGAATGCAAATTTAAGACAGTCTGCCCTGAAACGACTTACAGTTTAATGAAGGAAAACATCACATAAAAGAGAAAAGGCATCCTTTGAACCCCTATACTTTGGGGCAGTTACATGACACAGTGAGTAGAGCACCAGCTATAGAGTCAGGAGGACCTGAGTTCAAAACCAGCCTCAAACAGTTGATGTTTGCTAGCTGTGTGACTTTGGGCACTTAACCCTCATTGCCTTGTTTAAAAAAAAAAAAAAAAAAAAAGGAAGGAGGAGATGATTTTCAGCATAGAAATAATTTCTTGGCTGAGTGGAAAATTAATATAATTGACTATGCAGGTCACGCAAAATTCTTATTTTGCTCTTATGGTCAATTCCCTTAGAGAGAACTCCTCCCCTGGTTTAGTTAGTACTTCCTCATGCCATTAGTGCCTTAATAGCTGCATCCTTTCTCTTGACCTACCTACCATCTTTTTCCAAAGCCTCAAATTCTCCTTCTCTTTCTCCATTTTTCTTATTCTTCACCTTAAGTCCTTTTATTTCTCCTTGGGTCCTTCTCCAAAACTTCAAAAAAAAAAATGTTGTTTCCCCCACACACAATTCCTTCCATGTATTCTTAAGCTCGAGTCTTTTTTCTTTCATCAAAATTGGAAGTGAGGAAATTTTGTTCAGAAGGAGACCTCATTTGTCCAAGGTAGCAGTGGCAGATCCTGAATTCTAGTCAAACCTAGGTCTTGATTTACTTTCCTAGTAATTAATAATTCCTAAACAGTCCCCCAAATGCTGGGTGCTATGAAGAGAGCAAATTAAACATGGGGCTCTTCCCAGGAGATTTATTTTTATTAGAATGTGCTGTATAATCATATATCTTTTACCTTATTCTCCTTTTCTCTTGAGTGAGGGCTTCAGAATTGACTGGATATACTTATGTGAAAAAGCTTGGGAAAGATTTTAAGAACTAGCTAACAAAAGAGTATGAAAAGGTCAAAAATAAAGCCAGTTGAATGAGGGGAAATGCAGGAGCTCAGCTGTGAGTGATATACAAAGGGACTGGACAGATTGGTTTATTATCCTTCCTATTGCACAGGAAGGAAAGATGACAATTTTGAAGGGCTTTCTGACCTGTTCTGCTCACAATCACCCTTTGGGCAGGGGTAGGGGTGAAGAAAAGGCTTGCTTTCTTCTCTAGCATCCAATTTTCAGTAAATAGTCAGAGGATAAAGGAAAGAGCTTGATACAGTGGGAAATACAGCTGAAGCTGGAGTCAGAGAAGCATGCAGCCTCTGAACGAGTATTTTCTCCTAAGTCTCAGTTTCTCCACTTGTAATTATGGACTAGTCGGTGCCTTTCAGCTCTGTCCGTGGTTGTATGACAATACTAGCTCTCTGGATAACTCTCTGTGTGTATCTTTGTGGAAACTTCAAAATGGTTATGCTGCTAGCCCTCCTCCTGGGCTGTGTCCGCAATGGCCCCATCACTGCAGGTACAAAATTAAGCAATCTGCAGTTGTTCCTCTTCAGTTCAAGTGGCAGAGTCTGGAGCTGGCTGTGGAAGGGATGCCAATTCTGCAGCATGAGTGTGCATTCTGAGAGAATCTACCTCCAATCTGTGTACAGCACTTTGAGCAAAGGCAGACTGACTTGGGAAGGAGACAGATGCTCTCTGCAAACTGACTTTCTCAGTCTGAAAAAATTTTGTCTTCTTTTAGAATGAAGGAGCATCTGAGCCCATGTATACGTGGGGACTTGTCTTCAAAGCAGAGCAATAATTAGGGTAGGATGATCAGGCTCTGACATTGGTCTTGAAATTTAGGAGAGCATTGAAAATATCATTCATGCTTCCTTCCTCGGGAGTTTTAGCTATATCTACTCTACCCTTTTACACCTACCCCACCCAGCAGCACCCAGTCCAAGCACAGAAACTTCATGGTGTATTGGGCTGTACAAGAGCTCCATCCAGATCATCTCCCCAGGAAGGCACAAAACTTCCTTATTAAAGCTGTGCTTTAAGGACTGAAAAAGAGGACTAGACTCAGTCAAGAGACTTAGTTTGGAAGGAGTTGGTCCTGAATTCAGCATGCTACCCTTGTTTTGAAGATGTCAACTGCTGCTCAAGTACCTCTTTATTTCCCTCTCCCGCACCCCTTCATCTACTTCTGTGCATCCTAGGATATATCCATTTAAGCAATGAGATTGCACGGTGGATAGAGTGCTAGACTTAGATATTGGAAGTCCTGAGTTCATTATCTTGCTGAGATTTGTACCAGATGTATGATGTGATGTGTACCAGTTGGGCAAATCACTCAACCTCTCTGTGACTCAGTTTTTTCTTCTGTCAACTGGGAATAATAGTGATACCTGTGTTCGAATGACGTGTAAAATATTTTACAAACCTTAAAGTTTTACATGCTAGCTATCATTATGGTTATTACTATTTTGGAGCATATGTCCTTTTCCAATCATCAAACAAGAGGGCCTATTGCTTTCAGCACTGATTGGCTCATCTGTTTTTGTTAGTTTCTTTTTTATCTAAATCCAAACATTACATCCCTTTCATGCTCTAACCTTTCCTGCACCAGGGGCCTGCATATATCCATGTAAGAGAAGGAAGGGAGGGGAAGGAAGCAAGGGAAGAAGCTCACCCAACATGAAAAAAATGGAACTTTCAAGGAATTTTTTAAAAATGGAAATGGGGTAATTGTGGCAGGCTTGCCATGCCTTTGTGTTTTTCCCCTCCAACAACTTCCGCAGGACTAGGATATTTGGGGTAGTCATGTTCTTTGGAGATTTCTTTCCTTGAGAACCCAAAGATGACCTACACAGTCTTATACATGCCAGGGAGAAAGAGATGTGATCATCTGGAAGAGGAAGCAGCCTCGGATCAGACCAAGGCAAAACCGAAGCAGAAAAGGAGCTGGCTTTGCCCCCGGAATGGACAGCAGGAGCTGGCCAGGGGCAGCAGTGCCCAGTTTGTCAGGAGCAGCCCAGGAATGGCTGACCCTTTTCCTCCTGCTTCCCTGAAGCGATAGAAGAAGATGTTTGAATCTAAGTCCCTGGATTGCTCTTTGATCTCTCAAGTTTGACTGGCTTTCAGACAAAAGATCTTGAGTTGTTTGATCCAGAAGCCACAGGCTGGTCCAGCCTTTGCAGTGATTACTTGATGTATTTGGTGCTATTATGCCAACTTTGGGCGATGATCAAACTCCACTGACAGGAAGCAAGGATAGAGGTAGGAGCAAGGGCCGAGTTACATTGGACAAATGCACAAACCTAAAACCTTAAGCCAAGACGTCTACCATCGTCATCCACTAAAGTGCATAGAGTAAACGGAGAGAAGCCAGAGAGCCGAGGCAGGGACAGTTTGATGCTACCTAAGAGCACCCTCTGGTGCATGGCAGAATGAATAACAACTGCTGGGGAAGTGGGAGATTGCTAACACTGCCCTTATACAAGACTGACACTTGGTCAAAAGCATCTTCTCGTAGTTAAAATAGCAAGGGACCCCAAAGGAGGGAAATAACAGAGGTGGTTTTCTTTTTCTGTTATGAAAAAGCATTAGTTTTTGAGATATACATGCATACACACACATAAATACATACAGATACAAATACATATAAACATATGCAGGCATCCCTCAGTAGACTCTGTTTATGAAGCCTTCCTTCCTTCCTTCCTTCTTTTCTTCCCTCCTTTCTTCCCTCTTTCTTTTCCTTCCTTCCTTCCTTCCTTCCTTCTTTCCTTCCTTCCTTCCTTCCTTCCTTCCTTCTTTCCTTCCCTCCTTTCTTCTCTATTTCCTTTCCTTCCTTCCTTCATTCCCTCCTTTCTTCTCTATTTCCTTTCCTTCCTTCCTTCATTCCCTCCTTCCTTCCCTCTTTCCTTTCCTTCCTTCCTTCCTTCCTTCCCTCCTTCCTTCTTTCCTTCCTTCCCTCCTTCCTTTCTTCCCTCCTTCCTTTCCTCTTTCTTTTCCTTCCTTCCTTCCTTCCTTCCTTCCTTCCTTCCTTCCTTCCTTCCTTCCTTCCTTCCTCCCTCTCTCCCTCCTTTCCTCCCTCTGTCCACATAACCCCACCTACAGATACTCCCCAAATCATTTTTTCTCTTTTGCACCTCTGAACCCCCTCCCAAGATATTTTGGGGTTTACTAGCTAGATTTCTTTCTTAATGACTATACCTTAATCCAATCTGATCCTCATTGGCCACCAATAGGTTCTAGGCTGAGCCCCATTTGGTCATTGTTTGGGTCCTGACTGACACAGATTGAATGTAAATAGCAATTGTTTGTGCTTTGGCCAGAAATCCTTGAGGGTCTTCCCTCCCAGATTTAATTTTTTTTGAAGGGGGTGGGGAGTGAAACTAGATGACAGAGGAGATTTTTTTGTCTCAATTGCTACCCAGCCTTAATCACTGAATGGATGTGACTTCAGTCAAACTGAAACCTGTTGAAAACCTTAGCTTAAAAAGATCAAGGTCTCCCATTTCATCCAGGGCCATCATTTCCAGTCCTGATCTATATCTTGTCACTGGACCCAGATGGCTCTGGAGGGGAAAACGAAACAGATGACCTTGCCCAGCCCTCCCTCACTTCAATCCAATTCACTTGCATGTCATGACATCACCTCCCTGATAGCATGGTCCTTTTCTACAAACAACAACAATTTCTGAGCCACAGTGATTATGAATAAGGAAGGAACTGATTGAGTAAAATAATCAACTCATCCCATCCTACTTAAAGTAAGTCACAAGATGCCCTGATACCTTAATCAGGTGAGAACAGTCTCCGTCAATCAGTTTCAATAATAGGCTTTAGGTTAAGTGCAAAATCTCCTTGGAATTGGAATGTCTTGTATCAGAATCATGCTCTGATTTACTGAGGAAGCCTGTTCATGCCCCGGGGATCATCTATAAAGTATCAAGCTAGTTGTGAATCAGGGATTATGCAAAGATTGGAGTATCTAGGGAACTCATGTAAAACTCCATTTGGGGAGCAGAGGGCAGGGCTCAAGCACTGACCTTGGCTTAGATCTTCAGGTCCTATACCCTTGACCAGAGGAGGACCTCAAGAACTTCAAAGGTATCAGAGAACTTTGGATTTCCCACCTTCCTTTCAGTGTCCTACTGGTGTCCCTGGGTTCGTTTGACTTCAATGTTTACACTTGGAGCAAAAGTCAAACTAGGCATGACAAATAACTCCAAAGAAAGCTCAGCAAAGGGGCTACGTTTTCTCCAAGACGACTTCTTGAGCACTCCCCTTCTTTCTTCTACAAGTTCGATATTTGGTTAACAATTTTTCTCCTTTCCTCAATGACCCTACCCTCATATTAATTCATCCTGATTCTCCATTAAGTATGCAAACCACTTAGTTCCTCAACCTCATTCAACTCTCATGAGCATCCCTTGCACCCTACCTCAACCACACATAAAAATGATGATCATATTCTGGATCTTGCCATCACTATAAATATGTCACTTCCTTTCAAGAATTGTGAAATCCCCTTATTTGACCATAATCTATTGGCATTTCACTTCTCCCTCCACTTTCCTTTTCCTCACCTTTCTCTTCATCTACACTATGACCTCTAATCCCTTGACCCTTCAATTCTCTTCCAGGATATCTCCCCTGTATTAGTCACTCTTTACTCTTCTCCCCATCTTGACTCTTTAGTGAACCAATTCAATTCTACAAAGTTCTCTTCTTTGAATCCTGAGTCCTGATCCTAGGTTTTATTATGCCCAGTCAAACCTCAGTCTTGGATCACTCCTAAATTTGTCATCTTCATGCCTATATATGTGCACAAAGGTAGAGAAGATCAAACAACCATTCTGAATGGATATACTATAAATTTATGTTATACAACCTCAACTGGGTTCTCATTGCTACCAGGCATTATTATTCTTCTCTCATCAACACACTATCCCATTCTCTATAATGGCTCTTCCACACATTTTCGTTCCTCCTCAAACCTCTCATGGTTGCCCCTTCACTCAGCTAAGGACTTTGCCTCATATCTTACAGAAAAAATTGGGGCCATTCTTCATGAACTCCTTCATCTTTTTGACCTATCTATAGGCTTTTGATACTGTTGATCATCCTCTCTTCCTTGAAACTTTCTTCTCTCCAGGTTTTTGGAATCCCATCCTTTTGCTGGATCCTCCTCCAGGCCATGTCTTCTAATTACAGGTGTTCCTAAGAGATCTTTCCTGGGTTCCTTTATCATCTCGCTTTACTATATCACTTGCCATCAACTCCCATAGTTTTGATTATTATCTCTATTTAATGACTCTCAAATCAACTTTTTTTGTCACAATTTCTCTGTTGACTTCTAATCTTGCAACTCCAACTGCCTTTCAGCTATGTTAAATTGGATGTCCTATAGACATTTTAAATTCGGTTTGTCTAAAACAGAAGTCGTTATTTTTCCCTCTTAACCTGACATATCCACCCTTTCCATCTTTCCTATTCTCATAGAGGGCAACAACATCCTTCTAGAGGGTAAACCATCCTCCCTCAGATTCACAATGAAGGAGTCATCCTGGATTTCTTACTGTATCTCATGCCCACATCCAAACGATTGTCAAAGCCTGCCAATTTCACCATTGTATCATCTCTTAAATTCGTCTGACACCGCCACCGCATTGGTGAAGGTCTTCATCACCTCATGCATGAACTATCTGCTGATGGCTATGTCTGCCTCCAATCTATCCTCCATTCAGCCAATAAAGTCATTTTCCTAAAGCTCACGTCTTATCATGTCACCTGCGCTCAATAAACTCCACTGGCTTCCCCTTGTCTCCAGAAGCAAATACAAAATCTTCTGTTTGTTATTCAAAGCCTTTTATAATCTAGCCTTCTCCTATCTCTCTAATCTTCTGACAGGTACTATTCATTGCAGGGGTCTTCAAACTTTTTAAATAGGGGGCCAGTTTACTGTCCCTCAGACTGTTAAAGGGCCGGACTATAGTAAAAACAAAAACTTTGTTTTGTGGGCCTTTAAATAAAGAAACTTCATAGCCCTGGGTGAGGGGGATAAATGTTCTCAGCTGCTGCATCTGACCCGCAGGCCATAGTTTGAGGACCCCTGTAGAGGCTTTCTCTGGATATTCCATCTCTCAGCTCCAGGTATTTTCTTTGCCTGTTCCCCAAGACTGAAATTGTCCTTCATCTCCACCTACTAGCTTCCTTCCTTAAACATCATCTAAACCTCTTATTTCCATCATTTGCTATTTATCCTGTATATAGTTTGGTTTATTGTAATTTCCTTGTAGTTGTTGTAGCCCATTTGTTGTGGGCTGCCTTTTGCTTCTTTTTTAAATTTATTTTTTCCCCTGAGGCAATTGGGCTTAAGTGACTTGCCCAGGGTCACACAGCTAGGAAGTCTGATGTCACATTTGAACTCAGATCCTCTTGACTTCAGGGCTGGTGCTCTATCCACTGCACCACCTAGCTGCCCCTTTTGGCTTCCTTTTGTATCCCCAATGTTTAACACATTGCCTGGTGCATAGTAGGTGCTTAATAAATATTTATTGATTGATTGATCTCTAGGGTATACAATGAAGCTCTTATGGAGTTTACATTCTAAAGAGGAGACAATATATACACATATATATATATATATATATATTTGTAATATTTACAAAATTATTATAAGGAGAATATTAGCTGTTGCATGAATCTGGATTCCTTATACAAGACACTTCCTTTCCCACCTTCATATATTTTCATTGTCTGTCTCCTTATGCTTGGGAATGCTCTTCTCCCTTTTTTCCAATGTCTGGCTTTCTTCAAGTCTCAGGCAAAATCTGACCTTCTACAAGAAAACTTTCCTAATAACATTTAATACTAATGCTTTCCCTCTGTTGAGAGAATTTATCTTGTTTGCACATAAGTATTTGCATGTTATGCAAACATTAGACAGTCATTAGACAGTCATTTCCTTGATGACAGAGACCATATTTTTGCCTTTCTTTGCATTTCAATATTTAGCACAGTATCTGGCACATAGTAGGTGTTTAATAAATGCATCTTGACTTGATTCAAGGAATAAGTATAGCTAAATTATATAGTACAAGGAGATGAGTAAAATGTAAGAAACTGGCTACTTCTTTGATTTTAAATGCCAGGGGCATTTATAATTTGATCCTGGAGGTAATAAAGAACAACTGGAATTTGATTTAAGGAGTGAAATCATCAGACTTTGACTCTGGAAAAGATTATTTTGGCAGCTGAGTGGAAAATATATAGTAGAAAAAAGAGAATTGAGAGAGGGGAATCAATTAAAAGGCAATTGTAATAGTCCAGGAAAGAAGCATGAGGGTTTCAATGTGAGAGTAGAGAAAAGAGATGTATAAAAGAGATGTTGTAAAGGTTAAAAAAAAAAAAAAACAAGCAAAATTTGGCAGTTATGTGTAAAATAGAGAATTAAGAAAAAACACAAGAATGTGAATCTAGGAGAGAAGGACTGATTATAGACAGACAGGATAAATAATGATAGAAAGGAAGAAGGACAGGTAGATGATGGATGGATGGATGGATGGATAGAGTTAGATGGCTGGATAAAGTGATAGAACAAGCAAATATTAAGTGCTTCTTGTGTTTAAGATACAGTTTTAGTTGCAGAGATAAAAATAAAAGCAAACAAAACAGTCATTATCCTCAAGAAGCTTATATGGGGGGAGGGGAACATACCACATAAAAGTAAGCTGAAAGTAGGGGGTAGAAGAAAAGATGTATGTTTAGTTATATGATATTGAAATGGCCAAAAATGATATGGAAATCTGTTTTCTGCAAAGATAAGGCAAATATCAAAGCATCAGAACCTATCATCCCAGGGAAGTGTCCAAGCTTTCATTGGATGATGGCTAGAATTCAATAGGCGTGGTATGGATTATAATGCTCTTTGATCCAAATAGGGGAAGTTCAAAAAGTAGGAAAGAAGGGAAGTAGGTTTTAGGAGAAAGATAATGAGATTTGTTTGCAATATGGTAAGTTTGAGATTGGGACCTCCAATTGGAATTTCAGTTCGAGTTGTCCAAAGATAACTGGTGAAGATTGTTGCTCAGGAGAAAAACTGGAACTGGATATATGGATCTGGGAATCATTTGCATAGCAATAATAATGTCATTTATGGAAGCTGAAGTGAGAGAGGAAAAAAAAAAAGATAGAATTTTTCAATCTCTGAACTTTGCCATCTATTCTACCACTATCCTCTTAGGAATATAGGTCTTTTCATCTTCCCTGTTCTACATTCTTTTAAATATTTTCTTCCTCAATTTAATAAATACTTTAAAATTTTATTTATTCTTTGTTTACATGTATTCTTTGATATTGTTTCAGTTCTTTTCTGTTAACAGATCTGACTGGTCCAACTGTTTCATTTCAGGCTTTTAGATCATTTAGATCATTTAATGCTAAACTATGGAATTCAAGGCTGGAACCTACCCCGTAGAATCTCCCTCTGTCCTACAAATCTGGCTCTCCTATAAGATTCTCAAGTTTCAGAAACATTTTGCCTTCCATCTTTAAAATTGGCCAGACTGAGATAATCTTTCTACTTTATGCTCTTTTCTGTGATGTTCAGAGAGTGAAGATCACAGTTTACCTGCCAGAACTCCAGATCTCTCTCTTTTCCTACTCTCACGAACCCTGCCTAGACTTTCATTCCTTGTACAGTTATGGAACATTGTTCTCAACCAAGGAGAAGAGAATCCCATTCCAATGGATTTGGGAGCTTGGTTACAGATAATTAAAGAAATCTGCTAGAAATGATGGGGGGAAAAAGTGAATGGGGTCTTCGGCTGCATTAAAAACACCACGTCCAGAAGGAATGAGGTTAATGTTTCACTATTTTCTGCCTTTGTCAGACTACATCTCAGCTATTACAGCCAGTTCTGAGTGAAATATTTTCAAGAAGACATTACTAAGTTGGAAAGAGACTAGTAGGGGATGATTAGGATGATGAAGGGGTCAGCAGTCATGACATCTAAAATAATTCACATTTGTATAGCACTTTAAAGTTTTCAGAACATTTTCTTCATATCTTTCCTGTGAAGTAGATAGTAAAAGCTCCATTATCTCCATTTACCGAGGAAGAATTGTAGCTCTGAGAGACCAAGGATCTCTTCCACAATCACCCACCTAATTGTTGTCAAAAGTAGGAGATGAATCTCTAGCTGTCCTGGCTGGAACAGTCATTCCATTAAAGGAATTAAGAGTGTTTGAAGAAAGAAGCCTTAGGAGGAACTTGATGGCCATTTCTCACGTTTTTTGAAGGCTCTCTCCAGGGGGAAAGATAAGACTTATTTATACTGGCCCAGAACCTCAAGGAATAAATGTGAGTTGCAAAGAGACAGATTTAGGCTTGATATGATAAGGATGATAATTATAGGTAACATTATCTACTAAGTGCCAGGTACAGCACTAAGCACTTTACAAATATTATCTCACAACAAACCTGGGAAGTAGGTACTGCAATTATCCCCATTTTACAGGTGAGGAAACCGAGGCAAGCAGAGGTTAAGTGATTTGCTTAGGATAACAGACATAATAAGTATCTGAGGCAAGATTATATTCTCATGTTTTCCTGGCTCCAGATAAAGTGCTCTCTCCACCTCAGGCTATCTCAGGAGGTAACTGGCTTCACCTCACTGGAGGTTTTCAAGCAAAGGTTCAATGGCCACCTGTCGCATATGTTGGAGAAAGGATTCTGTTATTAGACCACCATCCAGGTCTCCCCCAGTCAGAAATTCTTTAGTTCTATGAGATATAAACAGGAAGAATGAGCAACAAAAAAGCCTATAAAACTAGAGAAATATTTAAAAATGAAGATCCAAAAGGTCTACTACAAACTCCAAACTCTGCACCAAGCACTGGAATACAAATAAAGGTCTAAGAAAGTCTCCACCCTATGAAGCTGATATTCTAAGAGAGAAAGAGACAGAGAGAGGCAGAGAGAGAGAAACAAAGGAGAGACAGACAGAGACACAGAGACACAGAGAGACACAGAGACACAGAGAGACAGAGAGAGACAGAGAGACAGAGACAGAAAGAGACAGAGAATCAGAGACAGAAAGATAGACAGAGACAGACAGAAAGACAGAGAGACAGAGACAGAAACAGAGAGACAGAGACAGAGACAGAAACAGAGAGACAGAGATAGAGACAGAGAGAGACAGAGAGAGAGACAGAGAGAGACAGACAGACAGACAGAGTCAGAGAGAGAGAGACAGAATGATACAAACTACAAACTAAACTAGAAGAAAACTAAATGACTGAACTTCTAGGGTGTAACCTAGAAATGACAGTTGGACACACCGTGGCTTTCATATGCGATATCCCACTGCCCTCTGCTGTTCAGAGACGATATAGCCATAATCTCATTCCCAAACCTGATTTCAGGGTAAGAAAGAAATAATCCAACCAAATAATATATGTTCAATTCAATTAACCAATCAAAAACATTATTATCCATATTATATGCCAGACACTGTATTCCTTTCTGGGAATAGAAAAAAAGGCTAAAGTTGATCCTTGCTTTCACAAAAACCGGGAAGTTGACACTCTCATTTCCATTTTGTCTTCAAAGAGTTTACAACCTTCATAAGCGGACAGATGCAAACAAATATATGCAAAACAAACTATATACCCAATCCAAAAAAAAAGTATTACATCTATTCTCTATATAAGACACCATATTTATTAGGACCAGACACCATGTTTAAGTGACTTAACTCTTTTATCTTCAGAATTTCTGCCTGTTCACTAGACTGATTGTTGAGATTTTAGGCAGCTCTTCAAACATGTTTTACTCTGCTTTTTGTTAGCTTCTCCCAAGCTGCCTTGACGTGCAGTAGAAAGTGTGATAATAGCAAAGGAGACATCCAGACAAAAAGTATGGGAAATTCCCCCATTTACTGAAGATCTTTATCTCTCTTTTTTCCATTTTTACAGTTGAGGAAACTGAGGCAGACAATTCAGTTACTTACCCCAATCACACAGGTAGCAAATATCTGAGGCTGGATTTGAACTCAGGTGTTTTTGACACTGGGTCTAGAACTTTATCCACTATACTACCTGGCTGCCTAGGTAGTCTTGCAGATCCCCAAGAGCAGTTTCATGAGCAGTAATAATGGTAACAAACCATTTCTTCTCCTTTTCCTCACTAGCAGAGGCTTTGACGCCTTGGACTGTTTAAACTGTCCCACGTTCCAGACTTCTTGCCTCTGCTTTTGGTCTTTAAAAGCAAACCCAGGAACTTAGGAAGTCTTATGAAGAAGAATTCCCCCAGAAGAGAGAGAAATGCCATTTTCACTATGAAAGGGATATAATATAACTAGCAAAGGCCTTTGGCATGAGGAAGGGAGACACAGTATTCCATGAAATCCTAGAATACTAGAGCAGAAGGGACCTCGGAAATCATTTGATTCAATTCCTGAGTTTAACAGATTATGAGATTCAGATTTGATTTCAGATTGGGGAGCTAAAATGTTAAAAGAAAAAAAAAAGCACAATCTCCCCCTGTCAAAAAACACACACATACACACACACAAATAAAAACCGTTTCCCATGGTCCCATTGTGAATCAGTAGCAGAGCTAGAACCTAGAATATTTTCAATATTTTCAGTCTACTTTGCCTTAATTCCATGGCTTCCCATGAAATGCTGCTGTCAGAGGCAGAAAGGTTCATCTCCTAAGGGCCTGGAGGTCTCCCAAGGAAAACTTGTAGGAGATATGCTCCCAGAAAAGACAGATTTATTGCTTCTTATGGTTTAGTCTTAGTCCTGCTTGACCTATTTACAAAATAAGGCAATTCACTTCTCTTGGGAGTAAGGAAAGGACTAGAGATTTTTCTTTCTGTATTCCATACCTACTGGGATAAAAAAATGTTTTTGAAACATATATTTTTTAAGCATATTTTTGAAGCAAATGTTTTTAAAGCATAAGTATTCTTTGAATACACCAGTGCTATTACTGATTTGGGTAAAGCTGCATTTTGATATATTTTTTCCTTACTCAACTCGTCAAGCATCTATTAAATATCTGCTATTTACATTACTGTTATATTATGTAAGAAATGATACTGATGTGTGAGAAATGCATGCAATAGCATGAAATTCTTTAACCAAATCAAGAATGAATAATAACCTGTTTTGGATGGGACCTCATTCCATTGACATGGTCTCGCAGGAAGGAAATACTAACATTAAAGAAGTCTTTGGATTATCAGCTTCCTAGGAAACAGAAGAAAATTATGGAGATTAAACAGGGAAGAGGAAAAATTCTTGCTGGATTGCACATCCAGACTCTAGGGGGAAAAATGGTTATTTCTTCTTTCATCCATCATAATTGCTTTCATTCTCCTTTTCCATACCAACAAACAATTCTTTGTCTATCCTGTCCCTTTCTCTGATCTCAGAAGGTGAAGTGACCGTCTTTTTTGTCACAGTTGAATCCTTAGCAGAAGTTTGTAACTTTTGGATGTCATGGACCCCTTATCCAGTCTGCTGAAGAGGATCCCCTCTTAAAATAATGTTGTTGTTGTTGTTTTCTTTTTAGATAGGCCAAAGTAGTTCTTTTTTATTTAATATTTTATTTTGTCCAGTTACATGTAAAACAATTTTTGATATTTGTTTTTAAAACTTTGAGTTCCAGATTCTCTTCCTTCCTCCCTTCCCTTCTATTGAGAAGGCAGTGTGAAACTATGTAAAACATTTCCATAAAAGTCATGTTGCAAAAGAAAGCATTTGCAATAATGTTTTTTAAGTACAGAAAATAATACATATAACATTATAAGAGCAGTCAATTAGATTGAAATGGAGGTTTTTTAAAAGTTCATGGACCTTAGATTAAGAAGTCCTGGCTCTCTTGAGTCTGTCCTCTCTCACTATCTAAGGTTTTTTCCTTGAGATTATTTATTTTTGAAGAGAAAAATTATTTTATTTTATTTTTTTAAAAATTAATATGCATACATACATATGTAAAATCATACATACATGTAAAACATGCATATTTCTATTTAGCAGTTCTTTCTCTGATTGCAGATGATGTCTTCCTTCATATGTCCTTTGAAGCTAAATTGGGTATTTAAAATAGTCAAAAGGATTTCTCAGATCCAATGCAAAACACAAAATCAGACAGCTGAAGGGGCCTCAGAGGCTCAGAGGATTCCAGATCTGAATTAGTCCAGTAAATTAAACCACTTCATTTTATTGATGAAGAGACTGAAGCTAAGACAGGGAAGGAGTTCCTTTCCCAATTCTTATAGCTAAGAAATAGTCAAGGCAGGATTCGAATTCAGGTTGTCCTATTTTCGAGTCCACTGTGCCCCCTACCTCTTTTAGTCTAGCCTGAACAAGACATTGCCCTTTGCTTGAAGGCAACCAGTGGGGGGGGGGGGGGGGGGGGGGGGGGGGGGGGGGGGGAGGGAAGAGGGAGGGGAGGAAAGAAGGAGGAAGGGGAGGGGACGCGGAGTAGAGGGGGGAAGAGGGTAGATTTTCTACGTTTCAATATCTATTCATCATGCCTTGTTCTGCCCTCTAGTGTTAAATAAAGTTCACCCATCCAAGTGAGACCAACTAGAGGGGCAAAGAATTCAATGACCTGACTCATAAAGCTAAACACTATGCCTTATGTGCACAGGATAATTGTTTTTTCCCTCTATTTTAAAAGTTTTTTATTTTCAAAATATATGCATAGTTTTCAGCATTCACCCTTGCAAAATCTTGTGTTTCAAATTTTTTTTCTCCCTCCCTTCCCTAGATGGCAAGTAATCCAATATATATTAAACATGTGCAGTTCTTCTATACCTATATCCACAACTATCATGCTGCACAAGAAAAATCAGTTCTAAAAGGAAAAAATGAGAAAGAAAACAAAAAGCAAGAAAACAACAAAAAAGTGAAAATACTATGTTGCGATTCACACTCAATTCCTATATTCTCTCCCTGGGTATAGATGGCTCTTTTCATCACAGGTCCATTGGAACTGGCCCAAATAATCTCATTGTTGGAAACAGCCACATCCTTCAGAATTGATCATCATATAATCTTATTGTTGCTGTGGACAATATTCTCTTGGTTCTAGTGACTTCACTTAACATCAGTTCATGTCTCTCTAGGCCTTTCTGAAATTATCCTGCCAATCATTTCTTATAGAACAATAATATTCCATAGCATTCATACACCATAATTTATTCAGCCATTCTCCAGCTGATGGGCATCCATTCAGTTTCCAGTTTCTTGTCCCTCTTCCTTGTGCAACCTCTATAGTCATCTTTCCATTCCTGAGTGGCCCACACAACTTTATTTGGACCTCTTTTATATACTTAGCCCCTAAATTCATAGAACTTGGAGCTGAAAGAGACCTTTGAGATGTAGTCTAATCCCTTCACTTTTCAGATGAAGAAAAGGAAGTGACATGAATAAGGTTTGCACAGGTAAGGAGGGATATCAGATGAGATCCTCTGGCCCCAAACCCAGGGTTTTCCCTATTACATTTCAAGTTCATCTCAAATACAGTGTCAATTGACTGGAGTAAACTTCCTCCTTAATTTGTATCTTGTAAATTCCTCCTTCCTTCCTTTCCTCCTTCCTTCCTTCCTTCCTTCCTTCCTTCCTTCCTTCCTTCCTTCCTTCCTTATTTCCTTCCTTCCTTTTTTCCTTCCTTTCTTCCTTCCTTCCTTTCTTCCTTCCCCCTCTTTCTCTCTTTCTCTTTTTTCCTTCTTTCCTTCCTTCAGGGTAACTCTTCCTTTCCTTCTCTCTTTCTCTTTTTTGCCCCTTCTTTCCTTCCTTCAAGGCAATTGGAGTTAAGTGATTTGCCCACAGTGACAAAGCTATTAACTGTCTGAAGTTAGATTTGAACTCAGGTCCTTTTGACTTCCTACTATATCACAAAGCTGCCTGTAAGAACTTTCTTTACCAATCCAATATGGTACCTCCTATACGACTTCTATTATTCTTAAATCGTGTCCTATCCTTCATGATCTTGAGGTTTTCTTGGTGAAGATACTGGAGTGGTTGCTGTTTCCTTCTTCAGTTCTAGGTAGGAGTTAGGTAAATTGCTCAGAATCACACAGCTAGTAAATATTTGAGATCAAACTATTATTGTTCTGGTCTTTCTACTCTTTCTGAATCCAGGTTCAGTGCTCTAATCACCATGCTATCTGATTGCCCCCTCTATGACTTAGAGCTTTACAAGTTTACCTAATGTATTAAAATTCACCCAAGCGCAGATAGCCAGTATGTAACTTGAACCCAGGGCTTTATGGTTTTAAGACCAGTTTTATATCCATTAAGTCAAGATAAAGTCAAATCCACTTTTTATTTTCTCTATTCAGGTAGCCAAATATGCCATTCTATTGGCACATATTTTCTGCTAATCTACAAGCCACCACCAGCTGTGGAATCTTAGTGTGACTGCCTTATTTCCTTGTTCTATATTTATTTGGGCCCATATCTTTGTAATATAAGCATATGTGTAACCACAACTGTCCAGGGAGAACCCTAATGGTACATTGTGAGGGGCTCTTTTACTTATCTTGGGTTTAAATCCGACTTATTAAAAGCTTCTATGATCTAAACAAGTTATTTCCTTTCTCTGGATTTTGGTTTTCTCATTTATATGATGATTTGTATAATTTATATAACAATTTATAGTAAATTCATTGAATTTATATAATATAATTTAATATGTAATATATTTATAATAATTTCCAAAATGAAATGACCTCTAATGTACTTCTAATCCTATGCTGAAGTCATATAATATTTTAGGGACCAGTATTGTAGAAAAAAAAAGCCTCTTTCCCCTTTCACCTATTTCTCCCGTCCCTCCATGTTAAGACGACCCATTTACTCTTAGGATTTCTTACTCTTTAGTTCTGATATTAATTTTTTTTTTTTACCATATTTTACTAGCACAAAGGAAAAAAAGATTTTTATTGAGAGGTGATTATTGTATGATTGATTAATTCTGGAAGGCCCTTGGCTATGAACCATTCTACAGAAACAGGGCATGGTATTTTGGCCAAATCATAGGGCAATGAATGCCTCCTCTCCCTCTATCTCCCCCCCCCCCCCCCTCCCCAACTGCATAGGTAGGACAATAGAAATAGAAGCTTTGTTTTACTTAAATGACTAGACAGAAGCTGCTGTCCAAAAGAGTGAGTGCTGATTTAATTTGTAGGTACTTTGTTCCCTCCTTATAGTTTTTACTGTCAAGGCTCACTAGAAACACCATTATGGCACTGTGCTAATAGGCACCTATTACTCCTAAAAATGAATTCTCTAGTCTAGCCACTGCTCCCCAGGCCTTCATAGATGCCCAATGCCTATAGGACAAAGTCCAAGCTCTTTAGCTTATTCATAGTTTGGCCCCAACTTAAGCCTTCAGTTTTATCCTGTGTTACTCTCTTAAATGAATCCTCTACTCTAATCAAACTAGTTCACACACTATATTCTGAACACATCTTTCATTTTTCCATTTCCAAATCTTTGCTCATGTTTACCACCTTTTCAGAATGCCCTCTTTCCTCTATGACACAATTCTACCCATCCTTCCCAATTTAGACCAAATTCTTCCAATTCAAAGACTTCCATGATTTCTATCATTGTAAATGATATCACCTTTTTTAATCCCTATTTATTAGAACTCACTATATATTGCCTTTCAGTTATATTTTCATGTGTATAAATTTTATTTCCAAAACTAGATTATAAATTCCTTGCCATCAAGGTCCATTTTATATTTTTTTGTATCCCCTTGAATGTTTACCAATTTATCAGCTACAAAATAGGCCCTCGTTGAATATTTTGTTGATTGTACTTCTAAAGGGAAACACATCCTACAATAGAGAGGCACGGGGGGGGGGGGGGGGGGGGGGGGGGGGGGGGGTAGAGGGAGTCAGGGAATGATAGTGTTTTCCAAATGTTTAAGATTTGTAAATTTTCACATTAGGGTTTTCATGTGGAAAAAGGATTGGGCTTATTGTAATGGGTTAAAGATGAAATAACTAAGGAAATAATGATATGAGTTAATGAGCATATCTATTTATTAAGTAAGGCATGCCAATTACACAGCTTGGCACTGGACTTCAAATATAGGGGAGACATAATTTCAGGTTATACGCCAGGATACAAGATTAGGTTATTTTATGTCTAATTGGAAGAAAGATTAAGAACTTTTCAAGTTGGAAGAGGGAGAGTAAATAGGTATAATTCCCTGAAATCAGAAAAAGAGATCCCAGTTCTCCCAAAAATTTGTATTTTATCAAGGAAACATGGAAACAATAACTGATTGACCAATATGGAGCTAGTTTTCCAAATAAGACATGGGTTGTTTGACATGTATAATTGTGAAAAACAAAACTTATCAACTTAGTCTTTGGATCTATTGAGTTTCTGATCAGCACAACCAGATTCTTGGTTAAGGGTCTCTCAACAACTTCCCAACCACTCAAGAATAGGTTCAAACAATGCACTAAAGTTTTCTCACAATTCCCATAATTGAATAAAGTTTACTCACAAAATAAAAATTGGACTAGACCTATAATTGAATAGAAAGAGAGCCGAGCTAGAAACAGAATTGAGTCTCAAGATGGAGCTAGTGTGGTTCACTGAATTTGCAACTATTCTCATTTAGCTTGCTCTCAGTGGGTAAAACTAAAAACATTAGGTGAATATTTCAAGTAGATTTCCACTTAAGGTAGGGGGAAAGCTTCTTCACAGTTAATGGGGCTAAAAACCGGAATGGATTGCTCAATAGTAATAAATTCCTTTGAATCAAGAGGATGCTGAATGATTCATTGATATTGGAAATGGGATTCATGATCGGGGAAGAGGTTGGATGTCATTGCTTTTGGTTGAAAATTAGGGGGATTCCAAATCAGTCCCAATTGATCTGTAATGAACAGAACCAGCTACACCCAGGGAAAGAACACTGGTAAATGATGGACCACAACATAGCATTTCCACTCTTTGTTATTGTTTGCTTGCATTTTTGTTTTTTCTTAGGTTATTTTTATCTTCTTTCTAAATCTTATCTTTCTCGTACAACAAGAAAACTGTATATATGTATATATATACATACATACACATATTGTATTTAACCTATACTTTAACATATTTAACATGTATGGGACTACCTGCCATCTTGGGAAAGGGGGGTGGAGGGAAGGAGGGGAAAAGTTGAAACAGAAGTTTTTGCGAGGGTCAGTGTTGAAAAATTACCCATGAATATGTTTTGTACATAAAAAAGCTATAATAAAAAAAAAAAAAGAAAATTTGAGGATTCTAGCTCAATCATTGTAGCCTTAGGATGCTTGGTTTCCTATTGATTCTCACGAAATTTAAAATCAGAATTGCATTGTGGCCCTCAGCCAAGTTTTCAGTCAATCAAACATTTACAACTGAGTATATAGGATTGTAGAATCACAAGTCTATAAAGATCTAGATCCGGAAGGGTTTGAGAAGCTATCTACTCCAAGATCTGAAGTTTATCCCAAAGTCCCTGGAAGCTAAATGAGAAAGATTGAATATGTGTTAAATGGCTTTCCCAAAGTTCCATGTGTGATTTGAACCTCAATCTTTCAAATCTAATCAGTGCTCTTTGCTTTGGGAGACCATTTGTGGCTCTCAATTTTGGTGGAACACTGGGTCCTATAGGAGATGATGTCTGTGTGTGCAGTACATGAATCAGAAGTTATATCATCCATGTATCACATCAGAAGGAAGGAGCATGAGTAATAGTAATCGGTGCCCACATCCACCCATGCCATCCATCTTTTATTGACCTACCTTCAGACCATCAATGTAATTCTCTGCCTCTGGAAAAAAGCTAGAGTAAGGCACCCATGTGAAACAGAGTAATTAGTAAAGAGACAGCCACTGAAAATATTGTTAGCTATTAAACCTATTCTTTTAATCAATGATATAGGTAAGCTCTCCATCCTAGATGTGGATGTCAGCTCCTAATAACACTTTGTGTTGATCAAGCACCTTTCACCTGAAAGGGCATTACAGTAGCCTCACAAGACCTTGGTGAAGCAGGCATTAATACTCCCATTTTACAAATGGAAAAAAAAAAATGGTATGTCCCTGGTCAGTGATACGAGTACACCAGATCATGATGATCATTTCCAATCTTAGGAGTTCCAGTCTCCCCTTTCTTCTCAAATACTCAGTAAGGAGTCTGATAAGAGGCAAATAAACATAGAACTATCAATGGTTCACAATCTGTAGCTTGGACAGGGCTCAGCTCCCAAGTGAGGTAGTTTAGAAATGAAATATTTAAACCAAACCACATAGGGTATGGATGGGATATTGATTGAAATGCTCTTGGTTCATGTTTCCTCTGTCCTGTCACAACCATGGCAGGTGTTCAGAGTCCCAACTTCCATAACATGGTGGTCATCAAAGAAGTCAGGCAAGATCAAGGGGGACTGCCTCTGGAAACATTGGAGATGATTTCTGGTGCTCAGTCTTGGAGCCCTGGGTTCTTTAGGTAAAGACCAAGCTTTTGGGCCACATAATCCAAGTCATTTATGCTGGCATACTGAAACATGTTGGTTCCTTTGATGAAAAAGTGTTTCAGGTAGTGCTGGTTCACACACTTGTACAGCTTACGGACCAGGCGCATGAAGCTTTTTTTGAAGACACGCCAATCTTTGCTACGTGGATACTTTTCACAAGTCCAAAACAGTATAGTCTGTAGAAAGGAGAAGAGAGCAAATACACTTATTGTTAAACTAAAGATGTCATAACTGAATGTGAGTTGCAATTTTATGACTTATTCTCAGTAAATGTTTGATTTGGATACCTATTTTATACACCTATATACCCAGGGCTATGTAACAATTTCTCGAATGATATATAGGATTTCTTCTTGTCTTGGGTAGTGGGGAGGGAAGGAGAAAGGCATAAAAATTTGAAACACAAGGTTTTGCAGTAGTGAATGTTGAAAACCATCTTTGCATGTATTTAGAAAAATAAAAGACTATTGAAAAAAACAAAATTTTTTGAGCAAAAAGGGGTCACAAATGGAAAAACTTTATGAAGCTCTGTTCTTAACTCATTCATATACATGCTGGGTAAAACTTGAATCAGATTCTTTCTGGCTCTCCATTATGGCACATTTTCTTCCTCATCATAACCATGTAAATAGTTGAAGAGAGCTAGCACGTTTTCCTTAATTCTTTTCTTTTCTAGGCCCCAAATCTCTACTGCAGTTGTCCTGTGGATGCCATGCCCCTCTTTTTTGAATTCATTACTCTACCATACGTCTTCTATGTAATTCTTACAGTTTCACAGATTTAGAGTCAATCTGAAAAGGCTCTGGAAGACCTTCCAGTTCTACCATCTTTATTTTCTTGATTTAAAAATTTACTCAGAGAAGTGAACCAGCTAGGAAATATCTGAGACATCTTTGAACCTATGGTTTCTTGAGTCCAAGTCTAACATTTTATTTATCATATACCAAACTGTTAACTTAAATGGTGATAGGTCTTCATAGGGACAAATCGGAAGATTCTTCTTCAGGAGAAGGATCATTCATTGAATCTTAGTTAAACAAACCCAACTCATTTGAGGGATAGAAAAGTGCTTCCACATTCCCTCTGACTTCTCCAAAACCCTTGTCTGACACACATACCTGAAGATGGTGGGCTGTGACGACAGGTTTGTTGCCAGGACACCAAACATCCTCTTTCATTTGTCTCAAGACTTGGTAACACATCTTTCGGCAGCCGCCATCTTCGTCTATCCCCTCCATCAGCACATATTCAGCTCGTTCAAAACCCAATTGCCAATGGTAACTGGAGCGAGCCATCAGGTTAAACCCAAATGACTGCGGGGTGAGAGAAATAGGAAAAATACAGTCAACTGACTGAAAAATCCATATCTAGGATAGTAAGGGAGTCTCAGGATAGGAAAGGAAAACTAAAAGGGAATTTCCCAGTTTGTCTAAACAAAGCTTCTTAAACTGTGGGCTCAAACCCTGTAACTGAATGTGGGAGTCACAAAATTATGTATTACCAATAAATGTTTAATTTATATACCTACTTTATATACCTATATACCCAGAGTCGAATAAAAATTTCTTAGGTGAAAAGGAGTTTTTCATGAAAAAACTTTAAGAAATCCTGATCTAAGAGATTTAAGTGTAAGGAATATGAACCTCAGGGCATATTACTGTATATTGAAGGACTAAGAATAGAAATTGTAATTCCAGTGAAAATGGAAACTCTCAAATAAGGAAATTTCCTTTAAGAATGCATATAAGATACATTCTCTACAATTTATAATCTGAGATAGTTGCCTGGGGCACTGAGATTTACTAAGTGATTTTTATGCAACATCATACTTCAGATCTGTGTCAGAGGAAAGACTTGAACTCTTTTTCTGCCTTTGTGATTAGTTTTCTAATCATTATGTCACTGACTCTCCTATATTAAAGGAACTCCCAGAATTGTCCCTTCCTGGCAGGAAAGCTAATGGGAGGGACCCGAGCTTTACAAGTCCCTGAATCATCCAGTCCTGTGGCATTTCATCTTCACATGGCGAAATCCGAACTCAATCTTTCAGGTAATAAGTTGATCTTTAACTATTAAAACTCTAGTGAGTTCTGTAGAGCCCTTCCCACTCTGGCCCTTGATACTTTTCACTTGGGGTAGTTATTTTAACTTTCAGTCCTAAATTCTCTTCCTCCCTGCATTCTTTCTCTACCCTTAAGGAAGTCAAGAACTATGATATCCATTATTCATATGAAGTTATGCAAAACATTTTCCCATATTAGCCATACTGTGGGGAGGAAACAAAAATGAAGTGGGGGGAAAAATGTGTTTTAATTTGCACTCAGGAGTTCATAAATCCCTGATACCTTAACACACTGAACTTTCTCCCGAGAGGGCCAGCGAGAGAAACATCGGGGCCACCGAGCTTTCTCACACCACCGGTTGAGGATCTCCACCACTGGAATCAGCTCTACCTCCACCTGAAATTCTGATGTCTCCACAGCCAATCGTACAATGGGGCCAACACCTTCTATTACTTTGACTTCATCTGTTGGGAAATCCCAGAGCAATTTGTTAAAAAAGAGAAAATCTTGCTTAAGGCCAGATACCAGAGAGAGAAAAAACAAGCACCAATATTCCTGACAATAGTTGTAGCAATTTTTATGTATTAGCAATAGGGAAGGGCATTTAGGGGTGAGACATAAATGACAAGAGAAATTCAGCAGCCAGGTAAATATTGCCTTTAATATTACCCAAAGAGCTTTATTGTGTGCAAGCTTTTAGAGTAGTGATTCTTAATTTGGAGGTCATGAACTTGTTTTGTAATTTTTAAAAATATATTTTGCTAACTGTATTTCAATATAATTGATTCCTGTTGCAATCCTACACCTTCTTTTTTATGCATTTAAAAACTTTATTCTGTGAATAATAGAACAACAAAACAAAACAAAATCAAGGAAGCAAAGAAAAGCTGGCTAGCTTTGAAAACAATATATAGTACTTAATACATAGGTTTTCTTGAAATGGACATTTATTGTTTTATGTTTAAAAAAACTCTTATGTTCTACTTGATATATGGAATTTTTAAACTTTTTTTCATTTTGTACTTAAGTTTATAATTTAAAAAATACTAAAACCCCACATTATTCTGAAAGGGGATTTAGAGATTTCACCAAACCACCAAAGGGTTCCATGACATAAAAAAAAAAGCTTAAGAATCTTTGCTTGGTTGATACTTTGTAGTAATTGAAAGTGTTGCATTTCAAGGAAGTAGAGTCATCTGTAAAATGCGGATAATAGCGTCTCCCTCTAAGGGTTGATTAAATGAAATAACTTATATAAAATATTTTGCAAACATTAAAGCACTAAAAAAAATTTCTAACTAGCTATTAAATAACTTGAGAGCCCAATCACTGCCAGTCTATTAATGCCATACATCCTCATGGCAGTAACAGGGAGATGTTTTCTTGCCTTAGCAAGGTAAATTTCTCCTCCTTTGGAATAGGAAGGTGAAGAATTGATGTGAATGCTTCATCCTTCACTTCCTTCCCAGAGAGCCCATATAGGACATTAGGAGGATGAAATGTCTTTTAGAATGAAGCCAGTTCTCTGAAGCTTTGGCCCTCCTAATTACTGGGATTTAGTTCTATATCCTGGACCATACTAGGATTTTTAAAAATAATTATTACACCATCTATGTAGCATCTCTATCACATTTGTAATCATTGCCTTTTTTCCCCCCTGATTATAGCAATGTAAAATCCACATGACATAGTAAAAGGGAAGGAAGAACGACTACAAAAAATTACTGTCTCATTTTCTAGCTAAGGAAAGAGGCAAAGCAATCATGATTATATTTAGATCTAGAAGTGATTCAAAGGCCATAGAGTTAAATCTCCTAATTTTATATAAGAGCAAAGTAAGATCAGGAGATATGAAGAAGCTTGTCCAAGGTCACATAAATATTAAATATTAAATGATAAAGCAGAGAAATTCAAATCTAGGTAATCTGACTCCAAATCTTTCCAGACGCTCCAATTCTTTATCTGCCATCTTTGCTCAGGCTATTTCCTACATCTGGAATATTCCTTCCTCATTCCTACTTTTTAGAATCTGTAGTATTCTTCAATGCTCAAATCAAGCATCACCTCACACACGAAGCCCTTCTTGCTCATCCCCACATCATAGTGCCTTCCTCCTCCAAGTACAATTGCCTTGTATATTTTTATATACTTCTTTATGTATGTGTTGTCTCTCCTGATAGAATATATAAGGCCCTTTAGGATCATCATATTCTGTTTGATATCCTCAGCAACCAATACAGTGGCTAGCATGTCAAGTCAACTGTGCTATGCTTTGGTGATACAAAGGACAAAACAAAACAAAAAATAACCCTCCCTCCCCCCCTCCCAAAACAAAAAAAAAACCAGAACCAAAACCAAATAAAAAACAAGGAACTTAAGAGTCTAATGGGGATTCAGCATGCTAATAACTATGTACAAACAATAGTTGAGCAATAGTGGAAATAAGTAACAGAGGGAAAGAACTCACATTAAAGGGGGATCAGGAAAGATTTCCTTAAGATGAGGTTTTAACTGAAACTTGAAGGACACACGGGAAGTCAGGAAGTATTAATGAGGAGGTAGAGCATTCCAGGAAGGGAGGATAAAATTCATGAGTCAAGAAATGGAGAGAAACAAGGAAGCCATTGTCAATGGACTGCAGCAAAGGAATGAAAAGACTGGAAAGGTAGGAAAAGGTCAAATCATGAAGGGCTTAAAAAGCCAATGAGGATTTTATACTTGACCAGAGAAGATAATAAGGATTCTTTGGAGTTGCCTGAATGGGAGTAGGGTGTAGTGGAAAGGCAATTTGATTTTTGCTTTAGACAGAGCAAGACTGCTAAGTGGAATTACAGGTGCTTAATAAATATTTGTGGGTTGATGGATTTTCACCATACCATAATAAATGATTCTGATAATTAAGTTGATTCCAAACTCCTAAATCCTACTTTGTTCTCTCCTGCGTTTAAAGATATAATACACTCTGTCTTCTTCACATAAAGATTACCTTTTCTTGAATCAGTGTCTATCACTTCATCTTCCATGGAAAAGTCAAAATGACAAATTTGACAAATATTAACATAATATTCATATAATATGATCACACCTATGTACATTAGAAAGGCAGCCTGACGTGGTAGGTAAAGTAGGTAATTTTCTGAGAAGCTCTGGATGAATCTTATCTTGCTTTGACTATGGAGGTTCACTCTATTTTTGCCACAAATTCTTTACTGCAGAGTAACTTAGGAGCACTCGGTTGGACATAACAGCATCTGGCGATTTAACAAAGACTGGGGGATTGCTATTGATTTTTTAAGGGATGGAGGGTTGGGAGAGTAGTTCTCATTTTGGAATCTTGTAACCTTGATCATCTCTCCCTCAAATTAGAGGTCTGTAATTGACTTTCATTTAATCATTATTTGCTAGCTTTGTTTCATCTCCCTGTCAAGCCCCAAACCAATTCAATTCAAAAGCAAATACTGATTAAATGACTTTTAGATGCCAGCCACTGTTAGATACTGGATATGTAAAGTCAAAAAGCCAGTTCCAGAATTCAAATTTAATTTCTACTGGGGCAGAGAAGTAATTTGAGAAGAGAGCACTAGTGGAACCAGGGAAGGTGTCACCAAAAAAAGAATTAGCCTCTTGTAAAAAATATCAACTGAGAATGAATTTAGAAAGATAAAAGTTTTCAAAGGAAGAAATGAGGGGGGACAGAAAGGATTACAAGTTTAAAATTAGAATAGTTAACAGAGACTTTCTGATTGTATTTATACAACTGGTATTTTGAAAGGTTTATAACTATTTATTTTGCTCATTGGCTTCATTTTACAGAGGAGGAAACTGAGCTCCAGGTTGGCTTGCTCAAAGTCACAGAGTAGTAATTATCAAAGGCAGGATTTGAATCCAGAGTCCTCTGAATGCCAAATCAGTGCTTTCCCCGTTGTACCAGAGAGTTCACTACAGAAGCAAGGAATCACATATAAAATATAGGAGAAATGTGGAAGACAGGATATTAAAATGGGCAAAGACCTAAATGCCCAATTTAGCTGTGATAGAATTGGTGAATGGTAGTAATAGAAAGGATGTCTGGAAAGCTGGGGAGGAGACAGTGGGTCTTAAACAAAATGTTAAAGAGTTTGTACTTAGAAGTAATGGGAAACAAAGTTTCTTGAGCAAGGTATGGACATAAGAGATATATGTCCCGGGAAGATAACTTTGGCATCTTTATGGAGTGGATTAAAAAGGGAAGACGGACCATTGAAGAGACTATTGTAGTAGTCTAGAATAGAGGGAAGGAAAATTAATTATTATGATGGAATATGAGTGGCGAAAGGGCGGCAGACCCAAGAAATGTTATAGAGGTAGAATACACATGACTTGATTGAATAATTGTTAGATATCATAAGGGGGAGAATTAATCAAGGATGACTCCTATATTATAAACTCAAGTGACTAAAATAAGTGTGGTTACATAATAGAAAATCCAGGTCATCTCTTCTCCAGACCAAGCATCCTCAGCTACTTCAACAGTTCCTCATACAGCATGGTTTTGGGTAGCTTTAAGGGACTGGGTAGATAATAAGATGAGTTCTTTTGGACATATTGAGTTTGAGATATTCATCAAACATTTTTCAGTTCAAGACTATAATTAATAGAGAGCACTAGACACAGAAACTTAGGAGTCTGCATTGAGAATTATTAAATTCAGTAAAGATGATAACATTAAGAGAGGGAATAGAGAAAAAGAAGAGAATAGGGCCTAGAATAGAACCCTCAGGAATATCCACATTAAGGAGAAGTTGAGTAGACACCTGACCCACCAAGTACATATATTTTTTTACAAGCTATATCCATAGAATTTTTTCTAAGAAGGGTTCAAAACAATAATAGCTAGTCTCACTTCTCACATTTCAAAATTCTATCACAAGCACATGTCTTAAAATTCCTTTAAAACTTACAAAACACTTTTTTCACAGTAAACCTATAACGTAGGTTTTTCAAGTATTATCAGCCTCAGATTCCAAACAAAGACTTGTTGTAGAGATATGAAATACTTTGTGGATCAAGTAGCTAGCAAGAGTTAGAGTTGGGAATTGAACCAGGAGTTGAGTCCAAATCCTGTGCCCTTTTAAACCAAGGTAAGCTGATTAATTAACTTCCTTCTAAACTCTTTTTTCCATGAATGGTCACTCACAACTCAAGGCTTCTTCACTTGGTAAGTTTCATCTAAATAGTTTTAAGCCAAGTTCTAGTGGGGATTATAGGACTTTTGTTCTTTGTTAAAGAATCATAAACTATCAGGTTGGAAGGAGGACTTGAAGGAAGAATGATAAACCAATATTCATGAAAACCTTCATTTGAATGTCTGATATTTCTGTGGGAGAGAAGCTAAGTGCTTCTGTTGGATAGAGTGAAAGGTTTAAAGTCAGAAGTTGATCTTTCTAAGTTCAAATCTGGCCTCAGATACTTACTAGCTACATATTCCTGTTTGCCTCAATTTTCTCATCTGTAAAATAAGCTAAAGAAGGAAATGGCAAAGTACTCCCAAAACAAAACAAAAGCCTAAACCCCAAACCAAATGGACACAACTAAAAAACAACATTTCTGTGAGAATCTCTGAACATCTGAAGCTCTAGGAGCTTAATTCAGGTCTCTATAATAAAGCAAATAATTTTTGAGGATTGAATAACTAAAAAGTCAAAGTGCTAGAGACTTGCCTCTTCATATAAGGTCAAAGCATTTTAGATATGGAAGGTAATTTGGAGATCCAGCATTTGGATGAATACTTCTGGTGATGGGGGACTTATGCACTATAATGGTATTCTATTACAGTTTTTAACAGCTCTAATTATTAGGAGTTCTTCTTTATAAAAACATAAATCTACATCCTTATAACTTTCTACCCACTGGCCCTAGTTCTGCACTCTGAAGCCCTGAAAAACATGCCTAATCTGTCTTACCCATAGGATGCTTCACATATCTGAAAGCATTTCTCCTTCATTACCCTCAAGTCCAGGGCATCATCCCTTGCTCCATTGTTCCTCATAAGACATGGTTTTGAATCTCCTCAAGCATTCCATCTTGTTATAGCTCTTCTTGAAATGTGGTTCCCCAGTCCAACCTATTCATTCACTCATCTCAGAAAGTTTTGTCTTTTAATAGATTAGTCCTTATCTTTTCATAAGTAAGAAAAGGGACTAAAACTGCAAAAGACAAGAGAAACACCTATGGCCTAAAAGGGATTGTGTAAATAGGAAACATTCCTTTATCAATTTAGGCAGTAAAAAGGATATTCATTATTCTTATCACATAATTAACTAGATATGAATAGCACTTAAGACTAAATTATTGACTGATATCATCTAACAATTTTGATTTATTTTAAAAGCCTTGGCAAGATTTACTATTTTATTATATATATATCACAAACACACACACACATATACACACAAACATACAAATTTATATATATGTATGTATGGATGTATGTATGAGGCTTCTGAGTTTTTGTTATTATCCATGACACGCTAGAATAATGGAAAGGGCACCAGATTTGGAGTCAGGAGAAATTTTTATCCTATTGAAAATTACAACTTATTTGGACCTCAGTTTCCTCATCTATAAAATAAGTTTAAAGCACTAAGTTCATCCATTCATCTGTGGAATCTTTGAAACTCTCACTCTTGAGTTTCAGTGACTAAATGGGGAAAAAAAATTCCATTTAGTCCATTGTATCTACCTGAACTCCATCCATGTTTCATTTTCAAATCTCATCCAGCCATCTTTCCCTAGACTACACTGCCATATGGCTCCACTTGCACATACCCCATGTTCATTCACTTCCCACCTTTTGTTTGGAGCACAGTAATCAATCCATAGAATTCTTCCTTCCAAGAAAGGACTGGTCAACTGATGACCCTTTAGAGCAACTCTCCATATCTCTGTGATCACTAGCTTTAGAGGCAGAGAGGAACTAGATTCAAAGCCGGGTTCTATTACCACTTGTTTGAGCTTGGACTATAATAACTAATATATTTTTGTATAATATTATTTGCAAAGCACTTTATATTTATGTCTTATTTGAGCCTCACAACAATCCTATAAGATTCTTGCTATTATTTTTCCCATTCTATAAGTGAGGAAACTAGAACTGAGAACAGTTAAGTGACTTGCTCAGGATCACCTAGATCATAAGGAGAGATCTAAAGTCAGTTTTCCTGACTCAAAGTGGGGCTCTTTGTCCACTCTGCACCATTACCCCCTCTTGTTCATTAAACTTAATTAACTCATTAACTTACTAAACTTGTTATAAAAAAAACTCTTAGTCTCTATTTCCTCATCAATAAAATGAATACATTACACTAGTGACTTCTAAAGTTATTTGAATCTCCAAAATCTCTAATTCCAAAGTCAAATTTCATGAATTTCTTTTGTATGCTCCTAGACTCACTAGAGAGATTGCAGGTTTTAACTGATTCTTCTACATGTTTCAGGAACACTTCAGCAACCTTAGCTGGAATGATGTCTCCTTCCATAGTTACATCTGTTTCATGCCACTGTCTCAGAGTCTTCAAAAACTGATCTATCTCCAGCCATTGGTACATTTCTTCAGGATCTCGAATTGGAGAGAAGAGCTTAGATCCACTCACAGAATAATACCGCCAATGTCGAGTCTGGCTCTTTTTATACCCAAGCAATCCTTTAATTGGGACTGTGATGACAAACTGGGTGGGTGCCAAAATCTAGGCAAAGTCAGAGAGAAAAAGAGGAAAGACAATTAAGAAACAGGAAACTTAGTGTTTTTGTAATAATAATAATAATAGCTAACATTTATATAGTGCCGTTTGGTTTACAAAGTGCTTTACAAATATCTTCTTAAATTCTTCCAATCATTCTGGGAGAGAAGGAAATACATTATTATTCCCATTTTAAAGATGTAGAAACTGAGTCTGATGGATTTACAAAGTGCTTTGCAAATATTTTATTATATTCTTCCAACTACTCTGGGAGGGAAGGAAATATATTATTATCCCCATTTTACAGATGTAGAACTGAGTCCGATGGATATTCAGTGACTTGCTAAGGGTTACATTGTCAGGAAGCATCCAAGGTGGGAGATCTTCCCTGACTCTAGGACCATCTTTCTGTCCACTATGCCACTTAGCTGCTTAAAAGACTTAATCATGTATATGTGGTATCCCCCTAATAAGCTCCTGGAAGGTAGAAGTGGAAGGTACCACTACCATCTTTGTAAGTCCTGTGCCTAGTACAGTGTCTAGCAAATAACAAGTGCTTAATAAATATTTGTTGAATTTACTTGAACTGAATTCACTGGCCTCAAATGGAAAAGAACTTTTCTAGTAAACAAATAGCAAGAAAGAAGCAAATAATATCATGGTTAATCAATTTAATCAGATTTTTATTTAAATTTAAATCAATTTAAAAGAAATTTGGTTTATTGCCTTCCAATGCAGATTCGGGATTTCTCCTTCTTGTATCACATAGTAGTGTTTGTACCACTCTGATGCACTTAGTGCATTATTTTGAATTATGATAGCTTAAGGATTCCTCTAGACTATAAATGTCCAGAAGGCAGTATTTTATCATTTATCTTTGCATTGTTCTCAGGACCCAGTACAATGCTCTGCTTAATAAATGCTGGTTTGAGTTGGCATGTATTAGGAAGATTGACCTGAACATTTTGAGACAAGAGGGACTAACAATGGAAATGGGCTCTCATCCTTTACTTTTCTCCCAGGGTTTAGATGAGACCTGTCTTGCAACACAGTTTGACAAGAGTCAAAGGGAGAACAATAGTCACAGGATACACATTTTAGTTAAACCTTTTATAAGAAACATAACATTGAGCTTCAATACAATGTAACCTGCTTACTTTAGTATTAATTCATTTCAATGCATACCATTTCCTAAAAGAGGGAATATGGCAGCTGGTCAAATCAGAAATCAGAAAGGCTAGGTTCAAGAACTTATGCACATCTACACATTTGACTATTTGACCAAGGGAATTTTAGTGTCCCAATGAATCTATCTATTTATCCATCTATCCGTCTACCTATCTATCTGTCTGTTTATTCATTCATTCATTCATTTATTCATTCATTTATTTATTTTTGCTGAGGCAATTGGGGTTAAATGACTTGCCCACGGTCATACACCTAGGAAGTGTTAAGTGTCTGAGGCCAGATTTGAACTCAGGTCTTCTTGACTTCAGGGCTAGTTTCTATCCATTGTGCCATCCCAATGAATTTATAAGTCATAAAGTGATAACCTTAAAGAGGTAGTATATAGAGCACTGGACTTAGGAGTCAGGAAAAACTTGGTTCACATATTATTTCAAATATTTAGTAGCTATATAATTCTGGGCACATCACTGGGCTTCAGTTTTTTAATGTGCAAAAAGAAGGGATTGGACTAAGGAAGCTATTGATAAGAGGAATGTTTCCATAGATATAAAATATTTATCATGGTACTTTTTGTGATAATAAAGAATTGGAAACAAAGTGGATGCCCATTGATGGGGAATGGTCAGACTAATTGAAGTACATGAATATAATGGAGTATTACTGTGTTAAAAGAAATTACAGAGAAGCAGGGAAAGATCTGTATAAATTGATGTAGCGTGAAGTAAGTAGAGTCAAGAAACAAGACATAGTAACTATAGTGATGCCAATGGAAAGACACATCAAAAAATCAAACATGAATAGAACAAAGTTATAATGATCAAGCAAGACTTGAATGAACAGATAAAAGAAGATACCCCTATTCACCCGGACCTGCTGCTTCCTGGAGATGGGAGGTCCATAGGTGTTAAAAATTGCACCTATTTTTGGACCTTTTCACTGTATTTAGCAGTGGTACTGATTTTTTTTCCATCTAAAAACTAAAGCTTGTTAAATAGGATGGCTCTTTAGGAGAAAGAGAGGGAAGGATGCTTGGGATGACTGTGGTTACATAAAAAAATTACAAGACATCAATAAAAACATTTTAAAAGGAGTGATGGTGAACTTAATGGTTCTAAGGCCTCTTCCAGGTTAAAATGTGTGTTTTTATTATCCTTTTATTAGTACAACAGTTTCTTCTCTACATTGATAGAGAAATGTGCTCATGAGGCTCTCCATCCAGAAAAAAAAAGTATCATAACACTTTCCCTCTTTAAATCTGCATTGATTCTTTACTTATTCATTCTCCTTCACTTTCCTTCATGTGATTGAAGAGGAGGAAAAGGAGGAGGAGGAAAAAGAAGAGGAGGAGGAAAAGGAGGAGGAAGACGAGGAGAAGGAGAAGGAGCAGGAGCAGGAAAAGAAAAAGAAACTACTTAAATATCCAGAAAAAAAATTGCCTTTTCAAGGGATCTGTATGTGCATGAATGTTTGTGGCAGCCCTCTTTGTAATGGCCAGAAACTGGAAAGTGAGTGGATGCCCATCAGTTGGAGAATGGCTGAATAAATTGTGGTATATGAATATTATGGAATATTATTATTCCGTAAGAAATGACCAACAGGATGATTTCAAAGGCCTGGAGAGACTTACACGAACTGATGCTGAGTGAAATGAGCAGGGCCAGGAGATCATTATATACTTCAACAACAACACTATATGATGATCAATTCTGATGGACTTGGCCATCTTTAGCAGTAAGATGAACCAAATCAGTTCCAATGGAGCAGTAATGAACTGAACCAGCTACACCCAGCGAAAGAACTCTGGGGGATGACTAAGAACCATTACATTGAATTCCCAATCCCTATATTTTTGCCCACTGAATTTTTGATTTCCTACACAGCCTAATTGTACAATATTTCAGAGTCCGATTCTTTTTGTACAGCAAAATAACGATTTGGTCATGTATACTTATTGTGTATCTAATTTATATTTTAATATATTTAACATCTACTGGTCATCCTGCCATCTTGGGGAGGGGATGGGGGGAAGGAGGGGAAAAATTGGAACAAGAGGTTTGACAATTGTCAATGCTGTAAAATTATCCATACATATAACTTGTAAATAAAAAGCTATTAAAAAAATCATTGTAAAAAAAAATTGCCCTTTCAAAAAAGTCTCTTATATCCTGGGCCAACAGGCAATGGGCAGGCAAGTAAAATCCCGAAATGCAGTGTGAGAGTTTAATGGAGCCTATCATTCCAAGTGCCAGACAACTGGCACTTTGGCCATCCTCCTCATCCTTCTCTCATCTAAACTTGGACTCTGCCCCTGGGACTTCCTACCATAATGGGAAGTACAGTATAGGAGAATATGAGACATCATAGCCAAGGTGCGTGCCTTGAGAAAACAAGCCCAACAAGAAAAGAGTCCAACACATGTCTCCAAAGGAATCCCCATTATAATATACTCAATAAGAAAAATTCTTTCTTTGATTGAAGACCTCTAGTGAGGAATCCACTATCTCCCAAGGCAACCCTTACAGTTCTAGCAAGTGACATGATGAGCCAGAATAGTGAGCCAATGGCATTTCAATATATATATATATATATATATATATATATATATACACATGTATAAAACTGATATATATATATATAATATATATATATATATATACACATGTATAAAACTGATATATATATTTTTTTTTTTCTTTTTTGAGGCAATAGAGGTTAAGTGGATTGCTCAAGGTCACAGAATTAGGTAAGTGTCTGAGGTCACATTTGAACCCAGATTCTCTTGCCTCCAGGGCTGTTGCCCTATCCATTGTGATCTTTTTTTTTTTTTTTCTTTTCTTTTCTTTTTAACCTTTTTTTTTTTCTTAAACTAGCACTGATTTCAGGACATGTAGAAGTGCCTGATCCTTAGAGTAAGGGAAAGAAAAAAAAAGTTAGTCCTAGGGACAATAACTTTGTATTTTGAGATTATTTTGAATTTAATGAGGAAAAAAAATTCTATCAACTCGAAGTACTCATGATTTCCCATGAAAAGTATTTGAGCAGCTTAAATGGTAGAATGTCTAAGAGAATGGTAGAATAGTCTAAACAAAAGAATAAGTTGATTGGCAGAATAAGAAGTGACCGAAAGGAACAATGGGCTGATGTTCAGATAGATTGAAGCCAAGTTTAAATGTGTGTTTCAGATCGAGATGACCCAATAGTTAGTTTTGTTTATTTTCTTAACTATTGGGTCATCTGGCTCTGAAACAAGGAAGTCCCAATCATGGTATTTCATTTAGCTTTGAATGGGAAATCAAGAGGACCTGTCTCTCTAAGTTTTGCATGCTAGATACAGCATAGATGTTCATGAGATACTTGAATTGACTGAAACCTAAGATGAAATAAGATAATTTTGAATAGCCAATGGCCATTCATTGATCAGGATAGGGCCTAGACCTACTATTATCCTGATACCAGAGTGACTATAAACTTAGTGTGTGGAACATTAGCATACTCCACTTCCCTCTCTATGCCTTTTGCCTTGGGCTTAGCTAGGTTCAGAATATTTAGAGATTTACATATTAATTTTGGAAGCACTGATAATTTCTCATTTCATACTGTAGACTTCAAGTATCTTTTCTCCTTTTTTTCTTCTCCTTTCTTAATAAGCAAACCCTAAAACTGTTGCTATTCCCATTCCTCCGTAACATCACCAAAGGAGAGGACTAGTCTCTGACCCCCCACACACATACCAAAAAAGCTCTGATAAAGTAGGAGACTCTCAGTCTACAGAGCTCCATCTCTGATGAGGGCCCAGGTCTCCCTCCATGCAAAGGGCTCTGCAGGGGTGAGATGCTCTCTCTACTGAATTCCATTTAGAATGTGCCCTTACATAACAAAACAAAGCAAGACTTTCCACAAGAGTATCTGGTAGAGATAAAATAAAAGAACTGGGAATAAAGATTCTTGCTCACACTCCACCCTTAAAATGTCTACGTTTTCCATCCACTCTGCTGCTAATTGTATCCATGGTGCTCAAGCAAAAATATGCTTATTAAATGCCTTTTCATCTCTCCATTTCTGGCCTAACCCAGTAAACTCCATGATGATAGTTATGTACTTGTGGTTTTATATATATATATATATATATATATATATATATATATATATATATATATATATATAACCACAAGTACATAATGGGTACCAAATATTTGATTTTAATAAAGACAGGGTAAAGAAGACATATTCATCATCTTTAACATCCTAAACTCTTTCAGCAATCACTTATTAAGTTTATACCTCTGTATTAGCCAGTAGAGATACAAAATCCAAAAGAAAACCATTTCTGCTGGCAAGGAGCTAAGTTTGGCTAAGGAGATGACATGTACATATAGAGTTAACTATAAGCAAATATAAGGAAATCTGGGGGAAGGCGATATCAGGGGGAAGGCAATATCAGCAGCCAGCAGCATCAGAGAAGCCCTCATTTTAGAAGATGTTACTTGAGCAGAGCCTTGAAGGACACGAGACTTTAAAATGATAGAGAAGGGGAAGTGAATTCCAGATATGGGGGATAGATAATGATGAAATATCTTGTATGTAGAATAGCAAAGAGGATGGTATCTTCGGATTGCAGATTATATGAAGGGGAAATAATGTATAATAAGGCAAGAAAAGTTGGGACCAGATTGTGAAGGGTCCTATGTGCCAGAGAGAGGAATTTTTAGGAAGTCACAATTCAGTAAATACAAGCATATTGAAATTTGCCTTTTGAAATGCTTAGCTTTGAATACACATAGTTAACCTATATCAGATTGCTACTGTTTTGGGGAAGGAAGAGGTAAGAAAGGGAGAGAAAAAATTTTGGAACACAAAGTCTTACAAAAATGAATGTTGAAAAATATTTTTATATGTATTTGAAAAAAATAAAATACTATTGAGAAGGAAAAAAAAAAAAAAAAGAAATCCTTACCTTTCTTCTAGTCTACACAAAGATTCCACTTTCTTGATGAATACCCAAATCACAAAGGCCAGTGAATGCAACAATACCCCTCCTTTATTCCCAACAATTAGTTACTCAACTTTACAATGAAGGCCTCTACCATCCATTACCTCCTGATACTGTTCATTTCCCTGTTGGAAAGTTCTGACTGTTAGAAAGCTTTTCCTTACAGAAAACCAAAACTTGACCCTTTGTAACTTGTACTCATTGGTCCAAGTTCTCCCCCCTTCTGAGTCAAATACATTAAATCTAATTTTTCTTTCCTGTGACCATCCTTCCAATACTCGGAAGACAGTTTTCATGTTTTTGGTTTTTCCCCCCTGTCTCCCCACCCCTCTTCTTTTCTCCTGGCTAAGTATATAACTAGTGCCTTTCATTGACCATCATGTGAAAATTTCCCCTTCTTTTTCAGCTAATGTTATTTCTCCAGGTCATTTTGCAGATGAGGAAATTGAGACAAAGGGGCTTAGGTGACTTACCCAGAGTCACAAAGTCTGTGAGTGTTTGAAGCCTGATTTAAACTCAGGAAAGAGGAATCTTCCTTAACTCCAGGCTTGGCACTCTACCTACTTTGCTATCTAGCTTCCCAAAAATAAATGAAATATTAAATGACTTGCCCAAGGTAACAGAGCTAGTATCTAAGGCCAGATACAGCTCTATCTAAGCTTCAAGGTAATACTGAAAATAATCAGGAGAGAGATAGAAAGCACTAGAATTGAGGGGGATTAGAACTTACTGTTCAGTGATGGGATTTTAGTTGGGATTTGTAGGAAGCCAGAGAAGCCAGGAGATAAAGATCAAGAGGGAGAGGGGGTTGGAGGCTTGAAGTATAGTAAAAGAAAATATCTAGAGCTGAGAGTTAGAATATCTTATTCAGAGAATAGTCAGGAGGTCAAAGTCATTGGATCAAAAGAATATATGACTGGAAGTAAGGTTTAAGAAAGGTAAGGAGTGGGGATCACATTAGGAAGGGTTTTGATCATTAAACAGAGGATTTTATATTTGATTCTAATATGATAGAAAGCCACTAGACTAGAAAGGGACCCCCAAGATCCTCTAGTCTAGCTATGTGCACCTCGGATACAATGAGGTCCCTTTAGGCCAGGAGTAGAGAACTTTTTTTTTTTTTTTTTTTGTCAAGGGCCATGTGGATTTTTATGATATCATTCATGGGCCAAACAAAATTATCGACTTAACAAAACTCAAACAGTGGGAGGTTATTGTATTTAGCTTTCAGCTCATCACCACCTATAGTTGCCTTAGCAAATGATTTGGTGGGCCTTGTTCCCCACCATATTACTGATTCAGACCACCACTAATAACACAATCTGTGTTGTAGGTATATATAACATAAAATAGTATTTTTATTTATTTTGTTCAACATTATATTCTAATATCATTTGGAGAGCTTGGGACTTTTGCCAGTCACATGTCAACCTGTGTATTTAACGCTTCTGCAATATAGTACAATAATTTTCTCTACTATATTATCCTAAAGGTATCATCTAGAATCTGCAGAAATTCCTTCAGGTGACAAAGTCCTAAGCTCTGATTCTTGGGATTTTTCCCCTCATATGTTGGTGTATTTCCCTGAAATTTTTACCCATTTCTGCCTGTTCTTCACTCCAGGACCAAGCAAAAATTTTTAAATTATAAAGTTTCTGAGTAGACATTAAATCTAAAGCCAGTCACCGTCTCTTACCCTTATGTTCTCATTGTGATAGAGTGATCTAGGAACAGCTTGGAATCTGATATCTCTGTAGCTAATTTCTTGGGTTAACTGATGGACGATCTCCTGCACTTCTTCCACAAGTTTGGAGAGTAGACGTTTTCTGGGTTCCACCTATGTTGGAAAGACAGGCAAAAACTGTTTTTGATGACTTAAGATCAGCTCTCTCATCATTCCAAAATTTCTAATCTGAATCCTCCCACAAGGGAAAATATTATTCCTAAATACCTGCCCTAGAGAGACTCGCAGGAGTGAAAATCATTGATTCTGGCAAATCTTTTTGTCCCTATTATAAATAGAGTAGTAATATATTATACTGATTAATTTTACAATATAATATATTACTATGGAATGCTTCATGAATTTTCATGTCATCCTTGCACAGGGGCCACACTAATTTTCTCTGTAATGTTCGAGTTTGTACTGGATTATTGTACTGCCAATTGTCCTGATCTGGATCTGGCCACTAGATCCAGATGGTTCAGGAGGAAAAAATGAGACTGATGATTTTGCACACACACAGCTCTTCCTCCTTCAAATCCAATTCACTTGCATATCATAGCATCACATCCTCTTGGAGAATAAAGAACAAAACAACAACGTGATGTATTATATTACATAATAGGGTGTATTAGTATTATAATAAACTCATTTGATTGTCACAACAACCCTGAGTGGCAAATGCTATTATTTTCCCCATTTTCAGGAGAGAAAACTGAGGTATGTGGCAGCGAGGTGGCACAATGGATAGAGCATCAGTCAGGAGGAAGAGAGAGACAGAGAGACAGAGACAGAGAGACAGAAGGAGAGAGACAGAAACAGAGAGAGAGAGAGACAGAGAGAGAGAGACAGAGACAGAGACAGAGAGACAGAGACAGAGAAACAGAGACAGAGAGACAGACAGAGACAGAGAGAGAGACAGAGACAGAGAGAGACAGAGAGACAGAGGAAGAGAGACAGAGAGAGAGAGAGACAGAGAGAGAGACAGAGAGAGGCAGAGACAGAGACAGAGATACAGAGACAGACAAATAGACAGACAGAAACAGAGAGAGACAGAGAGATAGACAGGAAGAGAGACAGACAGACAGACAGACAGACAGACAGAGACAGAGAGAGAGAGACAGGAAGAGAAAGAGAGAGACAGAGACAGAGACAGAGATAGAGATCTGGAAGTCATTTGAATGGAGACGATAATGGCAGATAACTGATGAAGTCTTCAGTCAGAGAATGAGAGCCTTGGAATGAGCTGGAGTGGAATATGAACAATATTCCCACAAAGGAGGAGGGGTGATCAGCCAAATAGAAGGATAACCAAAAGTGATATTGCAAAAACCCAGAATTAAACATTATCCAGGAATAGAGGGAGGATCACAGGGTCAAATGTCAAAGAGAAGTCAAGAAGGAAGAGAACTGAGATAGTGGGAGTAGTCTGAGAGCTTGGGGAAACTTGAGAGTGGCAGAGAGATCAGAGCAGTCAGATTGGGGTTTTGGAAAGATGGGAAGGCACTGAGAATTGAAGGGACTAAAGGTCACAATAAGAACAAAGAATATTATTAGGAGGAGGCCTGAAAAACAGGAAAAATGAGGGGAAAACCATTGAGTAAAAATAACAGATTATAAGCTTTTAAAAGTATAATCTAAGAGATAAGATTAAAAAGATAGGGAGATAAGCACCTAGCTGAATTTTGGCTTCTCTTCCAGAATGAATGCTAAGGTCATGAGGTGTTCCCTTTGGCTATTTATCATGGGTCAAGGGTCCTAAAAATTCCTGTTCCTTCTCTGGCAAAGATGAGAGGAGGATGACAAAACTCCATCTACTCCAACCCTTACAAGAAAAAACAAGAGACTGAGAGAAGTAAAATGACTTTTCTGAATGTCAGATAGAATCATGTCTATTGACTCCCATGCTCTTTCCACTAAACAGAATCACATGACTTGGAGACAAAGTCTTAATAGGATATTTTTGTTCGATTGACATGGAAGATTTGTTCCATTAGGACAGCAGTGGGGTAGGGGAAAGACTGCCTGGTTTAGGACTGGTTTGTTTTTTGTGCTGATAAAAATATATCTACACAGGTAAATAGTGTGAATATATATACATATATAGTATGTATATGTATATATACATATATTTGTCTTTTGTATGTTGTTATTTAGTTATTTCAGTTGTAAATAACTCTTTGTGAACCCATTTGGGGTTTTCTTGGCAAAAATACTGGAGTAGTTTGCCTTTTCTTCTCCAGCACATTTTACAAACCTAGGCAAAAAGGGTTAAGTGACTTGTTCAGGGTCATATAGCTAGTAAGTGCTGAGGCTAATTCAGGAATTTGAGGATCAGGAATTCAGGAAGAGTCTGATTCCAAGTCCAAAGCTCTATCTATTACATCACCTAGCTGCCTCATTATATCTATAGAGAGAGATGTGTGCATGTATATATAATTTCCCTTCCAGAAAAGGGAAATTTTTTGTCTGTTCCACGTCTAAATGGAGATCCTTTTGAGCTCTCTTGGACTTCCGTTCCAAATCCAAATCTATGATTCTATGTTCCCTATATTTCTTCACCTGTATTTTATAAGTCTGGTCTTGTATTTTACTCATGTAGTCCAAACCCCCTCAAAATGAGGGGTTGGAAGTAGTAGTCCCTTGAAATGTCATATTTCATGAGTACTATACTCCTGTTTAGGTCAAATTATGAATATTTCAGGGTTGAAAAAGACAAACAGAAGTTAAGCGTGATATGAGAAGGTGGGGTGTGACGTGCTCCATAGCTGGAGTATGATTTGTTCTGAGGGAACCAGATCATGTAGAGTTTTGTCCAAACAAGAAAGAGCTTCCACAAGTAGAAACCTGCCGGCCAGCTGGCCCCCACAACCTTAGCCTTGCCTTGCAAAATGCAAAGATATCACGTTCTCTCTTCCCTCAAGCCATGTCAGCATATCTACCCCATAATAAAGTATTCAAAAAAACAAAAAACAAAAACCAAAAAACAAAAAACAAAAAAACCCTGTCTAATCAGATAAGAAAGCAGGAATCCCACTTGGACTTTGGAGCCTTTACAAACCAGTAGAGCTCTAGGGAGATGATTTTTCTCATTCTGTGTTCACTAAGTTAATTAATAAAGCAAGACTTACTTCTCTTAACAAGCTGCATAGATTCTGCAGAGATTTTAAAAAAAAGAACTAAAAATATTTCTTTAGAGAGGCAATAGGCATCGATTGTAGAAAGCAATAGGAGAAAAGGCTAAATATCTTATAGGTCCATGGAGCATAACTATACAGGATTATGAAGGAACTATTTGGTATTTCAATACTTTTCGTGTAAAATATTTATTTAACAAAACCATAACAAAGATAAGTTTTTAAAGATCTTATATGGGGCAACTTGATAACACAGTGGATAGAATACTAACCCTGGAGTCAGGAGGAGCTCCAATATGAGCTCCCATATTTAACATTTCCTAGCTATATGAGCCTAGGCAAGTCATTTAACTCCAATTGTTTTGCAAAAGAAAAGTATTTCACTTGGGGCAACTAGATGATGCAGCAGATAGAGCACTGGCACTTAAGTTCAAATGTGATCTCAAATATGTAATACTTTCTAGCTGGGTGATCCTGGGCAAGCCATTTATCCCAATTACCTTATCCACCCCCCAAATTAAATAATTTTAATGATCTCATATGACAAATGATATGTTTATATTTTATATTGTATACAATTAAAAGAATTTTTAAAAGTTTTTTTAAATTAAATAATTGAAAGGCAAATTTAAATTTAAAATATTTTTTAATTGCAAGATTCTAAAAATATTATATTATCAGTCAGATCCACTTATAAAAATATATCAACCAAAGGATCTATGAAACAGAAGGGAATAAGCCTAGAAGGATCTTAATCTGTTCCTGGCCAGAAGAAACCTGGTTTTAAGTCCTGCCTCTGATATTTATTATGTGATCAGAGGCTTGTCACAACATCTCCAGGATCTCAGTTTTTCTCATCTATAAAATGGGGATAATATTAAATATTACCTGTAGTACCTATTTCACGGAGTTGTAATGAGGATCAAATGAGATGTGTGAAATGTTTTCAAATTTTAAAGCTCTTCTCCTTTACCTTTTCCTCATTTTCATCATATTCATTAGTAGGGTGCTCTTTTCAATGACAGAGATTTCAACTACTCTGAATGTTGCCAAGATTGTAAACCAGTTAGTCTGCCCCTTAGACAAATGATGTGAAAGCCATAAACACTGACCCTGATTCAAAACTTCCAGTTTGATAGGAACTGCCAGATTTTGGAATCCAATGGCATAGAATCCAAAGCACCTTCACACCATACTAAAAAGACATGGTTTTAAAAGATCTTTGGGGAGGGTCTACACATGTAAACTAATGGCAGACTTAAAAGAGTCATAATACACACACAGAGATGTTTGTGGGTGTGTAGATGTGTCTATATAAAAATATAGACACACACATACATATATATATATACATATGTCAAACTCCACATTCATATAGAACATTTTTACCAAATTAATAACAATAATAATAATAGATCACATTTATATCGTGCTTTAAGATAAGCCTAAGTACCTTATATAAATTATCTCATTTGACCCTCATAACAGCAAGTGCTATTATTATAGCCATTTCACAGATGAAACGATGTGGCTCAGAAAGTAATATGAATTGCTCAGTGTTACACGGTTATACATCTGAAAGGGGATCCAAAGTCATATCTTTCTGTCTCCAAATCCCGTGCCCTATGTATTACACTTTGCCATCTCTCACTCATCATAAACCATGTTAATGCTAGGTAGGGACCCAAGAAGTAATCTAATTTTTTTTTTTCCAGATGAAGAGAGTCCATTATGCTAGATGAGTATTTTGATTGAAATTTATGAGAGGTCATGAGACATTAATTAAAAGCAACTTTAAAGAAAGATATTGCTTGGGATTCTAAATTTTTGTGGGCTCTACCCTCTCTTCAACAAGACACAGTATAGTCCTGGGAAATTATCCATATCTACATCTTCACCTGGATTCTTCTCCATCCTCTTCTTATCTCTAAAGATAAATGTTCCATTAATATGTACTGAATACTACATTTTCCTTGCAGGCATTGTCTTAAGTCCTGCAGAGAGCTAAAAAAATTACAATAGAGTAATTCTTATTTTCTAAGAATATAATCTAAAGGAGGAGACAAGATAAATTGGTAGTTGGGGACAGAAAGATTGTAAATTCCTAGAAGATAGAAACCATGTCTTTTTCAATAAGCATTCCCTAAAGGCCTGATAAATAGATATAAACCCAAATATTTAATAACACTTTCTTAGATGGAAACAGACGTAGTCATGGATTGAAGTGGAGATGGACACCTTCTTGGAAGATTATGGAAAATTTGAACAGGTAGGGCATAGAAATTTTTAGAGTAGCTGAGGACAAATGGTTCTAACCTTGGCAATCTCCATGGTGCAACTGAATCTTAAGCATAGTTCTAAAGGAGAGTAGGAATATGATTTAGTGAATGCAACAGGGTGATGTTCTAACTAGGAAGTATGAGACAAGGGACAAAATAATGAGCAAGGATAGGAGCTAAATAATTATTTACCATATTTATACACATACATATATGGATGAATGAATAATTGAAAGCAAGCAAATCTATTGAGTTAAAGCAGATCTTTTAATTACAAAATCAACGTTCCTTTCAAGAGATTGGGAAATGAATGGGAAATGGAGCATGAATTTTAATCTGTGGGACTATAGATCTTTTGAATGATTATGCCTTTAAATTCATCACAGTACTCACCCTGCTTAACTTTTTAAAAGAATGTCAGAAACAATTTTGCTTACCTAAAACTTTAAAAAGAATCCAAGAATGTAGATGGAAAAGGACTCTTTATTTGATAGATTAAGTTTTCTTAAAAGGAGGTAAAGGCACAAAGTTTTAAGAAAGGACAAAATACCTACAGTTAGCTCTGCCCCTCTAAAGACAAATTTGCTTACTGAATATGATTACTTTTACTAGCAGTGCCTTAAGTCAAGAAAAGGATTAGGGGGCAGTTAAGTGGTGCAGTGGATAGAGCACCAGCCCTGAAGTCAGGAGGATCTGAGTTCAAATTTAATGGCAGACACTTAACACTTCCTAGCTGTGTGACCCTGGGCAAGTTACTTAACTCCAATTGCCTCAGGAAAAAAAAAAAAAAAAAAGATTAAAAAGGTACATTTTCATTATCCTCACAGTGAGTAGCCACCTATTTAATTTTTTTTTCTTATTCTGCCTAAGAAATCTCTGGTGGCAAAATATAAAAATAATACTTATTAATTAATTAATCCAGATGGCTTTTTCGCCCCCAATATGTTTAATAAAAGTTCTTGGAAAGTCCTGAAACCACTCAAGATGCTTATTGGTTTTAACAGACCCAGTGCCCTTATTTTCTGAATGAAGCAAAGGATTTTATGTTTTCCCTCCAGGATTCAGTTTCATCATCTTTGAATGAGGGGTTTGAGTTACCTTAGTACAACTCTAACTAGTTGATGATAGTTAGCTCTTTGCCTAAGGGTACTAAATTTACCTGCAGACACTGACATGTATTACCTGGCCAACTAGAAAACCAAAAACCCTTCACCTCCAGTTAACTGAGATAATCAGTTTAATACAAAAGCTGTCAGATAGCTGGACTAGCTGTGAGCACCTTCTTTCTTTGTAAAGGTGAACAGTTCCACCCTGTCCAGGAATTGAGTTCTCTACTCCCATCTTTCCACCGCTCTCAAGTGGGCACTGGCCCTAGTTTGTTTCTGGCACAAGCCAAGAGCCGTTTTTTTTGACTTAGGGCACTTCTAGTAAAAGTAATCATACTCAGTAACAAATTTGTCTCCAGAGGGGCAGAGCTGACTGTAGGTACTTTGTGCCTTCACCTTCTGCTAAGAAAACTGAATCTATCAAATAAAAAGAATGATGTACAGACTGACCATAATTCGTAGTCACCGCAGAGTCAGTCTGAGATTTCTTACAATAAGTTCTGGGCTCCTTCAGGAAATGTGGCCAAATGAAACTGTCCTTCCTTGTACAGGACACACTGTACTAGGCGCTCTGTAAGACACACACACACACACAATCACACACTCACACACACACACACACACACACACACACGCGCGCGCATGGCAAGGATGTCTCAGCCTCTGGGGGAGTTCACCAGTTCAGTCAGGGAGACAAAATTGACTTGAGAAATGCCAGAACAATTACAAAGCAGCCTCTCAGTGAAATCTAAAAGGAGATTGTAAAATAGCATAATATGAAAGAGATGGAACCATCTAAAAGGAACCCAAAAAAGGGAGCAGTAATGGGATGCCTCTAGGTTATTTCCATTTGCAATGCATACACACGCATACACGAATATGTATACATATTTGGGAGTTTGTACTTTTTTTTCTCTTTTTGCAAGTTATCTTCCCCCATAGCGTGTAGTTTCATGAAATCAGAGACTCATTTTTTTTTCCTTTTCTTGTATCCTCAGTACTTAGCACAGTGCCCGGCACATTACTGATTAAACCTAAAAGGGTTCTTGAGAATCCTCTCCTTTAATACCACAAAATGTACACAAAGATGCTGAGTGAACGGCCAGAGGAGAATGGAGGGACAGACACAGGTAGAATCAGTCTTACCTTATCCGAAACATATTGTTTCACGGCCTCATCTGAAAATGGTTCCATGGTTTCTTTTTTTGCTCCAGATTATGCTTTAGGTTCTTGGGCTGATTCTAACTGCAGGGATTTAAATGCCGGAGTGCTGTTTGTCTGGAGGCTGTCATCCACTATCCACATGTTGCCCCTCCCAGTTTCTCTGGGAGTTAAACAAAAGGGCCGGCCCAACACCTCCGGGATCTTGGTTCCTCTGCTCTGACTCAAATCGTCTTTTTGCAGGTCATAAGAACTTCTCTGTCACTTTTGAAAAGGGACATTATTTGGGGGACAGGAAAGAGAGAGAGAAACTGAGTTTGTCATTCATGAAAGGCTAGGATCCTTTTTTAGACTATTCTTAGAGAGTGTCTAATCTTCTAAGAAAGATTTCCCACTCAGATACTTGAAAGGGTTTTTTCCAGAGACAGAAAATGTCTTCTAGCCAGCCTTCCAAAATCTCTACCCAACAGCCTCCTTTGAATTCAGTTTTATTGAGACTCTGAGCAGTCCTTTGCCTTCCTGGGCTTATATATTATCTCTCTTTCCTCTTGTGTTGACAGTAAATAGCCCTGCCTGCCAATCTGGAGCACAAACAATTTGATCGAGTTTCTTTACAATAAACAGATAAAAAATTGAGAGATAATCAGTCTCAATCTGGCACCAAGCTTCAGGGAGGTGATGTGTACTGCTCTTGGCTTTTAGAACAAGATGCCCTGTGTGTGTTCTAATTTCTCTCTCTGTCTGCCTCTTTGTCTCTGTCTCTGTGTCTTTGTCTCTCACATACTTACAACGTCTCCTCTCTGTCTCTGCTCTTTGTGTCTCTCTCTTAAATTCTCTCCTTTTTCTATGTCCTCTCATTCTCATTCTCCCTCTTTCACACACATACATTCTCTCTCCCTCTCTCTCTCTCTGTCTCTCTCTCTCTCTCTCTCTCTCACATTCTGTCTCCTGTATCTCTTTCTGTCTGTGTCTCTCTTCTTCCTCTCTCTCTCTCTTACACACTCATACTTTGTCTCCTCTTGTCTCTGTGTCTCTCTTACATTCTCTCCTTTCTCGTGTTCTCTCTTCCTCTCTCTGTCTTTCTCTTTTTCTCTCTGTCTCTCTCTTTCACCCCCACACACTCTCTGTCTCTGTCTCTCTTACCCACACACATTTTCTGTGTCTCTGTCTCTGTCTCTCTCACTCTCTGTCTCTGTCTCTGTCTCTCTCACTATCTCTCTGTCTCTGTCTGTGTCTCTGTCTCTCTCTCTCTCTTCTCTCTCTGTCTCTGTCTCTGTCTCTGTCTCTGTCTCTGTCTCTCTCACACACACACACACACACACACACACACACACACACATATACATTCTCTCTCCCTTGTCTCTGACCCTCTTTTCTCTGTCTCTTGCACAGCTCACACACACGGTGGGGGGGGGAGGGGGGATGACAGGACGGAGGAGATATTTTGCTTGCTCACCTGTTTTCCTTTAAACATAACTTCCCTCTTCCCATGTGAAGGCCCTGTGTGACTGGCAATAAAAATAAAGTCACTACAAACAGGCCTGTAATAAGTGGAGAAAATGCTCCCATCCGGTTTCATCAGCAAGAGTCATGTTTAAGAAGAGCATGGGCAGCAGATACCCAGCCAGGTTGGCTTAAGCTGGTTTTACTGCAGGGGAAAAAAAGTTTCATAATGGCCCTGTCTCTGAGAAACCAGCAAACATTGCCTACTAGTACCTTATCAGTCAATCTGCCAAATTACAGTGCATATGCAGTCTCAGCATGCTTCCGTCAAGTTTTCCAAAGGTGGGGAATTTGTTTTGAGAAAACAATAACAACAAAAAAATCCTTTAAGCCTGTTGCTTTCCCTTTTAATTTATACCCATTAGATTAGGTAACCTTGACAATATCTCTGATCTTGGAAGTCCAGTTGGGTATGTTTTTGGTATCTCTCTGCCTATCTCTGCTGCCTTAGTGAGATATGACACCAGCCTGACCTTATTTATTCCTAAATTCATCTTTGATGTCTCTCCATGTCCTGCCATCTTGTGTTCGAGTCATTCCTTTTTAGAGAATATTATGGAAAAATCACTGGTAACAACAACAACAAAAACACATGCTCCTCACTTCTTTCCCTTGCAAATAGTTTAGTGTTTTATTTATTTCTGAAACTCGATAACTTTCTTATTTCTAGTTTGATATGGTGTGACATAGCAGAAGGGCTGGTGAGCTGGAAGAATACATGAAGGAAAGGATGGTCCCATTTCTCTGGGTATAGATGAAGACTGCTAGAAACGGATATCTAAAATCCTGAGTGAGAGTAATTATGTCAAAAGGGTGGGGAAGGGTTAAGAAGTTTACTCATAGTGACTGGGTTGCGAGTTGTTAGAGGTTTCAACCGGGAATATAAGTTCCTGGTTTGGGGAAATAGTGCTTTAAGGAAAAGGACACCAAAATACACTTCCACATCTACAAAACAGCTCAACCTGAATAAATGCATCCTCTATCTCCAATATTTGTCATATTTGTCAATACCGTTTAGTAATGAACCTAAATCATATAAATCAGTGTTACCCAAGAACCTACTATACATAAAATAGAGTTGTATCACTAATGCCCAAACAACACAGACAGATATATGAACAGGGATATATGTGTCTGGAGCTGTAATTTCATTGGTATGAGGAATTCATGAGGAGGAAATCCCTTTGCTAATGTAAGCTGGTGACTTCTCTAATTTCAAAGATGATCAATTCAAAGTTGAAAGTGACTTTAGAGGGCAAGTCCAAATTCTATTTTACCGATAAGGAAACAGGTACAAAGCTGTGTTGAATGGGACCACTACAAGTTTGTGTTAGATAGTCTCAGCTGGGCTCTTCCTGAGACAAGGAGACCCTTTTACAGTCTCTCAGATCCATTCTCTATCCCACTCATCTCAGCAGCCTTCCCTTGCCTTCTCAGATGAGAACCTTGCCTCATATTTCACTGAAATTACTGAAGCCATTTGCAAAGAGTGCCCTTTTTCTCTTTCATCACTCAGATGCTTTCTGCCACGTTCTCCTTCTTTACTCCTGTCTTGCACAAACACTTGGCTTAGTGCTATGTTGGTAAATGTTTAACAAATAGCTTTCTGGAAAAGAATATGTACACATTACTCACTTTTAAATTTGATTTATATTATTAAATTTTTGCTCCATTGCTATCTTAAGTCTAGACAACCAACAGAACAATTAATCAAGTTCTGATCTGCAGCAATTCCAAGGTATAAATGCATACATGGAAAGTTTAAGAATAGCTGGTTTTAGATGACTCCCTGAAAGTGGTTTTTTCCTTCTCCAAGGCAAAACCCTCCTTATGTTCAAGGGCTACAATTCCATTCCATTTTCTGCAGACTGTACCTTTATTATCTTTACTTTCTCATTTATCTTCTTTTTTTTATGAGAAGATAGTATTTATTTATTTTTTATTATAGTTTTTTATTTACAAGATATACGCATGGGTAATTTTACAGCATTGACAATTGCCAAACCTTTTGTTCCAACTGTTTCCCTCCTTCCCCCCACCTCTTCCTCCAGATGGCAGGTTGACCAATACATGTCAAATATTTAAAGTATAAATTAAATGCAATATATGTATACATGTCCAAACAGTTATTTTGATGTACAAAAAGAATTGGACTTTGAAATAGTGTACTATTAGCCTGTGAAGGAAATCAAAAATGCAGGTGGACAAAAATATAGGGATTGGGAATTCTATGTAGTGGTTCATAGTCATCTTCCCAGAGTTCTTTCCTTGGGTGTAGCTGGTTCAGATCATTACTGCTCCATTGGAGCTGATTTGGTTCATCTCATTGCTGAAGAAGGTCACGTCCATCAGAATTGATCATCATACAGTATCGTTGTTGAAGTATATAATGATCTTCTGATCCTGCTCATTTCACTCAGCATCAGTTCATGTAAGTCTTTCTAGGTCTTTCTGTATTCATCCTGCTGGTCATTTCTTACAGAACAATAATATTCCATAATATTCACATATCACAATTTATTCAGCCATTCTCCTCTCATTTATCTTCAATTGTTTCTTCTCTACTGATTATTTTCCTGCTACCTAAAAATATGCTGTCTCCTTTAGGCTCAAAAATCCTTCACTTGATCTACCTATCCCCTCTTGCTATTCTCCTATATCTCTCCTCTTTGTCATGGCTTAACTCTTTGAGAAAGCTATTTACCATTAGTGCCTCCATTTATTTCCCTCTCAGTCTTTTAACTCTTTGCAGTTTGACTTCTCACTTTTCATTCAACCAAAACTGCATTCTCCAAACTTACTATTTATCCTCTATTTGTGAAAACTAATGTTTTTTTTCTGAATTCTCAGTCCTCTTGATATTTCTGTAATCTTTGACACTACCGATCATCTCCTTCTCCTTGATGGACAGCTGGGTGACACGGTGAGATAATAAGAGAGAAGATATTCAAGAAAGAATCCTGTGGGACACCAAAGATTAGTGGACGTGACCTGGAAAAGGTATTTGTCTTCAGGAAAGCAGAACAGAAAGGAGCAGGGTAACAATGAAGAAATGAACCAGGGGAGAGTAATGACTTAAAAACCCGGAGAAGAGAGAGTTTCAAGAAATTGTTATTCAGTCTATTATTTTTTTCAGTCATGTCCAACTCTTCATGATTCCATTTGGGGTTTTATCAGCAAAGATACTGGAGCGTTTTGCTATTTCCTTCTCCAGCTTATTTTACAGATAAGGAAACTGAAGCAAATAGAGTTAAGTGACTTGCTCACAAACTCCAGGCCCAACACTATATACTGTACATCTCATTCCCCACCACATACTCTCTGATCCAATGACATTGTTCTCCTTGATCCATTTCTAGATTCTGTGTATGTTCACCAACTCTTCCATATGCCTTTTCTTCCTCATCTTTGCCTCTTCACTTGCCTGTTTTCCTTAAGGTCTTAATTTAAATTCCATTATTTGCAAGCAGCTTTTTCCAGTCCTCCTTAATCTTAGCATCTTTCTTCTGAGGTAATTCTGTCCATACCTTTTTTGGACATACTTCTTTGCACATTACCTCCTTCATGAGACTGGGAGCTCCTTGAGAGCAGAAACTGCTTTTATTTTTCTTTTTATTCCTAGTGTTTCTGGCACCTAAGTCAGTGTTTAGTAAATAGTAGTGACAAAAGGAGTTAATGACTTGTCCAGAGGCAGGACCCAAAGGGACATCTCTTAGACTCCTGGCTGGTTCTCTATTAGTTCGTTCACCTACTTACCTACCAAGGAGGGGCTTAAGAGATTCTTGTTTGATTGGACTGGATAGACATCATAGAACTTACAAACAAATAAAAGTCAAAGTTCCTGCCCCTAAGAATATAGAATTTAGCCAAATGTATACATACATACCTGTAATCTTAGCTGCTGAAGAGGCGGAGGCTGGTGAGATCTCATTAACTCTAAAATTCTGAGTTGCGGTGGACTATGCTGATGAGTGCGGACATCCAAAGTTCACCTTTGTTATAGTGAGTCTCTAGGAGTTGGGAGCAATCAGGTTGCCTAAAGAGGGAAAAACTGACTCAGATCAGAAACAAAACAGTTCAAAGTTCCTATGCGAATCATTTGTGGGCTAGGCCCAAGAATATCCATACCCAACCGGCCTAGATGGGGAAACCCAATCTTTAAAAGTTTTTTTTTAAAAAAAAAATCTATATCTAGAAATATATATATGTGTATATATGTGCCTGTGTATATCTAACTGCACATATACACATAGATCTGGATATATATAAATATATATCAGTCTAACCTAGAAGGGGAAACCTAGTCTTTTAAGATTTTTAAAAAAAATCTATCTATAAATAAATATCTATAATCTCTCTCTCTCTCTCTCTCTCTCTCTCTCTCTCTCTCTCTCTCTCTATATATATATACATACACATATATATGTGTGTCTAACTACACATATACACATCGATATATGTATATCCAGACTGGCCTAAATGAGGAAACTCAGTATTTAAAATAAATTAAAAAACCCTTTCTATAAATAAGTAAATAAATATTGCATATATATATGCACATACATATATGTGTATCTAATTTCACTTATACATATAGATTTATGTATATACATTTAAATAACTTCATGTAAATGGACATATGGAGGAAACTAGGTAGATAAAGGGCCTAGATTCATCTTCCTGGGTTCCAATCCAGCTTCAGACACTTGCTCCTGGGTCACTCTGGACAAGTCATTTGACCCTATTTACCTCCATTTCCTCATTTGTAAAATGGGCTAGAGAAGACAATGGCTAATTGGTCCAGTATCTCTGCCAAGAAAAGCCTAAATGGGGTCACAAAGAGTTAAGACATGATTGAAAAATACAACAAAATGGAGAGATTTCCCAGAATCTATGGCCCTGTGATACCACTCAATGAATCCTTTATCTATAATCCAATTTTTGGTTTGTAAAGTTCTAAGAGAAAATTTATAGAGAAGAGGTCATCTGGAAGAAATCTATCTAGCCTCGATGTTATCTAAATCAACCCCTCATTTTATAGGACTAAGGTAATTGCCTAAGGTTACATAAATAGTGATGGACAGATTTGAAACCTCATCAAACTACAGCCTTACTTTCTTAGTTTTGAAGTCATCTATATCCTTGAGCTTTTAACCAATATTCCTTCTTGCTTCTCTTGCCTCCCTTGCAAACCTCTCTATTTGAGCTTAATCCTTCTAATATCCCAACTCTCTGGGCCAGGGTTAGAGAGGGACATACATTCCTTGTTCCTCATCACCATTCTTTTGTTCTACACTCCCACCCAACTTCAGTGACTTTTGAGCAACTTTTCATTTTGGGTGATTAACACCCATGTCCAACACTCACCCTCACTGCTACCCTCAATGTTCTCATTGACTCATTTCTAGGTTGCTCTTCCAGCTTTAACTCACTCCTTGGCTTTGAGCCTTCTCCGTTGTACCCTCTTCTAGGAACTTCAGTCTTAAGTCCATCATCATACATCTTGAACAATCTTATGTCTCTCTAGTCCTTGTATCAATATGAACCCCTACATCTTGGATCTTTCATTGTCTACCCCCAACTCAAATGTCCAAAACTGACCTCCTTCCAAATTCATTCACCACATTCCTATTCCCTTTCTTCTAGCTTTAGGATTATTTTTGACCCTTCTTGTTCCTCTACTTTTCATCTCCAAGCAGTTACCAACATAGCAACAACAACAACTAACATTTGAGACTTGTAAAATACTTTACAGATATTATCTCACTTTATCCCCACAGCAGTCCTAGGAGGTGAGTTGTTATTATCTCACTTTTACAGATGGGGCAACTGAGGAAGACAATAATCAGAGTCACACAGCTTGTGTCTGAAGTTAGAGTTAAACTCAGGTGTCCTTGATTCTAGACCTTTGATTTACTGAATCACTTAGACTGTCCTAATATATAGAATATCTCTAATATCCACCTTCTGTATCCTCTTCTTATAGATACTCTCTAAATCTAGGCTTCTCATCATCACCCACCTATAATGTAAATTGCGCCCAAAAAATCTTCTGGTTTGGGTAGTCTAGTCTTTCTTGACACTGTGCAGGGTAAGTGTGATCTAAGTTGCCCCCTTCCTCCTGCTTGGCAGTTCTTCCTTTTGTGAAATCATCTGGGCTCAGAACCTTCTAAGCTAAAAAGTTCCGTGCTCCATGAAATCTTGATAATTGCTACCTCCATGCCTGTGACATCAGAAGCAGAAAGCCAATCAGAGTATCTGACTAAAATCTTGAAATTCCAGAGACTCATGTTGCTCTGGTTGACATGTTGCCAATAACTATGGGGCCATATTGGAACATCTCCATCATGGAGATGGAGGTTTGGTTCCCAGCCCCAGTATGGTAGGTATTGTGTGCTGAATGTACCTTGACAAGCATCAGCTGCTGCTCTGACTAGAACCTGATAACTGTAGTCCTGATTTGAAGAGATAGTTCCTGATCTGGTGGAAGAAATGGGAGACAAATTATCTTTATCATTGATTATGAAAAGTGACTTTCTATGATGATTAAGACTCCCTTTCCCTGCCTCTTCTATCAAAACCTAAAGACTCGGATACCCAAGGATTAAGACCATTGTGATTGTATCTGTATCTTGCTATCTCTTATCATGGCACTGTTCAAGCCTTCCGTTTGAATGGGTTAAAAAGATACTCATGTAAAACATGATACCATTTTGGTATCATTGGCTGATCCATCTCTTCGAGGGAAGGGGAAAAAAAGGAAGGAGGGAAGGAAGGAAGGAAGAAGAAAGGAAGAGAGAGAAAGAGGGAAGGAAAGAAATATGGAAATAAGGAATGAAGGAAGAAGGGAAAGAGGGAGGTAAGGAAGAAAGAAAAGAAGGAAAAAAGGAGCATTTGTTGAGGGCTTACTATGTGTTAGACACTGCACTGAGAACTAAGGATACAAACATAAGCAAACATCAGAGATAGTCCCAGCTCTCAAAAAGCTTTTATTTTCATGGGAGGAAGATAACATTTGAGGAATGCCTGAAAAATCATTCACACTGACTCTGCAGGCTTCCAATATGTCTTCCCCTCTCTCCTTTTGCTCCCTTTTAACCTGTTTTTCATTCTACTTCCAGAATATTCACCCTAGAATCATTTCTATATTCAAGGATTTAAAGGATTCCTTATTGCTATCAAAGTAAAATCCATACTTCTTTGTGTAGTACTCTGTAAGACCTCTATAAGCTGGTTTCTTGACTCCCTGTCCAGGTTTCTTCCCAATGAACCCCCTGCTGCATAAATATTTTTGGCATAAATGACCCTCCCATATGTAAGGGTGTGTTCCTTTCTATGAATATTCTTCCCAGCCCCAGACCACCTATTGTCCTGTGGAGGTAGCCCCTTTTGCTTCTCTCATATCATCTGGATAGGTCAAAGCATGGGTTGGATGTTAATTAAGCTGATGAATTTTTCTTGCCCTAGACCCCTCATTAAAGACTCCAGCTGGCTTCACACTAATTAGCCTGGAGCTTGGTCATTTGTGTCCAATTGGAAAAGTTCTGACAGCAAACTACAGGGCATGAGATAAGGTTAAAAGGAATTGGAGAATGGGGTGAGGAGTGACTGGTACCTGGAGGCTAGTTAAGTTTTCTTTACAGGTGGAATGATTTGGAAAGAACTATTAAATCTGTTCCAGATGTTTATTCATTCATGGGAGCCACTCTTTATCTCCAGTACAAGATCATCTGGGTAGGGGTGCTTGGGACTTGACATGCAATATCTAGAATGCACATTGAACATCCTACCTGGGTTTTCTTTTTCTCTTTCTCCCTCTCCTTCCTTCTTTCTTTTTTCCTTCCCTCTTCATCCCTTCTCCCTTTCCTCTCTCTCCCTCTTTCTTTCCTTCCCTCCCTCCTTTTTCATTTTCTTCCATCTTCTCTCCTTCCTTTCCTCCCCTCCCTTCTCCCTTCTTTCCCTCCTTCCCTTTCTTTCCTCCCTCCCTCTACAGTTCTAAAATGGGAATAATAGCATCTACCTTATAAATTAATTGTAAAAACCAAATGAGATAATATATACATATAAAACACTTTATAGACTTCAAAGCACTAAATAAATGTTAACAACTGCTATCATTGCAATAGATGCTTAGTATTTATTGAATTGCAAATCTTGGAATTAGAAGTAACTTTAGAGATTTAGAAGGATCAGCTATCTATAATGGGATGGTACTACAGAATACAGAGAGGGAGGAGAGAACAAGCACTTGTTAATTGTCCACTATGTGGCAGGCACTGAACTAAGCAGTTTACAAATATTATCTCATTTGATCCAGGGAGATGGGTGATACTATTAGTTCCATTTTGCAAATGAGGAAATGGAGTCAAATAAAGCTTAAGTGACTTGCCAGGATTACATAACTAGTCTGAGTTCTAGGCAGGATTTGAACTCAGGACTGCCTGATTCTAGACCCATTATTCTATCCTACTGCACCACATACCTGTCCCATCATTTTATAGACTGAGATAACTGATGCTCAGAGGAGGGAAATGATATTGAAATTAAACAGGATTCCCTGTTCAACAAGCCCATACAGATCCATCCCATCAATTTCTCCCCTCATTCTGCATTCCTTTTACTACACTATTCTTTCTCCTTTAAATAGTCTAACCTCCTACCTAATGAGGAAATCCCCACTGTTCCAACCTGAGCAAATATCTATTCAGCTTCTATTTGTTTGCAAATTTCAAGAGAAAGGGAACTCAACACTTACAAAGAAGTCCATTCCATTGTTGGAATAATTGAATTACACAATATCTGATTGGAAGGGACTTTGAGATCTTCTGATGCAATCCTTATTTGAATAAAGGCTTCTTTTCCCATAATCTAAGTAGTTACTCAGTTATTGCTTCCCCTCTGATGATGGGAAACTCTTTACCTTGAAACTCCATTCATTTCCCCTTGGAATAGCTGTTGTTGGAAGGAAGGGTTTGTGTGTGTGTATGTGTGTGTGTGTGTGTGTGTTTATTTTAAGCAAAATCTGCCCCAGGCAACTTCCATTCAAACTCTGTTTAGTCAAATGAATAAATCTATTTTATCTTTCAGAAAATACCAGAAGTCAATTCTATTTAGAGTAATTGTAGTAGTCCTCCATTCTCCAGCTCATTTTTCATACGTGTCTCCAGAAAGCTCTCCTAAGCCCAAGGCATATTGTAGCCAACATTCTGCAGGCTTCCAAATGAAGGACAAATTAGTACAAAGGAAAACTATTTAGGTAATACAGTAAAAAGAGTGATTAAAAAAGAATTCCTCTTCCCCACAATATACAAAAGGGGTATATGCTCTTACATCTTACCTTACACCTGTGGGAGAGACGGTACACACAAGGAACATATAATCTAGGAAACCACATGATACAGTGGATAGAAGAGCTGGATTGGAAAGTCCCAAGTTCAAATCCTGCCTCAGAAGCTGTGTGAAACTGGGCAAATCACTTAACCTCTCTCAATGATGATGGCACCTATCTGCTTGGGGAGGTGGGGTTGTTGAGAAATATTCATATTCATAAAGCTCTTTGCAAACTTTTAAAGTGCTAGAAATGTTAACTATTATTTTTTTGGCTTTCTTTTTTAAATAGTTTTTCATTTTTCCAAATACATGCAAAGATCGTTTTCAACATTCACTTCGGCAAAACCTTGTCTTTCAAATTTTTCTCCCTCCCTCTCTCTTGCCCTCTCCTCTAGACAGCAAATAATCCAATATATGTTAAACACGTGCAATTCTTCTAAATATATTTCCATATTCATCATCTAGCTCTTCTCTTACTGCAGACTTTTGCGGCTATTGCTTATTTTCTAGAAAATCCTCCACAGTCTTTTGGGGAGATCATCAGGTTAACTGCTCCTCTGACTGAGCTGTTATCTTTTGCCAGTCTGTTCTTTCTACCTTGCTGCTCTCTGCTGGTGTCTGCAGGGAGCCATTGCTCTGGCTACTCTTAGGACACTTGTTCTGAAGCTCTAGCAGTGGTCCTCAAAGTGTAGTCCAAAGAACTGTTGGGTCTCTGAAACTCTTTCAGAGGATCTACAAATTCAAAATTATTTTTTATTATAGTAAATAGCTATAAATATAACCCATGTGAACAAAAACTCTTTGAACAGATCCTCAATAGTTTTTTAACAACATGAAGATACTGAGAACAAAAGTTTGAGAACCACTGCTCTAAAACTTCCCAGCCTACAGCAGAAAGTATCCGTCCACTCTGACCCATTTGTTCCATAAATTATCCAACCAAGCAGACATACTCAGTGAGCCAGCTAGGTAGAGAAACTGTTGAGTATTTAAAGATATCTTTGGAACTGATTCTTTGTCTTACCTACTATTTCCTAATCTAATTTTACATGGTAAGGTTAGAAATTTCTTTTCAACTCCTTTTCACTCCAATCGTGCTACCTGTGGCTCCTGCAAATTTTACCAGGTAAACAAGAGAGTAAGGGTTTGGTGGAACTGGCATTTTATCTTATTTTCTGCCAGTATCACAATGATCACTTTTCCAATACTATCCCCCTCAATTAAAAAAAATATTCTAATAGTCATAACACGCTTGGTATGGAGGTATATTCATAGGTGCTCATCATAAACGTTATTAACAAACACACAGACCCAGGTCATCATCCCAAATACCCAGCAAATAACCACATGCAAGATCATAATATATAGCATTCATATGAAATTTGTCTGCAGAGCCAAATGTACAGCACAAGTATCATGTTAGAAAAATAGCACAGAGCACAGAGCACAAAAATCCATTAAAGATCCAACAGGTGATATCCAAATTCATAGGTAGTGCAGTGCTCGGTCTCATTTGTTCCCTAGACATAAATTCTGATTGGGCTTTGCCTCCATCAAACTAAGGCCTGTTGAAGCTTAAAAAAGATTGAGGTCGCTCACTGCATCCAGGGCCATCTCCAGTCTTCCTGATCTATACTTTGCTATTGGTCCCAGAGGATTCTGGAGGAGAAAGTGAGACTGGTGACTGGTGACTGTACAGCCCTCACTCTCTAAATCCAACTCACCTGTATTCACATAATTATTTATATTTATATATATATATATATTTTTTTTTTCCTTTATGCTTTTAATGATCAAGATGTTCCATGGGCATCAGCTGATTGTGATGTATTCATTGACCTTGCAGCAGTCTTAGTATGTGGTGATACTCTGTTATTTGACTATCTTATGTTTTCCCTTGGTATTTAAATTTCCTTTCTTCCTGGACACCTTTATTCCCTTGCTGAAGTTCTTGGCAGTGAACCAGGGCATTGTCTCATTATGTTACAAACCACTCCCCTCTGAGCTGAAGCCGCAAAGAAGTACCTTTAGAAAATACATCACACTTATGTTATTGCAATAGTTAGTTGGTTGGGTCTTCCTGCCTCAAACCTATCTTCAGCCAAGAGATGTTTTGAACACATCCTCCAAAGCACAAGTTAATAGGTGCTGGGAACACACAAAAATAAACCATTCCTCAAGGAGTTTATGTTTTATTAATGGAGAGACTATATATATTGCAAGTATATACAAAATAAACTACAATGTGTGAGGAGTAGGAGAAGTTAGATTTCCACAGATATTGTCAAAACAGAATGAAAGGAGGGGTGAAGTATCTTGTTATCTCCAACCAATCACCGTGTAAGTAAAGGAACTGGTTAAACAACAAAGTTTCTGACAAAGGAGCCCAGGCTTAAACTGACCCAAACCAGCTAGGGTCAATGACAGAACATATAGAATGGGCTAATAAAGATTGTAAATCTGGCCAATTTTAACTCTGATTATAAATCCCACCTAATTGTACTTTGGATTGCAAAACTGATGATCAGTTGTAACTAACTGACTGTAAATCCAACCAATCCAGACCTTGAAGGGCAGGGTAAGGAACTAAATTTATAAATAAAGCTTGCTCTGGCTTTAGTATTTGGTGTGTGTCTCACCAATAAACACACCTACTTTCATGAGAATCACTGAAAAAAATGATTCTTCTCTCACTCCCAAAGAGCTTGATTGTAACACTACTCCTGGACCAGCTTGCAATTGGGGAAGTAGTGGCCAATGGTAGCTCGACTCCCCCACCCTACTGACTTCCACAGAGTCTTTAATAACAACTTGGGGGCTCATCTGGGATCTCTTGAGAATCTTGGGTGGCTGCTGAGGGGTGAGTAGAGGAGGAGCGCTTCCACCAATCTTTTAGGCTTTTTTCTCTGATTCCCTCAAGGGGTCCATGGGGACCGAAGACATCAGTAGTGGCTGAATAGAGTGACTGAACAAATTCAGGCAAGAGGAAGCTGTCCAGGGACTGCACAAGTTGATATATGGAACAAAGAGGAAAATTTGTGGCAATGGAAGTCCTTGTTGGTCCAGGATGTTATTCTAGATTAGACCAGCCCAGTTAAAGGCCCTTGGAGGAAGAATCTTAGGATATAAGGGAAAACTTCTAAGACAAAGGCACCCAGGGGGACAGGTAAGGATTTTTCTCCCCCAAATTTTCCAAAATAGTCCACTGGGGAAAGGATATATCTAGGGTTGAGCAAATATATTAGGGTGATCTGAGATCATGAGTGTGTGTGGAGGATTTCCACACAGAAGTGCATAAAGGATCTGTATAGGGATATTTATAAGAAATTCTAGGGGAAAAGGAGGTAGGGAATAGATTCTTCTCCAGGAAACATTCTTCTTTTTTTTTTTTTTTTTTTTTTTTTTTTTTTTTTAATTTAATCCTTTTATTTACAGGATATATACATGGGTAACTTTACAGCATTAACAATTGCCAAACCTCTTGTTCCAATTTTTCACCTCTTACCCCCCCACCCCCTCCCCTAGATGGCAGGATGACCAGTAGATGTTAAATATATTAAAATATAAATTAGATACACAATAAGTATACATGACCAAAATGTTATTTTGCTGTACAAAAAGAATCAGACTCTGAAATATTGTACAATTAGCTTGTGAAGGAAATCAAAAATGCATGTGTGCATAAATATAGGGATTGGGAATTCAATGTAATGGTTTTTAGTCATAGGAAACATTCTTCTAAAAGGAAGTAAAATAGGGAGGAACAATTCTGTACTAGACAGAAATGTAAAAAGCTTTCTTTGTCTCTCCTCTCTCTTTCCCTCTCTGTTTCTGTCTGGGTCTCTTTCCTTCTCTCTCTCTCTCTCTCTCTCTCTCTCTCTCTCTCTCTCTCTCTCTCTCTCTCTCTCTCTCTCTCTCTCTCTCTCTCTCTCTCTCTCTCTCTCTCTCTCTCTCTCTCTCTGTGTGTGTGTGTGTGTGTGTGTGTTTTGCCTTCTATTTTAAGCCTCTCACTCAGCTGAATTACAAATGAAAGGATCTGGCCATCTAGGATTTTTTAAAAGTTTGCTTTCTCTCTGTTTCTGTTCTCTGTTTTTGTTTGCTTCAGTCTGGGAAAATTTTTTTCTCTTTGTGATTCAAACTAAGTTGAATTTTTCTTAAAAGTTAAGCTTTTAAGAGATAAAAGCATTCTTTAAGCTTCTCTCAATTGAAGGGACTGGGGATTGTCCAGGGTTGCTGCTTGAGAAAGTATGTCATTCCAGCCTCTCCAAAGGATGGTAGGTGCCCCACAACCTCCACCCCATGCTCTGGAGTCAGCCTCAGTTTCTCTGTAGTTGGATCTCTGGATCCTGGAACCCCAGAGTCCTAAAATCCTTCTCATGGACTCAGGACTCTGTAGGAAGGTGTGTTCTACCTCCATAAGGCTTGGAAAAAATCTAGAGCAATACACTTTATACTTTAAAAATTTTCCCTCTTTCCTATACGAGCATTAAAATACCAGGTATCCACATGGGTTTGGGGGAGAATACAGGGTTTAGAGAAGAGATTAGAGCCACTACCATTTTGCTTCTGGGGATGTCATATCATGTCTCAGATTGTTTACTACCATTTCAAAAATTTCAAGGAGTCTAGGAGAATGGAGTTTTTGAGGGGAAGAAATTTCTCTCAAAAATATTATCTAAATTTCTGTGTGTTTAAATTTAAATTGTATATGATTAGAATTACTTTCAATTGATATATTTGAGAATAAGATTTTAGAAATATTTTGTGTACTAATATTGAAGTATGCTACTAGAAATTTAAATTTGTATTTGATTTGATTTTAAGCCAAAAAAAATTGGCTATTAAAACAAAGTTCTCTGGTAATTTACCTAAAGAGGTCACATGCTTACCTAAAGAGATCATATGGTACAATTCATAAAAATTGCATGAGCTATGCTTTAAAATTCTCTCAGCCCTATTGAACATACAGTATAAGTTTTGTGAAATTTGGCCCCAAATCATTATGTATTACCTATATTCTGAATCTTAAGTTTTGTCTTGCTTTCTCCTTTTAGCAAAAAGCCAAAAAATACACTTAAAGGATAGAGTTTATAAGAATTTATAGAAAGTGAGGATAGAGTTTATAAAAATTTATAGAAAGTTTAAAAAGGGGGAGAGGGTTTACAAGTAAGGGGCAAGAAAGGTTGATTGTAAAAGCAATAGATAAGATTAAAAGGGCAATAAGAAACTTGTACTGGCATTAACAAGAGTCAGGTTGTGAGGCTGTGCTGATGAAAATCTCAAGGTGAAAAGGCCTGCATCTGGAAATGAAAATGGGCACTTGACCCTTTCTTGGCTCACAAAAAGAGGGAAAAGGTTTGTGTGAATTGGGAAACAACATAAGGACTCTTACAAAACTAATGTACTCATTGATTTTAAAATAACTTTTTCAATTGAAGTGTATGTTAAAATGAGAAACTCGAATGTAAATTACATGAGATTTCTATTTTTTGTGGCTGATTATGTTATATCTGAATTTTAAAATTATTTGGCTATTGTTTATGAAAATTGTGACATTGTTAATCATTTGGGCTTGTCAATAATATTGAAACCTAAAATTGATTATGAGTTGATGGAAAGCCTACAACAATTCTAAGGCTAAAGAAGGGGGAGTTAAGACTCAGATCTTGATCTGGGGTTCCTTCCCCTAATTTTTAAACTTGCTAGGTTTTCTTGCTAGCAAGGTCATCATTCAGCCTTAGGGAAAATTTTTGGTCCTAGGTATAAAATTCTCTTGCCAGGTAAAATAGTTTGAAATTTCTTCATCTTTGAATTTCTGAAAATTCTTAATTAGGATTTTTGGAAGTTAATCTGAAATTTAGGTTTGAAAATAGTATACTCGTTTTTGCATAATTACATGTTTTTATTTTAGATCAGTTGGCCAGGGGACAGTAGAACATTGTCCACCTTTTCTCTAGTGGGTTTAGCTGTTCCTTACCCCTGGCCTTCCAGTGGGGGTTCCACTACCCACAGTGGGGGAGAGTGAGGGAAATAAACTCACTCATTTCTGCTTAAACCTCTCTTCTGCATCCCCTGCTGGTTAAGTGAAATTGCTTGCATTATTTAAAGGGATAGGTCATTACTGTAATGCTGAAGATCTTAGATAAGATACTGTATCAAGAGTTGTAATGCTTAGTAATCCAAGGAACTTCTAAGAGAAGCTTATTAGGTTTCTGGTTAATTGTAAATTCTCTGAAAAGAGTTATTTCAAAACCCATTACTTCTACTAAGGTCTCCAGCTGTCTGCAGCAAATTATTTAACATTTATTTAAGCGCATCATGATCTCATTGTTTAAGGAATAAAATAATAAATGTGATCTGTAACTTTATTAAAATATCTAGGACAAGATTTTAATCTGGCAGTGTTGGCTATTCTACAAGTTTTCCTGCATTTAGTTCTGACTCTGCAGGTACATGTGAGGAAAAGATGTAGCATGAGAATCCCTGCCCCCACATCACTATATCAGTTCTGAGATAGCTTGGTTTGTAAGCCTTTTTTATTTTTAAATAAAGATCTGAAGCATCTAGTATGGGATTTGGCTATCTGAGAGACAATTTCTTTTTGTATATATATATATATATATATATATATATATATATATATGTAGAGAGAGGTAGAGAGAGAGAGACAGAGACAGAGACAGAGACACAGAGAGACAAAATATATAAATAATATATTTAATATTATTTCTCAAGTTTGAATCCATGTATGGATGAGGACCAATAAACCAGAAAAACCCACAATCCCAGAGAAATAGAACGAGTTACTCAGAGGGATGCCCCTGAACTATTACAGGGGGATGTCTGTATCTGCTCAAGAGCTGGGAGGAGAATCTTAGCCTCTGCTTAAGGTCAGATCCTTCTAATTTGATTTCTCTGTTGTGTTCCTTTCTATAGGAATGATTCCCACCTATTCCTGAGTCTGGCAAAGAGGTAGAATTAATTTGCTTTTTTCACACCTGAAATCAAATAGCTAAGGCTGTTTTGCCTTGTTATAATCATGTCCCTGCTTTCTCTCCCTTATAACAAAGTTCTATATTCAGAGCAAGTGGTCAGCTTAAAAGCTGTGAACAAAATACAAGTATGGAAGGTCTTGATGTTTTCTATTTGAGAATATATAGTCATTAGGTAAATGACTGTTTTCCATCATTGGGAAGATGGATATTTGGCCTACCTATCTGCCTGTTACTAGATATATATATCTTACTAGAAATATGTTTGCTTGTATAAGGTCTTTAAATCTTTCAAGATGTAAGAACATTTAGTTATTGAAGGAACTGTTTGTGGGATCCAGCTGTTATTTTTATTGATTATTGAAACTAAAGCTGAAACATCTTTAGTATAGTTTGGAGAAGAGAATTTTAATGTATTCAAATTTTCTTAAAGGTATGTAGCTTATGGAATATTTTGTTATATCAATGGGAAATTCAGTTATTTAAGTTTGTTCCTAAAGTGGAAATAACATGTTTATCCTGTGTATTCTGTGGCACAAACAAGTTTTCTTATAAATAATTTATTCAATATGAAAAGCTGCTGGCCAATCTATATTGGCTTCTCTCAGTTCATCCTACAACAGAAGGCCAAAGAGGGAATATGTTCTTCCCCCTCTGGGTGGTTTTAAACATCCTTAGGCCAGTTTCTCACCCCAGAGACAAGCCAGTGGAAACTTCTCTTAGTCTATTACAAAGAATTATTTTATTTTATTCTATTTATTCATTTATTTATTTTTGTATTTTTATTTTTATTTTTTGTTTTTTATTTATCATGTAAATATACACTTAATATATATTAATATATAATTATATATTTATAGTTATAATATATTAATGCATGATTATAATATATAATTATTAATAATTATGATATAATATAAATAATATTTATTAACAAGAAACCCTTCGGTCTTGGGAAATCTTTTTTCCCTGATCATAAGCTAAGAGCAACTATTAGGCAATAGTTAGAGAACATTGCCCAAAAATGAGCAGGACTCTACCTATAAATCTTCTCTCTCTGGCTTACCTGTCTCAACCTTTTGGCCAAACTGCAGGCTGTAAGATGAGCATTCTCTAAATATTTCTGAAGGCCCTAACAACAGAAATTTCTCCAACTGGAGACCCCCTCAACCAGTCATTTTCTATTCCTAACCTCTGCTTGTTAGGTTTGTTTTCTTCTAGATTTTGGTCAGTTATATCTGGGTTGATCAGCCTCGGGGATCTGACTCAACTTGCTGGATCTCAATCAGCTCAGCAGCTGTCCAAATTGGGACTCTGAAGGATGACTCAGTTCTATGACCATTCTCAGCAGGAAGTATTTTCAGAAGATGAGGTCATCACCCCATACCCTAAAGGACTTTGGGCTTCATTGGTTAGGGAAGAAACTAGAACTGATTGGTGAATGGAGTCCAAACTACTCAATGTCTGAGTGGGTTTGCAGCAAAGATACCTTTAAGAGGGAAGTTATACAGTATTAATGTTCCTTCCCTACTACAATATAGTAATTGGGACTTAGGATGGGGGACATCAGGTTAAGATTTGGGTCAATATTACTGAGACACACCACAAACAATTCAGTTTGATGATTCTCAAATTATAGAATATAAAGACTTGACTAGTAGTTATAATAAGTATCTGTGCTCTGATGGGAAAAAAGGATTTTCTAGAACTGCCTATCCAATTGAGAATAATGTTTGGTTTGCCACAAGGGCCAGACATTTAGAAAAGACAGATCAAAGAGTAAGTCAAACATGATTTGGGAATAAATGTAATGTAGGTATATATCTCTTGGGAAGATTTGGAATCATCGTTCTTAAACCACAGATGAAAGTCAAGAACTTAAAGCAAACCATAGACACCAATGACTGAGTAGAATCATTGAAGTACTTTGTAAAGAATCTGATCAAAAGCAATTCTTTGCTGTGCTACTAGGTGACTCACATAGTGCCATTCTCTGATCTTCATCTCCCTAATAATAGCTGAGGGAATCCTCACTGGCTGTGGGATGTTGTATAATCCCTTGCATTTGGCAATTAGTTCAAAGACACCTTTTAGACAAAGGTGACCCCAGTAGATCTCTCCACCAATTTGCAAATGTTGGGGCCAGGTCATGTCAGGATAATGGTTGGAAGGGCACATGACCAGTGATGAGAAATGTGAACTAATGACAAAAATATTTGAAGAAGAAGCAATAAAAAAAGGTATTCAAAAGTGGAAAACAAATCCTTATTAAAAAGAGAAATGGGGGAATTGTGAGGATTTGAGAAGTTAGATTTCCACAAATATTGTCAAAACAGGATAAAAGGAGGGGTGAAGTATCTTAATATCTCCAACCAATCACTCCTGAGTCAAGGAACTGGCTGAAAACAAAGTTCCTGACCAGGGGCCCAGACTTAAACTGGCCCACCAGCTAGACCCAATGATAGGGCACAAGCCTTTTGACATATGGAATGGGTAAAGAACATTGTAAATCTGACTAACTGTAACTCTGATTGCAAATACAACTTAATTGTAATTCAGATTATAAATGTGACCAATTGTAATGAACTTTGATTGTAAGTCTGACCAATCCAAACCTTGAAGGAAGGAGTAAGGAACTAAAATAACAATATAAAGCCTGCTCCGGCTTCAGTATTAGGTGTGTGCTTCTCATAAGAATCAGGGAATAAAGAATTCTTCTCTCACTCTAAAAGAGCACTGGCTAACACTACTACTGGACCAGCTTGAAATTGGGGAAGCTGGGGACAACTTGATCTGGGCTTATTCCCCAAACCTGATGAGTTCCAGAGTTTTGGTAACAAATATAATTTTAGGGGGGACCATTAGCAACTGGAGGGATCACAGAAGCCTTCAAGTAGTAAGTTTTGAGTTGAGTTTTGAAGGAACCTAGGGATTTTCAGAGACAGAACTGAGGACAAATCACCTTCAAATCACCTTTCCCCCTATTCCCTTAATTGTGGGTGTACCCCAAAGGCTTTTTTCCTCTTGGTAAGCTCATCAGATTCTATAAGTTCAATTATCTTTATAAAATGCATATATCCAGCTTTAGAATCTGTCCTGAATTCCAGTCGCACATCAGCAATTGCCTACTGGATGTTTCAAACTCACTTTGTCCAAAAGAAAATTATATGTCTCCCTGCCCTCTCAAACTTAAATGAGTTGTGAACTTCCCCGTTTCAGTTGAAGGCACACTATTGTAGTCATGCAAGTTGGAATCCTTGCCTCCTTTTCTTCCTCATCTCTCAGAGAATCTCATCGATTCCTCTTCCATCTGCATTGTCTTCCACTTCAGGTGGTAATCACCTCTCAGCTAGACTACTAAATTCAATTTAAGAGCATCCAGGTTTTTTTGATGTCCCCTTGAGTATCTTCCCCCTCAATGACTTTATACATTACGCATGTGTATGTTATTTTCCCTAAACATAAAGTAAGCTTTTCAGTAGTGGAGAGTTTTGCTTTTTGTCTTTGTATTCCAAAGGCCTAAATACAGTGAGCTTGATTATTGGTACAACTGCAAGGTGATGAATCTTTTGGGCAATCCAACTCACAAAGTCTGATATAGGCTCAGGCAGAGGGGGGTTTTGATCTGTGTAAATGGAGAGAAAGCAAACAACATGGATAAAACTATGGTCTGCTAAAATATTGAAATAACACACCATCATAAAAAAATATTGCCATAGCTATTGCCCAAAGACAATTTAGATCTTTTTTTCTTTTTTATTAGGTGAAAGAGTACACTTTTTACCTCAATTTCTACTTACCCTTAATCAGTGAATGAGTATTATCTCAGTCAAACTGAGACCTGTTGAAGATCTTAACTTAAAAAGGCCAGGGTCTCCCGTGTAGGGTCATCTCCAATTATCCCAATCTATATCTGCTATCCAGATAGTTCTGGAGGGGAAAGTGAGGCAGGTGACCTTGCACAGCCTCCATCACTTTAATCAGATTCATTCGCATGTCATGGAATCACCTCCCTGACTTCAGTGAATTCTCTGAGAATGAAGGACAAACAATAGCTGGTTTCAAAAAACCAACAGATTCCCTTTGGTAGATGGAGAAACCAAAGTCTACTGTTTATATTTGCCAGTGTCCTGGGGCTAAGCCTCTGGAAGAAACCCTATCATAATCTATATTCCCATTAGAAAAAAATCTATATGGTATTTAGAATGATAACAGCTTTTCCTACCTGCTTAAACTTTGACACAGAACATTTCCACAGGCTCTCAACTATTTTGCTCTCTTTTGTGTGATGACCGCGTATTTTAAAATCAGCCAGAATCAAGAATTCAGGTTAAGGGCAAATCTTCAATCTTTATTCTTTTAGAGGTGAAGGGGGATGGCAATAGCAATATGAGCAGCTGCGACAGGAAGCCAGCCAACAGTCTCTTTCCGCTTCTCTCTCTGCCCCTCTGCCTCCACCCACCAAAATTGTCATTTCCTATACAACACATCAGGATTTTAACAAAGAGTAGGCAGGGGCCATTCTTTCTCCAAGCATATATATTAATAGAGTATGGTCCAATTACTGTTTAGCCTCACATGCTTCTTCTATAAATCATAGGGTTCTTTAACGCCAACTGTATTATCTTGTATAAACAGAATGCCTCGATGGAAATTGAATGAGGACCATTTTCATTGTAATATGCGGAGAGCTGTTGCCCAATTAATGTCCAATTATCTGGAGAGGTTTGCTCTTCCTCTAAGAACCAAGGGGAGGTGTGTTTTAATGTACCCAGAAGTCTAGCTAGCTGTTCCCAAGTTATAAGTAGCCCTTGTTCTTCTATGAGCTTAAGCATGCTTTCTATAGTGCCACTCCTGGGTGGAGGTGGGGAAGTGGAGGGGAATGGGGGATCTTTAGCTAGCATCTGTCCCATTCAGCCAAAAAAGGTTACTAGTTTAGTTTTTAAGAAAATAAGATCCTTGTTTGTCTATTACAATACTCACCTAAGTTCCTGGTGACCAGAGACTTCTTCAGTGAAAGTAGGGTCCTTAGGCCCCACATTGGGCGCCAAATGTCATGACCGCGTATTTTAAAATCAGCTGGAGTCAGGAATTCAGGTTAAGGGAAAATCTTCAATCTTTATTCTTTTTGAAGTGAAGGGGGATTGCGATAGCAATATACGCAGCTGCAACAGGACCCAGCCAGCAGAGGTGAAGGGGGATCACAATAGCAATGTGAGCAGCTATGACAGGAAGCCAGCCAGCACTCTCCTTCCGCTTCTCTCTCCGCCCCTCTGCCTCCACCCACCAAAATCGTCATTTCCTATACAACACATCAGGACTTGCACAAAGAGTGGGTGGGGGCCATTCTTTCTCCAAGCATATATATTAAGAGAGTATGGTCCAATTACTATTTAGCCTCATGTGCTTGGGACCTCAGTGCATCAACTCGAGCTTCAGCCCATTACACTTTTGGTCCTTCAAGGGCATATAACAAATAAGTTAGTAGGGAAAGGAAAAACATTCAACAAATATCTATCATCTGCCAGATATGGTGCTATTTTATAAATATTTTATATGATCCTTACAATAACTCTTTGAGGTAGGGACTATTATTATACTCATTTTATAGTAAGGGAAACTGAGGCAAATGTTAATATTTACCCAGATGTACACAACTAGGAAGTATATGAGGCTAGATTTGAAAAGGACTTTGTGACTTCAGGCCCAGGATTCTAACCCAGTGATCTTCTAAAGTCATAATGCTGTGAAAAACGCATTGAATTAGGGATTAGAAACCCTAAATCCTAGTTTAGACCATGACCCTATCCTATATAGTTATGAATTTCTAATCCTGTTTCCCTCCCCTCCCCACTTAATTTGGAATTGAAAGACTAGGATTTGAAATCCTACCGGGCTTCTAAGCATCATATGGGTATGACATGCTCTTGTTACTATTAAAGAATACTGACAATAAATTTTTTAAATGATTTTTATTTTTTCCTGGGAGTGGTGAAGACACAACTTTTGGTTCTATCTTTTCTTGCTCCATACCCCAATTTGGACCAAGCTTTGACAATGCCCACCTCCCAAAAGGCACCAGTACACCATCCTGACATTTTATATAAAGACAAAATAGTTCTCCATTTTGTGATCTTTACTGAATGATCAAGAAATAACATCACTTAATTTATCTATTAAAACTTCCTCAATCCTTTATAGTCTCTCAATTTTAAATCTGATGATTATATGAGGAATACTTGTGTAGGGATGACAAGTTAGAATAATATTGAAAATGATCTTGACAGAGAAAAAAATCAATTATGTATTCAACAAGAATAGAAATCCACTCAAAAAAAAAAAAAAAAAAAGAACACAAATCAATCAATTTGACTGACATAAAACCTTATAATCAGGTGATACTTATTCATACCCACTGTGGTCTAGTCTATCATTTAATACTGAAAAATGCCTGATTTGCTTAGGAGCAATCAAAAAGGCTTCCCAACTGAAAGTAAGCTTTCCCTGTTCAAATACTTGATCACTCTTTTTTTGCCTCTCATTTTTTCCATGTATATACATCAAACCATCATTTTTCTTGTTTGTGTCCCTGTCATTTGGCACAGTGGTTAATACATAGTTGTTGCTCAATGAATGTTTGTTGAATTAAATGGAGCAAAAATGCCCCAAACACATTGGAAGCTATGTTGGAAGAGAATATCCCATGGGAAAACTATTGTCTTCCTAAATGGAAGTCTTCCTTCAATGGATCTTCATGATCTGAAGGTCCCTGGCAACTTGTTCATGAGCCTTTCACTCACTGAACATTGGGATACCTGGAGTGTTTTTATTGCTGCTTTTCAGGAGAAATGAGAACTTATTTTAGACACACAGTCAGGAAAAAAAAATGCTTCATACAAATGATTGCAAGTAGGCACGGCACTGACTGCATAAAAACTAGTTTACGCTTAAATCAGCCAAATAGATTTGTGGGCACTTGTGCATATAGAATCACACACCAAAGTTTATAATATTTCTTAAAAGTTAGTTACCATTAATGGAACAAATACTCATATGTGGGACTTTGAGAATGAGATGGATGAAAAATATAGCTGTACCCCTTTGGGGTAAAGGACTTTTTACTCAGCAGAAGCTCCCTGGCAAGTGAGTGATACAAGCACTGTGACTGTGCCCCAGCAACTGAAGTTCATAGGAATAGCATCCTTTATGGACAGTAGAGACTCAGGCACAGGACTGACAGAACCTTTCATCAAAACTCCCTCATGGACATTAGGCCATGTTGCAATTAGAGAAGGGCAGGCTCATTCTTGAAGGCTCTTATCTTTCCAATGGTAGAAGGACCTTAGTTAAATTTCCAAGCCCCAAGGAAACCGCTTGGGACTCTGTAATTTAGGAATCTGAACCATGAGCATCCAAGACACCTGTAGTAGCAGGGGCTAAGAAAATGAAAATGACTGAGGATTACCACAGCTTTTTCTTTGGGGAACTAGAGATAGAGATGGGAGGAAACCCTCAGCCTGTCCATGTTCTTTACTTGAGTCACCATAGATCTATGGTTTCAGGCACAAAGTCCTAAATAGCTTAAACTATAATTGGCAGTAATAAAAATATACTAAAAGGATTTAAGAAAAATACAGAAAAAGTGTAACTTAATTTTGTGCAAACTAAGTATGGCTATGTTGATGGACCAAAACCGGGTGGATAGTGTGGTGGGTGATGTGGGTCTAAAGCCCAGAAGACCTGGATTTTGGGGACATGCATTTTTCACCTTTTCTGTGTTCCATTTAGTGAAATCTATAGGTCCCTTCTCAGAATCATATGTTTAAGTGCACAAAATAAAAGACAAAAAGTATAATGAAATGAAGATGGAAACTTACTGATCCCTTGAAATCTTTCAAATTAAGAATCCCATTCGAGGACATCCCCAGGGCACATCCTAGGGGACAGGTAAATAAAAAGTACGGTTTCAAAAGATTTCTGTCCTCATTCCTGGCAATGCCATGGTTTTCATAGAAAAACAATGGCATCTCCTTCAGGAAAGTCATCTAACTCAACGCTGTACTTGTAGACTTTAAAGTAGCAAGAGTCAACATTTAGTGCCTCTTAGGGTGTGGGAGTGGGAGAGTGTGCAGGCCAATTCTGATATTTTCAAAGGGAAAGCATTTGGGTAACTAAGCACCATTCAGCTGGGCTCCTAGAACAGCAGCAGCACCTATGTCACCTCGATGAATTTTGATTTCCTATGAACTTCCAATAGCCACTTGGAAAAATGGCCAGGAACTATGGGAAGTAGAAGTCAGGGAGGTAATTAATGTCTGAGCCCACTGATGAGCCACATAGAATAAGGTCAAAACAAGCTGACAACAGTCTGCTAGACAGAGATCCCACACCCTGGCCACCCATGTACTAGCAGGATCTATTCTTTTGAGAAGTTCATCCTAAAGAAAGCCAGTTACTATCCTTCATGGGGTAAAAGGGTCTACTCCCTAGCTCCTTTTTTTGCATACTTTCTGGGATCCTACATATAATCCAAATAAGAGTTTCTGGCTGATCCTAATACCGGAGACTCAGAACAGAAATATTATTCCACAGAATCAAAAAGATTTTGGAGAGCTAGAGAAAGTCACTGGACATACTGTTTCAGAGCAGAGGTGTCAAAATATGGCCTAAGGGCTATAAGTAACCACTACACTCTTGAGAGTGAGAAATATTTCACAAAATTTAAAACAGAATAGAACTTTTGCTGTTGTTGACTACATTGGGGGTTTTCTTGGCAAAGATACAGAAGTAGATTGTCATTTTTTTTCCCTCTCCAGTTCATTTTACAGATGAGGAAACTGAGGCAAACAGGATTAAGTGACTTGTCCAGGGTCACACAGCTAGGAAGTATCTGATGATAGAGCTGAACTCATGAAGATGAGTCTTCCTGATTATAGGCCCAGTGTGCCACCCAATGCACGATCCTCCTGTATTATACAAGTAATATTAACATGTGGTTTTCTAAGTAATTATGTGGCCCTGAGGGATCCTTATATATGCTTGATTCTTTTCATTTCTCCTTATTTCTCAAATCAAAAAACTGAGGGCCAGAAATGTCAAGTGGCTTATTTAAAGTCATATAGCAGAAATATAAAAAGAAAAAGAAAGAAAAAAAAAAAAAGGTACACAATCCCATCATCAGTGGGAGCCAAACCTCTAAGATTTCAGAAAGCTTCTTTGAGTGGGTTAATTTTTATTAAACCCACATCTTTCAGATTAAAGGCACATGTAGCTAAAGTAAATCTATAGCAGGAGTTCTAAACCTTTTAGGGAGAATGGACCTCTTGGCAGTCTGGTGAAGCCTTTGGACCCCTTTCTCAGAATCATGTTTTATTGTCTACATTCATAATGGAGGGAAATACTAAATTTCATTTAGAGGTTAGTGAAAATAAAGATGAAATTTGTTTTCCATCCAGGTTCACAGATCTCCTGAAATCTATCCAAGGACACCTTGGAGAGTCCATGGACCCCAAGTTAAGAACCCCTGATAGTTTTGGGACTCAGCTGGAAGCTCAAAATTTGAGCTTTACCACTAAAAATTATGAGCTTTCACCAAATCATTTACTCTCCTGGCACTTTGTCTCTGATATCCAATGGAAATGAAACATTTATGTGCCTTGCAAGGAAGGAGTGCTAGTAAGAATAAACATTAAATACTGTTCAGTATTAAATTACAATAAGGGTGTACCTATTAGCCCACAAAATGATTAGACAAATTCATCCTTCTGCCCTGAGATCACATTCAGGCATATTCAACAAAATCCACTTCAAGGCACCTCTAAGACTCAACCTCCAGAAATGACCTCTGCCATTTGAGAATATAGATAGGATGAGGCTCTTGGACCCGCTGGGGTTGGGGTTGGAGGTCATCACAGTTCTGAGCTAAGCTCCAATTCAAGAAATGTTTCAGATGCTTCTCCAATGAGAATACCAGAGTCTTCCTTCCTGTGGGAATGTCTCTCAAATTTTCTTCCTGCCCCAAAGATTCCACAGTCAAGAGGAACACTGTCTGCTTGTCACTGCATCGCCACTGACTGCTGCTTTCCAGGTTCACGGGGAAAATCTGTCTGAAGTCAGAGGCATGAAAGATGATTGGAGGACGGTGGGAAGGCCCTCAGTTCTCCTCATTTTATCATCTGAGTCTCTTCGTCAGCATCATAGAACTCATCTTCATTACTTTCACTTCCAAATGTACTCTCCTTGTCTTCAGACTAAAATGGGGAGGGAGAGGGAGAAGGGGGAAGAGAGGGAGAGCCGGGGAGAGAGAAAGACAGAGAGACAGAGACAGAGAAAGGAAAGGAGGAGGGAGAAAGGGGTAGAGAGAAAGACAGAGAGACAGAGACAGAGAAAGGAAAGGAGGAGGGAGAAAGGGGTAGAGAGAAAGAGAAAAAGAGAGACAGAGAGAAAGGGAAGAAGGAAAGGAGGGACAGAGGAAGGAGTAGAGAGAAAGAGAAAAAGAGAGACAGAGAGAAAGGGAAGAAGGAAAGGAGGGACAGAGGAAGGAATAGAGAGAAGGAGAAAAAGAGAGAGAGAAAGGGAAGAAGGAAAGGAGGAACAGAGGAAGGAGTAGAGAGAAAGAGAAAAAGAGAGAGAGAAAGGGAAGAAGGAAAGGAGGGAGGAAAGAAGAAGTAGAGAGAAAGAAAAAGAGAGAGACAGAGACAGAGAGAGAAAGGAAAGAAAGAAAGGAGTGAGGGAGGGGTAGAGAGGAGAGGAATAGGGAAAAAGGGGGAAAGAGGGAGGGAGGGAAAGAAGGAAGGAGGAAAAGACAGAGACAAAGAGATACAGACAAAGACACAGAGATAGGAGTAGTAAAGGAATGAAATGGAGTTTCAAAAATGAAAATTAATATGCAAGCCATTCAACAAATAAATATGTTTAATGATTATTTTCATTCACCATCTCTGGAATTCGCTTTGAGAAAGGTAACAAATTATCCGTCATCTTTATTTCCCTGAAAATCTGTAGCAATGAGAGCCCAAATAGTATTTCTAGATAATCTATCTCAGTCTACATGTAATAGATTATAGGATCCTTTTCCAAAGTCTATAACTGCATTTAAGAAGAGGAATGAAATTTTTATATTTTTATTAACTTTTATTTTTTCTGGTTATACATGTAAATTAACTTTTTAAATACACATTTCTTTATGAATAATATTGGGAGAGAACAATCAGAATAAAAGGGAAAAACCATGGGAGAGGAAAAAAAAACCTGAAAAAAAAGGAGTGACCATAGCATGTGTTGATTTACAGGCAATGGAATTTTTCCCCCCTGAGGCAACTGGGGTTTAGTGACTTGCCCAGGGTCACATAGCTAGGAGGTGTTAAGTATCTGAAGCCAAATTTGAACTCACGTACTCCTCACTTCAGAGCTGGTGCTCTCTCTATCCACTGTACCACCTAGCTGCCCCAGGGAATGGGATTATTAAAGAAAATATTAATATACCTGTTCATGATCCAGTACTTGCAAAGATAATGCTTCATCCCCCAGCCTCCGATATGAATATATGTGGAGATCAGATAGTGTTTCCAGCAAAGGTCTGTTTAGGGTTTCTGGCAACAATAAACTCAGAAGTCCAGAAGACAGGCCAGCTATACCAAATACGATGAAAGGTAAAGACCACTGAACAGATTTCTGTAACAGGGAAGGAGAAGAAATCCAGTGTGAATTTCCTTTTTAAGCTATTACTGAGCACTGTTAATACTTAATGACCCTTTATTTCATTCCTCTCCACCACGATCAAGCTTGTGGGACTTTTTTGGCTTCTATGGGAACTGTCCATTGTGGGTAAAAATTCTTCAGCCATCTGGAGTATTATTTAGTCAGAAAGATGATGTGAATGAATTTAGTCAGACAAAGGAGAGACTGCTCAGTGCAATTTCGACACACCTGAGTGCAGTTTGGGAATGATGAGTTTGTGGTTGGGATGGAGGCTTAAGTCTCCTCCTGACACTTTGGTGACTATTGCAGGAATTGAGTACTAAAATCAGTGGCTAGAAGAGCTTTCAAGTGTTTTCTACAGAACTGTTTTGGGTAGAAGGTAAGTACTTAAGTAATTATTAACTTCTGGCTGCTGGATAAGGCAACCAACTTCACCTAAGGATATACCTTAACCATGTCCTGCCACAGTCACGCCCTCCACACCACACAGCCCCACCGGCTGGGCAGAGTGTCATCTCAGCATTGACCCTAAGCAGGACACAGAAAGTAACACAGGGAGTAAAGTGTGATATTAGGAAATGGATGAGGCTAGTAATATGGAACTGGAAACAATTTGAATTAGGGGCTCCAACTGGGTACTTCAGGTTTTAATCATTCCTCTGGGGGAGAGGGGAAAATTTATTTGATCAACCAAAAAATGGTTAAAAGGTCAAAAAGCAATAGAGGCTGAGTCTCTGCTGGTTCTTTCTGGTAAACAGACTGAACTTCCCTTACGAGGTACTTTACAACTTTGTTGATTCTGTCTTTGTCTCTCCTTAGATCTAACCATTATTAACTCAGGACTTCTACTGTGATGACTTTTCTTGATGGTTTCCAATTTGAAAGATTACTCCCTCTAAAAAAAAGCAAAGAATAAAAAACAAAAAACTTCCTTCATCCCCACCCCGTATACACACACATACTTACTCAGCCAGATCAAAGGAAAGATGTTAAACAAGTATTTTCTTTCTTTTAAAATCAAAAGGAATAAATAGAAATACATAAAGATTAAAATATTCTAGGATATCCATCCAAAAAGAAAGACATCATCCATTAATAGGGAACTAGTGTCTAGTCTAGCTTAGCAAACAGGATATGGTATTTTGTGCTAATTTTGTACATATTTATTTGTGTATATGAGGTGTTTCTCCATCCTCATTAAGGCACATCAATAAATGTTTTTCTGAAATGAATTAAATTACACATGATTCTTTTATAGGGAGGGATAAAACATAGAGAAATCATAATGGAGAAGAATCTAATGAATGAGACATGAACTTATTTTATGTTTTTTCCCCTGTATTTCTATATAATGTCCCCTCTGAGTGATTGTTTTTAAAACTTTTTTTTTTTTGGCAGAAGAAACAAATAGCTGTCTTGTACTTCATATTGATGTGGTATACTGAGTACATTTTTTAACAAAAAAACTGTGACTCCTTTGTAGGAGAGATCTTAGACATGAAACATTTTCACTGGAGTTTTACTTTGAGCTAGTTCTTGAACAGAAATCGAGAGACAGACAGACAGATACATAGAGCCTGAGAGACAGAGACAGCAAGAGTGAGCGCAAGTGTTTCTTGTTCGTTTTGGAGTCAGGTCTGACATCCTCAGGATGAATAGAACTTCTTGTGTCATAGGACCCCTATTACATCTTGCTGAGACCACATAGTGCAGAGGACAGAACCACAGACTTGAAGTCTGGAAGACCTTGGAGTTCAAATTATGTCTCAAATACCTACTGAGCTGTGTGATCCTGAGCAAATCACTTAAAACTTCTGGATCCCAATTTCCTCATTTGTAAAATGTCCTTTAAGATTCTTTCTAGTTCTAAATCATAGTTCATATGTCCTTAGGGAAAGATGACATAATGAAACTATAATAAATAAAAGATGTCCTATTATTTTATTGACATGCCCAAACAAGGGCATGGTTCAAAGATGTTATTTTAGAATTAACTGGATTCTCAGGATTCAATTAATCACACAGAGCTCAGTTAGCACCATTTAGAAAAACACTGAGGCAAAGTGTCTAGACTTCCTGCTATAAATCCCTTGGTTTAAAAAAATAAAAATCATAACTGGGTAAGAAAAGAGAAGGCCCTGATATGAAATCACTGGCTTTTTAAAGTTGAAAGGGATCTAAAAGTTGTAATCTAACTTACTCGTTATGGTTTAGATTTACAGTGGTTCTCAAACTTTTGTTTTCAGTATCTTTATACTATTAAAAATGATAGAGGATCTCTCCAAAGCGTTTTTGTTTATCTGGATTATATTTATAGACATTTACCATATTGGAAATAAAAACTATTTTTGAATTTGTAGACCCTCTAAAAGGGTTTCAGAGATCCCCAGGATTCTCTAGACCATACTTTAAGAACCACTGGTTTAGAAATTTGGAGATGTTAACAGCAATGCTGTGAAGTTACTTCTACTTGTCCTAGCTGAATTGGCACTTAGGTCCATAAGAACAGGAATAGCTTTTTGGTCTATTTCAGCCAAATCCCCAGGGATGTTTCCCTATCAAATTCAGGTTGTAAACAAACAGAATTTGGAATTGGAAAAGAAACTTCCTCATCCAATCTCTAGATTTTAAAAATGAGACCCATAGACTTGTTTCTTGTCCTGTAGCTGGTGAGTGGTAGAAAGTGGGCCAGATTCTGGGTTTGCATACTCTCAATTTAGATTTCTCTCGTCTAATAACAAAGGTTCTTTTTTCCCCCTATATCCCATGATAGTTTTTAATTAAAATTTTTTTATAAAAGCTTTTTATTTTTCAAAATAAATACAAAGATATTTTTCAACATTCACTCTTGCAAAACCTTGTGTTCCAATTTTTTTCTCTCTTCCGCCTCCCCTTTCCCCTCCCCTAGATAGCAAATAGTCCAACATAGGTTAAACGTGTGTAATTCTTTTAAATGTATTTCCACATGTATCATGCTGCACAAGAAAAATCAGCTCAAAATGGGGGAAAAGTGAGAAAGAAAAAAACAAGCAAACAACAATAACAAAGGTGAAAATATTATGTTGAGATCCACATTCAATCCCCAGAGTCCTCTCTCTGAATGTTGACAGCTCGTTTCCATCCCTGATCTATTGGAATTGGCCTGAACCACCTCATTCTTGAAAAGAGCTAAGTCCATCATGGTTGGTCATCACATAATCTAAAATCTTCTGTTTGTCTGTTTTTGGCAAGGGAATGGGGGTTAAGTGACTTGCCAAACTCACACAATTAATGTCAAGACTGAATTTGAACTCAGGCCCTCCTGATTTCAGGGCTGGTATTCTATCCACTGTGCCATTTAGCTGCCCCTATAACAAGGATTCTTAATCTTTTTGTGTATGTATCATGGAACCCCAGGGCCTCCTACTCAGAATGTTTTTAAATTCATAAAAAGAAATTTTTAAAAAATGAAAAAACTTTATAGGATTAGAAAAAGAAGCATTATTTTTTATTGTTTTTTTTTTTAAAGTACTATATTTAAGTATAAGTATGAAACTGAAAAATCAGGTAAAGTTGAACATAATTTATCCAGTAAGCCAAAGATATTTGCTAACAATTTACTCCACTAAATATATAAAAGTGTCAAATAGGTAATTCTGGGGTCAGAGGAGGAAGGAATTGGCCTGAAATAGATGTGATCTCAATGGTAAATCCAGAAGTAAATATAAAATGGCACCCTAAGAGAATACCTTTGGTTAAATGAAAATACAACAAGCCACCATTGGTAGGACACATATGTCTGAATTGTTTTTTCTTCATGGATTCACTAATATTCTCTTTGGATAATAGGCTGTAGAACTGGAAAGGGCTTTAAGAGATCATTTAGTCCAACCTCCTTTTATGAGGTCCAGAAAAGTGAAGTGAATTTTTTTAAGGTCATAAGGAAGAAAACAAGAGAGACAGGATTTGAATCGAATGCATGTCTAAATTCACTCCTCTTTTCAAGAGTGTTGTTCTTCTTCCCCTCTGAAGAAGGTAGGAATCAGGGGTTCTTTTGGGTATCATTCAACAGAACACAGATGAAACTCTTGAGGAGAGGGATTAGCTAACACCCTCGTTAGCACAGAGCTCACTAATCTTCATCACAAAACTAGAATTGAGATTTAAAACAAGTACACAATCAATACCCTGAAAGGAAAAAGCCAAAATAATACCAAAAATCCAAGCCTGAGGACATAATGCTCATATATGTAGATTTATTAAAAGTATCTCTTAAATACTTTTTCAGGTTCAAGCCACAAAGAAAATTACTTCAAAAGCAAAAAAAAAAAAAAAAAAAAAAAAAAAAAAAATCAGGAAAGAGAAAGTCAAAAGGTACAAACCAACCAGTGAGGGAATGAAGGGAGCGATAATTCCACCAACTCGGGAAAACATGGAACACACACCTAGTCCAACATTCCTGCAATGAAAGACAAAAGTTTGCTTTTAAAAAGCAATACAACAAATACATAGAAGCATTCAAAACAAAGACAAAATTTCTTAAAATCACACACTATGAGGTTCACAAATCCTGCCTTTATAGGAACTATCATCTATAATATCTTGGAAATATTTTTCATAATCAATAAATATATAGAAAAAGGAAAAAAAAGGTAGATAAAAGTACTGAATAAAAAATATTTTTTTTAATGAACCAGAAGATGACATGATTTTCAATGATTCAAGGAACAAAAAAAAAAAATGAAGTAAAAAAATATACTTCAATCTGAATTCATACTTTATTAGTTGTTTCTTTAGAGACAGCTCCATAAAGTACTTCAGAATTGTCTTGTGTCATTATATCATTATATTGCTAACTAAATCATTCACAGCTGATCATCACAGAAAATTGCTGTTACTATGTACAATGATCTTGGTTCTGTTCATTACACTTTGTATCAATTCAAGTAAGTCTCCCAGGTTTTTCTGAAAACATCTTGCTCATCATTTCTTATAGCACAATAATATTCCATCACAATCATTTACCATGACTTTTTCCGTCATTCCCCAAATGATGAGCATCATCTAAATTTCAGAAAGAAAAAATAAAAAATTCACAAAAAAGCTGTTATAAATATTTTTGTACTATAGACCCTTTTCCTTTTCCTTTGATCTCTTTGGGAGAGAGACCTTCAAAGTGGTAGTGCTAGGTCAAGAGTATGAACAATTTTATAGCCCTTTGGGCATTGTTCCAAATTGCTCTCCAGAATAGTAGGATCAGTTCACAACTCCACCAATTGTGCGTTTCAGTCCCACTTTTCCCACATCCCCTCCAACATTTGTCATTTTCCTTTTCTGTCATATTAGTCAACCTGACAGGGTTGTTTTAATTTGCATTTCTTTAATCAATAACAATTTAAGCATTTTTTCCTATAATCCTTTCAAACTCAAAAAAACCCAACAACTGTTTTTGAGCTGATAATGACCTTGAATACTGACACAATGTCACTGGCCCTGTACCCAAATTTCTCAAAATGATGATAACAGCAAGGCTGTAAGGTGGGCAAAGCAATGTATATATTTTCACTCATTTGATCACCACAAAAGTTCTGTGAGACAGGTAATGTGAATATTATTATCCTTATTTAAAAAATGGAAAAATTAAGATGTGGAACAGATTCAATAATTTGTTCATAGTCACACAGCTAATAAATGTTAAAAGGATGGTTTGAGCTCAGGGAATCTCCTAACTTCTGGTTCAATTCTATTTCTTCTCCATCATGCTGCTTCTCTTATTAGGGCTTCAGAGGCAACATCATCCCAGTAGGTGCTTTTGTGAAAGGTGAAAGTATCTGCTATTATTTATCAAACCACATGAAGGGATAAAAGAAATGCCTGAAGACTGGGAGAGGTAAAGTAGTGTATCATTCATATTTTGCCAATAATAGTTTTGAGAAGTCAGTGGCAGCTAGATGCTGTTGCTCAGTTGTTTTTCACTTGTATTTGCCTCTTTGTGACCCCATTTGGGGTTTTCTTGGCAAAGATAATGGAGTGGTTTGCCCTACCTTTCTCCAGCTCATTTTACAGATGAGGAAACAGGCAAATGAATTAAATGATTTGTCTGAGGCCAGATTTGAACTTAAGAAGTAGAGCCTTCCTGACTCCTGGCCTGGCACTCTGTCCACTATAGCTGTCCACCTAACTGTCCGATAGTAGCTTAGTCATAGACTATCATGAATTGAAAAGAACTGTGGTTTACTGTGAACTAAAAAGAAAATACATATCAAAAATGATTTTTTAAAAAAGCTAATAATATAATTGAACTATTACAATTAGTAGCTCCTGAAAATATTAACAATTTAATTATTAATTAACAATTGCTAACATTTATCTAGCACCTACTATGTGCCGGGCACTATACTAAAAGCCTTTGACAAATCTGATCTCATTTTAACAACCTTGAGAGGCAGGTGCTGTTATTATCCTCATTTTTACAGATGAGAAAATTTAAGTAAACAAAGGTTAACTAAGTGATTTGTTTGGGGTCACACAGCTGGTTAAGTATGTGAAGCTAGATTTGAGCTCTGATGTTCCTGGCTCCAGACCTGATGCCATTCAATCACCTAGCTGCCTTCTCTTCTGGTGCTGGTTGGGATCCCATTTTGAAACTGAGTTCAGATTAGAGATCTGGATTTTAAGAGGGATTAATAAACCCAGAGGAAAACATAATAGTGCTTGAAATTTACTTCCTGCTCACCCCTGCTCTTCCATTCCCTAGCTTCCCTCAAGGCTCAACTCAAGCATCACTACTTACATGAGGTCTTTTTTGAATTCTCCATTTGCTATTTTGAATGCCCATCAACAAATTCACATTACTTTCATTTTTTTCCCCTGAGGCAATTGGAGTTCAGTGACTTGCCCAGGGTCACACAGCTAGGAAGTATTAAATGTCTGAGATCAAATTTGAACGCAGGTCCTCTTGACTTCAGGGTTGGTGCTTTATCCACTGTGCTACCTAGCTGCACCCACATTACTTTTAATATATTTTGCATCTGTTATATGTGTAAAAAAATTTTTGTGCTGATAGAACATCAGACTCTTGAAAGCAAGGATCATTTGCTTTTCATGATGGTATTCCTAGAACCTATCCCTATGGGTTTTGTACCCATAGAAAAGGTCAGATAATACAAAGCAAAAACATTCCCTTTTCCCATCAGGATATTTAGTTTACAATGTGCCCACAGGGTTCAAACAAAATTTGTTTTCCTCACCCTCGTAACAATATTTTAAAGCCAGTTTTACAGCTTGAAAAATATTGGATTGCCAATTATATAGCAGGTAGGTATTCGCCCGAAGCCTAAGGATCTCAAAGGAAGACCTTGCAACATAAACACAGGATGCCTGGACTAGAATTCTTTGATGGATACTTACCTGATGACTGTTGGATAAAGCTCTGATGTATAGATGTAAACAATGTTAAAAGCAGCACTGATGGTCAGTTTTCCTAGTAAAGACAAAGAATGGCTGTTCACCAGTGCAAATACTCCTGTGTCTGGAAAAGAAAAGGCAACCCAATGAAGGAGATTATTAGTAAAGATGAAAATTCTCTTTTGAAGTTCACAGTAATTTAGGAAAAGAATGGAAGGCTTTCAAGTCAATGTCAAGGAGGAGGATGGTCTTTAATTTAGGGAAAAGACTCATAAATTAAGCCGTGGACATTGCCTGCCTTCCAGTTGAATGCATTATAGCTTGTTCAGAGCAGCGGTTATTAAATGTGTTCAGGTTCCAGTTACTTCTGATCAACAGCAATAACCACCCGCAACCTCCCTAGAAGTTGTCAATTAAGATAGTGAAGAACAAAAAGTATTAGATCTGAGAGGGAACTAATTTGTGCCTTCTTCATACCTTGCTATATACTTAAGAATGCTAAAAGAATTGCAATGTCACATTTGGAAGGGAAGGGAAAGAAAGGTGGGAGAAGGATAAACATTTATATAACATCTATAAAGCACTATATAATATCTTGTTGTTGTTCATTTTAAGTCTTGTCTAATTCTTTTTGTCCCCATTGGGGTTTTCTTGGAAAAGATACTGGAGTGGTTTGTCATTTCCTTCTCCAGTTCATTTTTACTGATGACGAAATGGAGGCAAACAGTGCTTCAGATTAAATTTGAATTCAGACCCAGCATACTTACATAGAGACTATAAAGTTTTAGGAGGAGATAATAATCATAATAATAGCTATAATTTATATAGCACTTACTACATGCTAAACCCTGTGCTTTAAGATAGCTTTAAACAAATATCTCATTTGATCTTCCCAGCAATCTTGAGATATAGGAACTCATTTTACAATCTCCATTTTATAAATGAGAAAAATGTGGCAGGAGAGATTAAGTTATTTGCCCAGAGTCATCCAGATAGTAAATAACTAAGACTGGATTTGAATGGTTTGCTGACCCTCAGCCTACTGCCCCATACCACACCATTAGCTGCCTCAGGAGACTGATTAGTACATCTACCTGCCCAAGAAAAATCTTCCTATAATTCTCCCATCCAATCATTATGCAACTTTTGCTTCATACAAAAGACTCCAGTTGGGAGGAGGTAGGGGGGGGAGACTTATCACTTCCCTTGAGGGTCTATTTTAATGCATTCAGTAACTACCATTATGGAAAAGTCCAAAAAGAAAGTTTTCAATGCAAAGTCCTTGACAGTATCAAATGACTTAATATCAGAAAAAGATATAATTTTATCAGTGGAAATGACATTTAAGAAGATACATTACCATCTGCCTTGCCTTGTACCATAAGGACCAATGGACCCTTTGATTTTTCTTGCATCTGAAGCTCGCTCCCATAGTCAAATGTGAATTCCTTGGAGTAGATTATCTTATTTTTCTTTCTTGGGCACATTACTTAGCCTAGTTTCTGGCACATTGTGGATGTGTTGAAAATGCTACTGTTGCTGCGCTATTATTTTCAGTCGTGTCTGTCTTTGTTACCCTTTTTAGGGTTTTCTTGGCAAAGATATGGAGTGGTTTGCCATTTCATATTTTACAGATGAGGAAACTGAGGCAAACAGGATCACACATCAAGTCAGTGTTTGAGGCCATATCTGAACTCATGAAGATGAATCTTCCTGACGCCAAGCCAATACTCTCTCCACTGAACTGCCTAGTGGCCCTAGTTATTATTAATACTTCCTCTTGAAGCCTTCTTTAACTAATCTTGCTCACTATGATAACTTCTGTATACTTATGATCCCATAAACTCGTATATAACAATTTGCACTACAGAAAATCATCAGTTTTGATATTCTGTTTTGTTATTGCTTACGTGAAATTTTAATTTGGTTCTTAGCTTAAATTACATGCTTTGAGAGCTGGGATTATATCCTTTGTTTTTTAAGGATCCCTCAAGATCACTCATAGAAAGTAGGAGGAGGTCCTCAGCAACTATTTATTATCTGAGATTAGAATGACAAAAATTGTTCTTGATCTCAAGGAACTTATAATTAATGCTTTATACTTCTCTGTATCCTCCACAATACTTAGTTTGCAGGACATGCTCATCACCAATATTCATCCAATGAATGGTGAGATGGAGGCCAGTGAGGGTCATCTTAGGGGAAGAAACTACTGATTCCTGATTTTTAGGTTGGGAAGGAAGACAAGGCCTACAAAGAAAGGCTTGCTTCCAGGAATCACAGTCACCATGGCATCTCATCAGGCGCCACCTTCTCTGCTTGGTTCTGAAATCAATCCTCATTTATTTTCAAGCTTGGATGGGTCAAACTCTGCCAACTGGGGACATGTCTTCTTCTCTTGCCAAATTACCTGGAAAAGAATCTGAGCTCTTGCTTTGCATGCTTTGTGGGAAAAAAACAACATCCCACAAAATCCACTATGGGGAATTCATCGAATAAGCAATGGCTCATGTTTTTTGGCCTCTGTTCTCAAGGGTATTTGATCAGGCTTTAAACTGGCTTTTTTCCTAAGCTAAAAAGAGAACAGATCAAATTCATCTATTATTTCTAAAAACTTTAAGTCAGTACAATGATTTGGGCAGCAAGGTAGCCCAGATCAGTGTGTTCCTTACTGGGTTCTAGAAATGATCTTTGAAAACGATGTACTATGAAGTCTTCCAGACAGCATCAGTTAGGAGATACTGTACATCTTGGGCAACACGTGGACTCTTAAGCAAAATTCTTACTAAAAAATAACATCAAAATATCTCTAATGGGACCCACATCATAATAGTTAAGTCGAGAAAAGGTCTGTTACATATGACATTTGGGACCAGTAAGCTGAAATCAGCAGCAGCATGCTAGAATTATGATCACAAAATTTACAGCAGGGAAGGATCTCAGAGACCATCAAAACCATTCCCCTCATTTTACAGAAGAAGGGCAATCTCCTGGCATTCTTGAATGGATATTATCTTGTGTGACTCTCCCCCTGCCATCTACATTCATAATCTGGGCTTGGTGGTAACACAATGTAGGGGCTAGAAGTATTTTGTACTTCTCCCACAGGCTTGCTTCTTTTAATTTCTCAGCTTCATTTTCACCTGCAAATGAAGTCCTTGATGTTAGCAGCTCTCTCTAGATGGGTAACTTGTGGTTCTAAACTTGTGACCTAGAACTTTGAATTTCAGAACTCCTCTTTGGGAGCTGTTAACAGAATCCATTTTACAAAGCAGGCACTAAAATAAAGTTCAATGCTTTTTACCAGAACTACCTGATTCAAGTTGATTCCTTACTTTACTTCCTAGACGATGTCAAATAGCTTCTGATCATATGGACACATAAAATCCACTCTCAAAGCATGAGAATATTCAAAAGAAAATTGTGCTGAAGGTCTGAAGGCAATTCCCCAAATGAGTATAATCACTGCATTAAATGTTTAAGCTCTTAGAGAAATTACTTTGAAGGTGGCAATGTTTGGATGTCTAGCAAGTACTAGAATGTTAATTCTATAGTCGTCCTTCACATAGTATGGCAGGTATGAGGTTTCTGTTTCTGAAGTGACCAGAAAAAAGTCAGGACCCAGAAAGGCAGGTCGGTAGGGAAAGGTCTGGCATGATAATAAAGCTCTTTATTTTAGTAGAGGAACCATTTTATGTTTTTTTTTTTCTTTGTTTTTTTTTTTAAGTATTGAAATTTGGAAAAGCAAATTCTTAATGATAAGACTGGGCAAAAATCAGGTGAAATCCATTGCAAAGGCAAGATTCACACATTTTTCAACCAGGGAAGGCAAAAATGAATTATTTTACAGTGGCTCAAATCTTCTGCAGCTTTAGATGAGAGAGTTAAGAGGAAAAGATGAAGGGAAAAAAAGGCAGAAAATCCTTAGGAGTGGGAATGTTAGAACCAAACTGGTTCATTACCCATGAAAGGGTAATGGACAGTGTGAAATGAATTACCTTATTGGATCTGCCACCATTAGGAAGTAGCTAGAGAGGAAGTAGGCTTTAAAAAAAAAAAAAAAAAAGGCTGACTAGAGATTTGACAGAACAAAATGTACTCTCTAGACAATATCTCTTATGGACATATTAAGATCAGATATTATTCCTTAAAAGATGAGGTAATAAAGAACTTTGACAATCCTGATCATTTATGAAGTAAGTCGTAAAACAGAGAGATATTTGCCAAAGGTAACTATCACTGTTAGATAAATCCAGTTCTAAGTGCACATGAGAGAAACATGGTAAGAGTCTCCTGTTTCAAAAAAAGGTTCAGGAAACCCTTCTGAAATAAACAGAAAATGATAAGTGAGATGATTACAGGTCTAGACTTGGGGGCAGGAATTTGAATGAGTTTTTGCTCTTGCTTTTGGGGGCATAACATGGATGAGTTCAGAAAGGACCATTGTATAAAGGTCCAGGGGATTAGAATCACAAAGATTTAATAAGGTAAACACTAGCTAATAAGAGAGTAAGGGAACATAAATGAATAAGGGGAGAAAAAGGAGGCTTAAAATTATAGAGTTTGAACAGGAAGGTCCTAAGTTTAGGAGAATTTAAACAGCCAGCTGACAGGCTTAATAAATATTTATTGACTTGACTTAGATACAATCATATTGGGAGGGTTATATAAACATTTTCATTACATATTTAATCCAAAAACAACATAAGTGTCTGTTGTATGCTTGGTACTAGGGGACTGGGGTGAAATCTGGTTAAGGCATTCTGGTTTATTCTGCATCTGTCTAAGGAAGTCTCCTTTTAATCAGAATTAATTTAAATCAATGATCATGGGCAGGATAAATGAGAACGATAGAAGGGCCATCTTCTGATATTTTACTCTCTTTTTTTCTAACAGTTCCTGGGCACTGGGAGGAAAAACAAAAGCTCAAGGATATGAGAAATGCTTCTTTTACACCTGCATGTTATAACTTAAAAATCTGCCAAAAAATTGGAAGTATGAAAACACCTGAACAGATGAATTCTAGAATAGACTTTTGGTCCTATTATTTTTTTAACTAAAATTAAAAAAAAAATCATTTAATAATAACAAAACTATGACAAATCCCACCCAATGAGAAAGTTATTCTGGAGATTTAAATCGGAAAGCCTTAGAATCATTATTATTTTGGTAAACAACCAATGAATAGTTTCATGTTAGAAGTTGCAAAGAAAGAATACATGGTCTCTAACCTCAAGTAGTTTACAGTTAGGACTCAGACATCCCACCTTCAGTAGTTATTTCCCCAAAAGACAACTAAAGGAATATATTTTCATCTTTTATTTTTTGTTTTGTGGCTAGGTGGCGCCATGATGCACAAACCCTGGGTCCAGAATCAAGAAAGCAGGAGTTCAAATACAGTCTCATTTACCTTAGTTTTCTCATTTGTAAAATGGGAATAATAATAGCAACTATCTTCCAGAGTTGTTGTGAGGATAAAACGAGATGATACTTGTTAAAAGCACTTAGCACAGTGCCCAGCATATAGTAAGCACTATATAACTGTTATTTATTACTATTTTTATTTTACCTATGAAAAAAGAACCAAGCTTAGAACTGACATTTAAAGAGTTTTTTCCATAGTGGCTACAGCTTTGTTCTAAATCAGATTCCTGGAATCCAGCACAGTGTCTGGTGTATAGAATAGTATCAGAGGATTGGAAAGATTAATAAATTCAACCTCTTCATTTTTACAGCGAGCTCCAGACAGATTAAGTGACTTTACCAGGCTGACATAGCTGATGTTGAAGGTGGGCTCAGTCCAACATTCTCTCCTGTACCACAGATGCTTATTGATTGAGATCTTGCCTGGGCCTTCTCATAGCCAAAACTATATACACCCAAGAGCTGGCTGCTTCGGATTAGGGGTATGATTCTATGGCCACAAAACAAGAGATTTTCTCTGTGGGAAGTTAACGGTTACTTATCACGATCCAATTAGCAAATCTGGCCTCACTAGTATGATGTTCTAGCCACCCAGATGGTAGCTTAATAGCTTGAAAGAATTAATAATGCTCTGCTCAAAGTTCATTATTCACCCAAAGAACAGCTGTCTCACCGAGAAGGATCTGGTCTATTATATTGTACACAATTGCTAAAGAATACCCTGTCACAGAAATGAAGTGTGACATATGGTTGACTCTTCCAGGCTAAGATCCACCATTATCCAAATGCTAACCAAAAAACCTGGCGAGAAAAATAAAAACAATGCACCTTTTTTTTCAGGAAGAAACATGACAATAAGACAGGCCAGTCCTCCAAGGCACAGGAAAACTGCTAAGGTCCGCTTGCGACCAAACCTAAAGAAATCAAAATAAATGAGACATTCCTATTAATTATCTCCCAAATCCAACTGTTTCCCCTTCCCTTGGTTTCACTGCATGTATACAAAAATACATACACATAATTATATATACATATATCTACAATATACAGAGATGTGCCTTTCTTATTCAATACGATGGTAACTGAAGATAACTTGGATTCAATATTAAAAAAAAAGTCAAGTCAAGGAACATTTGCTGGCTGACAAGTACAGATGAAGGCAGGCCATTAATGAGCCAGCAGAAGATGTAGCTGGAATAAATGTTGTCTTAATTGATATTGATTTTGGTAACAGGTATCATACTGCCAATACTGCTAAGACGGTCAATCACCAATTTCCCATGGGTGTGCCATTGAATTGGACAGGCACGAAGTTTTCAGAACAAATCCTTAAACATGCAGCAAAAAGCTATTACATGATTAGTTTAGTTAACTGGTGGTGTGATCGGCCAATTCTGGCCAAACAAAGGATGGTTTATTGTTTATTATTGTTTATTAACTTTGTAAGATAGTGGCCAAATATTCTTAACCTGGGAGCCCTCTCAGGGGCTCCATAAATAAATTTCAGGTCATTGAACTTGGATGGAAAAAAATATATACATATATGTGCATATATATACATATATTTCATTAATCTCATATTTAAAATTAACATTTTTTCAATGACAAAAAATATGATCTGTGAAGGTAGCTATAGGTGGATTATATAGGGGAGAAAGAAAAATTTGGAAAACAAGGTTTTGCAAGGATAAATGCTGAAAACTATCTTTGCATGTATTTTAGACATAAAAATCTACTGTTAAAAAAATTTTTTTAAAAGAAATTAAAAACATGAGGGGACTCTCAATGAACCTCCTAAGCCATGGATTTTTTCATTCCTAATATGGAGGTTATAATACCTGTGGGAATGTTGTAAAGTCCAAATGAGATAATGTATGTGAGGAATTTTGCAAAACTACAAAACCCACAGTTATTATTATTATTATTATTATTATTATTATCATTATCATTATTATGTAAAACATTTATCCTAGATACAAGTTCTTCATATACAAGTGAAACAGTCCTAAATTAGGAATTCATTTGACAATAAAGTAAACTCAGAGAAGATTCTATTCCCCTCTTCCTATAGCTAACTTCCTTCAGTAAAAATTTAAATAATCTATATAATTTAGACCTAAATCCTATAACAATTTACTTATCTTTTATTTCAACTTTCCCAAACATACAAAGCTTAGGAGAAAAAAAGATCTTGCAGAGTGAACATATTTGCAATAATGCTCACACAGACACATACATTACTTGTAGAGATCCTCACTCAGAACCTATTGAGTTTTGCTTTCTTCTCAATTATAAGGAGCCCAGTCATCTGTTATCCAAGCCTATAATAAATATGAGCTGCAAAAAATAGTAGGGACTATTTAAATTGTACACAATGGAAGCAAGCAAGACATGAGAACTAACAGCAAAGAAAAATAACAAAAAATTCAGAGTCCTCCTCCACACCCAATATCTGAACAGTGTGGGGTCATTTAGTAGAGGGGTAAGCAGGTGTACACATCTCAACAGTCCCTGAGGGCATCAGCCCTATACAATTAATACTCCTAAAGCCATATTCTAGTCAGTCTTATGTTCAGGGGCAGGCAGTGTGTGCTCCATTTTAACAGAGATGTGTTTGTAATTTCATAAAAACAATCAAAACAGAACAAGTTTTGCCTCTTAAAGGCTAAAGCTCTGGCTGTGAGGAACATTCGCCTTTATTGGAAGGGCTCATTTCTCAAAGATGCCACATAAGTGAGGTGTCAGTGTGAGTTCTTAAATTAAGATTCACTGGGGAAATAAGAGCATATTATTAGTAATCATCACTATTGGCATTGTTTTATGACTAATAGCAACTCAACAAACCAAAGAATATGGCAGAGTGGGATTGGGTGAAAAAAGTGTCCACATGGATGAAATCACCCAAGAACAAAAAAGTACTGTCTAAAGAATTGAAAAGAGTTCCACATTTTCCCTTTTAAATGTATATTTACTGATATCTTTTGTTTTTATATAATGTGAATTTCCTCCCTGATTCCCTCATCCTCACAGAGAGCCATCTCAAATAATAGCTTTGTATTTCCTACAATTCTGAAAGTCACTTCCATTCATATTTGCCTTCTGCCCTCCCTGCTCACGGTCACTATAATTCATCTATCAACACTCTTGTATTTACCTTTTCTTGTCTGTCTATCCACTCACTATGTCTCTTTTTCCCCTCTCAAGCCATGAGTACTTTCACTGACCTAGCTATCTAAACTTCTGAAAATATGAAACTATATTGCACGTCCTTGAGATAAGTTTCACGTGGTAGCATGGGACTTCAAGTGAAAAAATTTGCTTTGCTATTCCAGCTCTGTCATAAACTACCTATCTCTGATTTTATTTCCTAAATTTGTGAAATGTAGACATTGGATCAGAGCCTTTTTGAGCCCTAAATTCTAAAATCCAAATTTGAGGTCTAGTACCTCAGGAGTAATAACAGTACCTCATATTTATCTTGAAGGCTTACAAAGCAGTACAAGTATTATTACATTTTATAGATAAGGCAAATGAGACTCAAAGGGACAGAATAATTTACTTTTTCAAGTTTTCTATACTTTCTTCCCTTCAATTCACTCCGTGATGCAGTTCCATAAGTTTACGTGCAGTTTTTCAAATCCAACTCTTTATTCCCCATCTCAGTATCCGTAGGTTCTCCCCCATAACTGGAAAGCTTTGTTCCCTCATCTCCACCTCTTGACTTCCTTTGAGACTTGACTCAAATTTTACCTCCTACCAGAAACCTTTCTCAACCCTCTGGAGTTACACATACTTCCCCTTTCTGATCACCTGCACTCTATTCTGGATATATCTTATACACAGCTACTTCTTGACAAGTCTTCTCCCTTATTGAGGTTGAGGGTTGATTTTTGTCTTTCTTTGTATCCCCAATATTTAATTCCATTCCTGGTGCATATTGAGCACTTTAATAAATGCTTTTTAACTATCTGACTTGCCTCAGATCAAATTAGTAAATTCTCAAAAATAATTCCAAATACAATTCTTCTGACTCCAAGCCAGGTGATTCTAGGGTCCAAATGCATGTAGCCCCTAACTATAGACTGACCAAAGGTGACCGTGGGTGTTCAACCTTAAAAACCTGTCTCAAAGACCATTAATAAAGATAACAGATAGTCTGTCCTTAGAAGGTACCTTCCAGGGCCATCTACAAACTCCATGAAATTACAACTTGTGTTTTATCTATGCTTGATACCTTCAAAGTAAAAATTCTGTACATAATAGGTGTTTAGTAAACATTTGTTAAATTCACTAAATGTCAGGATTTAGGGCCCCATGGAAGCTCATCTCATGCCTCTCCTGGGTAATGATCCAATGTAACTCTACTCTTCTCAGTAATTCAAGTGAGGATTTTTGTTGGTTTGTGAAGACTGTGGGAAGCAAGTATAAGAGGTGGGCTAAATGATTTGTGGGTTGTTTTACTGTGCTGGGTACCTGGCCAACTGCCATTCCCCAGCTCATTAAAGAACACAGCCCTGCCTAAAAACAGACATCTGGCAGGGAGAGAATGAACAAATAATCCCACACTTGGAGCCAGCCCCTCTGAGACCCCATTCTGCTCTTCCTCTAATTCTTCTGTGTTTTCTGGACCTGACCCGGCACTTTGGGGGACCAATTTTTGTCTCTTCTCTCTAGTGCTTCTGTACCATGACTGTCTCCCCCACTATTACTTTAGACTAAACTCTTTTGGCAAAACACCAGGGCTCAGAAGCCAATCAGACCCCCCATGTTCTGCCTACTTATTACTGCTACTGTTCAAGCTTAGCTAAGTACTTGATTTTTGAAGTGTTTTCTGGCCTGAAAGAACTTTGACTATACAGTCTGCTTGCTGGTTCAGCATCCATTCCATGGAAATGGTGGAGTGCAATGGAAAGAGCACTGGGCCCCAAGTCAGAAGAATGCCAAAAAAAAAAAAATTTGAAGGTTCAGCTCCACCAATTACTAGGTATGTGGCCTTAGATAAGGTAGCTAGTGTTTCTGAACCTCAGCTCTTTCATCTGTTAAGCAGAGATTAAATCATCTATCTCTCAAACTAGAAGGGGCCTTCAAAGCCATCTAGTCTAGTTCTTTCTTTTTTACACTAGAGGGATCAGATAATACTTGCACTATCTACTTTATGTGGCAGGTGTTAGATAAAATGATTGAGGAAACACTCTTTCAAGCAATCAACTTATCAAGCAATGTGTGCCTACTATTAGAATTCTCTGGGCAAAAGTGCTCAGTAAGCCATAAAATGCCAGATGGAGGCTAATTCTTCTTCTTCTTAGTCAGAACACTTTGGAAATAAGGTATTCTAGTTAATTTGGTTTTTATTAACTATCTTAATTTGGTTTTTATTATCTTAGAGGTCAAATCCCTCTATAAAATTTATATTTTGGGGCTGCTCCTGACAAAGAGTTAAATGGCATCTCCCTCGGAGAGGGGAATGAGGGGAAAAGAAACATGGCATGTAACCAAATATAGGACCATAAATTATTAGACCTAGTTTGAGCACAGGCTCTACAACTTACTGACTCTGCAACCACAGGCAATTTGCCAAACTTGATCTTGGATGGTCTTGCTTCCTATGTAAAATGGGAATATAATATAATATAATATAATATAATATAATATAATATAATATATAATATAATATCTACACTTCCTGCCTGAAAGGATTATAATGAGAAAAGTCTTTTAAATTTAAGTGACTTTTTAAGTGATACTTAAGTGTGAATTATGATGAAAGGTGTGATAAAAATTCAAATGAAACTGTGATCAGTCTATATAATATCCATTAGACATAGGTGGTGGCAACAGTCTTTTTGAGAGGAAAATATGTATCTTTTCTCCTTCTTTGCAGAGAAGGCAGACCATGGATGTGAAACACTGAACTTTTTACTGGTACAGCTGATGTTTTGGTTATATTTGGTTAATTAATACCCCTCTTTCTTATTAGGGATGGCTCAATGAGTAGGGAAGAGGGAAGAGAAAGATTTAGAAATGAAGGTGATAGAAAAACAAAGAGCTGTCACTTAAAGAGAAATCTAGTCCCCTCAGGTCCTTTTTGGGAGTTAAAAAAGGTTTCTGATTCCTTTAATCTTTTGCCTTTATATAAAGTTTTAAAAATACTATTTTAGGGGCAGCTAGGTGGCACAGTGGATAGAGCACCAGCCCTGAAATTAGGAGGACCTGAGTTCAAATTTGACCTCAGACACTTAACATTTCCTAGCTTCCTAAATTAAATTAAAAAAATAAAAATACTATTTTATAAAATTTTAAAATACTTCCAGATGTGGAATGCCAGGCCTATCTAGCAGAACTCTTCAGTCTACTGCACCATGTTTAACCAAAAGTCATCAGATAATGACTTTCATTAACAGGCTAGATATATGCAAGTAAAATCTTCCAACATATCAACAAAGGCAAAAACACTATTAAGAAATGAATTCAGACTTTCCCATTGAAGAGGTTGAGGCTATTCTGTCAAACTGGCAAACACTGGGTAACACACACACACACACACACAAATACACAACCAGGTGGACCAATCTCTGATTCTTTTATACTCACCATCTGTGGTTAATCAAATAGATACAGATAGGATAGGAGGGAATCTCTACCAGCCCCGACAGGGCCAGGTTGGCATAAATATTTCCACCCAGATCTCCTGCACTGAGGGTTAGGCCATAATAAACCAAGCTGCACACAAACCTGGAGAGAGGAAAAAATAAAGGGATGAGGAAAGGAGCAACTGGGGGGGTAAAACACATATAAGCAGGCATGTGATATCACATCAGACTACCAATCAAATACATTCACACCTCAATCATGAATGAACTTGACACTGAACATTAACTCTCCTACCACCATATAAGTCTTAAACTATAGATAATTCCTATGGGAAATCATATTTGCTTAAGGTACAATTTTGAAGCAAAACAGAGATACAGAAAATATATGCTTTTGAATAAAGGCAAATCTGACACCCGTGGGTGGATATTGCAGAGATCTGAGCTCAATACAACAAGGGAAAATAGCTGTTTAAGCTGGAACAGGTCACCTGCTTCTTGGAGGTTGTCAAGTTGACCATTTATGAAGTAAATGCTATAAAGAAAATCTTTATTTCAAGGAAGATTTGGACCAATACATTATTTAGGCCTGTTTCTACTCTCAGAACCTGTGATTTCTTCATTAAGTTATCAGGGAGAAAAGTCTTCCAGATATCATCAATGTGACATACTTCCAGATATCATCAGTGAAACCCTTAATGTCTCCAGAGCTCTCAACACAGAAACACATTCATTTGTTTCTACCTTCTGTTCGATTCCATTTTCTTAAGTGTGGGAACCGTGCATTGTAAGAAAATGTGTCTATGGAAATAATATTAGTTTTGCTTCAGGAAATATATAGATCTGGAGAGTTGGGTCAAGATTATAATAGATTAATTTCAAAGTTGCATGGGAGCCAAGTTGAAAGTTCAATGGAATATAATCAGGGGAAGTGGTAGGAATAATGTGGTAGAAAAAATGAGGCAATTAAACCCCCAAGGTACCATGGAGCAAGGTTTTTTGGAAGCTGTTGGGAACCATAAATCTACATATAAAAACCAATTTAATCATCACTGCATTCTAAATATAACTCGGAATCTTTCTGTAACCTTTAATATTATTTTCTCAGGCTACTATATAGACCTATTAAAAAGTCATCCTATCTGCCACTTGTTAGATTTGTGATAATGGGAAAGTCATTTAACCTCTGGGTCACAGTTTCTTAACTGTAAAATGAGGTAGTGAGTTTTGATGGCATCGGAGGTGTCCTCTAAGTTTAAAGGTATGATCTCATTAGATTTTGCATGAGCAGATATGAAAAATTCAGGTTAAATTTTACATCCCACTGTCACATTTAAATGGCACCTAGACGTCCAGAATACCTCAATAAGCTAAACCTCAAATAGGATTTTCTATTTTTGAAAAAATAAGTATACATGGAATAATCTCCCCTACTATTATAAAAGTAGGGGATTTTCAGGATATAAAATCTCTTAGCAGCAATGACATATTTTAAAATTTTCCACCTCAGAGAAAAAAATTTTAGGACAGGGCTAATGGCGATACAGATTAAAGAATATTGAAATCAAAAGACCCTATTTTGAATCTTACCTCTGACATTCAGGACATGTGTGACCTCGGGAAATTAATTCCTGTAACCTCCCTAGGCCATAATTTCCTCGTCTTTAAAATGAGGGGGCTATTTGTTTCTGACATGCATCCCAATTTTCAATTCATGATTCTTATATGCTGCAGGATTTAGAATTATTGCTTTACTTCAAATTTTGTCTCTCCTGGTTAACATTTATTTGACATGGAACCTTTATGGACCTCAGTTTTTCATCTGTAAAATCAGCAGATGAATTAAATGGCCTCTAAAGTTGCTTCCAGTCTAAAGTTATGACCCTGAATAAGTGGTTGTTTCTTCCTTCCTTCCTATCCCCAGAGTCCCTGATACAGAGGCTCTTTGGGCAATAAATGCTGTTGTAAAAAGAGAGAAAAAGGAAGCAGTTGTCACCTTTATTCTTGGTAGAGCATCTGGATTTGTTTCTTCTACTTGCTATATTTGAGTGGCTCTTTAATCCAATATTAGAGCTTTATTAAAGATCTACTGTAACGTACAAAGCAGTCTTTGGTGATTTTGACATATATTATCTATTCTTCTATCTAGAATTACTCATAAAATGATATCCACATAAAGTCACCATTCTCATTTCAACGTTGAACATGGAAGCCCCACGAAGCCATCCATGGTAGCCCATTTGAGCCATAGCCAGTCCAGCCAAATAATCCAAGCGAGACAGTTAGAAATGGCATGTTTGTATACTGTACCAGATGAAGCTTACTTAAGTTCAATAGAATAAAGGGAAGGGCTTTGCAAACCTTTATTTAATTGTGCCCTGAGTCACTAACACAGGTGTGTACACATCATGCATGAGCTACCTGCCTCCCAGTAATCTGAACATCAATTGTAGACAGAAAGATGCCAAAAGTAGAGGACAAAGCAACAGAAACTAAGGGACAAGGCTTGTTTCTCATGCAAACATTCTTGTGTTGATGAATGAGCTAAACATTTTCAGAAATAATGCAGACAGGACAATTTTTTCAACAGATGTCTAGAAACTGGAGTTGTTGAACATCAACAGCTCTTTAAAGGCAATACCCCAAACATGCAAGTACCAGATGAACATCATGATCAGAGTGTGCCCCAAGAGGATCCTGTGGCGGAAGAGGTCCAGGAAACTGCCAGTCTCTTTGGAGATCCCCTCTGCTGGAGGCATCAGGGAAAAAGTGCACTTGAGCTTCCGGTTCCTCTTGGCAATGAGGTAGAGAGCATCTTCTGCTTCTTTAAGTCGGCCCTGGGAGTATAACCATCGGGGGGACTCAGGAATGAATCTGGAAGAGAATTGAGAGCTATGTGTATATATATGTAATAATATAATATATATTGTATTACATAATATTATTAATTGCATTATAATACAATGATATAAATATCTGTACAAGACCTTTTGATTTAATATAATCATTACATTTTACATCCAACTTTGCTCTCTATCTCATTTATTCATAAATTGTTTGCTTATCCACAAATTTCATAAGTAATATGTTCCATGTCCTTCTAATTTTCATGTGATATCTCTCTTTACATTTTGGGCAGGTATAATTTTTGACTTTATCTTGATAAATGGTGTAAGATATTGGTCTATGTGCAGTTTCTGCCATACTATTTTCTAATTTTGCTAACAATTTTTTAAACCAAATAATGAATTCTTATCCCCAAATCTTAGGTATTTATATCTGTCAAATACACAGTTATTATGTTTATTTGCTGCTGTGAATTATCTCTGTTCTGTTCTACTGATCTCTTTTCATTTCTTAGCCAGTACCAGACAGTCTGATAATCATTGTCTTATAATATCATTTAAAATTTGGTACTGTTTACATTTTTAACAAATTATTTCCTTTTCTATTCTTGATTTTTTGTTCTTCTATATAAATTTTTATTATTTTTTTAATTCAGTAAAGTAATTTTTAGTAGTTTAATTGGGATAGCATTGAACAAATAAATTAGTTTGGAAAAATTGTCATTTTTATCATATTGGCTCTACCTACCCATGAACAATAAATATCTCCCCAATTATTTAAACCTTATTAAATTTATTTGTATAAAAGTTTTTTATTAAAGTTTATTAAATTTATTTGTATGAAAAGCCTTTTTAAAAATAATTTTGTTTATATAGCACCCGGGTTAAATTAAAAGTTTTGAAATATCTAATAATTATATTGTATTAATATATATATAATATATAAGTACATATTTAAATATACAAACTTGAGCTAGATTACCAATTAAAAATAGATAAATTAAAGATTATTATAGACTCATAGATGGGCCCCAGCCATCCCTGGCCATCTTCTTTTCAGCTGTCTCCTTCTTCCTTGCCCCTATTCCACTGCCACTTTCTAGTTCTGGAGCCATAATCAAATCATCACAAACATTACTACTGGAAAGCAGCCTTTACTAAGCATCCCTAAAATCTTCAAAGGAAAAGTCCTTTGCCTGGCCACTTCCATCTCTCTCACCTTGTGTTGTTTCCTTCATAACAACATAAGCTCCCTAAATGTAGGGACTGTTGTTTCCCATAGCTTGGCAAGGTGCATGGAGTATAGTAAATGCATATTAAATGCTTTTTTTGTTTGTTTATTCATCAAGCACCTACTATTTTCCAAGGACCATGTTAGATGGTAGGGATATAAAGATAGCAATGATGGTGGTGGAATGGCGATAGTAGTATTGGTGGAATAAATTGAGTGCTAGGTTTGGAGTCAAGAGAACCTTAGTTCAAACTCCCAACTCACAGTTATTTACTGGGTGATAGTATTAATTTCTCTGAGCCTCAGGTTTATCAACTGCTGAACCAGATTCTTACTTTCTTCCCACCTAAATCTATGAAGCTTTGAAACTGCCCTTCAAAACTTAGATTTCTCTAGGATGTATCTATTCTCTATTTGTAATACCTGGCCCTTTCCTGCTTTATTCTGACTTATTCTTCCAGTTGGGCCAAAATAGCCTTCTAGCTATTACTTATAGTTCACTTCACCTTCCAGTTCTATAACATAACCTTCACACTGGCCATTTCCCCATGCTTAGAATGCAACTCTTCAACTCTATCAATGACATACCTGATTTCCTTCAAATTTCAGATGGAACACCAACTTCTTTAAAAAACCTTTTGTTAGTGCTGTGGATGCTAGTATTGTTTCCCTAAACTGACCTTGAATCTACTTGGTATATACTTTCTATATACACACATACACATGTATACACACACACACACACACACACACACATATACACACACACACACACACAAACACACATTATATTATTTTTGCATGTTGCTTCTCTTATTAGAATGCAAAGGACAATTTTGTTGTTGTTTTGTTGTGTATCTCTGACATAAAACATGGTGTCTGAAACTGAATAAATGCTTGCTGATTGACCGGAATCCCCCGGAGCTTTCTAGTTGTGTGTTCCTAGACAAATCACTTTACTTATGTAGTCCTCAGTTTTCTCACTGGTAAAAATAAAGGTGTTAGAATCTATGACCTCAAAGGTCCATTTCTATTATATTCTGGTCCTATGCTAGAACCCCACATAAAATATATAAAAATGAAACAAAAATAAAGCCCTTCCTACAGAGAAGTATTATGTAGTGAGTGAACCCAAAGGTATATGAATTTATCAAGAGAAATTAGGACTATGTTTGCAAAATGGGAATGAAAAGTTTTTTAAAAAATTAAAAATCAAATTGATGATTTTAAAAAATATATAAAAAGTTTTAATGTTTAAAATATGTTATGGGTTAAGATTGGAAATCTCAAAAACATCCTAGTTACTATATAGTTCCTATGTCAATTTATCATAAAACAAAGAATCAGAAACATTTCAATTAGGCAACACTATAGAATGGCACAGAAATGGTATAGTTAGTGTAGGTATCAGATAAATATAGTATATAAATTCCCTGAAGCCACATTAGGGAGTGAATATCTTGACCAGCTACATATGTTCCTATGAAAAAAAGTAAAGAAGAAGAGAAGGAGGGAAAGAAAGAAGGGAAGAAGGGAAGGGAGAAAGGAAGGGAGAGAGGGAGGGAGGAAGAAGGAAAGGAAGAGAGGAAGGAGAGGAGAAAGGAGGGAAGAAAAGAAAGAAGAAAGGAGGGAGGGGGAAGGAAAGAAGGAAGGAAAAGGGAAGAAGGAAGGAAAGAAGGAGTAAAGATACTCATCAAGCAAGATTATTCCTACACTATATAGACCAATGGAATCCTTAATTTTATCATGTCTTGGCCACTGTTAATCATTTTTTCTTTCTCATCTTAAATGTGTACTTAAAAAAAATCTATTAGTATATAGGAACAATAAGGAGAATTTGCAAAGAGGTAGATTTAGGCTTGGTATAAAGAAACATTTTCTTTACAATTAGAGCCCTGCAGAAGTAGAATAAGCCAGAAGTAATGTTTTCCTGCTATATGGAGATCATTTGTCAAAGACTAGATGACCACGTGTCAAGTAAATTTATTGCATTTTTCAGGTACAAGTAAGACTTGGTAGTCCCTTTCTAATTTGAAATTATATTATTCTGTTATTCTATTAAAATTAATGCTTTTAAAATATACCTATTATGGATAGAATGCTACCATTTTCACCAACATCTTGCACACAACCATGGGAAAGTCACCGCCAGGCAAATCGCTAAGATTACAGATTTTAGTCAGAGCTAATCTGTATTGGTAGATGGAGTTTCTTCACAAGGAATTCCATAAGCCAATGAAGTTTTGGACACCATGCTCCTTCCTACAGCCCCTTCACGATGCCTTAAACACTTTATCTTTTAGTCTCAACCCAAGAATATACTTGATGGCACACTTCAAAGACAAGTTGGGGAAGGGATACACAAATGTTACTGTTAACTAATCACAATAGGAAAGCATATCTGGATCCTATTTGGAGCTCTAAAAATGATAATATTCTACTTTGATGGTATATATGCTTAGAGTTCTTTGTATAGGTGAAATTTGGATGGATAGAATTTATCAGAAATTCATCATACCTTTTATTTTTTAAGGTTATCAAAGAAGGTTTTTTCTCTGTTTTTCTTTTCATTACTTCTTTTTAGAAATCTCTGGGGCTTTTAGGAAGGACACTGGACAGATACTACTACTATGGAATTTGGAAACTTAATGGTTAGTCGCTCAGTCAATAATCATATACAAACTACCCACTTTCTACAGATATGCTACAAGATGCTGTGGGTGAAGATAGTGGAAATAAAAGATCTGCCCCCTGCCCTTGAAAAGTTTTACTTCTTAATCAGAATTAATTAATAGAGCTTTAAAAAAAACTGAAAATGAAGGAGACAAGGGTAAAAAAGAGAACTCATAAAATCATAGGATCATTTATTTAAAGCTGGAAGATAACCTGAGAAGTCATCTAGTCTAACACTTTTATTTTTCAGATGAAGAAACAGAGGCCTAAGGAAGTTAATATCAAATAGTATTAATAAGTATTAAGTATTAGTAAATAGCAAAGATGGCAATCTGAACGTGGGGCCTGTGACTCAAGAAGTGCAGTAGTAGATTTATGAGCACTGGTGATCTCATTAATTGTTCCATGAGTACTGTTTATTATAATTGCTGCTCAAGGCCAACCCCACGAAAAAAGGCATGCTAAAAAGACCCTTATGATTATATTGTCTTATTTGTAGATGGAGTTACCTGTCTTTTAGTGGACCAACTATCCCTACCTAAACTGGGACATTCTATGAGACAAGGCTAATACTTGAACCATCTATCTTGTTGAATTGTTTTGGGGAATCAAATGAGCCAGTGTAATTTATTCAAAGTGCTTTATGACTTTAAAATGAAACATTATTCAAGATCAATCAAAATGGCCATTCCTCCATGAAATAAAGTTATCTGCACTTCCCACAAAGCAATAAGTAAAACAATGAAATATGGAGAACATTTATGAAGAAATCTGAGTGAGACTATTTTGTTTGAGAGGGTCAAATGAGTTTTGGCTTGTGCAGTAGCATTTTCACCTGCTTCCCTGATGTTAGGGACATTTCTAATGGCCTGGAAGAAATAAATGATTGTTTTTTATATTGGTGAAAGGAATGGTCTCTAAGTAATTATCATATTAAAAGTGTGACCTAGGACCAAGTCACCAAATCCCTCTGGACCTTATTTCCTCATTTATAAAATGGGCAGGTTGGACTAGTTGTACTTAAGGTCTGTCTGAGTCATGACTAAGTAATTTTGTTATTATAAAAAGAAATTACAGGATTCTAGAAAACCAACCACTTGGGAAGCAAAGCCTTGATCAGAGTATTGAGTCATCTAAAAGAGTTTGTAAGGAGAAAAGTGGGAAGGATCGGTAGCCAAACCCAGAAAAAAAATCAACATTTATTGGTCTACCCAGGGTCATCTTGACCTTGTAATGGAGCTACAAAGAGTACTGAGATGATAAACAGAGAACAACAATGGAGAAAGGAGATTGAATATAGGAAAATGGCAGATTCTAGAAGAAATTGACCCCAAATACTGTCTAGAATGGTAGAAAGAACCCCAAAATTGGAGAATGATGACCTAGATAAAAACCACACTCTTTCTATCTCCCCAACCTCACTAAATTACCTCACTATTAGACTTCCTATATCTCAGCTTCATCACTGCCTACCATTTGGGCATTTCATGAACAAGGCAAATACTTGGACTATCTATTTTGCAGAATTGTTTTGGGTAATTAATTTAGCCAATATAAACAAAATGCTTTATAGCCTTAAAGCTCAATATAAATGTCAATTCTTGTTAGGTTGGGACAAGAGACAAAACAGTCAGACTGGCAGAATGAACCTATCAATTGTGTAATAAATATGCTTCAGACAAACTGAATGAGATCTGGGTCTGGGTCAAGGGTAAGTGATGAAATTTGAAGAATTTCTTGAAAATATTCCATCCAAAAATCCAAAAAAGCAAGGATCAGTGGGAGAAGTACTGAAATCTGGGCTCATAGATCTGGAATGGGAAGAAATTTCATAAGCTAAATCCAAGACTCTTATTTTTACAGATGAGAAAATTGAGGCTTGAAGTTAAGTGATTGGCCTTTTTGGTGGGCAGTTCCATCACTGGAGGGTTGTAAACCCAGGCCTCTTGGTCTAGAGCCAAGGTTCTTTCTATTATACCAAGTCTGGAAGCCAAATAATACAAAATGAAGATGGAACTTCCAAAGGGATTTGGAGTCACATTTGGAGTCAAAGGACCTGGCTGCCAGAAAGGTCCTGGTAACATAATCTAACATCCAAAGAAAGAATTTTTAGAGGCACCAGAGGAAAGTATCTACAGAACTAGAAGCCTCAGGTCGAGGGAAAAGACTAGGAGATAAATTCCAGAAGTCCTGAGATACCTAGCAGTTTTAGCAAATCAAACTAATTTAAGCAAAGAAAGAGCTTAGATTAATGTCTCAGAAAAATAGAACCTATTCAATGGACTGGAGACTGGGATAAAGAGGATGACTAAAAAATAAAACTAGCTTTTGTTCTACTCACATGTACTTAATACAAGAGAAAAAGGTTAGCTTTTAAGGTTTTCATAACTTTAATCACTTCCTCCATAATTATGAAAGGGTTAAAAAACATACATACAATTCCCTATACCTTAGTGAAAGCAAGAAAGAGGAAAAGTGGGGAATAATGTATAATAATTATAAATGATAACTAACATTCATAGAGTGCTTACTATGTGCCAGTCACTGTGCTAAGTACTCTACTCATTTAATCCTCGCAACAATCCTGGGAGGTAGGTGTTAGACCATTTTAAAATGAGGAAATAGAGATAGGAAGAAATTAAGTGTCTTGCCTAAGATCACACAGCTAGTAAGTGTCTGAGGCCATATTTGAACTCAGGTCTTCAGACTCTAGCCCTGGTGCTCTAACTACTGGGTTACCCATCTGTGTCCTCTCCCACAAGAAGCCAAGAGAAGGGATTCCAAGATTAGAGAAAAGGTAGTGACAGTAACAACTAAGACAGGGACTCAGGGAGGTCAAGATGTGAGAATTGTAAGTAGAAGAAAATGGGAATATGGAAGCAGTAAGAACTGACTAGACCAAGTGCATTAGAACCTACTCTATGACATCCTTTTTTTTTGTCCTCCAGTTTACTTCCTTAGCTCATCTCACATCCATCCCTTTCTTTACATCCAAATAGCCATCACTCTAACTCCCTAGCTCAGTTCATACTATCTGCTCCTCTGAGCTACTAAAACAGCCCCCTAATTAGCCTCACTCCTAGTTTCTAACATATGTAATCTACACAATTTCCAAAATAATCTCCTCCTAAATTACAGGTTGGTCAATTTTACTCTCCTGCTAAAAAAAATCTTCCATGGCTCCCTATCACCTCCTGGGTAAAATACAAATTGCTCGCCTTTGTTTAAATTCCCCATTAATCAGTTTCCACATACCTTATCTTATGTCATGGCCATTCGCAAATGGCAATTAGATCTCAACTTCTTAAACTGTAGTTCATGATTCCATATAAGGTCTTACACCTGAATTTGGGGGTTGTGAAATTATGATTTATTATCAGTAAATATTTGATTTGTATTCCTATTTTACATATTTACCTATTGGGGTCACATAAAATTTCTTGGATGAAAAGGGGAAAAATTTAAGAAATCCTGTCTAGACAAAGTAGATTTCTGGTGGTTTCTATTCAACAGAGTTATCTTCTTTTCCCCCTCAATCAATAGTATTTTATTTTTCCAATTACATGTGAAGATTATTTTCAATATTCATTTTTATTATAGCTTTTTATTTACAAGATATATGCATGGGTAATTTTTCAACATTGACCCTTGCAAAAACCTTCTGTTTCAACTTTCCCCCTCCTTCTTCCCATCCTCTCCCCTAGCTGTCAGGTAGATCAATACATGTTAAATATGTTAAAGTATATATTAAATCCAATATATGTGTACATATTTATACAGTTATCTTGCTACACAAGAAAAATCAGATCCAGAAAGAAAGAAAAAACCTGAGAAGGAAAAGAAAAATGCAAGCAAACAATAACAGAAAGAGTAGTAATGCTATGTTGTTATCCACACTCATTTCCCATAGTTCTTTCTTTGGGCGTAGCTGATTCTCTAAACAATTGGAACTAGTTTGAATCATCTCATTGTTGAAAAGAGCCATGTCCATCAGAATTGATCATCTGGTAATCCTGTTGTTGCTGTACATAATGATCTTTTGTTTCTGCTAATTTCGCTCAGCATCAGTTCCTGTAAGTCTCTCCAGGACTTTCTGAAATCATCCTGCTGGTCATTTCTTACAGAACAATAATATTTCATAACATTCACATACCATAACTTATTCAGCCATTCTCCAACCAATAGGCATCCCTTCAGCTTCCAGTTTCTGGCCACTACAAAGAGGGCTGCCACAAACATTTTGGCACATACAGGTCCCTTTCACTTCTTTAAGATTTTTTTGGGATATAAAACCCAGTAGAAACACTGCTGGGTCAAAGGGTATGCACAATTTGATAATCAACATTCATTTTTGTAAGATTTTGTGTTCCAAATTTTTTCTCCCTCTTTCCCTTCTCCTCCCCCCTCCCCAAGGCAGCAGGCAAATGATATAGGTTATACCTGTACAATAATGTCAAACATAATTCCATATTTGTCACATTGTAAAAGAAAAATCAAAAAAAGAAAAATAATAAGAAAAAAAACAACAAAAAAGTGAAAATAGTAAGTTTTGATCTGCATTCAGTCTCCACAGTTCTTTCTCTTTAGATGGTTGGTATTTTCCATTATAAATCTATTGGAACTGGTTTGGATCATCATATTGCTGAGAAGAGTTAAGTCTATCATAGTGGATTTCAATTGCTTATCTTCTGCCTCTGAACAGCTGCTGTCAGGGACTGTTTTTGACTTTCTTTTTATCTCTACCAGTTAGCCCAGTAAAGGTTGGGGGCACAGCTGATAGAGCTCTGGATCAGAGTCAGGAAAACCCGAATTCTAATCCTGCTTTATAGATTGATTAGTCAAACAGTCAATTAACCTTTGTCTACCTCAGTTTCCTCATCTGTGAAATAGGGATAACAACAGCAGCGACCTCCCAGGATTGTTGTGAGGATCAAAATAGAAGATAATTATAAAGCACTTAGTACAATGTCTGGTGCATTGTAAAAGCTATATAAATGTTGATTATCATTGACCAGATCATCCCTCATGCCTTCATTAAAGTACTTTCTCATCTCTAACTTTCAGAGCTTTCATCATCTTCCTTTTGATGCAGAACTAAGTAAGCAGATCTAAAAGGACAAATATGCCGAGAACTGTGACAATATAAATAAAAAGATCAATAAAAGGAGGCTTCTGTTACTCCTAGGAAAGAGAAGGAAACAAGCAATTGTTAAGTACCTGCTATGAACTAGGCACTGTGTTAAAAACTTTATAAATATTTTTTTTTATTTAATAGCCTTTTATTTACAGGATATATGCATGGGTAACTTTACAGCATTAACAATTGCCAAACCTCTTGTTCCAATTTTTCCTCTTACCCCCCCCACCCCCTCCCCTAGATGGCAGTGACCAGTAGATGTTAAATATATTAAAATATAAATTAGATACACAATAAGTATACATGACCAAAACGTTATTTTGCTGTACAAAAAGAATCAAACTCTGAAATATTGTACAATTAGCTTGTGAAGGAAATCAAAAATGCAGGTGTGCATAAATATAGGGATTGGGAATTCAATGTAATGGTTTTTAGTCATCTCCCAGAGTTCTTTTTCTGGGCATAGCTAGTTCAGTTCATTACTGCTCCATTAGAAATGATTTGGTTGATCTCGTTGCTGAGGATGGCCTGGTCCATCAGAACTGGTCATCATATAGTATTGTTGTTGAAGTATATAATGATCTCCTGGTCCTGCTCATTTCACTCAGCATCAGTTCGTGTAAGTCTCTCCAGGCCTTTCTGAAATCATCCTGTTGGTCATTTCTTACAGAACAGTAATATTCCATAATATTCATATACCACAATTTATTCAGCCATTCTCCAACTGATGGACATCCATTCAGTTTCCAGTTTCTAGCCACTACAAAAAGGGCTGCCACAAACATTCGTGCACATACCAGGTCCCTTTCCCTTCTTTTTTTTATTTATTTATTTATTTTTTTTAAACCTTTTTATTTGGATATAACATGGTAACTAAGCATTAAAATTGCCAGACCTCTTGTTCAATTTTACCTCACCCCCCCCCCTCCCTAGATGGAGGATGAAGTGATGTTAAATATTAAAATATAAATTAGATACACAATAAGTATACATGACCAAAACGTTATTTTGCTGTACAAAAAGAATCAGACTCTGAAATATTGTACAATTAGCTTGTGAAGGAAATCAAAAATGCAGGTGTGCATAAATATAGGGATTGGGAATTCAATGTAATGGTTTTTAGTCATCTCCCAGAGTTCTTTTTCTGGGCATAGCTAGTTCAGTTCATTACTGCTCCATTAGAAATGATTTGGTTGATCTCGTTGCTGAGGATGGCCTGGTCCATCAGAACTGGTCATCATATAGTATTGTTGTTGAAGTATATAATGATCTCCTGGTCCTGCTCATTTCACTCAGCATCAGTTCGTGTAAGTCTCTCCAGGCCTTTCTGAAATCATCCTGTTGGTCATTTCTTACAGAACAGTAATATTCCATAATATTCATATACCACAATTTATTCAGCCATTCTCCAACTGATGGACATCCATTCAGTTTCCAGTTTCTAGCCACTACAAAAAGGGCTGCCACAAACATTCGTGCACATACCAGGTCCCTTTCCCTTCTTTATAATCTCTTTGGGATATAATCCCAGTAGTAACACTGCTGGATCAAAGGGTATGCACAGTTTGATAACTTTTTGAGCATAGTTCCAAACTACTCTCCAAAATGGTTGGAATCGTTCACAACTCCACCAACAATGCATCAATGTCCCAGTTTTCCCGCATCCCCTCCAACAATCATCATTATTTTTTCCTGTCATCTTAGCCAATCTGACAGGTGTGTGGTGGTATCTTAGAGTTGTCTTAATTTGCATTTCTCTGATTAATAATGACTTGGAGCATCTTTTCATATGACTAAATAGTTTCAATTTCTTCATCTGAGAATTGTCTGTTCATATCCTTTGACCATTTTTCAATTGGAGAATGGCTTGATTTTTTATAAATTAGAGTTAATTCTCTATATATTTTGGAAATGAGGCCTTTATCAGAACCTTTGACTGTAAAAATATTTTCCCAGTTTATTGCTTCCCTTCTAATCTTGTCTGCATTAGAAAAACTTTATAAATATTAACACATTGGATGCTTACAACAAATCTGGGAGGTTGGTGCATTATCCTTCATTTTATAATTGAGGAAACTAAGGGAGAAAAAGGTTAAGAGATTTGCTGAGTAAATGTCTGAGATCACATTTGAATTCAGATTCTTTCTGACTCCAGGCCCAGCTCTCTATGCACTAGGCCACCAAAAACCAATGAGTCCTAGAGAAGAGAATAAAACATAACCCCTTCTTCATCAGAGAGGGAGGAGGCTGAGGACAGACTATTGTACAATTGGCAGACAAGGCTTCAGCATTAGATATTTTTGCTGTATTGTTTTTTGTTTGTTTTCATCATGAAGGAAGTGTGAGGTGTGTTAGCCTAGGGTGTGAAGTGTAAAATGACTATATGATAAAAATATCATTAAAACTTGGCTTTCTTTCTTTCTAAAGGTGTCATTTGTTTTATGAAACCTTTCCAAATGCCTCACAGTTTCTAATATTCTTTCTTCTAATTAATTCCTATTATATTTATATTCTGGATAAGATTCATAACCAGGAGCAGAGCAGACTGGTATCATAAATAGATGGCTATGCTTGCAAGCTAATCTTAAAAAGAAATTTGGGTTCACGTCCCAAATTCTCAAATAATTTCATGACCCTCACAAGTCATTTAGCTTTTAGGTGCCTCTAGCACTTATCTACTAAATAATTAAAATGTAATCTGTATTGATAGAAAGGATTTCTACTCTAGGGGTTCACGATAGTGATGAAATCAGATAGTATTCATATATAGGGTGTCCCAAAAGTCTTCATGCAGTTCTAATCTATTGTTCTTATCTGAGAACAGGTTCTATCTCCCTCATAGAGTGTAAGATCTTTGGGAGGGGGGCTTACCAATCGTCTTTGTAGTTGCATCTTTAACTCTTAGGGCAGTACCTTATATAAAGTAGGTATTTAGAATGTTTAATTATTTGAAATGAATCACATAACCCCCAATGTTTTTTTTTCCCCCTATATCTGGGCAAAGATCAATTCTCCTATATGCAAGTGGCCTGGTTTCAAACCCATCCTAGCTACAGGACCTTATGACCACCATCTTGGACTATTGTAATAGTTCCCAAGAAGCCTAGCTGCTTCTATCCTCTTCCTCTTCTAATCTATACTTCATACTTATTGCCAGGATAACCTTTCTGCTTAAATCTAGTCATACTACTCTCCTGAAAAATCTTCAGGGGCTCCTTAGTGCCCACTGATTGAAATGAAAATTCCTTATCCTGGCATTAAAGGCTTTTCTAATCTGGGGCTTTTCTGTCTTTCCAATCCACTCTATTATCTAGAGCCGTATATAATATAATCTAGCCAAACAAAACTATTCTTTTTCTCTGCTTACACTGAATTAATGGTGTTCATTATACCACAAATAACCTTCCCAACTTTCCCTTTAAAATCCAGTTCAAATCAACTGCCTCTTTAAGGTCTTAAATGATTTCCCCCTGTTGCTAATGACCTTCTACCTTCCAACTTAAAGATCTTCATTTTAGAAATGCTCACACACATTTATCATTCAATATTTCTCTGTCATATGTACTGCTAAAACCCAGTTTTAATGTCTCATCCTGGCCTGGAGGTGATCTTGGGATCTCAAATACTGTGCTAAGGGAGCAGGAGCTTCAAAAGGTCCTTCCAAGCACGGGAAGGCTCCAAATATGGAGCAATTCTCCAAAGCAAATCCAGGAGCAAAAAATCCAGCAATTACACATATGTCTCTTCAAAGACTAGCTTACCTATATTTGGAGATGTTCATTTCCAGGTAAAGTGTGATGAAAAACAACTCTCTTCTGAGGTGATCTGGATTCTTATCTATTCTCTTTTATCTTATAATCAATTTATGTATATGCTATATCTTCCCCAATCAGATGGGAGATCTTTAAGGGGAAAGAATGTACTTGATAAGTACTTAATAAATCTTTGTTATCACAGATTCTTGAAGTAGGGGACATTATATTTATCCGTATTTATGTCTTTGCCCTCTATGGATATATGTGGTTCTTGTCAGTGAATATATATGTAGGTTTATGTGGTCCCCGCCTGCTTCACTAAGGCAGATTATGTTCTCTCTAGAGCTGATGTTGGGCAGGAGTAAGACAGTGGTCCTTATCAAGCAAAGACTTAGTAAGTGTTTGTTGGATAGACTGTAACATTTGTATGTGTGCACATCATATACATATATATACACACACACACACATATATAGTATGACTAGAAGTAAACAAGCCAGAACACAAGCAAATGTGTATTTTTCCTTTCAAAGTACATATAACTACTTGGCATGATGACATAACCTATAATCCCTACTACCAGATTGCTGAGGATAGTGGATTTCTTAAGTTCTAGAGTTCTGAGTTGCACTAAGCTAAGATAATTAGATGTCTGCACTAAATCTAAACTCATACTGGTACTGTTTCCAGGAACAGAGTGTTGCCACGCTGCCTAAAGGAGGGCAAACAGGCCCAGATCAGAGACATATTTGATCTAAAGTGGGATTTGGTCCATGAGTGACTGCTGCATTTCTGATCTGGGCAAGATGGGGGGGAGGGGGGAACCAAGTTTCAAAATTTAAATAACAATAATAAAAATAACAAAGTAAGTATAATTGCAGTGATTTGGGGAGGAGACACACTCATTTCAAAAATACTGCTCTTGATTGCAATATATTTTTTTAAAAGTTCTTAAAACTTGGGAATTGCTTTCATACTTTGTTTATAAGAAAGTTTTACTAATTTATTCAGTCTTTATTTTGAAATCCAAATAGTACCATATACCTTATTCAAAAGCCCTAGTTCTGAATACCCTTTGGTTATTTAACAAAAAAATAATTTAGTTTGATCCAGAAGTCTTTCAGAGCTTCAGTCAGCTGGATAAAGTTGATGGTTAGCTGAGTCACATCAGAGCTTGGCAAAAACAAGGGCTGACTATAAAGGTAGGAGAGTTGGACTTATAAATTGCCTCCGCAGGCAATTCTAAAGAGAAGAGTTCCCAAAAAATGCTTTAAGAAAAAGGCTGCTTTCATTATAGAAGTATATTATCTTCCTCAAGTCCCAAGAGACTGTTTTAAAGGCCAGGATTTCAGCAGGAGTGTCTTGGTGCCTTTGTTAAAAAATGATTAAATTTCACCAGGAGAGTGAAATTTAACCTACTCTAAAAAATCTTTGGTTTGAGGTACTTAAAATTTTATCATTTTTTGTGTGGGAGGTAGGAGCAGTGTTCAGATTTGTAGGGAACTCCCATTGTGGAGAATCCCTCCATAAATATACATGTTTCTCTTCATATCATTATTAACTGTACCTGACAGCCCTTGACTGTTATGAGGATTATATGAAATACATATGCAAAGTGCTCTTTAACTCTTAAAGCATTATATAAATACTAGATGTTGCTATTATAAGCAGAGCAACTATAATTTCTTGACTTGTTTTGATGGTCATTTCAAACTTAGAAAGGTAAAGGAACCAACATGAAGAACTAGTTGCTGGGGTGAAAACAATCAGATTCTTGGTAGGAAGTAAGCATCCCACCAGAGACTGCGATAGAAAAGGTAAAGCATCACATATACCAGAGATCTTAGATGAATAGGTTTCAAAGTGTTCATAGAAAGGAAGGATAGAATCCCATGGCCTAAAACTCTACAGGAAAGGTCGAGGGAAAGTAAAATTCTGGAAACAATGTTAAGGACGAAAAAAAGGGAAAGTCATCTAGAACCCAGCTTCTTAAATTATAGTTTGCAACCCCATATGGGGTTGTATAACTGAATGTGAGGGCCACAAAATTGTGATTATTAGTATACCTATTTTATATGAGTCACATAAAAATTTCTTGGGCAAAAAGGGATGATGAGTAGAAAAGATTATGTAGCTCAGGCTTTAGAACCTAATGTAGATGCAGAATCTATATCAATCAATTTAGACCAATTTTAAAATTTAATTAAAACAGTGGAAAGAAACTGGAAATGGAGTGGATGTCCATCAGTTGGAGAATGGCTGAATAAGTTATGGTATATGAATGTTATGGAATATTATTGCTCTGTGGTGTTCTTTTCTTTTATATAATATATGACGGTTCTCTGTGTCCCTCTCTTGGGGAAGTTTTCTGGAAGCAGCCTTACTTTCGGTTCAAATCAATAATCACTCCAAAATGCAGCCAGCGGATAAAATCCAAATGTTTATTTTCTTATCTCTTTCCTTGGGTCTGGTTAGCTTTCTTAGAAGCCGTTCCAAGAGCTCTTGCCGCTAATCTTTTGCCTCTGCCAGCTTTGGCTTTTCTTCTTCCAAATATCTCCAGCCAGTACCAAGGTGAAAGTTGGAATGAATTTGACTCCAACTCCGAGAGTGGGCTTGTGGGCTTCTGTATCTCTCAGAGTGCCCTGTGTCCCAGAGTGCTCTTTGGCCCTAAGAGCTTCTTGCTTATATGAGCTCTCTAAAGGTGTGAACACACGCATTGTTCCACTTAGTACCTTGTTTCAAGTTCTGGCCCATAACACCTCCTTGTAAGATCAGATCAATCATACTGAACCATGCTAAATTAGATAATTATTGTCTCTATCAACTCTAATGACTTAATAGCTTGTAAGGATTCTAACATTGCTCTGTAAGAAATGACCAGCAGGATCATTTCAGAGAGGCCTGGAGAGATGATGCTGAGTGAAATAAGCAAAAACTGGAGATCATTATACATGGCAACAACAAGATTATATGATGATCAATTCTGATGGATGTGGCTCTTTTAAGCAAAGAGGTGATTCAGGCTAGTCCCAACAGGCTTGTGATGGAGAGAGCCATCTATATCCAGAGTTCTGCTGTGGGAACTGGGGGTGGATCACAACATAGAATTTTCACTCTTATTGTTGTGGTTTGCATGAATTTTATTTGTTCTCATTTAAAAATTTTTTTATCTCATTTTTCTTGCACAGCAAGATAATTATATAACTATGTATACCTATATTGAATTTAAAATGTATTTTTTTTTTTTACCATGTTTAACATATATTGGATTGTATGCCATCTAGGAGAGGAGGTGGGGGGAAGGAGGGATAAATTGGAACACAAGGTTTTTCAAGGGTCAATGCTGAGAAATTATCCTTGTGGGGGCAACTAGATGGTACAGTAGATAGAGCACCAGCCCCAAAGTCAGGAGGACCTGAGAGCAGATCTTATCTTAGACACTTAAAAAGTGTGACCTCAGACTGTTACTAGCTGTATGACCCTGGGCAAGTCATTTAACCCCAATTGCCTCAGGGGGAAAAAGAAAAAAAAAAGAAAAATTATCCTTACATATGTTTTGAAAATAAAAAACTTCAATAAAAAAATAAAAATAAAAAGTTAACACAATCAACATGTCAGTTCAGCCATCCTTGATTCCTCACTCAATGTCATCACCTATTTCCAATATATTGCCAGTTCTTTCATTCTACCTTCATGGTATCTCTTGTACATAGCCCCTTCTCTCCTCTGACTCCATCACTATCCTACTGCAGGGCCTTCTCACCTCACATATCATCTGGCTAACTGGTCTTTCTGACTAAAGTCTCTCTTTACTCCATTCCATTTTCTACTAGGCTATCAAACTGATCTCCTAAAAGCGTAGGTCTCACTATGACATCCTTACAGATCATAAACTTCAGAAGTTTCCTATTACTTTGAGGATCTGATATAAAAGCCTCTCTTGCCATTCAATGTCCTTCATTACCTGGCCCCTCAGCTTTCAAATATTTCTTCACCTGATTCCTACCACTTGCTATGGAACCCAGGGACACTAACTTCCTTGTTGTTCCTGGCACAAGATACTCGATTTCCCATCTGCAGATATTTTTACTGGCTGTTTCTCATGCATGTAATTCTCTTACTCTTCATCTCAATCTCCTTGCTTCCATTGAAGATCCAGATCAAATCCTGCCTTCTGCAAAAAGCCTTTCTTTGTTATTCAGTTATTTCAATCATGCCTGACACTTTATGAACCCATTTGGGGTTTCTTGGCAAAGACAATGGACAGTAGTTTGCTATTTCCTTCTCCAGTTCATTTTACAAATGAGGAAACTGAGGCAAATAGGTTTAAGTGACTTACCTAGGGTCACACAGCTAATAAAGGTCTGAGGTCAGATTTGAACTCATAAAGAAGAGAATTCCTGGCTTCAGACTCAGTGCTTTCTGCACCATGGCACCACCTAGTTGCTGCAGAAGACATTCTAGAATCCCCTTAATGTTAATGACTTCTCTATACAGATTATATTCAAATTATTCCATATATAGCTTATTTGCACCTAGCTGTTTATATATTCTCTCCTATTAGATCCTATTGAGAGCAGATACTATTTTTTGTCTTTGTATCCCTTGAGCTTACCGCAGTGCCTGCCACATAGTAGATATTTAATTGCCGATTTGACTTTATCTAGATTTTTAGGAAAGCATTTAGCTAAAGAGAAATATGGATTAGGTGATGGTGGATTTAGAAGTGGTTGAATGGCTAGAGCCAAAGACTAGTTGTATAATGATTATATATCAACTTGAAAGACCTCCAATAAAATATTCCATAGATCTGTGCTTGTTTTATGCCACTAAATATTTTTTTTATCAATACCATGGATGATGACATAGGTGGGATGCTTCTAAATTTGCAAATGATGCAAAATTGAGAGGGGGCAGTTAACATAATGGAGACCAGAACTGAAACTCAAAAAGATTTTGACAGGTTAGGATATTGAATCAACTGGACCAGGAAATGACAAAGATGGAGAATCTAAACTGGGGAAGATCTCTGAGACCATTTAATCTAACTCTGTTCTACATCTCAAGAAAGACAACCTAGAGCCTAGTCAGCAGACTGTAACAGAATGGTAAAGAAAAAATTTCCTTTTTGATGATGTTTTCTGTTCATAGTGTCCTGTTCCTTCTGACTGCTTTTCAGAAGAAATCATTCATAATCTCAAGGCTTGAGGCTTCTGTATAGTCTCAAAAACTCTGACCTTTTTTGTATTTCTCAAAACTGAGCCATATTTTCCAATATATTTTTCCCTTTCCTCTCCTGTATGTTGACTTGGTTTAAAACTAGAAGTTCTTAACTTTTTGTGTGTCAGGACCTGACAATTCTAGGGGAGTCTATGTACCCCTTCTTAGTGTACTTTCAAAAAATGCATAGTATTGGTACATGAATGTTATGGAAATTATTGTTCTACAAGAAACGATCCGCAGAATGATTGCAGAAAGGCTTTGCAAAGCTTAAAGTGCTATATAAACCCTAATTATTATTTTTACTTCTGCTCTTCATGAACTATGCAAAATGAGATATCCAAGTATTCCATGAAATTATATTCCATATTGCATAGGTGGTGGGTGATAAAACACAACTCCACCAGTTCCTTTGTTTGCCTTTCCAAAAAGTGTCTCCAAGAGCCATCCTTCCATTTACCTGGAACTTCCTTTTATCTTCTGATGATATCTACTATGGGACTATTGACATTGATAAGATTCAGTTCCTTTAAAATAATTTCCATTTTTTTGGGTCAATGAACAAAGATTATAATTAAGTTAATGATTATGTAAATTAACTAAAATGTGGTTTTTAGTATTTTTCTACAACTTGAAAGCACAGCCAGGACCATCAAAATTTTTATTTTCTTTATTTTCTGGGTTGCAATGGCCAAAAAATTTATCATTTAGTGGTCAACTTAACAGTGATGAGCTCTTCTGTGCTAGGTTGTTGCTTAGAAATACCACAGCTAAGACAGTAAAATATAGTTTTCTTAGGCTAAGAATTCTTAATAAGATCAAAGATGATCACAACTGAATTAAGACAAAAATATACTGAAAAACTTGAAAATTTCGTAATAGTTAAGGTGTTATATTTTAATTTTTAAAAAATTACCTGCAAATAAAAATAAATATATCAAGAAATTTATTAAGGTTATTAAAAAACACAGCCTAGTATACAGAAGCTGTTATGATTTCTTTTATTGAAACATGTTTTTGAGGAACAGAATCTTATCAATGTCAATAGTCCCATAAGACTCCCTCCACAGATGCAGATTGGAAGCTCTGTAGAAGCTTATAAGGATGGAAAATTGCCTAGGATATCGAACACTTAAATGACCTTTCTAGTGTGTACCTAAGGCAGTACATCAGCCCAGGCTTCCCTGACTCCCAATCATCCCCCTACCTACGATATAGCATTCCGCCTCTTTTGGTCTCAAGTTATGCTAAAAAAAAAAAAAAAAAAATTTGTTCTCTACTTTCACAATCCTGTAATATTAACTTTATATCAAGAGCTTTACATCTATCTATCTATCTCTATATCATCTATCCCTCTATCTGTATATCTATTTATCCATTCATCCATCTCTTTAAATTGCTTTATATCAAGAGCTCATTTCAAACAATGAACATCTGTAAAATGTAGACATTAGTCATCTATTGAAAAGCTAAAAAGTATTAGAGAACTGATAATTACTTCTTAATCAAGCAAGCAAAATCTTTCTAGATAATAGTATTCATTTTCTTAAGGTATTCCTGCAATGTTTACATTAAAATTAAAGGAAAAAAAACTTACAATGACAAGAGAAAGACCACTGTTCCCTGCAGGTTAACCACAACTGCAAGCGTTCTCCAGGAGCGAATGAAGTATCCTAGCAGGGCGTACTGGGCAATTCCTACCGCAAAAAACAGCCCACCGATGGACCCTAGTTCGTGGAGAAGACAATTGTTACTAGAGAAAGAACATTCCACAAGATCATTTCTGATCGAAGACAGTGTGAGAAATCCTTTCCAGTTGTAAAGTTGTCAATGAAACTGATAATTAAAGGACAATTTAAAAATAGAATGATATGCAAATATCAAGCAATGAGAGCTATAATCTAAAGGTGGGGAAAGGGATAAATTATTGGGATAGAGGAAGTAAATATGGGAACCATAAGAATACAAGCAGTGTAACAATGGCTTTTTAAGAAGCATCCAAATTATTTTGTTATACTAAAATATTGTTGGATTGAATAATGATGAAAATTAATAGGCTAATGGCTGGACCTTAGAAAACAAGGGCAGCTAGGTGGTGCAGTGGAAATCATTTGGGACTGAGGGAGGCCTGAGTTCACATCTGGATTCAGACACTTACTAGTTATATGACTCTAAGCAAGGTACTTAATCTCTATTGTTCCAATAACAAAAAAAGAAAAGAAAAGAAAGGAGAAAAAAAAAATCACTTAAGTGGATGTTTGGAAGCTTTTGTTTCATTTATTTTTACTTTCATATTGGATTTGACCTATGTTAAAATACCATGTCTCTTTTGAAAGGCTGGATTAATTCAATAGATAGTGCACCAGTCTTGGACTCAGGAGGATCTGAGTTCAAATTCCACCTCAGACACTTAACACTTACTAGTTGTTAACCCTAATTAATCCTAATTGCCTTGCCAAAAAAAAAAAAAAAAAAAAAAAGATTAGGCCAAAGCATAAATATATTACTGTAATCATCCACAAACCAGATTCTGAACTTGAAATAATAGAAAGGGCACTGAATTAAATTCTTTCCAATATACAATATGTGTATCTCCTATATATTACTCTGCCTCCTTCCTCTCCCCCCACAACAACTATTTTCACAAAGATGTATTCTATTATAACAAAGCTCTTTTAGGTTTCATTGTTGTTGAGGCATTTTTCAGTTGTATCCAACTCTTCATGATACCATTTGAGTTTTCTTGGCAGAGATAATGGAGCAGTTTGCCATTTCCTTTTCTAGCTCATTTTACAGATGAGGAAACTGAGGCAAAAAGGATGACGTTACTTGCCCAGAGTCACACATCTAGTAAGTGTCCAAATCCAGAGTTGAATTCTGGAAAAAGTCTTTCTAGCTCCAGGCTCAGTAACTAAGCCACCAAGTTGCCCTCTAGGTTTCACTGCATGTCCCTAAGTAATAGTACTTTGAGTAACAAAAATATAAACTCTTTAGCTTGGCATTTAAAACTCTCCACAATGAGACCTCATCCTACCCTTCCAATATTACATCCTGTTATTGCCTTTCATGCATCTTATATTCTAGACAAACTGGTTTGCTTGGTATTGCCTAAACATAGTGTGATATCTATTTTCTTAAACTTTTCCACAGAGACTATGCCCAACATTATGATACCTTTAGGTACTAATGGGGCCAAATGGCCAAATGGAATGCTGTAGAAAAGATAGTTGGGAGTGCCTTCTGTAATTCTACCTTTAATGTGCTTCTAATAGAATCAAGGGGAATGAATGTGTTTTATCTTTAACTGTGAAGAATTATGAGGTAAACTGTGGAGAATATAAAGAAAAAGAAAGGAGAAAGTCCTTTCTTGTTAAAACTATCTTAATTGATATATTATGAAGAAACATTTTAAAAAGAAATCCATCATCAGGAAGTGGTTGTCTGTAGACATTCTAGAAAGTGTTTCTTTTGATGCCTAAAGAATGGGTGAAGAAAAAGGATTAACATAATTTATTTCCTGAGACATTGAATTAACTCATTTTAATAAATATGAAGAAAATACCTGACAGACTTTAATTAGCATCTGTAGAAGACTGAATGCCAAAATTGTATTTTTAGATGTGAAGAAAAGACATCTGCTGTCATACTAAGGTTTCAAGATAAATTTAGGTATAGTCTTTCTCATAGTCAAAATAGTATAAATCATGTTTTATTATTGATTTAATTTGTTAACAAGGTATATATTCAATAATTGTAATAAACAGTTATCCATAGCAGATTAAGTAATTTAATACAGAAAAATATGAGCTATTAATTTTGGGAGCTTTATTTAATAATTACATCTTACACTACTTTTTTTTTTTTTTTTTGGCTTTGGCATTTGGGATTAAGTAACTTGCCCAGAGTCACACAGGTAGGAAGTGTTAAGTGTCTGAGATCAGATTTAAACTAACGTCCTAGTGACTTCAGGGCTGGTGCTCTATCCACTGCGCCACCTAGTTGTCCTCGAGTACACTATTATAATAGACTTGAATCTCTCCCTACTTCAATATATCCTACACTCAGTTGCTGAAATGACCTTCTTAAAGTATAAGTCCGATTATGCCATTCCACTACCCAAGAAATACTAGTGGCTCCCTATTAGATTTATGATTAAATATAGTCTTCTGTTTGTCATTTAAAGTTCTGCATAATTAGATGAATTCTCTCATAAAATGGAAGTGTATATCAGACTGCATTAAAAGCCAGAATCCTACATTATGTTGTTTACAAGAAACACATTTGAAGCAGAATGCTATAAAGAGTAAAGGTAAAAGGCTAAAGCAGAACCAATTATGTTTCAGCTGAAGTAAAAAAAAGAAGGGTAATGATCTTGATCTCAGATCAAGCAAAAGGAAAAATAGATTTAATTAAAAGAGATAAGGAAGGAAATTACATTTTGCTAAAAGGTGACAATGAAGTAATATAAATACTAAATATATTTGCATCAAGTGGTATAGCATCCAAACTTGCCTAGAGAGGAAGTTAAGAGAGTTGAAAGAAGAAATAGAAAGCAAAACTGTACTAGTGGGGGATTTCAACTTTGTTCTATCAGAACTAGATAAAATGAACTACAAAATAAATAAGAAGAAAGGAATTTGTGGCCAAAGAACTATTGTGAAATGCAAAATAGATAATTTTGATTATATTAAATTAAAAAGTTTTTGTACAAACAAAATCAATGCAGACAAGATTAGAAGGGAAGCAGAAAACTGGGGGAAATTTTTACATTCAAGGGTTCTGATAAAGTCATCATTTCTGAAATATATAGAAAATTTACTCAAATTTATAAGAATACAAGCCACCCTCCAACTGATAAATGGCCAAAGATATAAACAGATAATTTTCAGATGAAGAAATTAAAACTATTTCTAGTCCTATGAGAAAATGCTCTAAATCACTACTGATTAGAGAAATGCAAATTAAGACAACTTTAAGGAACCACTACACATCTTTCAGATTGGCTATGATAACAGGAAAAGATAATGATAAATGTTGGAGAAAATGTGGGAAAACTGGGACATTAATACATTCTTGGTGGAGTTCCAACCATTCTGGAGAGCAAATTGGAACTATGCCCAAAGGGTTATCAAACTGTGCATACCCTTTGATCTGGCAGTATTTCTACTGGATCTGTACCCCAAAGAGATCATAAAAAGGGAAGAAGAACTCATATGAGCAAAAATGTTTGTGGCAGCCCTTTTTATAGTGGCAAGAAACTGAAAACTGAGTGGATGCCCATCAGTTGGGGAAGGACTGAATAAATTATGGCATATGAATGTTATGGAATATTATTGTATTCTAAGAAACAATCAGCAGGATGATATCAAGAAGCCTGGAGAGACTTACAGGAACTGATGCTAAGTGAAGTGAGTAGAATCAAGAGAACATTGTACACAACAACAACAAGATTATATAATGGTCAACTCTGATAGACGTGTTTTTTTTCCAACAATGAGACAATTCAGGCCAGTTCCAATAGTCTTGTGATGAAAAAGCCATCTACATGTCGAGAGGACTATGGAGACTAAGTGTGGATCATAACATTGCATTTTTACTTTTTTTTTTGTTTGCTTGTATTTTATTTTCTTTCTCATTTTTTCCCCTTTTTGATCTGATTTTTCTCATGCAACATAATTGTGGAAATATGTCTAGAAGAATTGCACATGTTTAACATATATTGGGTTACTTGTCATTTAGGGGTAGGGATAAAGGAGAAAAAAATTGGAACATAAGATTTTGCAAGAGTGAATGTTGAAAACTATCTTTGCATGTTTTGAAAATAAGCTATTATTTAAAAAAGAAAAAAAGTTTTTAAAAGTTCTGTATAACTTGGTTTCTTCCTACTTTCCAATTTTCTTAGACATTCTTCTTCTCCATATATGCTATGGCCTAGCTACACAGGTCTACTTGTTATTTCTACTACAGGCTAAACATTAGATACTAGATCTCACTGGCTGTCCCTCATGTGAGAAATGATCTCACCCTCCCTCAATTTCTACTCCCATCCTCCTTGGCTTCCTTCAAGACTCAGCTCAAATCCAGTGAACTACAAAAGATCTTCTCTAGTCCCTCCCTGCCCCCCATCTTCCTCCCCAACAGCTGCTAATGTCTTTCTTTTTGCAATTACCTTCTATCTATACTTCGTATATTTTATATTTAACTAATTATGTGCACGTCATTTCCACTTTAAAGAAATGAGTTTTTTGAGGACAAAACTTGTTTGTACTTTTTGAATCTCTAGAATTTAAAATAGTGGCTGGAACACAGAAGGAATTAATAAATGCTTTGATTTACTAATTGAAAAGGAAGAGTGTTTGTTTATTAAGGCTAGAAAGGTAGCATAGAAAAAAATTAAAAAGGGTCTTGAATGCCAGGATGAAGAACTAATATTTTATTCTACAAGTAATGGTAAGTAACTGAGATCTGAGGGAAAATGAAATAATCATATGTATTAGAAAGACATTTTAAGCAACTATATGAAGAAAAGGCATAATGAATATGGAGAACTCAGGAGGAATTTATTAAAATAAATCAAATAAAAAGTAATTATGACCTAGTTTAGGGTGATGGCAGTAGGAGGAGAAAGGAGAAAGAAAATAAAAGATAAATGATAGGCATAAAACAGAAAGACATGTGAAACTAAGTAGATCCTGGGATTAAAAAATGAGAGAGTTGATGTTCTACTCTTTTCTTTCTCCTTTCTACATTAGTGTATTCTGTTTACCCTCCCTTATTTTACCCCTCTTTAAGTTCTCAAAGAAAAACCAATTTTCTCTGCACCCCAGTCTCAGAATCTCTCATTTTCTTATTTAACTCCCTTAATTTTCTTTTTCCAATTATAGGTAAAGATAGTTTCCAACATTCATTTTTGTAAGATTTTGTTTTCCAAATTTGTTCCTCCCTTCCTCCTTTGCAGCTTCCCTCACCAAGACAACCAGTAATCTGATATAGGTTAAACATGCGTAATCTATTTAAACATATTTCCATATTTATCAATGTTGTGATGCCAAGGTTTTCAACCTGGTTATGTAATCAGTGAAATTTGTTTCCCCAGCAGCAGCCAAATGGGTTCCTTTTTTAAAAAATTTATTTTTATTTTGAACTAAGAAAAAGTAACAGTAGTGGATATATAAAACAGGAAATACATATTTCATATCACCCACTTTTTAAAAAACATGTGATAAATTCTACATTATTTTCAAAACTGTTCTCTTCATCTGTGTGTTCAAATGAACTTCCTTCTGTCTTCTGTATACTTTTAAAATATTACAATGTTCTGTTTTATCACCATGGTACCTTGTCCACTTCCCTACCTCTCTTCCCCCAATTTAAAACTGAGAAAAAAAGAAAAATCAAACAGTCTATTACAATTAATTTACATGCTGCTCATATCCAAAAATGCATGTCTCTCCCTTTACCTTGTTTCCATCACTACTCTGTCAACAGGAGGATAATAAACTTTATCAGAGGTCTTCTAGAGACAATGTAAAGTACTTAAATCTTTCCTTTTTTTCCCTCACTTAATAACATTCTATTTTTTCCAATTATATGTAAATATAATTTTCAATATTTACTTTTATAAGATTTTGGTTTCCATTTTCCCCTCCCTCCCATGGGGATGAATCCAATCTGATATGGATTATACACGTACAATCATATTAAACATATTTTTAAATCTTTCAAAATTTAATTTCTTTTCAATGTTGCTGCTCTGTTTAAAGCAGCCTCCTGGTTCATTTGATATCAAATAATACTACCCAGAATCCTCTAAAATTATCTCTTTTATCATTTCTTACAGTACAAGAATATCCCATTACATTTGCATACCCCATTTTGTTTATTCACTTGCCAGTTACCTAAGAGGTAACTAAGTCCAACACACCTATAAGTTTCTTTTGTCCCCTCTCCTCCCTTCTTCTCTCCTTCCTCTCTATTCCCTTCTTTTTCCCTCTTTAAATCTCTCTTCAGGACCAGGAAGTTTTGTTTTGCTTGTGACTATTCCCTCTCTCATTAATCTCCCTTACCATTTCACTCTTCAACTTCATTTGTTTTCCTATTGAATTTGTTATATTACTACATCAAACCACATTGTATGTGATCCACATTCCCCTCTCTTTTTCAGATAAGAATGCAATTTATCTAATGCTTATTCTCCCCACACCTGTATGTCTATATATCCTTCTTATGTGCTATTGTAAAAAAGTTCTAGTCCCTTCTTCCTCATTTCTACATTAATGTACTGTTTATCCTCCCTTCTTTTACCCCTCTTTAAATCCTCAAAGAAAATCCAATTTTCTCTGTACCCCCAGCCTCAGAACTTCTCAGTTTCTTATTTGATTCCCTTAACATCAACTCCCTTTGAAGTTATTAATGTTCTAAAGGGTACTTGTTTCTTCTCTTTTAGAATGTTAGAAGTGCTCCTTCTAATTAGTCAAGTAAATTTATCTTCCTAGGTTTCTCTGGATTTATGTGTTTTTATTTTCAAATTCACATTAAGCTCTCAAAAAAAAAAATCAGTAATGTAGCCTCTATTCTAAGAAAGGTCCATATTTTTTTCCTGTAAGATAACATTCAGCTTTGCAAGGTAAATTTTGTTTGTAAATCTATTTCTTTTGAGTTTTTGAATATCAAATTCTCTTATAAGACATCTCATTTAAAGTGATAGTTGCTGTGATGGACTTGGTTTTTCTCAGCAATGTGGTGATCGAAGACAATTCCAACAGACTTGGGATGGAAAATGCCATCTCCCTCCAGAGAAAGACCTATGGAATCTGATATGTATCAAAGCATATATTTTTACCTTTTTTGTTTGTTTATATGCTTTTTTCTTTTTCATATTTTTTTCACTTTTTGATCTAATTTTTCTTACACAACATGACAAACATGTAAACACATTTAGAAAGATTGTACATGATTTAACTTATATCAGATTACTGTTGTTTTGGGAAGGAAAAAAAATTTGGAACACAAAGTCTTACAGAAAATAAATGGTGAAAATTATCTTTTTATGTATTTGGAAAAAAAATACTATTGAGAAAAAAGTGAAAATTGTAAGGTCTTATATAATCCTGATTACAATTCTTGAGATGCTTCTTGGAGGATATTTGCAGTATATTTTTTTTTTCTTCTGATGTGGAAGTTTAGTTTTTAGCTATGACATTCCAGAGACTTCCTTTTGGGGTCTCTTTCAAGAGATGATTCTTTCTAGATTTACTTTATTCTTTAGTTCTAATAGATCTAGTCAGTTTTAATTTATGATCTTTTGAAATATATATTTTGGCTTTTAAAAAATCTATTTCCAGAGAGTTGAATGGTACTTACATTGTTTCTCCTTGAGTTATCATCTAAGTCAGTTGTTTCTGACATCATATACTTTATATTTTTTCTACACTTAAATATTCTGATTTTGTCCCAGTATTTTTTGCTGTCTCATAAAATAACTTATTTCTCTTTAGTCTATTTTAGTTTATAAGTAGTTCATTTTTTAGGTAAAGTTTGTTGTTTTCTAAGATACTATTCTTCTTTTAATTCTTTTATTTCAGAGACTTTTTCATTTTTTATTTCTTGTGTCACTTATTCTAGGTATTCATGTAGTTCTTGTGTAAAATTCATACATTTAATCCTCATCACTGCTAGTATGAATTAAATAATCAAGTTGGCTTTTTCTTATTTCCTCTCTACTTGCTCCTGGTTCACCAAAAATAGATTTTATTTTCTTTTAAAACTGTGCTTTAAAAAAATATCCAGTTGGAGCCTGTATGTGTACATTCTGACCACCAACCTAGCTATGTTGTGAGATGTTCAAAATCCCCATAAGAATGGATGCCAGGAAAAGATTTTTTTAAAATAACAATATATGCAAAGAATTTTTATGATCTGTATCAGTGGTGAGAATACTGAAGCACTGAAGAAAGGAAAATAAAAGCTAAAATGGGGACAAAGTGCATATCTTGACGGACTAAAGAGACAAAAAACCCATTAAATTAAAAGTTTATCTAATTTTCATGAGCCAAAAGAAGGGCATTCTGGATCAACCAGAAAAGAATTCTTATTTTTATTTAAATAGTGAGAGAGAGAGAGAGAGAGAGAGAGAGAGCGCGCACGCGTGCAAGCGAGCGCATAATATTGTGGAAAGAATCAATTAAAGCCCCCAAGTTCAAATCCCTTTTCTGATATTTAATATCTATGTAACATTGGACAAGTCAATCTGCTTGGTTTGCAATGGCCTTATCTGTACAATAATAGGTGTTAGACTAAATAACCTTTCAGGTCCTTTCCAGCTTAAGGCTTATGACCTTGGACTTTGGAGTCATGAGGATGTGTGTTCAAGTCTTGCCTCTGCATAAAACTAGTCAGGTATTCTTGGAGTAATAATATAATCTCTCAGTACCATAGTCAATTCTCTAAGACAGATTGTCAATTTGTATATGTGGAAGGAATTTCCAGACAAGAAATTTCCCATACTTAATAAATCAGAGGACCAAAGCAAAAAATAAAATATCTATCTATCTGTATACTTTTCTTTCTCTCTCTCCCTCCCCCCTCTTTCTCTCTAACCAATCATCTATATCCTTATCTATCCATCCATTCATTTGTCTCTAACCAACCATCATCTATTCGCTTATCTATCTACCTATTCATCCATTTATCCACCCAGCCATCTATCTATATAGTTATCTATCTCTATATCTATCCATCCATCTATCTCCCTATCTCTATATCTCCATATATTCATCCATCTATATTCATATCTATCTGTCTAGGTATCTATCTCTATGTCTATCCATCCATTCATTTGTGTCTCTCTCAACAACCATCTATATCCTTATCTATCTATCCATCCATCCACCTGTCTGCTCTATCCAACCATCCATTTATATGCTTATCTATCTGTCTATCCATCCATCCATCCATTCATTTGTTCATCCATCTGTCTGTCTATTTATCTATCATCTATATATCTATATCTATCCATCCATCTATATCCCTATCTATCTCTATACATCCATCCATCTGTATTTTTATCTGTCTATGTGTCTATCTCTATATCTATCCATCCATTTATCTGTTTCTCTCTCCCCTTCCCTATATCTATCCATTCATTTATCTAGATCCATATCAATCTATTTACTTATAACAAATGAAAAAATTTAGCTGAGAGAATTATTATCTCTGGCACTCCTTTTTAACACATACCAAGGCATATGGAATAAGTAACAAATATACCTTTCCCCCCACCCCACACACAGAGCACAAAGGAAGAGCCTCTTCAGAACCACTTCTTCCTAACACCTTTCCAGCTCTTGCCATAAAAGATAAAGTTGTTGTACCACTGGAATTATGTAGAGGTCATCTTGTGTATACCACTCATTTAAAAGATGAGGACAATTAGGTCCAAGGAGGGCAAGTATCTTGGCTATGGCCACACAAGTAACAAGTGTCAGTCAGGATCTGAACTTAGATCACTTGACTCCAGAGGCAGTAATTTTTGCCCTATACCATACTTCCAACAACAGAATCATCACAGTTTTTTCAGCCCTCTGTAAAAGATATCCAACCACCTATCTCTGTTTTAACCTTCCAGTTTAACAATCTTACTGATTTCACAAGTACGAAATTTTTAACCTTTGATACGAACAGATTCAAGGATGAATAAGGAGGGGACAGAGGAGAAAGAGGAATTCTTATGTTTAAACACAGATTATTGTATGCCTTTTTATTTCTGTTGGCCAATAAAGACAAACCAAGAGGCCTTATTTACTGACCAATGCAAGTAAATTTGATAGGAACAGGACACCACAAATTGAGTGGGAATGAGTTACTTCTCACTAACTTTTTGCAAAAGATTAAGTAAACAAAACCAAATTAAGTCCATATATAAATCAATATGGAAATGTGGAATTTTTGTAGGAAAGTGACAAGCTAATGAAAAATATAGAAGATTCTTAATTGAATAATGGCTAGGATTTTAGTAGTGATTTAAAACTGTCTTAGAGTCTTCTCTATTTAAATTTAATAACAGAAACAAGACTGTTGCTAATTTCCTTGTTAATTATAGCTAGACTACACTTTTGCAACTGGAAAATACATTTTAAAATGTTCACTTACTAATTTTCTTTTTAAATCATTAATATCTCTTTGTTTTTATGTAGTCTTAATTTCCTAATATAACCATCTTTTCTACTGTATAGTGAGGTCTACCCTTGGAACAAAGAATAACAAAAGAGGAATAAAAAGCAATTCAATAAAATTAACCAACATTTCAGTAGAGAAATGTTTCACATCCATAGCCTCTTATCTCTAAAAAAAGAAGGGAAGGTGATGCATTACCACTGCCCAGCATAGTACTGGACACAAGGCACTATTTGATTCCTTTTGGAAAAAAAAGTTCTCTTCTGTTTCCAAGTGCAAGATTAAATTATGTCTCTCTTACCAGTTATAAATGGCAGAATGGGCAGAGTTTGGAAAGACTGTCAATTTTTTGCTCAACCAAACTCACTTCTTTATGAAGGCACCAAAGACCAGGAGGTATGGCCAGGGAAGTTAGAGCTGATTTCCAGTTTGCTCAGCAGCCCATCTCTAATAACCATACATATTGATCTTAATTTATTTCTCCTCTAGACTCTGACAGCTGATTTAGCTGGACTAGGGGAGGAACAGGGATCCATTTATGTCAAATCCTCTCCTTTTCCACTCAACTCCTTATGATGGTATAATAGGCAAAGTGTTGGACATGGAATCAAGAAGACCTGGGTGCACATCCAATTATGAGCAAGCCACTTAATCTCTCCCTGGGTCTCAGTTTCCTCATTTGTAACATGGGGAAAATAAATATTTATGGCATTTTACCTTTCCAGACTTCAATTCCTTAACTGTAAAATGAAGATAATAAAGAGTTATGGCATCTACTTCATAAGGTTGTGATGGGGCTCAAAAAAGAGAAGTGCAAAACTACATGCGGGAGTAAATCAGCATGATACATATGCATTCATCCATTAAATAGTTTTGTATTCATTAGAACTTGGATTCATCAAGGTGGATCACAAGTTTCTTGGACCACATTCTACAACAGAAAAATCCTCCTTTTTGCAATATGAGAAGACGTGCCTGGATGGACAATAAGATTTGCAAAGGCTTTCTCCTAGGGCAACATTTTATGCCAATAAAGTAAAGAATAAAGATTGCTGTTCTCTGAGCCCTTGTATCTGCATCTGTAAATAAGATGGTAACACTGGATGATTGCTGAGGTCCTTCATCTTTTTGGTATGAGTTTGGGAGTCTTAAGTGCTAGCAAAGAAGAGGGAGATAGAATGCTTAGGTTCTAACCTTTGTTATAGCACTAATTCACTGTGTAACTGGGGTCAATTACTTCATTTTCTCGGGCCTCAATTCTCATTTGTAAAATGAAAGTTTGTCAAAAGCATATACTTCAAACCAAGAGCTAGCATTGTTTGTAATGGAAAAACACCAGAAATTTCCCCAAGTAAAAATAAGATTAAAATAGCAAGGATGTCCTTTTTTTTTTCATTCTGAATATACACACTAGAGGAAATAGTAACTATAGCAATGAGAAAAGAGGTTTAAACACTGGCAAGGAGAATTTGATTTTATCACTTAATATTGAAACTAAATAGTGGCACAGACATAATCCACTAATGTGGATCAATATGTGATGATCAACTGTGATGGATTTGGCTCTTTTCAACAATGAGGCAATTCAAGGCAATTTCAATAGACTTGATTTTTATTTCTTTTTTTCTTTTCCTTTTTTTTAATTAAAGCTTTTTATTTTCAAAATATATATACATGAATAATTTTCGACATTCATCTCTGCCAAACCCTGCGTTCTAATTTTTTCTTCCCTTCCCCCACCCCCTCCCCCAGTCAGCAAATGATCCAATATATGTTAAACAAATATTATGCTGCACAAGAAAAGTCAGATCAAAAAGGAAAAAATGAGAAAAAACAAAATGTAAGCAAACAATAATAAAAAGAGTGAAAATACTATGTTGTGGTCCACATTCAGTTCCTATTGTCCTCTCTGGTACAGATGGCTCTCCTCATCACAGACCATTGTAACTGGTCTGAATCACCTCACTGTTGATGAGAGCCATGTCCATCAGAACTGATCATCACATAATCTTGCTGTTGCCATGTACAATGATCTCCTGGTTCTACTCATTTCACTCAGCATCAGTTCGTGTAAGTCTCTCCAGGCCTCTCTGAAATCATCCTGCTGATTATTTCTTAAAAAACAATAATATTCCATAACATTCATATACCATAACTTGTTCAGCCATTCCCCAACTGATGGGCATCCACTCAGTTTCCATTTTCTTGCCACTATAAAAAGGGCTTCCATAAACATTTTTGCACATGTGGGTCCCTTTCCCTCCTTTAAGATCTCTTTAGGATACAGGCCCAGTAGAGACACTGCTGGATCAAAGGACAGGCACAGTTTGATAGCCCTTTGGGTATAGTTCCAAATTGCTTTCCAGAATGTTTGAATCAGTTCACAACTCTACAACAATGTATTAGTGTCTCAGTTTTCCCACATGCCCTTCAGTATTCATCATTATCTTTTTCTGTCATTTTAGGCAATCTGAGAGGTGTGTTGTGGTACCTCAGAGTTGATTTCCAATAGACTTGTGATGGAGAGAGCCATCTGCATCCAGAGAGAGAACCATGAAGACTGAATGTGGACCAAAGTATAGTATTTTCACTTTTTTTGTTATTGTTTGTTTGCTTGGTTTTTTTCCCCCTTTTGATATATTTCTTGCAAAGCATGATGAATATGGAAATATGTTTAGAAGAATTGGACATGATCACCTATATCAAATTGCTTGCTATCTGAGCGAGGGGGGAGGAGAGAGAGAAAAAATTCTGAAATGCAAAATTTTGTGAAGATGAATGCTGAAAACTACCTTCGCATGTATTTGGGAAAATAAAATACTATTAATTAAAAAAAACCAATCAAAATTATGAGGAAAGTGAAATGACTAAAAAAGAAATAAATGAAAATAGGAGCTCAGTGTTAACAAACACAAAGCCTAAATGAGTAACGAAATGACTAACTTCTTGGCCTCACTACCATTTCCCAAAAAGCTACATGGAAAACTGAAAACCATTTTGGCAGAAATTAAGTGTAGAGCAATAATTTACACTATATACCACAGTAGTCTCAAAATGTGTATGTAATTTAAATATAAAATGACATACCATAAAAAAAATCAAAGGGATCAAGAGAAAATCTCTTTTAAAATTATGTCTCTCTATATATATGTGGGGAGAATTCTAAATGAGAGAGAAATCATAAAAGGTAATTATGATTGCATAAAATTCTACAACTTGAATATAAATAAAATCAATGAAGTAAAATAAGATAGAAATAGTATTGCAACATATATCACTTATAAGCCTAACATCCAAAATATAGAGTGAATCAACACAAATTTATAAAAGGAAGAGTTATTTCTCAAAAGGTCTGAAAATGACAACAAAATTCAAAAGAAACTTTGAAAACTCTAAGTGATTATATGTGCCAAATCACTAACAGCAAAGTAAAACTCTGAGATTTCTCCTCCTAACATGTCTATTGGGAAAAGTGACAAAATATGGGAACAGGCAGCATTTGAGGGGAACTAACAAGAGAGGCAGGCTAATGCATTGTTAATGGAAATGCAGAATGCTAATAATTCTGGAAAACAATTTTGCTTGAGAGGGGTGAAGTGATTAAATTGTCCAAATCCTTTAATCCAGCCATCCCATTAGTCAGCATATGCCCCAAGGAAATCAAAAATAGAAACAATGGTCCACTATATAATATAATATTAATACAAGCACTAATTGGGAATAAAGAAGAAATGTGAATACAAAGTGAATACCCATTAATTGAGAAAAGGCTGAAAAAACTGTATGAACATAATGGAATATTACTATGCACTAAAAATAATGACTGTGAGGAATTCAGAGAAACATGGGAAGGTCTGTTTGAACTGATACAAAATGAATACATAGAGCTAAAAGAAAAATATAATAATTATAACAATAACAGCACTTATACAGTGTCTATTATGTGTCAGATACTATGCTTTACAAATATCATCTCATTTGATCCTCAGAACCACTAGAGATGGATACTATTATTAACCTCATTTCACAGATGAAGAAACTGAGGTAAATTGAGGTTAAATGAGGAAGTGTAGGAGCCTATTTTAAACTCAAATCCTCCTGGCTCCAGGCTCCTTCACCACCTAGCTACTTCTAAATATAACCAATCTACAGACACAGTGACTTCTATGATTTAAGTGCAGGTCCCACTAGAAGAAACAGCTTTCAGTAGCTAAAAAAGTCAGTGAGGATCCTGGGAGGACAAATAACAAATGTTCTTCCCCCACAGCAGAAAGGTAGAGGGCTATTAGGAAAGAAAATTAGCTATATTAAAGAAGCTTTCATTGTCTCATCTATTTTGTGTGATTTTTTTTTCTTTGATACAACTTGTTTTTTAGGAGCAGGGACTGGTTTATTTCTGCCTTCCTGTCCCTAGAGACTAGTATAGTACTTGGCACAGAATCAGTGCTTAATGCTTGTTGGCTGATTTGTCCTGAAGAAAGGCTCCAGTGGAGGGAGGGACCTGTTTTTGAAACAGGCTGTAAAGAAAAGAGGCATCAATAAAGTTTCTTGAAAAACAACAATAAATTCAAGGACTGGATTCAGTGACTTCTAAGGTCCTTTCCACACCTGGTCTTCCATGATTCTAGGAAATGCTAATAAATTACCTGTACAAGGTCACATGGGAAAAAAATTGGAACTAAATTCAGAAGAGAAAAATTATTAAACAACATTTATATTCCCAGATCACTAGAGAGTCCTCTGAGATCATCCAATTGAACCCCCTCATATTTGCTCAAATATGAGCAAAGTGAGCCTCAGAGTTAACTGACCTGCCCATTTTCATAAAAGACAGTGAGTCAGGACTGAAACTTTGGCATTTTATGTCTAGGTCAGTGTTGTTTACATAATACTATGAACTTCTGAACTTGTTTTTCAAAGACTTTGGAGTTAAACCAGTTCTCGTGGTGTCCATAATAGTGTCTACCAAGATCTATTTTGTTTATAAATGAGTCTAAAAGTTTACCTGCTAGAGCCCAGTAGGCAGTGCCCAGACATTCATTCAATAAAACAAAAGATACCAGCGACATCCCTCCATTCATCACTCCCACGAGAAATCGAGATATGGCAAAGAACTCATATGAGGGGGAAAATCCATTTGCAATAGCAAACAGGATGTCAAGGGCAAAACCTAAAAAAAGCAAGGAATAATATTCATTTACTAAAAAAGGTACAAAAAAACAACATTTGACGATAATTATTTATTTTATCTGTTGCTTTATGAAGAGAGTCCTTGAAAAATACAAATGTTCTTAAGCTATAGTCTTTTAAGTTATATCTTTTTCATACACTTACTAAGAAAATACTTCTAGGAAGAACAGAAACTGACAATTTAACTATTAGAGAGCAGAGGCTAGTACAAGTAAATTCTAAATGACCTACACCAGATAGTCTTTATAATGAAGAGAGTATTATATTTGTAATCAGGAGACCCAATTCAAATCCTTAACTTTCTTTTATTACCTGCATTTCTTAAGTGAGTCACTTTATGATATGAACTATGCCCAAATAGCTATAAAATCACGCAGATCCTTTGACCTAACAATACTACTATTGGCATGAATCCCAAAAGAGATTAAAAAAAGGAAAAGGACTTATATGTACAAAAATACTTATAGCAGCTCTTTTCTCAGGGCAAAGAATTAGAGATTGAGGGGATGCCCATCAATTGGGGAATGGCTGAATAAATTGTGTTATGTAATTATGATGGAATACTATTTTCTATAAGAAATGAGCAGGATGCACTCAGAAAAAAAAAAACTGGAAAGTCCTCTGTATTATGTACAAATTAATAGCAGTGTTGTCGGATGATCAACTGGGAATGACTTTGCTATTTTCAGCAACACAATGATCCAAAATTATTCTGAAAAATTTATGATGAAAAATACTATCCACACCCAGAGAAAGAACTGTTTGTATTTGAATACAGACTGAATTATACTTTTTTAAAACTTTATTTTCCCAGAGTTTTATTTGGGGGGAGGAATCTATGTTTTCTTTCAAAACATTACTTGTATAGAAATGTTTTGTATAACTTCACATATGCCTTCTCAATTGAAAGTGGGAGGATGGGGAAGGAGGAAGGGAGAGAATCTGAAACTCAAAGTTTTAAAAACAAATATAAAAAATTGTTTTACACGTAACTGGGGGAAAACATATATATACATATATACAGACCCAGACACACAGAGGGGGGGAAGAGAGAGGCAGAGAGAGGAGAGAAAAGAGAGAAAGAGAGAGAGAGAGAGAGAGAGAGAGAGAGAGAGAGAAAAAAAGGAGGAAGAAAGGGAGGGAAGGAAGGAGGAAGAGAGGAGAAAGTCACTTTACTCTTGTTGGGTCTCAGTTGCCTTAACTACAAAATGAGGTTATGGGAGTAAGTGATCTCTAAGGTACTTTCCAGTTCTAAATTCTATGATCTTAGAATTCTGGTGTTTATTCTATTGGTTACCACATAGCAAGCGAACTTGGCAGAATTCTTTGTAGTCTGTTTAGAGAGAGGCAACCTACAAAGGAGGCAGAAATCTAGCTGAAGGTTGAATGCAGACTATCTCATTATTCCACTGGGCCTATGGGAAACTAATTTGGGAAAGTCATTTCATCTTTCTTGAACCTAAGTTTCCTCATCCGTGAAATAAGAGACACAATACAACTCTGAGATTATATGAGATTCTTACCCTAGAATTTAGAGGAGAAGGACAAAGATAATGTTGAAAATTAAGATACTTGGTCTTGGTAAGTCAAGCTATAAATATCTGGCAAAAATTGGGTCTGGTTGTAGTTTGCCTGTCAGATAAAATCAATACAAAATTTTACACTTTCTAAACAGTTACCCAAAGAACTTTAAGCAGCACAATGAAAAAGTAACATAGGACTGCCATGAAACTTGGGTTTTATCAGGATTGCAATAACTTACCTGTTAGATAGACCTTTTTCCTTCCCAAACGATCCGAAAGTTGGCCAAATGTTATCACTCCCACGAACACACCACTGAAGAAAAATGAGCTGGCTACACTCACTTTGTATGACTTATTGGCAATTAGGAACCACTAAAAAAAGGGGAAAAAGAGGCCTTTAGGCCAAGGGAAAAAATGGTTGCATTGAATCAGTCATTAAAAGGCTGCATGTACAGTGATAGCTTATACACTAATTTCCCCTTCCCCTCATACATAGCTTACTATTAACTAGACTGTAGAATAATGAATCCATCTCAGATGCTATTCAAGATTCAGTCAACAAAATATTCAAAAGTTTTTAAAATAATGCTATTATAAGAATTTTATAGTCATTCAAACCCATATAATATGGTTGGTCCATTTCTTCAGTAAGCTAATGGCTTTTACAGCTCTCAGCTACTTTTGGACCATAAAAAAATGAAAGGGAAGAAAGAAATCCCTATTCTCAGAGAGCCATCATTATCTAAGACTACACTTCCTAAAGAATTGGGGTGAGTAGTCTCAGGGGTGACTAAAGAGTTGAATTCCTCCTATCGCCCTTCCTGAAAGCAGCCAAATTGGTTGAGAAAGTTGACCCTTTCCTTTTGAAAGCTTCTATTTTCCCAATTGAGTTCTTTCCATCTGGCTGAAGCTCAGCAAGCATTCTCTTTCTGTTTTCTGTGGCTTATAGTATTGACTTAAAGCCTTAGCACATAGTAGGCACTTAAGTGTTTATTTCCTTACTTCCTTCCAGACAGATGGACAGTAAGACTGCCACAATAATTTTTGTAGCCCTGGTTCTTTTCTGAACTTTGAATTGTCATAATTAAGAAAGGAAGTCAACAAGATTTTAAGATACGTGCCACTTTACTAGAGATCAGTCTTTTGGAAATCAAACTTCTGACAATCTCCAATCAAAAAAAGTCTGCATTCTTGAAACAGTTGTCACAAATTCCCTTAATTGAAACCACACACTTTATTGCTCATTTGAAAAAAGAAACTGCTGGAGAAGAGTTAGGAGATTTACAATTTCTTCTATAAAGAAAACTTTTTCTACTAATGCAGAGTGACATATCATCTGTTAACTACTCAAATTTCAGAGAGTTGTCTGGGGCAGTTCCTTAGGAATAAACGACTTGTCCAGATCCACAAAATAATGATAACAACATTTATACAGAATTTTGAGGCTTGTTGCTATTATTACCTTCATTTTACAGGTAAGGAAACTCATACATACAGGTTAAAGTGACTTGCTTAGGATCACACAGCTAGTATGTGATAAGGCTGCATCTGAACTCAGGTTTAATTACAGCATTCTCTCTACTACACCACCTGGCTGCACGGATCAGAGACAACAGATGAACTTAGTTTTCTATTATTTCAAGACTGGCCCCTTTAAATACCATGCTTTGTTGCTTCTCTGATATTTCATCTGAGAAAATTGGCATTTATTAGAATAATAAATATTTATCAGATACTTATTATGCTCTAGGCATTGTGCTATGCATTAGGATTATAAATATAAGCACAAAGAATGACAGTTCCTACCTTCAAGGAACTTATATTCTAGTGGGTGAGTTGAAAGGGAAGGAGGAAAAAGAAGGCATCTATACAGAGATATTATGGGGAATTAAGCAGAATGAGAAGTTTAGTCAGGAGGAGAATGAAATATGTTTGATTTGGGCCCATCCCCCAAGTGAAACTCATCACTGGGAAAAGATGGAGAGAGGACTGTTCATGGATGAGAAGGTCCCAAGCACTGAGGGAAATTCCAGGGTAAAAAGCCAGCTAAGACCTGATAGACATGTCTAGACAGTCAGATGCACAGCCAGAAGGGAGAGGAAACATGGCTAGGATGGCACCATCTCCAAGATGGAGGCTCCCAATTAGAACTCACCAATCACAGAATTTCAAAGCTGGAAGGTACCTGGATACCTTCCAAGTAGAGAACTTTCCAACTGGTATTATGGACTATGAAAATATATAAATTTTCTACTATGGACTTTATCATCCTCCATAACCTTAGTACAAGAGTTCAGGAGCCTGGGATCACGGACAAGTAATTAGGGAGAACTAGAAATAGGAAGATCAGGAGAAAGGGAAAAACTTGGGAGGGGGGTAAAGGAAAAGGAATAACTTGGTTTGTTTATTAAATTTAAGAAAGCAAACATCTTTGGTAATAATGGTTTTTTTTTTTCTTTTTAACTAGTGTTAGATCATGGGCCAACTGCTAGGAAAAACTGATTTGATTCAGTGTCTTCAGTTCTATAGATGGGTAAACTGAGGCCTAAAGAAAATAAGTGACTTGTCCAGTGTTTCATAGTGGTACCAGTCCAATATTCTTTCCTTTATGGAACTAACAAAAGGTCCCTCAAAAAGATTTGTTACAGAGCACCAGCTCTGAAGTCAGGAGGACCTGAGTTCAAATGTGACCCCAGATACTTAACACTTCTAGCTATGTGACTCTGGGCAAGTTACTTAACCCCAATTGCCTCAGGGAAGAAAAAAAAAAAGATTTGTTACCTTGTACATATTTAACCTATATCAGACTGCTTGCTATCTTGGGGGGAGGTGGGAGAGAGGGAGAAAAATTTGGAATACAAGGCTTTGCAAAGATGAATGTTGAAAACTATCTTTGCATGTATTTAGAAAAATAAAATACTATTTTTAAAATTTTGGTTACCTAGTTTGCTAAATTAGAAATAACAAATGACACTAGAAGATGGAGAGAATGTTGCTCAAAACAGGATGAAATCTTTTTAAGAGAACAATAGAAAGTAAAAAAGAAAAAATATATATTACTATTCAATACAAAGGATGCTTCTCAGAAAGAGGAGGAGGGAGTCTGGACTTAAGATTTCAGGGATTTAGAGAACTCCCTCATTCTGGAAGCTGCCTTGCCCAGGGCAGGTTTGTAACTTCTCTGTAACTTATTGTTTTAAATTGCAGAGAAAACTAACAGGTTCAGTGCCACCTTGAACCAGCTCAACTAAGTCAATTGTTCAATTTTCCACATGAGCATTTAAACCCAAGATATTAGCAAACACTAAAAATCAGGATTTGTTTTGCTGGTGTTCTAGACCAGAGGTGATACAGGCCCTACCAAACTCCCCAGCATGGCTGGAACCACAGTTACAATGTTATTGGAAAATGTTTAACAAAACATATTAAAATAAAATAATAATGCTATTTTATGGTTTTCTAAGTCAATATGCCCTGAAAGGGATCTTTTTTATTTGAGTTTGACACAACTAGTTTAGGATTAAGAAAGTCATGGAGAAAATATATTAATACAATAGATTAACTGTGTTATGCATATACTTTATTTTTTTTATGCGTACACCATTGCCAGTGTCACACAATTAGTTATGTGTCCCAAGGGGAATTTGAACCCGGATTTTCCAGACTCCAAAGCCAGTTCTCTATCCTCTAAAGCCATGTTGCTCATAATGGGATCATCAGAAAAGGTCATGTTATGACGATGACCTTAAGATGCAGGGAAACCAACGTGTATATACAAGAAAAACAACATTTATGGGCAGGGAAGTATATGATATATTTTAGGAAAAGCTACCTATCAAAAATCATTAGGATTTTTTAAAAGCTATGGCCTTGAAAGGATAACTTCAGTTGTATGGAAAATCTGAGTGGATTTTGACTTTGGAAAAAACCAAACACACACCAATCATTGTTCTCTGCGCCAGAGGAATGAGGTGTTGTTGTTTTTACCTTTGAAGATCTCCAAACCAAATGTGCAGGACATTTTTTTTAAATGAGCCTAATGTTTGTTTGATGATCCTAGTGTTTTTGGACTCAAATCAAAGACTTGGCTTGGCAGATGCTGATAGTTGTTTTTTACAGTTAAAATCTTCATGCTCTTATCTCTTTTAAAATATAAGAAATCCATCTTCTTTCATTCTAAAGTTTGCAGGAGGCAGCTAGATAGTTCAATGGATAGAGCACTGGGGCAGGAGTTAGTAAGACCTTCAGACACTTATGGGCAAGTCACTTGAGCTCTCTCAGCCTTAATCCACTGGAGAAGGAAATACCCCAACCACTCCAGGATCTCTGTCAAGAACACTTCATAGCCAGTTTGGTCCATGAAGTCACAAAGAGTTGGGAATGACTGAACAAGTTTTGCAGAGGTTATTCTCACAACAACTCTGCCATCTTGATGGCATGGATACTGTTACTGTTGCTTCTCCCGATCAACTTGTTATCTAAGACGGAGTCAGTGAAATGCCTGTGGTTACATGGCAAGTAACAGGGCAACAAGACAGCACATTTAATGTACAGGGTACCAGACCTGCAGTCAGGAAGATCTGAATTCAAAGCTGGCCTTAGATATTTACTAGCTGTGTGACCCTCAGCAAATCATTTCACTCTGCTAGTCTCAGTTTCCTTATTTGTCAAAAGAGCTGGAAAAGAAAATGGCAAAACACTAGTATCTGTGCCAAGAAAACCCCAAATGGGGTCAGAAAGAGTTAGATATGACAAAGAACTGAATAACAGTAAGTACTGGAGCTAGGATTCCAACCAAGCCTCTTGGCAATAATAATAATAATAGTAATAGTTCTACAATAACAATAACAACAACACTGAGCATTTAGATAGCTCTTTAAAGTTTGCAAAAATCCTGAGAGATATATGACATTATTATCCTCAATTAACAGATAAGGAAACTGAGGCTGAGAGAGAGTGAGTTCACACAGCTAGAATGTATCTGAGGCAGAACTGAAACTCAAGTCTCCCTGACTCAAAGCCCAACACTTTTTTGCATTGCACCATCTAGCTGCCTTAAAACCACTGCATGAAGCTCACATCCTAAACTTCCAAGAGTAGTTTTGCTCCATGGACCCTCCAACTTATGGATGGATTGTCTTCCAAATATTCTTTTTGTAAGTCAGAATGGAATTCCCCAGACAAACAATATCAACACTGTAAATGAAGCATGATATTTGATGGCTATTTCTAGAGACATTAAGGACATTGGATAGAGCATTGGACTCAAAGTCAGGAAGACTCATCTTCCTATATTCAAATCTGACCTCACACATTTACTAACTGGGGGATCCTTGGTAAGTCACTTAGCCCTATTTGCCTCAATTTCCCCATCTGTAAAATGAGTTGGAGAAGGAAATGGCAAACCACTCTAGTATTTTTGCCAAGAAAACCTCAAGAAGGATTACAAAGAGTCACAAACAACTGACAAATACCTAAACAACAAGAACGGTTCCTAAAGAACCGAACCCACCCTGTGCAATCATGTTTCTTCTTACCAGAGTACTCCAACCATCTGTTATTCCATCAGTATTGGAATTCCCAAATTGATGCAGATTATAGCACCTCTGTACTTTGAGAGGTTTTTGAGAGTTTGCTACAAGTGAATGACATCACCTTGTGGCCAATCCAGTAGTGGGGTCAGGAGATCTATCATTGGATCCCACCTTCCATACTTACTGTGTGGTTTATGTAAATCAATCTATCTCTGAGAGTTAGCTTCCTCATTATTCCCACCAGAACATGCTTGCATGGACACTACGTTCTAGCCAAAATGACTCACTTGCCGTTCTCTGAACTCAGAATTCCTTTCTCCAATCTCACAGGATAGATAGAACACCTACATTGAAAAGCATGAGCTCCTTCTTATTGGAAGCTTCTAATCCCTCTATGTGTTAATGCTTCCCTCTCTTCAATTTCCTTTGTATATACTTCTTTGTTTGCTTGTCTATATCTCTCAGTAGAGTATAAGCTTCCTAAGGGCAGGGATTTTCTTTCATTTCTGTCTTTTTATTGCTATCATCAAAACCCAGTATACTCTGTCCATAATGGGCACTTACTGTTTCCTGAATTACATTGAAATGAACTGAATTTATAAGATTGAAGAAATAATATCTGTAGTTTTAACTTCCCAAAATGAAAAGAAAAACTATGGAAACCAGTAAAGACCCATAGAAAAGGGATAGATTATTTTTCACTTAGACATTAGAGAAAGTTAAAGGAACCCAGATGTATTCATTGTGGGCCTCTGATTACAGAATGGGAGAATGGAAAGAACAAACATGTTTGAAACCCAGCTCTGCAGTACAGTGAAAACAGCTCCATCTGTGGCATCATAGGACCTGAGTTCAAATCTGACCCCTGCCACCTGAAACTGTGCAAACTTGAACAATTCATCTACATTGTCTTTGCTTTGATGTTCTCATCTATAAAATGGGGGCATTGGACTAGGCAATCTCTGAGCTCTAGACCTCTGTGACTTTAGATAAGTCACTTCTCTAAATTTCAGTTTTCTCATTTACAAAATAAGGATATTCCAGCTCTAAAATATATAAACCCTGGTCTTAATTGCTCAGTGTTGCAGGTTCTAAGACTATAAATTAACAAGCCAGTTGCCCATCTATCTACATTCACAAAAAAAGGAAGGAAGAAGGAAGAGAGGGAGGGAATGGAAAAAGGGAAATGAAAAAAGAGAAGAAAGAAGGAGAAGAAAGGGGAAAGGAGGAAGAAAAGAATGTAGGGAAGAAGGAAGAAAGGAAAAAAGGAAAAGAATGAAGAAAAGAAGGGACAAAGGAAGAAAAAAGAAATGAAAAAAGAACAAAAGCAAGGAAGGATGGATGAATGGAAGGAAGAGAAAAAGAAAAGAAGAAAAGAAAGAAGGAAGGAAGGGAGAAAGAAAAGAAAAAAGAAGGAAGGAAAGAAGAAAGGGAGAAGGAAAAGAAGGAAGGAAAGAAGAAATTCTAAACAAGTTTTCTAACTTCTGGGACAATTCTTTGTTCATAATGCTGCACTGTAAGTTATCAAGCTTATTTGATCTTCCCAATGAACTTGTGAATTATTACCTTCATTTTATAGATGAGGAAACTAAGACTGAGAGGTTACTTACCCAGGTTCACATAGCTAGTGAGTGTCTAAGTCAGGATTTGAACTGAAGGTTTCCCGACTCCAAATCTAATCCTCTGTCCATTGTGCCAGCTACCTGATATCACAGGAAGGTGAATTAAAGAAATCTCATTGGGTCATTTGGACACCTCATCTGGTGGGGAGATGGTATGGGTCACAGCCTATGGCAGTTCTAGAAGGCCGGACCAAGATAGAATGGCACAAAATTCAATCTGGTGATGTATGGTAGATATGATGATAAAGGATTACCTCTGGTAATTTTAGAGGCTTTTGGTCCCAAAGCAATAAATATGACCGGGGTTTTGGTTCTTACAATTTTGGCTATTAAATTAAACTACAGAGGGGGAGAAAATCCTTGAATTTTTAAAATACTAAAAGAATGTGCAGAATGATAACAGTGAAATTTTAGGATCACCAGAAAGTGGTGCATAGTTTCTTCATTTATATGGCATGGACAATCCCAACTTTATTGATATTTAGCCTCTCAATACATATCAAAGTGATTTTTTTTAAAAAGCAAATTAACCTTCCTAGTTCTTTAGCTCAATCTAACATTTGAAATGAGCAGAAATCTAAAAAACTAGTTTATAAGCCTACTGGATTTCAGATGGCAGATAGGACAATGGAGCACCAGATCACCCATTTGGCCACCATCTTTTCTAAAAGACCAGAGTGTTGGAAAAGCCCAGTGAGAGATGCTTACTTAGTACAAGTCTTAGAAGGAGAAAGATAAAGAATTCCTTATAGGGTATTACATGTGGACAGTCTGATTGTAAAGACCAGGATGGATACCCAGATGTTGTCCTTACCCATTTAATATTTCAGCCTCTTGCCTTATCAAACCAGAAGGCAATAGCCTTGGAAGTATTGTTTTTAAAATAACCGATGAAATCCCAAACTGGTGCCATATGCAACAATCCCAATAAGTTTCAGAATTTGGTTAACTCTTCAGGATGATAGGCTGGTATGACTAGTAACTTCTCACAAACACAACTCTGGGTTTTTCCCTACTGACATGTTCTCACTAATGTATTGGATACTGGCTCTGTTGCAGATACAGAAAAATTCAAAATATTTTGGCTGAATTGTGGCCCCTTCACCTTATACTGTACTTCCTGTAAGGATATCTGAAACTGACTCACTATGGGAGGATCTTGCTAAAAGAGAATATTGGGCAATCGGGGGCCTTCTGTGTTGAGGAAGTCGTTGGACAGGGTATTTCAGGAACAGTTTCATGGTGATTAACTAACTTGCTCCATCTCTGTGTAGTTGTCATTCTGAATTACCACTTAATGGGTGAAGTGTGCAGGCTATTACAATCAGTAACACAGGCATAAGGAAGCAAGGCATTAAAAAAATGAGCTTCCAAAGCAATTATTGCAGTGGATTTTTCAAATAGTTTTTATACTCTCTCTTTTGACCCTGGGGTATGGCTTAGGGAAAATATATTAATCTCAAGATAATAATCAGTCCATTTCAGTTCCACATTATCCACAATGATATTAAAGAATCCAACCTTACTCTTTTTTGGTTGCAAACATTAATTAAGCATGATAATTGTGTGTCTCATCGATGCTTGGTACTTTCTGAATGAGTCATAGCTCAGGGAATAATTTGAATACAGCAGATAGCAATTTGCTACATAAATTCACCCCAATGGCTATTAGAAGCTCATTTCAGAATAGTCAAGCCTGCCAGTTTATAGTCTTTCCAGCATACAGTATGAAGTTAATCACATCTGCATCCCTTTTTCCTTTGCCCCTTCCTAAAACATTCTTTAAGAAAAATGTGTTCAAAGTCTGATATGGACATAGCATGAAGAAGGGTAGTTTTGAGTTTCTCATTACTGTTTTTCATACTTTCATGAGTTGTTCAATCGTGTCTGACTTCATGATCCCATTTGGGGTTTTCTTGATAAAGATAGAGTGATTTGACATTTCCTTCTACAGTTTATTTTACAAATGAGGAAACTGAGGCAAACAAAGTTAAATGATTTGCCTAGGGTCACACAGCTAGTAAGTGTCTGAAGCCAAATATGAATTCAAGAAGAATCTTCCTGACTCTAGGTCCCAAACTCTATCCACTGTGTCACCTAGCTACCACTTTCTTGAGTAGGACCCACTTAAATCCAAAAACCTTCTGAAGAGTTTACACAGACGTCATTCTTTGGGGTTTCAGACTGGTAGTTTGACCACTGGTCCTCTGCACTTTCTATTATCATTCAAACAATAGAATCATTTCTAAATCCACAAATACTGCCTATGTGGCAAATTTTCCATCACCAATATAGTGGTTAAATCCTCCTCCCAGGCTACACGCCATGCTGGAAGGCCATAACCTTTATAATATATGTTAGGGGATTAAGCTGAGCAGCTCTGTGGGACCACAGACATAGTCTATATGGAATTGAGGCTAAAAAATTGTGTTCTATTTCTAATTTGAGACACAGGTTAATACAAATCAGGAAAACCTGAGTTCAAATTCTTCAGATACTAATTGTATTCTCCTTGGTAAGTCACTTAACTCTGTTTGACTCAATCCTTATCTGTAAAATGAAACTAATAATAGCACCCTGCCTCCCTGTTTTCCTTGGAAGATCAAAATATATTTATAAAGCAACTTGCAAATCTTAAAGTAGTATATAAATGCCAGTTGTTATGATAAATATATTCAAGAAAAATAGTTGTCATACTAATGTGTGGAGTAAATTGTTACACATGAAAAGTATATCCAAGGAAACAAAAAACAAATTAAAAATAAAGAATCTATCAGGCTGCGTGGCAACTTCAGTATTTTCTCATGTCAATTTCTACAGGATCTCTGTACTTTCCTTATTTTTTTCAGTAAATAAATGTTTCTTGACCTCCTATTCTGCATATAGTGATGCAATAAACAATGTAAGGTTTTCAGTATCCACACTCAAGGAGCTTCTAATCCTGTTAAAAGGCTGGCAAACTACAATTCAGCTTTGGTCTATTTGCCCTTTTCTTTCTAGTGAGGAGAAAAAAGAACAAGTTTTTAGACAGCATTTTCCCATTCCTCATTAAATTGGACCAGTTTGAAGAAGGCCATGTTGCTATCGGTATTTCTCATTTGGTTGTGAAGCCAGAAAGACCTAATGAGCAGGCCTCTAACTATGGCAGAAAGGTCAAATCACAGCATCTCTCAGCACTTTAGGCAATTCCTACCTAACAAGGAGCTAACTTGGACTGGTAGAAGTTGTTCCTCCCCAGAAGTTCCCAGCTCCAGGAATATACATACACTCTCAATTACTATCCCCACTCTCCAAATAAAAACAGCACAGTTTCATTATTATTTTGATTGTTATTGATGATGATTAGGATGATCTTTTGAGGTATCTCTAAAATTCAGGCAAATAAAATTCGAAGAGTAGGTGACTATGGACAAAGAAGCCAATTTATTAAAGTGACCCAACTACTCTATTTCTTCTTCACTTCCTCATCATTTACCTCGGAGGCAATGGAAGTGAAGGTGCCGCTGAAATGGACGTGCTTGTGCATCTCGCTTCCATTGGCTGTCAGGAACCATTCCCCAAAGGCTTGGTCTTCAGTCCTTGACTGGTTGCTATGGCTTTGATTAGGCAAAAGCTCTGCCAGGTCCCAGTGGTAGGAAGGCGTTGCTCCGACCAATGCAATAAGGATCGCTTCCGTGGCAACATAAAGCTAGCAATAAAGATGCACAACATTAAAACATTCCACAGAAAATTGCCATCCACCTTAAAAATTTCATTCTCATGAATTTACACTCTTCCATTGGATGCATTTTTCTGGCCAGTGTAGTTAATGATGCTGTATAATTATACCAACACCATCACCACCTTGTGGATCTTGAATTTTATAGTTTTTTCAAAGGGCTCAAGGAAATACTGCTTTATTTGAGTTTCCTAGAAGGTCAGGAAAGTGAAAAGGATGGGTGTGATACTAGCTATCACTTTAGAAGTCTGAACTTGCAAGACTATCACTTCCCTCTTTTAATAATAGTTTTTTTTAATATTTACAAAAATATTTTTTTCAACATTCACTCTCCCCTAGACAGCAGGTAATCCAATATAGATTAAACATATATTTCTAAACATATGTTCACATTTATCATAAGACTGTCAATTCCAAAGCTGTTACTTCTTTTTAGATACTTTGCCCAAAATCAAGACGCTCCAAATTCCAATCAAATTCCACCACTGGGTGGACACTTTCAATTGGGCTTCTGTCAAAGTTCAAACAATTATGTTTCTTATATGAATGATTAATTTAAGTCTCAAAGAATAGAGTACTTTCCTGTTCATTAAAAAAAAAAAATAAAAACCCCTATAACTTTGTTAAATAAAACTAAGCATAACTCTTAGATCTATTCATGATCATATTTAAATAAACTGTGTAATATTTACAGTAAAATTTCAGAAACTCAAATACCTAAATAAATCTTTAACTTTTAACTGTTTGTTATGAATTACTGCTTACTGTATTCCTTGTTTCCCTCATCTCAGAAAGAGTTAATTTACCTTAGATCTTTTCTGAATTCTCTCAGACTTGCTAGATCTTATCCTCAATTCCAACATCCCTCTGTCAGTTTTGCCAAATTCCACTCCTACTTTTTTCTGCTCCCAATTTCTTTTTCATTATAGCAAGAAGTTCCTATTTCTTCTTTATTAAGAGAGAAAGTCTTATAATTTTCTATTCTCCATCCACTCTCGACAAGTTGGTCCCAATTTCCCTTTCTAGCTTTTTTACGCATCATTCCTCATGACAAACAACATGGTCCAACTGTATGGAGCTTCTAATAGAAACTTAACATTGCTCTGCATCTCCCAGTTTTGCTTTATTGTCCCTCATACCTGAGATGCCAACTTTACTGCTTTTGCTTCAAATCTCTGGTTACCTTCAAGACAAGTAGGATGGCATACAGCTGGCTTCTTAGGCAGGAAAAAGCAGGCTCAAATATTACCTGACATACTGACTCTCAGCAAGTCACTTGATTTCTTAGTATCTATCTTAGACAATTTTCTAGGACAGAAATGGTAGTGAACGTACTGACCTGAATCAAGGGAAGGAATTTCTTAATCAAGGAGCTAATTAAACTAATGAACTTACAGGTATATTTTCTTTCCCTATTCTTCCTATGCAATGAAGCACTTATTTGGTACAGTAGACAAAACTCTGGGTCTAGAGTTGGAAAGATCTGACTATAACTTCAGCCTCACATGCTTACTAGCTATGTGTCTCTGGGCAAGTTGTCTAATTTGTCTGCCTCAGTTTCCTCAATTGTAAAAGGGGGGTATTAATAGCACCTACCTTTGCAGAATTGTGAGAATCAAATGGGATAATAATTGTAAAGCATTTAGCACAGTACCTGGCATATAATATGCAGTCTATAATTGTCTATTCCCTTTCCCTTCCCTTCTTTTAAGACTCAATGCAATTCTACCTTTTACATGAAAACTTTGCTCATCCTCCCATCTCTTAGTACATCCCCCTCCAAAATTTGCCTTATATATATATATATTGTGCATGTACCTACATATGTATATTTATCTCCCTGTTTATAAGGAAGTTCCCTGAAGGAAGAGAAGGCTTGGGTCTTGTATTTGTATCCCTAACAATAATAATAATCATAATCATAATAGCTGACATTTATATAGCACTTTCTTTGTACCAGATGTTGTGCTAAGTTCTTTACAATTATCATACTATTTGATTCTTAAAAGGATTGTGAGAGGTAAATGCTATTATTATTCCCATTTTACAGATGAGAGATAAGAGGCAGACAGAGGTTAAAGTGACTTGACAACACAGCTGTTGTCTTAAACTGGAGTTGAATTCAAGTCTTCCCTACTCTAGGTACAATACTCTTGTCTTCTGTGCCACCTAAGCTTTCCTAACACAGTACCTGACACACCAGGCGTGCTTTAGAATTAATAAATGCTTATTATGGATTTTCCTCCCTCTGGGCTGCAGAGAAGGAAAATCCAGAGCAGCAATTTACAAGTCTTTGTGAATACCCAGTGTTCACCTTACTCCGATCAAAACAGGGTATTTTGCTGCTACTGCCTTGTTAAGAAATGCCTTTAAACAAATTTCTCTATAAGTATACATTCAATTATTGCTGCCATCAGTGGTTCCGTTCCATCAGTGGTTCTATCAGTGGGTTCTCAGCACACATGGACTTAGAATGCAAGGAACCTTCCATTTTTCAGTGGCACAATTGAGTGTTTTGAGACACAATAGAACCAACACATTAAAAAGCATTTTTAATTTTACTACATGGCCAAGACCCTGTGCAGACTTGGGAATACAAATATAAACAGAAAGACAGTCCCTGTCCTCAAGGAGCTTATATTCTATTGGTAGAAGACAAAACACAAAAGAATGATGGGAACACCTACAAGCACATGACAGAGAAATTTAGGAGAACCAGAGGTGAAATCTGGAGAAGAATGAAGACAGGGCAGAACTGGGCATCTTTCTTCAAATGGAAAAGGACCAGCCAATCAGAGGACAAGTAATAGGAAAAGAACATCATTTATTTATTTATTTATTTTTATTTTTAACTTTATTTTTCTTTTCTTTTTTTTAATATAAAGCTTTTTATTTTCAAAATAGAGTTATCAACATTCACCCTTGCAAAACCTTGTGTTCCAAATTTTTTCCCTCTCCTCCCCTCACACCCTCCCTTAGATGGAAGTAATCCAGCGTATGTTAAACATGTGCAAAAGAACATTGTTTATTAAGCACCTACTATATGATAGGCACTTGCTAAAGGCTTATTGGAGGAAGAAACTGCAGGAGAAGAGGGTATTTTTCAGTGTGAGAATTCCAGAGGTGGAGTAAACTTTCAGGGAGAAGAGGTTTCTGAGACATGATAGAGAAAAGAAGAACTGAGTGTACAGCCTAGAGGAGAATTAATTTGGAGTCAAAAAATATGGCATCTCTGGTACTACTGCAATGGGTGACTATTTTCCTTGATCCTCAGTTATCTCTTTTTAAAATGGGAAGTGGGGGGGAGGAGGGGAATACATGATTTTTGAGGTCTTTGACACCTACAAGTCCTGTGATGCTATGGAAATTTTAAAACAGTGATTGGTTCTTTCTTTTATTTTATCATGAATTCCTTTGGATGTCTACAAAACATTCCAACTCTTAGCTCCAGCATTTTTTTCTGGCTATCTTCCATGTTTTTCTTTGCTCTGACTACAGTCCTCCTTGGCTACCTTTTAAGTTCTAATGAAAATCCCATTTTCTATAGGAAGCTCTAAACCTTCTTAATTCCAGTGCCTTCCCTCTTTTAATTATTTCCTATTTAGCCTGAATATAATCCATTTTGCATGTACTGTTTGCATACTGTCTCCCCCAATAGATTGTAAACTTTTTGAGGGCAGAATATTTCTCACCACTTCTTGAAACTCCTTAATAACATTAATTATCAATAATGATTAATATTCATTGATATTCATTGATGAAACCTATTAACTTTTTCAGAATATATTTTTAAATAATTGAATTTTAATTGAATTTAAATTTCAGTTAGAAGTTAGTGAAAAATAAAGATGGGTTTTTTTCCCCCTTATCCAAGGTCACCGACCTTGTATTTCCCTCGCCTGAAATCTATCTAGAGGAACCAAGTTAAGAATCCTTGCTTTATAAAGAATTATAATGAGATTTCTGTACTGTAAATATTATTTCAATTTTACTGATGAGAAGAGAGATACAGAAAAGTGATGTCAGTAACAGGGTCAGGATTAAAAAATGAGGCTTCAGGATTCCTGCTCTAAGTACCTTCCACAAAGCAGGTATATAAGCTTTTTTTTTTAGTTTAGTTTGTTTTTCAGCTTAGCCAGCACACATGAACTATTAAGCTAATAATACCAAACTCTGGACAATGTTTGAGTTCACTTGGCTCTAAGAAAAGACATCTTTTTCATGAAACAGATGAAATGGAAATTCATGTAGCTTGAACAATATAACTTTCTGATCAGATGACCCCCCTTGATAAGATCTGATCAATCTGAAATTTACCATGTGTTCTGCTATCTGAAGAATAAAAAGTCTGTTTTATAGGGCAGTGATCCAACTATTAAGTGAAGTTTGTTTGTTTTTTTTCTTTTAAGGCAAAGGAAGAGTCGTTTGTCATGTTAAGAGAATGAAACTGGCCTGGAAAAAAAAAGTCATGATATGATAAGTAATATAACATAAGGTTAATGTGAACCACAGTAAGAAGTATTTTCATGTTTAGCAGTAAATCTAGAGGAATGAATAGCTTATGTAGGTCATTCTATGGCAGCAATTTATTACAAAGGAAAAAGAAAAGAAAATGGTTTCTCTCCATATTGATTCGGGAACCTATAAAAAGCTACAACATAGGAAGGGGCCATTTCGTTGAAATATTCAAGAACTTAAAATTACAAGTACAACAAGATCATAAATAATCACAACAAATATTTGTTAAATACCTACTATGTGTCAGCTGTTGAAGATGCAAAGATAAAAATTAAACCATGTCTTTCCTCAAAGAGATTATATTACATTATCAGAAATATGTACACATAGAGACAGACACAAAATCAGGATATACTAAATAAATACAATGTAACTTTTGGCAGGGAAATGCTGGGGGAATCAGGAAAGACTTCATGGAGGAAGTGGCTTGAGACAAGCTTTGAAGAAAACTAAGCATTTGTTTATTTGCAAGGCATTTGAAGTTAAGTGACTTGCCCAGCATCACATAGTTAAGAAGTATTAAGTGTCTGAGATCATCTTTGAACTCATGTCTTTCTGATTCCAGAGCCAGTGCTCTATCCACTGCACCATATAGCTGGCTCCAAATCATGGATTTTAGAAAGACAAGATGGGACAGGAATGCATTCCAGATAAAGGGGAAAAATATGTTGTTGCAAATGTAAGGAGACAGGAGATATATTGTAGTGTGTGACAAAGAGCGAGGCTAGTTTGGTTGAGCTCAATAATATATGAAGGGGAAGGACTAACATTCATAAGACTAGAAATCCAACTTGGAGCCCAAAGTAAAGGGTTTTAAATGCAAAGGAATTTAGATTGTAAGTTCCTTGAGGGCAGGGACAATCTTTTTATTAATTGTATAGTAGCACAGTACTTGGAACTTAGTAGGTACTTAATAAATGCTTATTGGATTGGACTGGAAATGTTCAGCAACAGGATTAATATTTGCTCCTATTGGTAACAGGAAGTTACTAGAGTTGATTGAACAGGGAGAAAGGCATGGTTCTGTCTGTGCTTTAGGATATCACTCTGGCAGTTGTACGTAGGATGTGTGTAGTTAGAGAGGGAATTTGAGGCAAGGACACCAATTAAAAGGTTATTTCGATAGTGTTGAAGATGTGTTAAAGATAGTGTTAAGATGTGTTAAAAGATGGACCTAAGCAGACCAGCAGTTCTGTGAATGGAGAAAAAGATCTGAGAGAATATTCTGTGTATGTAAACAGAACTGATAGGACTTAGTGACTGACAGGGAATGAGGAGCAGCAAAGTGAGCAAGAATGAAGAGATGACTATGGCTTTGCGGTCATGAACCTGGTGACTGGAAGGAGAGTGATATGTTTGACAGCAATAGGAAAGTTCTGAAGTGGAAACAATAGGGGAAAAGCTAATGAGCTCTGTTGTTGAGTTTGAAATGTGCAAAGGCATCTGGCAATGTGGGGATAGGGGAATGGGGGGGGGAAGAGGGTGGGAGGGATGGAAGAGAGAAAAGGAAGGAGAGAGAGAAGGAAGGAGACAGAGAGAAGGGGGAAAGAAGAGGGAGGAAGAGAGAGGGAAGAGAAAGGAGAAAGGGGACAGAGAGGGAGGGAGAGAGGGGAAGAAGGGGATAGGAGAAGACAGAGGGGCAGAGGGGGAGACAGGGGCAGAGAGAAAGAGATAGAGATAGAGAAAGAGCTGGACAATCAGAGACAGACAGAGAGATAGAGATAGAGGGGAGGAGAGAGAGGGAAGGAAAGAGAAGGGGAAAGATAGGGGGGCAAAGAGGTGGAGAGAAAGAAAGACAGTCAGAGAGAGACAGAGTCAGAGACACAGAGAGACAGAGAAAGATATATAGACTTGAGAAACAGAGACAGAAAGACAGAGATAAAAAGCCCCTAAGGGTTGGACTATATGGTCTCTGAGGTCCTTTTGAGCTGCAAAACCACAATTCTATGTTCTTTTAAAAGGAGACAGGAAGATTTGAATCCCAGAAAAGAGTATTTAAGGAGTTCCCTCTCTTTCAAATTCAGTTCAATTGATTGAGTCTACACAAACACTGAAGATGGTAAGAAAAAGAAAAATTAGTCTTTGTTGTCAAGGAATTTACAGTCTGATTTCATATGCCCAGGAAATGAATTACTAGTTATCCATTTTCTCTGTAATGCTAACTAGATAGGGAAAAGGTAATTTGTCCTTTGGATACTGAAAAAGGCCAATGGGTATATCTCAAAGCCCCAAACTCACACTTAAGTTTTAATTTGCTGTTCTCTATCTCAATTTACATTCCTAGATTTAGTGAAGTTTAGGTGTTTCCAATCTTTCCAAATTACAGAAGTAGAGGGAAGTCCTGTGAGGGTAAGGGATAGAAAGAGAGAAGAAAAGTTCCAAACCTGTGGATACTATAGGGATCCATTAAGACTTCAATGATTGACCCTAATGTTATAGACTTAAAGTGAACAAAGGGACTTAAGGGGCCATGTAGTCCGGTTCCCTCATTTTATAGATGATGAAACTAGAGCTTTTGGGTTTAAAATAATGTATCATTTCAGAAACCCCATGGATAGAAGGACCTGTGAGCACATAATATATGGATGGTGCTGTCTTTCCTTTTTTATTTTTGAATTTGTTTTGGGATAATTCACATGCAATTATCTAATTTTTGTTTTTTTTAGTTCAGAAGAGAGGAGAAATTATCAAGTCTAACTCCTTCATTTTCTCGGTGATTAAGCTGAAGTACAAAGCGATGAAGTGACTTGATGGGAGTCTTGTAGCTATTAAGGTAGAGTCAGCAATCAAAAAACAAGATTTTAAATTTTCAGTCTAGTATTTTCTTTATAACATTAGGCTTTCTCTTCTAGCAACTCTTGGTTATCCATAATAAGTTTTAAAATACCAGACCATATCCCCATCTCATCTCTCTTACCCATTCAGATTGTTTTGTCCAGACTGCCATTTTGCCAACATTAGGGAGATTCCAGTATCAGAAAGTTACTATTTTAAATTTTAAAAAATACTTTAAGAAATTAAAGGCAACACTGAGAAGTGGGAAGAAAGCAGAATTTAAAGTCAGGAGTTTCTATCTTCAGCCCTCAATGTTTCAATACCCTAGACCACATATAATAATATCTTACAGAACAGGTTCTGATCTGCATTGCCAAAAGGATTTTCTCCTCATGCCAATATAATAACAAATCTGGTTGGTTCAGGAAAAAAAAGAAATAAATCATATTGCTACTATCAGGATATCTAGGTTACTTTTATATCTACATTAAAAATATTATGGGGGACAGCTAGGTGGTGCAGTGGATAGAGCACCACCCCTGAAGTCAGGAGGACCTGCGTTCACTTAACACTTCCTAGTTGTGTGACCTTGGGCAAAGTCACTTAACCCCAATTGCCTCAGGAAAAAAAAAATGTGGTGTGCAAAAATGTTTGTGGCAGCCCTTTCATAATGGCAAGAAACTGAAAATTGAGTGGATACCCATCAATTGGAGAATGGCTGAGTAAATTATGGTACATGAATGTAATGGAATATTATGGTTCTATGAGAAACAATCAGCAGGATGATTTCAAAAAAGCCTGTAGAGACTTAAATGAACCAATGCTAAGTGAAGTGAATGGAATCAAGAAAACATTGTACCCAGCAATAAGATTATGTGATGTGATAGACTTAGCTCTTTTCAAACAATGGAGTGATTCAAGCCAATTTCGATAGATTTGTGACAGAAAGAGCCATTTACATCCAGAGGTCTATGGGGACTGAATGTGAATCACAATATAATATTTTCACATTTGTTGTTGTTTGCTTGTTGTTTTTTTCTTTCTCACTTTTTCCCCTTTCAATGTGATTTTTCTTGTATAGCATAACTGTGAAAATATGTTTAGGATAATTGCACATATTTAACCTATATTGGATCACTTTCTGTCTAGGGGAGGAGGAAAAGAGGAAGGGAAGGAGAAAAATTTGGAATATAAGGTTTTGCAAGTGTGAATGTCAAAACTATCTTTGCATGTATTTTGAAAAATAAAGTTATTATCATTTATTAAAAGTTAAAATTTAAAAATTTCATATGGGAAACATTTTATATCCGATTTTCAGATAAAGTTTAAATATCTAAGATATGTAGACAGCTAGAAAATATATAATATTAAAGCCAGTGTCCACAGTAGATAAGTGAACAGCTATGAATAAAATCAGTTCTTGAAAGAACTGCAAACTATTGACAACTCTATGAAAGAATCCTCCACATCACTAATTATAGAAGAAATGAAAATCAAAACAACCCTGAGGTTTTCCCTAACACCAGAAAACTGTTAAAGATAAGAAAGAATGGGAATAATCAATATTGAAAAGGTTATTGAAAGACAGGTATACTATAATACTGTTGGTGGAGCTATGAATTAGTATGGCATTCTAGAAAGCAATTTGTAATTATATAAATAAAATAACTAAAATTTCCATGGTCTTGGACCCAAATCATCCTAGGAATCTATCTAAGGAATATGTTGATAAAAAGAATAGCTCTATGTACACTAAAACATTTTTAGTAGTCCTTTTATGATAGCAAAGAGATTCTCACTGATTGGAGAATGACTAAATAAACTGTGGTATTTGAGTGTTATCAGAAACAAAGAATATGATGAATTCAGAAAAGCATGGAGAAATTTACTGATTAACTAATGTAAAATGAAGTAAAGAAAATCAAGAAAACACATAACTATAACAATGTAATTGAAAATAACCATCATAAAACAATGGAAAGCATAGTACTGTTTACTTAATAAGTACTTAATAAATGCTTGTTCCTTAAAAATTAATGTTTCAAAATTACAAAAAAGAATAAAAATAAGATACTTTCCCCAATTCCTTTACATAGATATGTGTATATGGAGGAAGAGGAGGGAATCCTATGGATATGAAATGTTGTATACATTATCACATCACATTTTCTTCAGGGTTTTACTCATTTGTTTAATTCTCTGGGATATAAGAGGGAGAGAGTTATAGGGAGACATTCTAGCAAATAAAAACAAATACATAAATAAAAACATTTTTAAAAAAATGTCTTTACTCTTTACTTGTTCTGCCACTTACACTTGGTTAAAAGAATAACTATTACTACTGATCATAACCCCAGTCTTCAGATACACCTAAAGACTTCATGCAAAACAACACAAATTATGAAAATTAAATAAAAAGTAATAGGATACAAGAGGCAAGCTTTTTTAAAACTTAAAAACACCACCATAAGATAAGACAACATTCATGTATATTACTATTCTCTTTTTCCAAACTTGGTGAAATATATTATCCAGCATTTTTTTTAACTTTCTTTACCAGTTCAGCTAATGACATTTTCTAAATTACTCATGAAGGATGCCAAGTACAGCATGACCCAAAATTAATCAGCAGGACCAACATTTTAATTAATCTTGGTTAAATGATGACATAAATAGGGCATGGTGGGTTCACTGCATGAGTACTCAACCACAGTTTCCATCTTTAATTTAGCTCATATTTAAGAGATCTTGATGAACAGTTATATGGGTTAAGAGATGGTTAGGTCGCCTCCCCATCTCTAGGGATGAGAAATAGGACTGTGGGTAATAACAGAAAAAGGCTGCCACCTTCAACACACTCCATAGCCATATGGGTTAAGTCATTTTGATCACTTAACAAGCATTTTACCCCTCTGGGTATTACTTTATTTATTTACAAAAAAGTGAAAATAACATCTATCTAATCTACCTCACAGGTCTGTTGGGAAAAAAGTATTTTGTAAGTTTCTCAGCACTACAGAAATACGATTTGAATACCTTACTACCTGAGTATGTGTGTGCAAATAGTTCTACCTTTCTAAGTGGTAAATCTCTCAGCTGTAAAATAAGGACATGAGATGATAAACTCAAAAACTACTTTCAATTCTGAATCCTATCAATGTTTATCACCACAAGGCTACCATGATTCCTCTTCCAATCTGGAGGGGTGATGGAGCATTGCTCCAAACTTGAGATCAAAAACTTCACAAAATTCCAACCCTGTCAAGAGAAGCCTTCCTCGTCTTTTCTCCCTACCAACTTGGGATCTGGGTCTTCAGATAGCTCTATAACAACACATATTTAGAAGACTTTCATCATCATCTAGTCCAATCTCCTTTACTCTCTCATTTTACCATTGAGTAAAACGAGACCCAGGAAAGCCAAATGATCTGTGAAGATCACAAAAATAATAAGTGGTAAAGTCAAAATTTGAACTTGGGTCCTCTGTCTCCAGATCTCGCATGCTCCAGATTGCCAATGGTCTGCCCTTCCTTTAATACCCATCAACTTGACTAACTGTGATGGACTTGGTTCTTTTCAACAATGAGATTGATTCAGGCCAATTCCAAGAGATTTATGATGGAGAGACCCAATGCATCCAGAGAGAGGACTATGGAGACTGAATATGGATCACAACATAGTATTTTTGTTGCTTGCTTGATAGTTTTTTTCATTCTCATTTTTTCCCCTTTTGATCTGATTTTTCTTGTGTAGCATGATAAATGTGGAAATATGTTTCTGAGAATTGTGCATGTTTAACCTATATTAGATTAACTGCTGAAACACAAGGTTTTGCATGTATTTTGAAAAATAAAAAGCTATTATTATTTTTAAAAAGAAAAAATTAAATGAATGAAACCCATTAACAGAAAGAAAACAAATTGCATTGATGATTGGGTCTTCTCTTCCTACACTGTAATCATAAGAAAATAAACAAGATTAATAAAAACTCAGATATCATTAGAGGTTGATACAGCAGAAGCAATATCTCTGGAGTCAGAGAAGCTGGGTTACTTACTACCTGTGAGACTTGGGATACCAGAATGACAAGCCAATGCCACATAAATAGCTAACCACGCACTTCCTTGTATTTTTCCTTGAATTTGATTTGACAAGCCTTTATGTGACCCAAAGTGGGCGGAAAGCAATAAAATCCCCAGAAATTTGGGGAATAAACCCAACATGCGCTCAAAACTCACCTATGATAAATAGTTTGCTTAGTTTGTGGCTCTTCCAGAAGGACCCAGAGGCAGAAAATGTTTGCAAAGCACCTACATATACCTTGGCCAACACTCTCTTCTCCATATGAAATGGCAATGACTCAATACAATTTGTCCATATCACTTATCCCTGACTATGTGACTAGTTTCTGGCATTAGCCTATATAAGTATTTTCATGTATCTGTATTCTTCAGTCAATCGTTTCTTAGGGTACAGTAATATTCCAATACCTAATGGAATTTAAAACAAAGGAGTATGTCCTGTTTTCCATTTTTCTCCACATTCATGTATGCAGGAATTGTGCACAATCCAACTAGATTTATTATTTTCCTGCCTCTATATGTGTGAACAGTGCCTGGCACACAGTTGGCACTTAATTAAATGCTAATTAAGTGACTAGCATTCCAACTCACAATTGCTACCAGGAAACAGAGGCAAAAAATGAAAAGTAAACAAAATGACTCACACGTTAAACATTATAATCAACTTTTAGCTGGTTCAGTAATCACTTGAAAGTTAATTGCCACATTGTTTTGTTTTGTTTTTAAAAAGACATCCAGAAAAGTATCCTATACCCATCTTGGGCATCAGGTCCAAAGGCAGCCTTACTCCACTGCTTCCTGCCAAACCAGCCTCCTTTCTGGTTCTCAAACATGACCTGTGATTTGCCTGTTTCTGGGTCTGAAATGTTATCTCCTCCCAACTCTTTTCCTACTGAATTCTCACTCTTGAAGCCCAATTTTTGTCACCTTTTCCAAGAAGTTTTTCTTGATTCCTCAGAGGTGTCAAATTCAAATAGAAGCAGATTCCAATGAGCCCCATATTGACTTAGAAAACCACAAATCAATATTACCAGTGCTGTATTATATTTTTAACTACTTCATTCAACATTTCCCAATTACATTTTAATCTGGGTCAGGTCATATTCAGAAATTCTGAACTCTGATCCATCCAGTCAATGAAATTAACACTTCTGCTCTAGTTAACTTTCCCCCAAAAAATATTACATACACTCTGCCCCTATAAAATACACTGACTCCATATACTGTTTTTACTATTATCTCTTGAATGTCAATCATATTCCCCTGTGAGATTTATGGGGGAAGGAACTCTTATCAATTAAACTTAGCATTAAGCTCAGCATTAAAAAAAGAGCTCTTAACAAAGGTATCCTAAATTGAATCAAATCTTAATTTTGACTATGAACAAGGCTGAGCTACTTTCATTTTAGATACATAGTTTGTTTTTATTTAAAATATAAATATTGCATAGAGAGGGGAAGGGAACAACTTGCATATGAATGCAGCTCCCACTTAAAAATCATTTATGAATATGAAACAGTTCATAGGATCATAGATTGAGAGTTAGAAAAGGTCACAGAATCATATACATGGAAGGAGGAAGGATGGACCTCAGAAGTCCAACCAATTTTACATGTAAGAAAACTGAGGCTAACTGAGTTAGTTCTAGCCACATTAAAGCAAATTCTCTATACCAAAAGTGTAAAACTCACCTTGCCAGCCCCAACCTACCCAAGTGCTACAGAAAACCAGATTAAAATGTAACTGGAAATATTTAATCAAATAAAGAAAATACAATAGAATAAAATTCTTAAACTGTGAATCCCATAACTGAATGTGGGGTCATGAAAAATGTGGCAACAGTAAAAGTTTTTTGAATGTTCTAGTGAAAAGTTCCTGCAGGATCAAATATTCTGCCAAGATTTAATTCTTTGTGTAAACATAAACAAGCACAATCACTTCCTTAGTATGCAAATTTATTTCCATCTTAAATAAATGCTAAAGTCACATGTATACCAAAGAATTGTTCTAAAATAAATTTCTTTATAATTTGTTATCAGTAAATGTTTGATTCGTGTATCTATTTTATGTATCAATATATGTTGGGTCACCTAAAAATTTCTAGAGCAAAAAGGAGTCATGAGTGGGAAAAGTTTAAGAAGTCCTGAAACAGAACATAGATAATGTTAACATGTGGTTTTTCTAGGTCAATAGGTTCCTTTTCCTCCCCCATGGAGATTCTTAAATATACTTTACTGATCCCAGTTTCCACTGACTTTGACACCACAGTCAGGGATCCTCAAACTATGGCCCGCAGGCCAGATGCTGCGTTGAGGACGATTATCCCCCTCACCCAGGACTATGAAATTTCTTTATTTAAAGGTCCATAAAACAAAGTTTTTGTTTTTACTATAGTCCAGCCCTGCAATAGTCTGAGGGACAGTGAACTGGCCCTCTATTTAAAAAGTTTGAAGACCCCTGCCATAGGTAGTTTCCAAAGTAGCAAACTGTATATAAAAATACAGTTCTTTCCAAAATAGTAGCTTCTTTCTTACCTTCTTTAGCAGCATATTTTACTATTAGCAGTGTCAGATTTTATATTCTTGGGTTCAACGATCACTGCAATGATTGCGGTCATGAAATTAAAAGATGCTTGCTCCTTGGAAGGAAAGCTATACCAAATCTGGACAGCACATTAAAAGCAGAAATATCACTTTGTTGACTAAGGTCTAGATAGTCAAAGCTATGGTTTTTTCCAGTTGTAACACATGGCTATGAGAGGTGGACTATATGGAAATCTGGGCTCGGCAGAATCAATGCTTTTAAACTGTGGTGCTGGAAAACTCTTTTGAGACTTCCTTGGACAGCAAGAAGATCAACTAGCCAGTACTTAAAGAAATTAATTCAGGCTATTCACTGGAAGGTCAAATACTGAAGCTGAAGCTTAAATATTGTGGCCACATAATGAGAAGATGGGAGTCATTGAAAAAGCCCCTGATGTTGGGAAGGCAAAAGGAATAAGAGACGGCAGAGGTTGAAATGGATACATAATGTTATGGGAACATGAACTTGAACAGACTTTGAAAGATGGTGAAGAAGATCCATGGTCCATGAGGTCGCTAAAAGTTAGACATGAGTGAACTACAACAGTGAACCTATACTCACTACAATACATGCGAAACCAGCTTGATCTAAATTAAACTGGACGTCCCAAACAGCTGAGTTTGATTTCTCCTTTAGACTGGGAATTCCCTGAGTGTATTTTCTTTCATCCAACTTGGCATCCCCAACAATCAGCATAGTACTCAGCACATAGTAGGTGCTTAATAAATATTGTCTCAGGGTCTTATTACTGTGTGATCATTGACAAATTATTTAATTAATCTGAGCCTGTTTTCTTTAATAGGAATGACTACGTATGTCTCATGATTGTAAAAATCAAATGAGACACTATTTTAAATGTTTTGCAAACCTTAAAGTTTTATATAAATACCAAGTACTATTATTATTTAAGCACAAGATGGCAACAGCAATGCTAAAATATGGAAAAAAGTCATCTGATCAATAAGAAAATGGAAAATCTGCCAACTCTGGCCAATTTATATTAGGTAGTGATGATAACTGAAAAATCCAAGCAAATCCAGGAATCAGAGGTAGTTGGCCTGACATGTATTTTTTGTCACTTTGATGTTCTGGAATTAATTTATTAGGCAAAATAATGAAGTCACAATCAGATGATAGAAATATACCATTTTTACTGAGTCTTGTTCAAGGTCCCCCAAGTGACTACATCTGTCCTTTTTCTCCAGACTTAGCACACTTTGCAAGACAACTCCTCTTTTAGTACCACAAGTTTATATAGATTGTTTTTGTGTCTGTTTTTTTTTTTTTTTTTGAAGGGGGCACCTATATGTAAATTAATGTTCATGGATTATCAAAAGATATTTTCTGAATGCATTACAGACTCCTACAGGGAAACTTCCTCCAAAACTTTGCAATCTTTTTCCCCATCTGCCTCAAGTACAGTGCTTTGGGGCACAGTGCTTTTCCATAGAGTAATTGTTTAATGAGCAAGATGTGTACACAAAGTATTCAAACAACAAACTTAGAGGAAATTTTTTTCAAACACTTCATTAGTATATTGGGAATTTCCTTTATGTGAAAAGAAAATGGAATTTGCCAAACTGCCTTTCTTCTGATGGGTATTGAAAGCAGTCTACACCTCAAACAATACATGAAAAGAAAAGAGAACTAATCATTAAGGCTAGTTCCTTTTTTTTCAAACTTTCCTGCTGCCTCATCCACTTATGCAAGTCTAACAATCTTGTGGTTATACCTCAATGCCTAAACATGTTAGGTGGCACTTTAAAAAGCTGAAGAATACCCATAGACCTGCACCACATAGTAGTTAATCTCATCTTTGATCAGCCTTGAAATTCTTATAATAATTTCCAAATCTGACATGCATGAGAATGGCTGTGTTTTTCCAGTGTATCACATCATATTTTAAGTGTGATGGGACTTCCTTCCTAACTCCCTCCACTTAGGAAAGTGAAACAGTGTTGGTCTTTAGGACCAACTTTAAGTCCTAAATTCATGTTGCTCAGGTTCGTCTTTCCAAATTCATTCATTCCCCAGAATTCTCTGAGTTTTAAATTATTTCCATAAAATAAAAATTAATATCTACATTTTAATATCATGGCAGAGTATGGTCATGATAGAAGAACTTTTGATGTGAATTTCTGATAGATTTTAAAACTATGGAGGAAGAATCAGAATCTAAAAGAACCTCCTTGGGATAATTTTAGAATGCCAGTGGAATGAACATTTAAGTTAGTAGGATTCAAATTCTAGTTACAGATCTGTGGCTAATATGTACAACTTCCTTCTGGGACAAGCCACAGCTTCCTTCTGGGCCTCAGGTTCCCTTCATGTGGGGAAGATGAACATCTAGGTCTCAATTCTAGTGGTCACTTAATCTCTCTGGGTTTATCAGTAAAAGGAGTCCCTGAATGTCTTCTAGTCTATTAGTATATCTCAGTGCTAACTGCACATTAAAAAGAGTCTGAACATCTTATTCTATAAAATGCACTGAAACATGAAAAGAAAACAAAACCTTTAAATTCTCCCAAAGGATGCTCTGATACATGGAGGGCCAGATTACATTGGAAAGGACACAGATCACTTATTTATTATGCCGTCCTGGGTTCAGGCCGGGATGGATGAACTATGTTCAGCATCTAGAAAACAGCCCTTGCACCCGGGCAAAGGCACATCTTGCCCTTCAGATGAATGAAAAGGAGCGGGAGCAGCTAGATGGTAGAAAACAAGGTAAGGATAGAGTGAGACCCATGAATGGAACTGGGGCTGCAAGGCCCCGGGCTACCCAGAGTCCTAGCATTCTTCGGGCACTGAGCCCAAACCTCAGCATAGCCCCGCACCTGAAGAAGAGGGAGGGGCGAGACCCGCTCGGAGCTCCGGGAACCACAGCCTCCCTCCTCCCGGACGCGTAGAGGAGGATCGCGCGGAGCCGGGACACCGGTCCCCCGGCCCCTAACCAGCCGCCCCGCAGCAGAGGAGGGCCGTGGGATGCGGCGGGCACTCACCTGCAGCAGCACCGCCAGCAGGAAGCACAGGTACATCTGGTAGATGCCCATCTCCCCCACCACCTGGAACGCTTCCTCCACCTCCATGGTCCGGCTCCCCGCGCGCTCGGTCCGGCCCCCGGGAGGGGCCCGGAGGCACAGACCCAGGCCGCACCCCAGCCTTCAAGGACGCACAACTTTGCCAGCGCAGCCCCCCGGGCCGTAGCGCCAGTGCCCCCGGGCCCGCGACCCCCTGCGCGGCGCTCGGCTCATTCAGAAGCGGTGGCGGGCGAGGAGGGAGGGGGGCCAGCGGGGCCGGAGAGTGCCGCGTCTGCGTAATGCGGAGCGGAGAACCCGGGACCGAGGGATAGCGTAGACTCGGGCCCCGGCTGCAGACGGCGTTCCGCCTGCTGACCATCATTGGAGGAAAGCGGAAAAAGGAGTGTGCGCAGGGGCGGGGCCACAGAGGGAGCGGGTGGGAGTTCGTGCAGGGCGGGGGTGCGCTGGGTGTGAAGGGTGGGGGCCAGCGAGGGCCTGGGGCAGGGGCGTTCCTGCAGTTCTTGGAGCCGGAGAGAGGAGAAAGGACTTAGGATACTCCTTTTGGCTAGCGAGAGAGTAGGATGCTTTGTCCTTCGGGAAGGCAAGAAGTGGAATGGCTTCCTGCTTTCTTCCACCCCACCGTACAGCAGCTCCCCTTTTCCCGGGCATCCGGCACAGCTTCATAGGGTCAAGTCAGAAAGCAAGTAAGGCAGAAGTGCGGATGGGCAATGACAGTCTAGACACAGAAGTCCAGACAGCAAACAGTGAGCGCTCGCTAAGTGCGCGTCGATGAACTATACGCAAGAGATAAGAAAGAAAAGGGGGGGAAATGGTCTCTTAATTTAAGGGGCTCACTTCCTAAAGGGAGAGACGACATAAAAAGAACTACATTCAAAATACATATGGAAGGCAATTTTAGAGGAAAGGCACTAGCGGAGAGGGAAACTGTAGCCATATTTTTAAGGAATACAACAATCCAACAAACATACTTAGTGTATTCGGAACATATACACACATGCATATATGTATATACACACATACATATAAGTATATGGAAGACTGAACAAAATCACTATATTCGGTATATATATATACACACAATCCATATATATACAACACTGAACAAATAACATCACGTGCTATATTAGGGATATATATATATACACATACCTATACATATAGATGGAACACTGAACAAACATTATATTCGGAACATACATATGTACATATATATACACACACATATAGATACACACATATAGATGGAACACTGACCTAGGTGAGAAACAGATGGCAAAGAACTTACTCAGAACCTCTGTAACCCCCTCTGTAAAAAGGGGGTTGGACTCAATCATCTCTAAGGTATCTTTTGGCTCTGCATCTATGATTTTAAGAATCCAACCCTTACTCTTATGGGAATTAATAGTTACCTAAGCTTGACAGCCTCCTACACGAGGTACTACAAGGTAGAATATGATAGAGTTAAAGGAGAGAGCTGGAGAAATTGCTCCAGGCCAATTTGGGAAGCGAGAGAGATGGGCTTTGAGACTAGATAGTAGAAAGGGTTGATGAAAGAGCAGCAGTTGAGCCCGTCTTTGAAGAAAGAAAAGGATTTCACCAAAGAAAAGATGAGAGTGAAATATATTCCAAGCATAGGATACTGCCTGCAGTAATGCATGAAAATAAAAGAAATTAGGCAACAGCTATTTGGCACAAATAGAGTTCTCTCTTCAAGGGCTGGGTGACACAGATTAGAGCACCAGCCTGGAATCAGGAGTTCATGTCTGATCTCAGTCATTTCCTAGCTGTGTGATCCTGGGAAGTCACTTAACTCCATTTGCTTCAGTTCCTCATCTGTAAAATGAACTGGAGAAGGAATGGCAAACCAGTCCTATATGTTTGCCAAACCCCAAATGGGATCATGAAGAGTCACATTTGACTGAAATAACACAATCACAATAAAGACATCTCTCCAGCCTACTTTGTGACAATTCTCCAATTTTAAGAAAATAACAGCTAGTATTAGTGATGGTAGTAAAAATAACAATTTACAGAAATATTTTCTAGAGACAGATACCATTGTACCTAGCAAATGTTAATGATAGTAGTTTACCACTGGATGGAGCCTATGAAACAGCTAAGATGCAAGAAAGGCAGTAGATATTCCACATGAACTCAATTAACAATATGTCAACCAAAGAAGGCTTAAATAAATGTCTGAGTTCACTGTGGGGGTTGGGGCAGGGGGGTTCAGAATATTGATACTGGAGCAAGTCATTACAACTAAGAACTACAGAAAGTTCATTGTTAAGAAACCTGGACTTACTGACCCGTGCAAATTCTGCAAGGAAATGTTTAATATTGTGCAACACATGGCTAAAATTGCAAAATTTTAATACTTACCAGGTACCTAGAAAAAAATGTGATCAAGTAGCTAGAACTATCCACTAGAAATTCATTCTTCTTCAAGTAGTGAACAAGCATTTATTAAGTGTTGGGAACTGTGCAAAGAACTGTACAATGTATAAAAATAGGTAAGCTAGGGAATACCTATTTTTAAAGAACTTATATTCTAAAGAAGTAAGAAATATAAGAATTCAGCTCCAAGCTGGATGGAAAAGCCCAGTGGGACTTAGAATATAGCAGCAAAGCAGAAAGATAGTATTAATTTAGTGTCATCTCTAGTGAAAAAACACATTCATTTCTTGTGATGACCGCGTATTTTAAAATCAGCCAGAGTCAGGAATTCAGGTTAAGGGAAAATCTTCAATCCTTATTCTCAGTAGAGGTGAAGAAGGATCGGAGGTGAAGGGGGATCAGAGGTAAAGGGGGTTTCACAATTGCAATGTGTGCAGCTGAGTCAAGAAGCCAGCCAGACCAGAAGCCAGCTAGCCTTCTCTTCCCGCCTCTCCCTGCCCCTCTGCCTCCACCCACCAAAATCGTCATTTCCTATACAACACATCAGGACTTGCACAAAGAGTGGGTGGGGGCCATTCTTTCTCCAAGCATATATATTAATAGAGTATGGTCCAATTACCATTTAGCCTCACGTGCTTGGGACTTCAGTGCATCAACTTGAGCTTCGGCCCATTACAATTTCTAGATTAAACTACATGAGAAAATCAAAGACTTTGGTTGTCAAAAATATTCTTTTCTTGTTTTAACTAGTTATAGCTCGTAATATGGCAGTACCCATAGACTCGGTTTCATCCCATCATTCCCTTGGACCAGGCCATCAGCAATGTTGGAAATGGGGTTTATGGTCTGGGAGGTACTGCTATTACTGAGATTCTAGGCAGAAGGTCCTGGATTTTCTCTATTGAGGTCTGAGGACAAATGGTGCTGTTGGTTTGACCCGCCTATCATATCCTGCTTTCTGTCTGTCCTTTAAGTTACTTTGCCATTTCTGCAAGGCTGATATGCTTGCCTTATCAATAACAATTGGTTGGCAGTTATGTGAGTGGTGACAAGGATGAAAGATCCTTCCCCAATTCTTGAGAGTTGTCATTAATGATGACCTCAGTCTAGAGTTACAGAGGCATATTTTGACTTCATGTTAAGAGAAAAACAAAAAAACACTTTCTAACAGAGCTGTTTGAACCGGACTACTTCCAGAGATAGTGAATCTACCATCTTTGAACTTCTTCAAATGGAGAAAAGTAGATGACTATTTGTTGATGAGCTTGGAGATGGTTCCTGCTCAAATGTGGGTTGGGCCAATTTACTTCTAGGGTCCCTTTTACTTCTGCTCTATAAAGCATGACCTTTTAATCATCTAGTTAATTGATAGTTTTCCCATCTTCAGCTTTCTTGATCTTTCTTTTAAGTGTTATTCTTTACTACTTTCTCCTTCTAGGTGAGGGGTTCTTAATCTTTTTGTGTCATGAATTTCTTTGGAAATCTGGTGAAGACTATGTATTCCTCAGAATCATATTTGTTGTCAAGATTCACAATTGAAGGAATTGCTAAATTTTAGAATTTATTGAAAATAATCCAAGTTCACAGACCCTTTGAAATCTATCCACAGACACTTTGGCTGTCCATGGATTCTGTTCCAAATATTGCCATCTTGAAAGACAAGTAGTTTTCCTTGTTCTCCTGTTCTTTTAATTTCTATTTGTTTTGCTGGTAAATATTTTTTTCCTTTTGTCCTTTGGAGGTGGGTGTTCCTTAAAATTCTCTCTTGGATTCTTTTCTATTCCACTCTCTACATCTTCTTTCTTGATTATCTCCATGTGTTCCCTTGGCATTTACTGTCACTTCTATATGGCAGACTTACAAACTTCTAAATCTCTGCTATTAGTCATCTTGATTTAGCTCCCTAGCTTTCAGTTTGCTTCTCCAACTTCCTAAACAATCATCCTGCCTACAGGAAACAATGAACTACCTGATGGTGTTTTATTAGAGTCTCAAACTACACTCATCTAAAACTGAAACTTTTTTCCTACTCAACCCCAACTCATTTCCCTCCTGAATTTTAGTAGTAGATATATCACTAATCTCCAAAAAGTGGCAAGTAGAAAGAACATTGAACCTAGAGCCCAAAAGAAAGATCCGAGTCCAAATCTAGCCCCAGATACTTAACTGTGTGATCCTGGGCATTGTTAATGCAATGGCTAATCCACCTAACCTTTATCAAAGTCTTGATGCATGTTGTAGTAGAAGACTGCATTAAGTCATTTGGGATACCCTGCATATACATTCAGGACAGGTTCTGAGGCTGATATTCCAATCCTCTGCTCACCCTAGAAAGTTAGATCTCTAGGGGAAAGCACTTGTTTGAAGGTTTGAAATCTGAAAGATAGCCCCGGTGGGATAGAGTATGTTTTTAATGCTATAGTTCACAAGTTCCCATTGTGCGTTTTCCCTTATGATTATTAGTTGATATCTTTAAAAAACATTTGTAAACTGTAAATAACTCCCCTACCAGGAAATACAGAGTCTTAGGAAAGTGGGTTGAAGCTTAAAAACTGACAAAGGGTTAACACATAGATTTCAGTCTTTTTTCTAGAATCATCAAGACATTTCCATTAGGAATGTTGAAGATTTTAAACTGAGTTGTTATGGTCACGAAACTGCCTTTTCTCAGTATATCTAACATGTCCTCAGCTCCTCCTGATGGAGAAACTACACCAGCTATTCCCAATAGATATTGATTTCAACCCTCTGAATGTCTTCTCCAGTCAATGGATAAGAAAAAGACCAAGACCAAGACTGAAACCTAAGCTGAAGTTTTTTTCTTCCCTCCCAAGTGGTTCCTTCTAGGGGCTTGGCTTGAGACTATCAGGATGTCATACTGTCAAATCCCAATTCCAAATCAGTTATATGTTTGATTTTTTTTTTACAAGCTCCATAAAGCATGACTAAGTTTAGGTTACTAAAGGAGCAGACTTTCAATTTTACCTAGCTAAAATGTCATTAACTGATTCAATGGGAAATGTCCAAGTCTCATTTACACCTTGTTCCTAATTTCTTAGTATTTTGGATTCATTCATTTTACTGTGTTCTTATCTGATAAGGATTTCAGAGGTAAAGTGGATTGAGCAAAATCAATTAATTGATTCAATCCCCACCACATCCAAAATAAATATAGAGTAATTTTTGAGAGTGGGGGCAACTGGGACAATCAAGAAATACCTCCTAAACAGTCTTAAAGGGGAGTTAGATTAGTTAGTTAGTTAGTAGGCAAATCAATCATACAGATTTACTCTCTCTATAAAAGTTTCATTACAGTTGAAGTAGATTACTTGCCATCTTAAGATTTTCCACTTTCTTTCATCCCATCCTTTGGCCTGTATCTTATGCCTAAGATTCCCTCTTCTAGCGCCTCTCTTCTAGTGAAATTCCTGCCTATCCTATAAATTCAAATCAAAGGTCATTTTTTTCTAAGAAGCCTTCATCTCTCAGTTAGTGATGACCTTTCTTTCTCTGGAACATTACTGTGTTTTGACATTTATCATGTATTATTTTTATTATATGTATTTTTGTACAAAAATAGAACATATTTCCCTCCTAGACTATGAGCTGGATAAGAATCTTATCTAAACTTTTTGTCTCCCCTGGAGCTAACATGTATACCTGTAGGCACTTAATAAATTATTTTTGTTGTTTTATAATAATAACTAACATTTATATGGCATTTACTATAGGCCAGGCACTGTACTAAGAATTTTATATTCTTATCTTATTTGATCTTCATGACAACCCTGAGAGGTAGGCACCATTATCATCACCATTTTACAGTTGAGGTTCATGTCTCTAAGGCCTGATATACTGCAGTACTACTATTATGGTTCAAGGTATCACACCTGTAGCTCTTCCTAGAAAAGAGTTACATTTAAAGAGAGCACCTGATTCCTCATCATCTCCCTCTTTAGTCTGATCCCTTTCCTCATCTTCTCCTTCTTTAGTCTGACCCTTTCCTCATCTTCTCCCTCTTTGATGTGATCCCTTTCCTCATCTTCTCCCTCTTTGGTCTGATCCCTTTCCTCATCTTCTCCCTCTTTGGTCTGATCCCTTTCCTCATCTTCTCCCTCTTTGGTCTGATCCCTTTCCTCATCTTCTCCCTCTTTGGTCTGATCCCTTTCCTCATCTTCTCTCTCTTTGGTCTGATCCCTTTCCTCATCTTCTCCCTCTTTAGTCTGATCCCTTTCCTCATCTCTCTCTTTAGTCTGATCCCTTTCCTCATCTTCTCCCTCTTTAGTCTGATTCTTTTCCTCATCTTCTCCCTCTTTAGTCTTCCATAATAGTTATATAGTAGACTTACCTTCCTTTTATTACACATGATGAGTGTGTATCCTTTCCCTCAAAAGCAGTCAGTCAAAAGTGGGAAGAATTTTTATAGAGTATGAACTTGGTGATTGGGTTGACAAAAGTAAGATCATCTGCTTTGTAAATTACTTAAGGGTTGGATGGCGAACCCTTTAGTTTGTTCCAGTTTTAAAACTAATAGTGCAATAACTCATGTTTATAGAGTTCTTTTTCATTATAAAACAAGCTACACATATCATGATAAATGTCCACATGCCACAGGAAGTAAACACATAAAGAATGAAAATAGACCTTAGTTCAAGAAAGGCTTAGAAAAATGATAGATGAGAATTCCATAAAAAGTTATTGAGCAAATACAAAATACAGTCATGCTCTATCATTAAGTTGACATTTGGCATCATATTCAAGTGAGAAATTTACCAATTAGAAAGATACAAGAATGGAATGCACGGCTTTGGTAAATAGAGAGTTCCTTATCACTGGATATATTCAAACAAAGGGATACAGCTGAATTCCTTCATGGTGTAGGAGATTGTACTAGAATAATCAATCAAAAACTATTTATGAAATGACTACTATGCATCCGGCACCTGGTTAAGCATTGGGGTTATAAACAAATAAACAAGTTCCTGCTTTCAAAGAGTTTAAATTCTGTTGATTGGGTGAATGGTAGGAAAATGTTCACAGATATATAAATATAAAATCTATATATAATAAATATAAGCTAATGGGAGAAGGGGTTGTAAAAATTAGGGGAAACAATAGAGGGTTTTTTTTTTTTAAAGAGATGGTTCTTGAGCTGAACCCTAAGTAGAGCTAAGTGTTTTAAAAGGCAAGAGTGAAAAAAGAGGATGTTCAGAGCATGAATGACTGCTTGTACAAAGGAATAGAGATAGGAAAGGGAATATCATATATAAGGAGTAGTAAATAGGACGGTTTGTTTGAAGCATAGAGTGTGTCAGGAAGAATGATGTGTAATCATCTTGGAAAGATAGACAGTAACCAAATTGGAAGGGGCACTAAATGTCAATGAAAGAAATTTGTATTTATTCTAAAAACAAAGGGGAACAAGCCTCAGAGACTTATTGGATAGGAAATGAATACCTGTAAGACCTATTTCAGGAATATCAGTTTGGCTGCTTGGTGGAGGACAGTTTGGGAAGAGACAACACTAGGTACAGGGGTACCCGATAGAAGGCTATTACAGTAGTCCAGTAAAAAGTGATAAAAGCCCAAATTGGGATAGTTGTGGTAGGAGTAAAGAAAAAAGGAAGGAAAATTAGAGTTGTGAAAGTGTAATCAATTATGTTTGAAGACTAAGTGGATGCATGGGAATGAGCAGTGTTGAGAGAGAGAGTGAAGCATTCTGGATGATTCTTAGATTGAAAAACTTAGTAATTGGAAAAATTGAGATTTCCTCATGGACACTGGCAAATTATGAAGAGGAGTGGATGTTGAGGGGAAAGGTAATGGACTCTGTTTTTGATAGGTTGATAATGATCTCTAAAGTACTTATTAGCTTTAAGAGACTATTTCAATGATTTACTTATCTGTAATGCATGTATATAGTGGGAGTAAAAGACAATTTGGTGTGTGTGTATATATTATTAGATATATAATGGACTGAGATGACAAAAAAAAAAAGTGTATTTAGCAGGGAAATCGTTGAATTGGGATTGAGATTGGGATGGTGAGTGGGACTGTAGTTTTATGGACATAAGGAACTCCAAATGAAAAATTACTTTTTTCAGAACTTATTAGAACTTTCTCTTCAATTAGTAGTGTTAAAGAGTTGCCTAGGATCCTTAAAGGTTAAATGACTCTCTTAGGGTTACACAGCTAGATCAGATTCCATTCTTTCTCAAGTAGTTCAGTGTCTAGTTCACTATTTCCCTGTACTCTCCAGCTCCTGCCTTTATATTAAGATTCTTTAAGATTCATCCATCTGCAATGAATATTCTGCTCCTTCCCCATTACTTTTACCCATAAGCTACATATAGGAATGTTCACAAAGAGATCTTTCCATTATCCACAAGTATTCTACTTCCCCACTCTGACACATTTCCCTTATCTGATCATTACTTTCTGTCATTCCATTACTTCCTATCCTTCATTCTTCCTATACTTGTTCTTCAAAACTCATTGAGACTTCCATTCCCTGTACTATTTATTTCTTTATTAATCTGCTACCCCTACTCTGCATTAATTCGTCCCACTCTCCAACTTCAACCCAATAGTTAGCCATTTCAATTCATACTATACTTTGATCTTTGGGATCGCTTTGCCCCCTTGTCATTTTGCAGCTTTTCTCTTGCCAAATCTCCACCCTGGATCATTTCCAACAGCTACCTACTCCATGCCTACTTACTAGCAGCTTAATGAAACTGGAGGAAATCTCAGTCTTGCTTTCTAGATGAATTTATGTCATACAACTTCAAAGCAGAGAAGTCCTTTTATTTCTCTCTAATTGATTTCCTATTCCATTCACCATGCAAGGTATTCCAAATCATCTTTCTTCCTCTTCAAGCCCCCTATACCTCCTCCTCTCCCTTGTCTCTCATCTGAGTACTTTGTCTGTTACTTGAATCAAAAAAATTGATATGTTTTGATTTGAGTTCCCCCTCCAGGTCTCTATGTCACAACTTCTTGGCATCATCTCTCATTCTTTCCTTTTTTCCTCCCAGTTCCTGACAAATAAATGCCCCTTCTCCTTGCCAAGGTCAACCCTTCTCCATGTTCATTTTCTTTTCCCCTTGTTTTTTCCATCAGATTATTTTCATAATTCCTCAGCCCTTTATAATCTGGATTTATCCCTAATTGCTCAATTTAAGCTGTACTCATATTTTAAAATGAACACTTATCCTTCTTGCCTGATATATTTGACACTGCTGGAACCCTCTCTCCTCTTAGATACTTTTTCTTCCCTAAGTTTTTGAGACATTACTTCCTCATGGTTTGCCTCTTACCTATCTGATGGTCCTTGATCTCTTTTGATGGCTCATCATTCATATCAAAAATTTTGTCCTACACTATAGGTGGTGCAGTTGATAGAGTACGAGTCATGGAGTTAGGAACACTCATCTTCTGATTTCAACTCTAGCCTCAGACATATACTAGCTGTGTAACTCTGATCAAATCTGTTAATCCTCTTTACCTCCGTTTTCTCATCTGGGTAATGAACTGAGAAGGAAATGGCAAACCATTTCAATATCTTTGCCAAGAACACCCCAAATGGGAGCTTGAAAAAAGTTCAGATTGAAGATGACTCCAGATCTAGATATCCATCTCACCTTTCCCTCTAACTCCACTCTCCTACCACTAATCACCTATTGGACATGTCAAACAATGTCTAGAGACATCTTCAACTCTAAAATTAAAACAGTAAAAAAATCATCTTTTCTTCTAAACTTCCTTATTTCTGTTAAGCTCACCACCATCTAGCAATGTCTTGCATTCATAATCTTGATATTACTGTTAATACTCTGCCTAGTTTCATGTCATCCATCCAATCCATTGCTAAATCTTGCTTTTCCTGTGTTCACATTTCTTACATCCAATGGTGAACTACTAAATGTTGAACAACTGGCTTTCTGGGGGAGGAGGGGAATGCACATAGGATACAGTTTTATGTTTAATCTATATTATTCACATTTTCTCCATCACTTTGTGAAGTCCTGATAATCAACAAAACAAGAAATCAAAACCCTTGTTTGCAATATTGGCTGATTTCCAATGTGAAATTGCTCACACTGAAAATGAAACGATAGGCTTTCCCAAGAGCAGATTCAATCTGGCTCCAGCATACTACTGCTCACATCTGACTCTCTTTTTCTATTTAAAAGGCTACCACCTTAATTCAAACTTTCATCACATTTCTCCTAAATTATTATAATATCTTCCTAATTGGTCTCCCTGCTGCAACTCTCTCATCTCCATTATACACACTTCTGTCAAAAGTGATCATTCTTAAGTGCCAATACTACCAATTGAATCTTCTTCTCAACTAATTCTAGTGGCTTCCTATTACCTCTGGAATAAAATATAAACTATGATGATTAGACTTTAAATCCCTAAACAATAGGACTCCAACTGCTCTTTCTGAATCATTAGATATTTCTCCTTCCCACCTACACCCTATGATCCAGTCAAACTGGACTTCTCTCTGTCCCTCACTCAAGGCCCTCTATGTTTTTGCACCAGAAAACACTCCCTTCTTACTTCCACTTCATAGTATCTCTCTCTTCCTTTCAAATGCTGTTAAGACCCCATCTTCTGCATGAATCCTTCCTGATTATCTGTTCCTCAAGCTGCTATTTCTCTTCCTTCCTATCATGTACTTAATGAGGTACTCTATATACAAAAACAGACATTTATGCTGTATTTATTTTTAAATGTACTTGTCTTTCATTAGAATATAAATTTATTGTATTTGGGGGATAATCTCCTCCTCCTCCTCCTCCTCCTCCTGCTCCTAGAATAGTGCTTGAAAGATAGTAAGCATATAATACTTGATTGCGATCTCTGAGGCAAGACTTGAACCCAGTCTTCATGGCTCCTGAAGTCAGCTCTCATCCTACTGTTAATATGTATCATGTGAAAATATGATAGGGAGATGGAGGGGAAAAGGGAAGGAAGGAAAAAAAACAAGCATTTATTAATCATTATTCTAAACACTTTACATATATTGTTTCATTTGATTTTCACAACATTGGGAGATAGGTGCTATTATTTATTAATTCCATTTTATGGTAGAGGAATCTGAGGTTGACAGGGATTAAGTGACTCATTTAGAGATACAAACTAGTAAGTGGCTAAGTCTGAATTTGAATTCAGTTCTTGTTGATCCCCATAGATCTATTCTCTATACTACATAGTTGACGCTAAGGGAGAGAGCCGGCAGATTTATCAGGAATGTGGTTAATAAAAACAGAAGCAGAAACAACAGAGAAGATGGCAATTAGCAGTAAGATGAATGTGTATCTTTTTCTACCCACATCTTCTGCAAATGGTTGTTATTGTTAGATAGGCTTCTGGTGAGCAGATTACTCTGAAAGGGTTTTAATTTTCACAGGAAGGAATAAACTATTTCTTTAACCTCCTCCTTAGATGCTTAAATCTTGCTCCCTAGACATTTTATTACCTTTAAGCTACATCCTCTGAGGTTTTACTTCTATTCCTTGCTTAAAGGCACCCCTCTTCATTAATTATTTGCCTGGTCTACTCTTAATAAGGGGGGATACCAATTCAGAAATCAGGGGATAGTATATGATATACACTGCCTGGGTGTTCAAAAAAATACCACATTTGGGAGTTAATATAGACTAGGACTTGAAGTCACAGTGTTCTGAACTTAGAGTATATATGAAAATGAGTAAAAATCCATGGCACAGGGGAAGGCTAAGTTAAGATGAGACTGGGGGTGGGGGGAGAGTTGAGGGAAGGGAAGGAGGTAGAGACCTGACTTTTAACAGGATAAGGAAATGACAGAATGATCAGAGTAGTCGTGACAGGGTTTAGATGGGCAGGATTTAGCTGTATTTGCTATGTTTTCATTACATTCATTGGCCTTGGAATTACTGGGCACTATTTCAATATGCAAATCATGATCCAATTAATCTAGCAAGTATTTTATTGAGTGTCTGATAGTCCCTCAGACTTCTGTTTTTGATTTTATTTTATTTTTGTCTTTTAAAAAATGGATGGGGTTGGGGTTTAAAAAATAGATGGGGTTATATAGCACCTATTATGGGCCTGGGCTGAGCTAAGCATTTTACAGATATTATTTCATTTGTTAGTTCAATTAACTAGGGAAGTCAGGATGAATGTGGTATATTCAAAAGGTCAACAAATTTAAAAGAATGGGGAAAGAAATTTCCAGGAAAAATTTTCCCCATCCAATAACAAATGTCTTCAAGAAAAATCTTTGTCTTCCAAAGAAAAATCTCAATACCTTTGATTAAACTGTCTGCATGACTTTGATTGTTTTCCTATTAGACAAGGGGAAGTAGTAACATTTGTAATGACAGATCCAAAACCAAGCTGGGCTTTAAAAATTAAAAACAATGGTTTGAATTGCTCAAAAGGTGAACAGGAAGGAACAGGACAGATTGCAAAGATTAAGTGCCATCCAGTTCATTTAGTTGAATTAAATGAATATTCATTAAGGATCAACTATGTGCAAGAAAACATACTAGGTATCATATAGGATACAAATATGAATAAGGCTTATTCTTTCCTCAAGGAGCTTACATTTTAGTACAATTCAATAGGGAAGAGTTGGCTCCTGCTAGTCTATATATCAACCCCAGAGAAAACAGGACATTAATTCCATATAAGCTCAAAAGGCATGTGTTTCTGTAAACATTCAAGAAACAGTGAGGTTCACTTGGAACAAGTTCTGCTCTTTTGAAGACTACATTCAATTCAATTCAATAAATGTTTTTTAAGTACTTACAATATGACAGCCACTGTACGAAGTGCTGGGATACAAAGAAGTCCTCAAAGAGTTTACAGTCTAATAGAAGATACATGCAAACAGATAACTAAGTATAAACAAGCTAAATATATGATACATTGGAAATAATCACTATAAGGAAGGTACTAGATTTAAGGAGGCTTGGGAAAGATTCCTGTCAAAAAGAGAATAAAAGGAGGGAGACTATTCCAGACATGAGGAACAGACTGAGAAAGGGCAGGGAATAGGGAGATGGAGTGTCTTGTTTGAGGAACAGCAAAAAGGCAATGTTAGATTCCAGAATACATGGTAGTGGGTTTACGGTGTAAGAAGACTGGGAAAATGGGACAGAAGTGGTTTTAAAGAACTTTGAATGTCAAACAGAGGATTTATATTTGACTCTGCAGGAGGTGGGGAACTAATGGGGTTTATTGAATAGGGAAGGTGATAAGCCAGAGTTTTGCTTTAGGAAAATTACTTTGGCAGCTGAATGGAGGGAGGATTGGGATGAGGATGAGGTGATGAAGACCTACCTGCACCTAGATGATAGCCTTGCTAAAGAAATGAAGGGGGTAAATTTGAAATTGTTGCAAGGGGAAAATTTGACAGGTCTTGGCAAGAGACTGGAAAGGGGCTGGTAAGGAGTTGAGGATGACATCTAGGTTTTGAATCTGAGGGATTGGGAAGATGGAGGGTGTTGCCCTTTATTATAACAGGGACGGTAGCATGTGGGGAGGCTTTAGGGGAAATGATACTGAGTTGTTTTGGACATGCTGAGTTTCAGATGGAAATGCAGACATGATTTGGCTAGCTTGGTTTAATAATAGGGCTTTTTTTTTTTTTTTTTAAATCATCAGTCAACATTCACTAAGCTTGTTTTTCCTTCTTTTTGTGTATACCTTTTTTGTATAAGCAAGAGAAGGGCCTCATTCCAGGCACTTCCCATATGCTCCTTTCTAAGAGCACCTGTGTCTGGCTGGATCATAGAATCACCCAGCTGCTACCCCCAACCTGAAGAAGCTCTGTTAGCCACCACGACCTCCACCCCCACTATCACCAAAGCCTTCTGCTCTGCCATTCTCCCCTAGTTTCTGCCTGGACTGCATTTGGAACAAATCATTTGTGAACAGTAATATAATTGTTATTAAGATGCCAACAATTAGAAGGGAGGGGGCACAGTTTGAATTGCCTTTGTACTTTGTACTTTTACTTTGTACTACTCACTGGGTAGGGGGATGTGGGATGATAATGGGATACAAAAAAAAAAAGAAACTGCTGAAAGTGGAATAGTCTCATTGTGCTTTCTAATCATATAATTGTAGAACTATAGGTATGATTTCTTGATCATTCAGGTCAACCTCAAATAAACAAATTTAATCAATGACTTTTCTTTTTAGAATTTCTTGAATTTTGTGCGAAATGTACTGTCTTCTCTTTACTCTCTCAAGTTCTATACAAAGAAATTAACACAAGGGAAAAGAAGGAAATAAGCAATTACATGGTGCCTAATGTGCTAGATGGTGTGCTAAACACTTAAAAAATTATCCCATTTAATCTTCACAACCCTCTCAAGTAGATATTATAATTCTTGCTTTATAGTTGAGAAAGTTAAGACAATAGAAACTAAATGATTTGTCTAGCTTACTCAGTTAGTAAATGTCTGAGGTGGAATTCCAGCCCAGCCACTGTATCTGCTATCTACTTACCATAATACCAAGTTTATTAGATGATTTTTTCAGATCTAGATTAATCTTTAACTTATTGCCCTATGTTTTTATTCAGCCATTTTTCAGTCATGTCCTACTCTTTGTGACCCCATTTGGGGTTTTCTTGGGAAAGGTATTTGAGTAATTTGCCATTTTCTTCTCCAATTCGTTTTATAGGTAAGGAATGGAGAAACACAAGGTTAATTGACCTTCCTGGGGGGTCATATATCTAGGAAGTGTCTGAGGTTAGATTTGAACACAGCAAGAGTCTTGCTGATTCTAGACCCCGCACTCTATCCATGTGCTACCCAGCTGCCTCCATTGGTCGATAGGTCAAGACAACAAACTGTGACAAGTATGATAGTTAAACTTTTCTGCTTCACTTACATAATAACTATGGCTCTTGCTCTCAAATTAGTGCAGTTGTGACCATGAGATAATTGCTCAGATAAGGTGGGTATTCAGATGCCAATGGCAGATACTAATTCCTTCATGCCTGGGCCATACTTCCATCCAAACTTGATCCATGTTGTGATCATGTTCCAGACACAGCTAAGAAGTGTTGGAGCAGCATTCGAGGAATTTTTTTTAATTACTAAAGCCTGGAAACCGAGTGGATGTCCATCAGTTGGAGAATGGCTGAATATGTTATAACATATGAATGTTATGGAATATTATTGTTCTGTAAGAAACGACCAGCAGGATGATTTCAGAAAGGGCTGGAAAGACTTACAAGAACTGATGCTGAGTGAAGTGAGCAGAACCAGAAGATCATTGTACACGGCAACAGCAAGATTATAAGATGATCAATTCTGATGGATGCGGTTCTTTTCAACAATGAGATGATTCAAACCAGTTCCAATTGTTTAATGATGAAGGAAAGCCATCTACACCCAGAGAGAGGACCATGGGAACTGGGTGGTTCACAACATAGCCTTTTCACTCTTTTTGTTGTTGTTTGCTTGCATTTTATTTTGTTTCTCATTTTTTTCTGATTTGATTTGATTTTTTCTTGTGCAACAAAATAATTGTATAAATATATATGCATATATTGGATTTCTACTATGTTTAACATATATTGGACTACTTGCCATCTAGCGGAGAGTATGGAGGAAGGGGGGGAATTGGAACACAATGTATTACAAGGATTAATATTGAAGAATTGTCCATGCATATGTTTTGAAAAATAAAAAACTTTAATAAAAAAATCTAAAAATAATAATAAAAAATAAAATGATTAAAGCTATGATAAATCCATGTTATTTAACCTCAACTGGATCCTCACCATGACACAACAATCCTTTAATTTCTATCTTTTTGACATTTGATTTTAGTGACCACAGTAACCTTTGCCTCTGGTGTTACTGACAAGATACAGTAACTTGATGAGAGCTGCTCCTTCACATATCTTATTGCACACCTCAAAGGCTTTCTGTCTTTCTATGTTGTGTCCTCATCTGTTCTGCTTCTGAAGATGAACCATATTTCCTCTTTGCCAAGCTTGATCCCATGCCCTTTCATCTCTTTTTAGATCTTGCATCTTCAATTATCCCCTCTGCAAAGGAATGCATTGTTTTCACCTAACTAGCTGTTTACCCTCTGCCTACAAACACACTCAGGTTTAAAACAATAAGATCTTTTCCTGTAATTTGCTTTCCCTTCAAGCTATTGTCCTATCCTTCCTGTCTTCATTCTAGTTGTTGGGAAAAAAAGTAATGTATTCTTGTTTTTTACACATTCCCACACTTGCTCACGTCTCTATCATCTGGTTTATCTGACACTGAATGAGACTAATTTTTCCAGTTACTAATGCCAAATCTAATGATTTTTTAAAAATCCTCATTCTACTTGCCTTCTCTGAAGCATGTGAAAATGTTGACTGGTCCCTCCTTTTTACTTATTTATTTATTAAATATTGACAATGTGCCAGGACAATGTAAAAAGAGCTAGGAATACAAATACAAACACCAAGAATTCACTCCCTATCCTCAAAACACTTACATTCTAATGTTAGTAAGCAGTAGAAGGGAATTGGATGGGGTGCAAAGCAAAGTCCAGAAGGAATCCAGGGAATAATGGGCTAGTTTTCAGCAAACATGGTGGTCATAGATGATTCCTCAAATGGAGGTGTGAGTCTTATTCACCAATCAAAAGAAAAAAGTGGAGGAAGAAAATGAGGGGGCCCATGTGCTAATTGGTTAGGATGCTGTCGACAATACAGGCAAGGAGCAATAAAGACCTGAGGTAGACTGGTTGCTCTGTGAGTACAAAAGGGAGGACAGATGTGAGAAAGCTTTGTGCAATTAGAATTTGGAAGATTTGGAAGCTGACAGGATGATGAAAAAGATTTGAGATTGTGAGTCTGATGATTGGTGGGAGCCTCAACAGAAATAGGGATGCTAGGAAGGGTGGATTTTGGATATATTGAAATTGAATTGTCTATGGACACCCAACTACAGATGTCCAGCTGACAATTGGTAATGTACAATTGGTCTTCAAGTGACAGATGAGCAAGGGATAATATTCATAGAGAGATCATAAGTTAACTTATGGAAACTGACAAGATCATCAAGAGAGAAGAAAGGAAGACCCAGGAACATTACTAGTCTATATTTATTGGAGGAGGAAAGACATGAATAATGATCCAGTAAGGAATTATTCAGACAAAAGAGAAGTAAGAGGTGGGGGACATTTTGTAAATATTATCTCACTTATAAATATTATCTTCACAATAACCCTGTGAAGTAAATACAATTATTATTCTCATTTTATAATTGAGTAAATTGAAGTAAACATGTCAAGTGACTTGTTCACATTTATACAGCTAAGAAGTGTCTGGGTCTAGATTTGAATTTGAATCTTCTTGACTCCAGATCTATTATGTCACCTTGCTTCCTCTAGTAACTCCCTCCTTCTCAAAATTCCTTATATTTGTATGGCATATATTCATTCATATGTGCATGTCTTCTCTCCCATAAAAGAAGAACGTTTTGAAAATAGGAAGTCTTTCCTTTTTGTTTTTGTACCAAAAGTGCCTCAAACAATGGGAGATTCTTAGCAAATTCTTGGAGATTGATTGTTTTGTCTGTATTACTTCATAGTCTATAGAAATGCTCTATTGTGGCTGCCAGTAACCAACATCCATGAAGTCTGCAGTCCTGGGATTTCCCTCAGCTCCAACTCTAGTTCTTTTTTCCTTTTTTCTCTTTTTTTCCCTGACTTCCTAATGGGCTGATTATCCTGTCCTTTACCTTCCTATTACCTTCTTCTTGAAATCAGTTTTTTAAAAAGCTCCAATTCCTCTTAGAGTTTACCTCTTATTTCTATAAGTTAGAACTCTAATTCTTCTGGAAGGAGTCACTGTCACTCTTAGTCTCAGAAGGACTAACTCCAGGTTTTCATCAAACACTTTCCCCCTTTCCTTAGCACAGAAATAATAGATTCATAAATTTAGACCTAGAAGGGACCTTAAAATCCAGTCTAACCCCTTCATTTTATAGAGGAGCAAACTAAGCCTTCACTGGATGGCGCTATAGTGGATAGAGTAGTGGTCATGGAATCAACAAGACTCATCTACTTTAATTTAAATCTAGTTTTAGACTAGCTGTGTGACCTCAGGCAGGTCACTTAACCCTGCATGCCTCAGTCTTTTCATCTTCTCCAGGAATGAAAGAGATGGCAAAGCACTCCAGTGTCTTTGCCAAGAAAACCCCAAATGGGGTCATGAAGAGTAGGACATGAATGAAAATGACTGAACAACAAAAAAACTGAGACTTGGAGAAATTTAGTGACTTGTATTGGCAGTAACAAAAATAACAGTTGAGATTTGAACCCAAGATCTTTTATTTTAAATCTATTATTCATTCCATAACATTAGGTTCTTATTTGGGGATTTTATTTTGGCCAACTTTTTGTTTTTTAAAAATAACTATTGATGTCTCTTTTTAATCACCACAGTCCCCCACCCCAATTTCCTCCTCTTTTTTCCCCTTCCAGAGACTCTCCCATATAATAAATAATGTTTTAAGACAAAAAGGAGGGGGAAGAATCGGTACAATTGATCATCACATTGAAGAAGTCTGAAAAAATTATAATATATGCACCAAGTGATATAACTTCCAAGTTCCTAGAGAATTTAAGAGATCTACAAGAAGAAATAGACAGCAAAACTCTATCAGTGGAGAATCTCCACCTTACTCTATCAGAATTAGATAAATCAAACCACAAAATAAACAAGAAAGAAATTAAGGAGGTAAGTATATAACACTTAGAATCAGAGGTTCTTAGTTTTTCTGTGTCATGGACACCTTTAGCAGTTTGTGGAAGCCATAATTTCTCAGAATAGTTTTGAAATGTATAACATTTCATGGTATTACAAAGAAATGTAATTATATTGAAATGTAATTCTATATCTATTATGTGAGGCAATCAGGGTTAAGTGACTTGCCCAGAGTCACACAGCTAGTTAAGTGTGAAGTTTCTGAGGCCAGATTTGAACATTGACCTGACTTTAAGCCTCATGCTCTCTCTGCTGTGCCAGAACTGCCTCCTTCTCCCTCTCCTTCCTTCCTTTCCTTCCTTCCTCCTTCTCTTCCCTCTCCTCTCCTCTCCTCCTTCTCTCCCTCCCTCTAGCCTCCTTCCCTTTTTTCCCTTTCTCTACCTCCCCTCTCTCCCTCTCTCTCTGTTTCTGTGTCTCTGTCTCTCTATGTGTATATATACATATAAATACACACATATGAATATGTGTGTGTCTAAATGTGTATATATATGTATATATATATATATATATATATTTATGATGTGTGTATGCATTTGAAACCTATGATCATAGATCTCAAGTTAAGAATTCATAAGAACCCAGGCCACTTGCGAGTAATATTTTCACAACTTAATTGCATTTAATTCCTCACTATCCTGCCAAATTGTATATGTCCTCTGATCTACAATGATTGAAGGTATAGAATTTGCTTTTTCCCCCCTTTTGATCACATATGGCATCCTGTACACCTCAAGATGCCAGGGTTTCCTAATCAGATATATAATTACTTAGGGATGTGATTGCCTGTTATTAACTCAAGCATAAGAAAGATCACTTTTCTGTACTCTTTGAAACCTGATGATGGTGTATATGGCACAAGGCTTCTCTCAGCAAGTTATTCCTGCTTGTACTATAATTCTGCTTCTGACCTGAGAAATTGGACTGCTGTTCTCATGATGTTGCAGGCTTAGTTCTTATTGGACTATGCAAGCCCAGCATATGGCTAATTACAATTTACACCTCCTAAGTGCTCTAACAGCCCACAAAAGGCTGTTTTGTCTCTCTGGTTTACTGTTTGGTGTACTTTTTGCAGACAAAGCAGTAAACAATTCCTTTGGAGATACTTTTTAATTTTAAATGATGATGGAGGATGATGATTTTCTGACTAGTTCGTTAATGATGTATTCATAGTCTGTCCTGTTAAATGATTTTGCTTCTAATGATGAGTCATTTTCAGCTTATAATGTGCATATAGCCAACTTGTTTTTTTTCTTTCTGTGTTTCTTTTCTAATAATTTTGTCTCCACCTGTGGAAATAGTAGGTGTGGTGAGTTTAAAGCTTTGGTGTCATCCTCAACTCCTTATACTTTCTCTCCCTTACATTTGTAATTAATGACCAAGCCTGTTGATTCTACCCTCACATATTCTTGCATCACTTCACTCCACTTATTTCTTATCCTCCATAGAAAATCCCTCATCATTTCTCCCCTGAACTATTTCAAAAGATGATTGTGATAGGTTTGGTTAGGATGGTAAAGCAAGAATCAGAAAAATCTTTGATTTCACTGGGACCCCAGAGACAACCTGGTCCAATCCATAATTGAACAAGAATCCTCTCTACCACATACCTAATAAGTGAGATGAAAGTTTCTAGTGAAAACAGATCAACTTTCTCCAAAAGCAGCCCATTCCTTTGTTGAATAGCTCTCCCTGGGAAAAGAAGGGAGGGGAATGAGCATTGTGTGAACCTTAATCTCATTGGATTTGGCTCAAAGAGAGAATATCAGATATATTTAGTTTAACATAGAAACTTGTCTCACCCACAGGGAAGTAGGAGAAGAAAGGAAAAAGGAAAGGGGGAAGTAATAGAAGGGAGAACAGAAGGAGAAAGGAAAAGAAATAAGAAAGGGAAGAGCAATTATAAAAGGAGAGGGCAAATTGAGGGAGGTGGTGGTCAGAATCAAAACATTGGTGAGGAGAGAAAGGGGGAAAGGAAAGAGAGAAATATAACTTGGGGAAAATAAGATGGCGGGAAGTATGGAGTTAATAATTTTAACAGTGAATGTGAATAGGATGAGCTCTCCCATAAAACAGAAGTGGATAGCAGACTGGATTAAAAGCCAGAATCCTATAATATGTTGTTTACAAGAAACACAATAGAGTGATACATACAGAATAAAGGTAAAAAGCTGGAGCAAAATCTATTATGCTTCAACTGAAGTTAAAAAAAAAATTAGGGATAGCAATCCTGATGTTAGATCAGGCAAAAGCAAAAATAGATCTAATTAAAAGAGATGAGAAAGGAAACTACATCTTGCTAAAGAGTATCATGGATAATGGAGTAATATCAATACTAAATAATATATGCACCAAGTGATATAACTTCCAAGTTCCTAGAGAATTTAAGAGATCTACAAGAAGAAATAGACAGCAAAACTCTATCAGTGGAGAATCTCAACCTTACTCTATCAGAATTAAATAAATCAAACCACAAAATAAACAAGAAAGAAATTAAGGAGGTAAATAGAATTTTAGAAAACTTAGACATGCTAGATCTTTGTAGAAAACTGAATGGAGACAGAAAGGAATATACTTGAATAGTTCTTCATGTCAGGAAATACTTCTATATATTGTGATGAACTTTACCTTCTCATTGTTCTTATTTGCTCATTTTGTAATCAAGAAAAGCTAATCTAACCCTCTTCCTACTTGACAATCATATAATATTGGAATACAGAAATCATGTTCTTCTTAAGTCTTCTTTTCTTCAAGCTTGCCATTTATAATTCTTCAACAAATCTTTGTGTAGCATGACATTGAACCCCTTCCCATTTTGCAATTGCTCTATCTTGTCAATGTCTTTCCTAAAATGAGACCCTCAGAACTTAACACAATACTCTAGATGTGCTCATATCAGAGCAGAACACAAGAGCATCACTGCTTCTTGTCCTTCAACACTATACTTCTATCAATGTAGCCTAAAATGACTCATATTTCTTAGGTACTCTAAGGTTTGCAAAGCACTTGATCTACATAATTTAATTTGATCCTCCTAATTGGCCCATAGAGAGTAGTGCTATTATTATCCCCAATTTACCAATGATAAAACTGAGGCATTGGTTAAATAACTTGCCCAAGGCCATACATTTTGTCAGTCTGAGGTAGGAATCAAACTTAGGTTTTCTTGATTCTTAGACTAGTCTTCTACCTGCCACATCAATCTAGCTCTCTAAAATTACACTGTTTTTTTCTTATTTTCTTTTTAATTTTCAATAATATTTAATTTTTCAAATACATGTAAAGATAGTTTTCAACCTTCATTTTTGTAAGATTTTAAGTTCCATTTTTTCTCCCTCCCTCCTTTACCTTCCCCCTCCACAAAAGAGCAAGCAATCTGATATAGATTAAATATGTGTAATTCTTTAAAATATATTTTCATATTTTCCATGTTTATACATTGTTAATGCTTATTGACTAACAAGTAATCTTTTACTATACTATATACTATAGTATATAGTATGTGATATACTATATACTATACTATATTTTATATATATATACATATATAGACTATACTATATATTGTATATACTATATATATATATTAAACTATACCCTGTATATTATATCTAAACAGTTGGTTTTTAAAATCCATGCTGGACTTAAAAATGCCTCTTAATAAATTTGGTTCCCACAAAGACATACAATGATGCCTTACTGAAGCGTGGAAGAGATCCCAGATTCTCAAATGCTACACTAGTGAAGCTCAAACATAGGCACCCAGATATTCCAATCTAGGAAATTACTAGGCACATTCCCAATAATTGAATGTGCCTTCTGTTTGAGGACAAGCCTATATAAGTAGGAAGAGGAAGATTATTTTTGTTGTTGCTGTTGTTTGTCCTTTTTTTTTTTTTTTGAAAAGGACCTTTTGATGGTCCTTTCATAGGGTGATATCTTGACTCACTTACTAATTGAGTTAGGCACAGTTGCACAAAATCTTCAGCCTCACTCTCTCTTCTAGAATCATTGATGTCCAATAGCAAGACAAAAGTCAATACGACACATGATGGCTTGAAATGCAATGGATGACCCCAGCGTCTTCCATGTCTAACTAAGTTCTGTGTATTCCATAAATGCTGCTTTAGTTACCCTCATAGCTGTTGGAACAAATTGTTCTATTTGCCCATTCTGCCTGGGGAAGTCTTCACATCCTTGGGGTATTCACCCCACTCCCCTACAGTTTGAATAACTCCATGGGTTATTCTCAACTTTATTTAGTCCTTTGGCCCAGATGGTTTATTGAGATGGGCCATTGTGCATGCTACAGCTTCTTGGAGCCACAGGTGAAAGTGCCAAATAATCATCAAAAGCAACTGCTTTCTAGCCATAGTCAATAAAACAAATTTTAACTTACCCATAAATTTGGTCTCTCAGAACTTTTTTATTGTCACAAATTATCACCATTTTTAACAGAAATTTAATTGATATAAAATAGTCATCATAATGAAAAAGCTGAAAGACCTCAGAAATTGCCTTAGCCCCAAAAAATTAAAGACAGGGCAGTCAAGGTTAGTACTTATTTGGACTACAAATTCAGTACAAATTCAGATTGGAGATTATGAACAGTATCATCTCATAAAATAGTAAAAAGTAGTGGAGCCGGAGAATATATTTGGAAAAGCTTAGTCATTGGACCCAAAGGCCACATCATCCTGAAAACATTTGTTGGTAAAACTGGAAGAAGGAAAATACATAATGGGCAATGGTTCCTAGTGATCTCTTCTTTCATGAAAGAAGAGATCTAGCAACTGCATTTCAACTTAAACACTATAATATTCAATGATGTCTGAAAAATGAAGAGGTTGGATTCAAGGACCTCCAAGATCCCTTTTAAACAATAAATCTGTGTTAAATGAAAAAGGGAAATGACAGTTAAGATGATAAAGTCAGTGAAATCAGTAGGTCTTAACTAGGTTTAGTTCAGCATCTAATATATTTTTGGAAGTAATATAAAGTAGAGAAAGCAGAAGCAAAAGAATAATATAAATAATAATTATGAAAATGTAAATAAAGAGTCAACAAGGCAAGGAGAGGCAATAAATGAGAGGCAATAAAACTTTAATCAAATACAATGGTCAATGTTACTACGATGTTATTGAAGTTAGAAGACATAGTCTTCTTTCCTGTTAACTGTTAAACTACTATCCCCATTAAAGTATTTGGGGTGAATATATTATTTTGGAGAGAAGGAATTGCTTAGAGAATTTATTGGAAAATGCCTTTTGGGTAAAAATAATACATTTAAAAGATGAGAATCACATTATTGATTTTAAGAAGGCATTTTATTTGATAGAGCAAAATGCAGCCTCAAAATCTCTCTTCTAACAAAATGTCTGGCTTATAAATGTTAAGATCATCCAAGATGTCTTGATAAATGCAAGCATAGAGATAATTTTGTTCAATAATCCTCTGATTATCAATATCAAACGAAGCATGAAATAGGGAGACATATGCTCACCAAAGATGTTCACTACTGTCATAGACAATGTCTTGCACCAAATCCAAATATAAAAGGAATTCTGTATCAATGGGAAGGTTCTCCAGATGCTTCTATTTGCAGATGGCATTATGCTGATTTCATCAAGCCCTGGAACTTTATATTGTCTCCTTAAAGAAATTTACAGTCAATTAAAAAAAAGCAATCTAACAATCACATGGTTTGAAAAGTGAATAAAAATGTATATTGCCTAAATTATGACAAGCAGTTGGAAGGGAAAACTTGTGTTGAAACTCATATGGGGCAAAAAAAAAAAAATAGACATGATAAAATTTAAAAGTGAGGTCCATTCATAGTATAAAGAGTACATTTTACACTTTAGAAGAGTTTCTGACACTTTGAATAACACAATTGTTTATGAAAAGAACTGCAGAGACTAAAAATTTGCTCCTAGGGTACAAACAACTTGAAATTATAGCTGATGGAGACTGCTAGTGCCCAAGGAGTCAGGATGATTGCCTAATTCATATTACTAAAAACACATTTTTAAATACTTTTTTATATTACTTTTATTTTGGAGCCGTGTAGTCCTGGCCAAGTCACTTAACATCTCAGCCACAATTGTAAAATAAGGAAATTGAGCTTAATGGTTCAAAGGTCTCTTTAATGACTAAGTCAATTAGCATTTATTAAACAGTAGGTATTTTTCTAAGCTCTAGGGCTATAAAGAAAAGCAAAAACAAATAAAAATCAAACAAGTGAATAAATATAATTAAACACATAAATAAAAATGGATAAATAAGTAACTAAATAAATAAATTTTACTCTTAAAGAGCTCAGTTCACTTCCAGCTTCAAATATATGATCCTATGATCCTATCACCATATAGAAGGGAATCTCTTTAGTACTTCTCTTTCTCTAAGGGCCTAAGGCAGTACCTGATGTTAATGGAACCTTTGGTACCATATGAAGAAAGCATTAGTAATGATTTAGTAGTGGTAATGATGTTGTTAATGTTTTTGAAATGCATAAAGTTCATTCTGCCTTGGAAGGTTCCCAAAGTGCTTTATAAAATACATGTTAACATGTTGGGGATCATTTCTCCCTTCTCTGAAATATAACCACTTTGGGATCAAATCTAACAGCTGGCTAACAACCTCAAAGTAACTTAACATTACAGTTTGGGGAAAAGATGAAGAATGTCAGAGTATCTAGTTGAAACTGCAGAGGGTGAATATAATTATGCAGATGGGAAGTTCGAGGGAAATTGCTGTTAACATTGTGGATTAAAACATAGAGATACCAACAAAATTATAGAATTTTGAGTGATAGGAACTATTATTGTGGTTTTATTGGTATGGGAAATTTCTAGATGAAGAAATTATTTCTGCTAATGCAAATCAACATTTTCTTTGCAATTTATAGTGTTACAGTGGCAACAAGATTATGTGATGATCAACTGTGATGGACCTGGCTCTTCTCAACAATGCAGTGATTCCAAGTAATTCCAATAGACTTGGAATGGGAAATGCCATCTGTATCTAGAAAAATAACTGTGGAGACTGAATGTGGTTTGAAGCATAGTTTTTTCACCTTTTGTTTGTTTGTTTTCTTTCTTGTGGCTTTTCCCCTTTTGGTCAGATTTTTCTTGCATAATATGATAAATATAGAAATATGCTTAAAAGTATTGCACATATTTGGCCTATATCAAATTGCTTGCTGTCTTGGGTAGGGGGAGATGATTCAGGGAAGAAGAAAAAATTTGGAACACTAAATCTTACAAAAATGAATCTTGCAAACTACATGTATTTGGAAAAATAAAATATTATTAAAAATTTGAAAAATTATAATGTTAGAGACTTGCCTAGAGCTTTGCAATGTTACTGACTTGCCCAGAATCATAGGGTCAAAATGTCAGCTCTAATGGAAGTCTTACTAGCTTTGAAATCAGCTCCCCATTCACCGTGGCACATTGCCTTATAAAAGTATTACAAAGAGCAAAAGATAGACCCCTACTTTCTACAGTATATGATGCTTACATAATCAATAATTCTCTTCTTACTATTGCTCTACAAAATATTGAAGGTCAAAACTGGTCTTTTCTGTGTTTCTTAGATTTAGTTCCTCTTCTCTTTCTTTTTTTGAAAGCTTATCCTTTATAATAAGCTTGTCAAGTGATTCTTTTTGGTGGCTTCCCTCTTTTCTCTCATATTATTATAGCAAGAAAAGTAATTTGTATTATAAAGAATGACAGTTTAATTTATAATAATATAATTTATTATAATATTATATTTAACAACAAATATTGTTATTTAATAATATAACTTAATAATATAAATTATTAAGGGAGGTATAAAATTTCCATTCTAATGAGTGATTTAAATCTAGGCTATTATTTTATCTCATTCTTTTGGATGTCTATTTGTATCCAATGTCTCAATAAAAAACTAATAAACCAATTCCCAGCAAGATGTTAGCTAGTACTGATTTTAAGATGTAAACTTTTGGGAGGTTAGGAAGTCTTCAGGATTAAAGGAAGATCAATAATGGTAGAATTTCAGGAAGGAAGAATTGGAAGGAAGAAAGAGAGGGAGGGGTCACAAAGAGTTGAATAGAAGCAATCAACAGGAGAGAAGGAGGGAGGGAGGGAGGGAGAAAAGGAAGGAAAGAAGGAAGGAGGGAGGGAGGAAGGAAGGAAGGAAAAAAGAAAGGAGGGAGGGAGGGAGGGAAGGAAGGAAGGAGAGAAGGAGGGAAGGAGAGAAGAGGGGAGGGAGGGAAGGAGAGAGGGAAGGAAGGAGGAAGAAAGGGAAAGAGGAAGGAAGGGAGGAAGTAAGGGAAGGAAAGAGGAAGGAAGGGAAAAAGGAAGGAAGAAAGGAAGGAAGGGAAGGAGGGAGGGAAGGAAGGAAGGGGTCACAAAGAGTTGAATAGAAGCAATCAACAGAAGAAAGGCATTGTCAATTAGGCATTGTCATAAGTTCTATAAAAATACTCTTACTCCTGAAGAAGCTTAGATCCTAATAAGGAAAAGATGCAAATAGATATATACAAAGCAAGCTGTATACAAGAAAAACAGGAGATAATAGTGGGAAGGCACTAAAATTAAGAGGGGCTTGGGGACATGCTTCCTATAGAAACTGGGAATACAGGAAAGTCAGGAGCTGGAATAAAGGAAAGAGACCATTCTATGCATGTGAACAATCAGAGAAAATACCCTGAACCCAGATATGGAGTATCTTGTTTGTGAAACAACTAAAAAGCCAGTGTCACTAGAACTCAGAATACACACCAGGGAGTATATAGGAAGACTCTGGACTGTGTACTTCAAATGCCAAGGAAAGGATGCTGAATTTGGTTCTGGAAGCCAAAACTTCCTATATTGAGTAGGAAGATGATGTGGTAAGACCTGTGTTTTAGGAAAATCACTTTAGTAGCTAAATAGAGGATGTGTTAGAGTGGAGAGAGATTTGAGGCAGACAAGCCTCCCAGTAGCTATTGCAAGTCAGATATAAGGTGATAAGGGCATCCATCAGAGAAGTGTCAGATCATCAGTGTCAGATGAGGGATCGGAGCATGTATTTGGGAGATGTTGCAAAGATGAAATTGGAGGACCTTGGCAACAGATTGAATGGGAAAAGAGGATGGTATGAAATATTGAATATTCCTCCTAGGTTTCAAGACTGGAGGTGTTGGGAAGATGGCGTTGACTTCTACGACAAAATTTCTTAAATTATGGCTCTGGATTTAATGTGGAGATCACAAAAATTTAGCAAAGGTAAATTTGGTAAGAAGAAAAACTTAGTAAAAAGAGTAAAACATTCTGCCTAGATTTAATGTTTTATATAAAAAGAAACAATCACACCTATCTCATTAGTATGCAAATTTGCTTTTATTTTTAATAAGTGGTAAAATTATATATGTATATCAGAGAATTGTTTTAAAATAAGTTTCTTTGTGATTTGTTATCAGTAAATGTTTGGTTTGGATACCTATTTTAAATAATATATCTACATACCGGATGGTGTAAAAATTTCTCAGGCGAAAAGGAGTTGTGATTGGAAAAAGTTTAAGAAGCCTTGCTCTACCATAATAGGGAGGGTAAGAAGAGGGGAGAGTTTGGAGGGAGAAATGAGTTCAGTTTTAAACATATTGAGTTTTACTCATTGTCTACTGTATCCAGTTCATGTCTGAAAGGCAGAGACTGGAGAAGCAAGATAAGAGATCAACAGAGAGATTGGGGCAGGATAAGTAGATATGAGAATTATCAGCATAGAAATAGTCATTAAATGAGATCACCAAATGAAGTCATAGAGAGGGAGAAAAACTGAGGGCTAGGGCAGAACCTTGAGGGATGCGTATCATTAGTTGGTGTAATCTGGAAGGAAATCTGGAAAATGAGACAGAGGAGGAGCAGTCTGATAGGTAGGAAGAAAACCAGAGGAGAATGGAGTCCCAAAAACCTAGAGAGAAGAGGTTCAGCAGAAGGTGATCAACAATGTTGAAGGCTGAAGAGAGCTCAAGGATAATGAGGATTAAGAAAAGGCCACCCACAATTAGTAAGGACCAGAGCTGGTAATTCAAACACAAAAACATCCATCTCCAATCAATCAGTGAATAATTAATAAGCATGTTTAACTGTTTGCTATTGGCCAGATACTGTGCTAAAAGCCTAGGAATGTAAAAAAAAGGGAAAAAAATACAGTTCATGCCTCCAAAAGTTCACATTCTAATTGGAGAAATGATCTGCAAATGACAGATAATGGGAGATTATCAAAAGATCAAAGTAGAGGGAAAATATGACTCTATCTGGGTCATCTGACGCCCATTTCAGAAAGAAGTGAAGTCAAATTAAAGGGTGATTTTAATTCATTTAGACAGTTGACAAAAAATTAAGTGGCCTGCTCTGGGGAGAAGGGTATGGTACAATGGAAAAATAAATGAATCCAGAGGAATTGTTTACTAACTGTGTGACCTTGAGAAATTAGCTTTCCCTCTCCGTGACTCTGTTTCCTCATCTGTAAAATGAGAAATTTAGATTGTCTGGCTCCAAATCCACATTGTTGCTTTTATTTTTATTTTCTTATCATAACCATTTGTTTGATACCCTATGTGGGGTGGGCATGGCAAAAACATGCTGAAGTAGGCTTTGAACAGACTCCTGAGGTATAATTGTTAAATTTTCTCTATGAGAATTTATATCTTGAAAATAGAAAGCCCTATTAATCAGAGCTTGATTTATTATTTTGCCAATTGTATAAATGTAAGAAAATGATGAAGAAAATGTTAATAATGCAGATTAAAATTTTGAAAGTACATTTTTTGTTGTTGTTTTTGCCTAAACAATTGGGGTTAAGTGACTTGCCTAGGATCATACAGCTAGGTAGTAATAAGTATCTGAGACCAGATTTGAACTTAGATCCTTCTGATCTCAAACTAGTTCTCTATCCATTGTGCTAATATTTAGCTGCTCCTAAAAAGTACATTTTAAAATATACATAAAATATACATTAAAAGTACATTCTTTGGAAGTGAGTTGGTTGTTAAATATTTTCAATACATTAAGCCTTTCTTTCAAATAGCAAAAGCTTATGAAGGGTAGTTGCACAGCCAATAGTGAAATTCGTTTTCCTGGAAGGGGGAAAAGAAAAGAATTCCATTTTGCTTTTGCTTGTAGAACCTATGGGAGAACAGCTTCCTCAGTTCTTTCTTCATCCACCAAGGGGAACAGGGGACTGGAGAAAGCCTCTGACTGAGCACAGCATGGGAGAATCAGACCCAGCTAATTCCCACTCTGCCTTTTCACTTTACAGCTCATGCACTTCTCATGCCTTTTCCTCCCTTTTCCTCCCACTGCATGGCTTAAGGCTATTTTATTTTACATGGAAGGAATAGGAGAGGATAAAAGGGAGAGGACTAGGGAGGAAGGGGAATAAAACTGAAATAAATCAACATCTTTCTTTTTTAGTAGAGTTGCCTCTGATCTTTGACGAAGGATCCTAGATCTCAGGTTGGAAGGGCCATTAGGGGCCATCTAATATAACCCTGCCACTTTTCAAATAAGGAAACTGAGCTCTTTGGATGTTAAGTGACAAAGCCTGCCTACTCCAGGACCTGTACTAGTCTATCTCTTATTGACTGTTGCAATAATAACTGTTGCACAGTTGTGCAACTCATGAGCAAATCCCTTAAAGTCTGTGAGCCTCAGTTTCCTCATCTATAAAAAAATTATAATACCTCTAGTATTGATCTTGCACAGGAATGACAGACCTTGATGGGTTGAGATCTTCATTGCTGGAGGAAACTCCTGAATCAATGAAATCACACATCCATCTGAGTACGGGCTAATATTTATATATCTCCGTAAGGTTTGCAAAGCACTTTACAAATATTATTTTGATTCCAAAAACAACTCTGGGAGACAGATGCTATTATTATTCTTACTTGTCAGTTGTCCCTCATTCTGCTACTTGGCTAGTTCTCATATTTAATGCAAAATTATGTTTGACATTCTTAATTAATTAACTAATTAATTAATTAATATAATTTCGACATTTCTCCCAAACATATAAGGCTATAGCTCCCACACCATTTATCAAATACTGTTTATTTATTAAACTGGAAGAGTCTCATTTCCCATCAGTAGTTACTCACTTCTCTTTATATTAAAACTTCTAATTTCCCAAATGAAATAATAATAACTTTATTTATAATTAATAATAATAAATTTATTATTAAGTGTATTAACTTGAAATACACTTTAGAAAAAATGAAATCTCATGCCTGTTCCAATGATCTTGTAAGAGGACTGTGGGGACTGAGTGTGGATCACAACATAGGATTTTCATTCTTTTTGTTGTTGGCTTGCATTTTCTTTTTTTTCTTTTTTTTCCTTTTTGATATGATTTTTCTTGTGCAGAATGATAATTGTGGAAATATATAAAGAAGAATTGCACATGTTTAATATATATTGGGTTATTGTGGGAGAGGATGGAGGAAGGGAGGGCAAAATTTGGAATACAAGATTCTACAAAGGTGAATGTTGACTATTATCTATGCATATGTTTTGAAAATAAAAAGCTTTAATTAAAAAATAAAATATTTTCTAATTCATGACCACTCCCCCTCCAAAAAGAGAAAAAAATGAAATCTAATGTTTACCATATTGGATTTAATATATATTTTAACATATTTAACATATTTTGGATTGCTTGCCATCTAGGGGACGGAGTGGGGGCAAAGGAGAAAATCTGAAACACAAGGTTATGCAAGGGTCAATGTTGTCAAATTATCTGTGCATATGTTTTGTAAATAAAAAGCTATATTAAAAAATGAAATCTAATAAAAAGATATAATTACTTGTTTTGATTGTGAGAAGGAATCACCTCAAACTATTACTGAAACTATTGATAATTCCTCTTCTTCATATCTGGAAACACAGCTCTATATCATTTAGTTCACTCATGACATCACTAAAAAATCATTTTGTAAGAAACTTTTTTTATCTTATCCCTAAGATAGTTATGAAAGTTTCCTAAATAAAGATCCCTCCAAATTCTTTATCTTTTCCAGTCTATTTCTACCCATGCCAGAAAAATAACCTTTCCAGCTTTTTACAAGACCAACTTATCAGTTTCTAGAATCATTCATGGCTTATAAAATTTTCTCTATAAGATTTCTTCATAAAATGATAATTAAGACAGTTCTCTCAAGAAAGAAGGTTTTCATCATCCTTATTCTGTTTTCTCCAAAAACTTCAATAAATCCTCATGGATCAAAGGTAAACCCTAGACTCCACAGACATGGGAAGCCTATTGTTCATCAAACACCCTTGATTCTCAAAGAGATAGTACCAGTTTCTGTGGCCTCTGTAAAAAAGAGTTTTAGAACAGACCTTACATATTTTGCATATGTAATATGAAATAAAATGTATAGTAGACTGGAAGAAATATAACTAACTACATTTGATTAGACAATTGTCATAATTAGAGGCAATTAAATGATATAGTAGATGGAGTATTAGGCCCGAAATAAGAAATGAGTTCAAATATAGCTTGTGAAAACTAGTATACCAGTGCCATGCCAGGAAACTGAATCACTTCCATTTGAATTGTCTGAGGAAGATTCTGAAGATCACCTGGCAGGATAAGGTACCAGACACTGAAGTCCTTTCTCGAACCAAACTGCCGAGCATTCCAACTCCACTTTGGAGAGCACAACTCCTTTGGGATGACCGCATTGTTCAAATTCCAAATGAGCTAAGGATTACATTTAACGAATCTGTCCTTCTCCACCATTGAACATATTAAAAAAAAAAAAACATCAAAAAATTCAGCTCTTGTTACATAGAAACATAGTCTGGGAAAACAATTGTCCATATTAAGCATGTCTGAAGATATATTTCTCTTTCTGCATTTTAAGTTTATCAATGAATGGCATGTTTTATTTCATTTTTTTGGATTCATAATTTATCAGTGGACAGAGTTATAAAATCTTCAGTTTTTTCCCCTGTAATGTTATTCTTATTTAAATTGTTCTATTTCTACTCATTTCACTCTGTATTGGTTTAAAGAATTCTTCTTGGTTTCTTCTGAAATTATCCATTTCATAATTTCTTATGCACAATAATATTTCTTTACATTCATATATCACAATTTGTTTAGCTATGTCCCACTAAGATATCCCTGTGGTTTTTAATATTTGGCTAACGTAGAGTACCTTTTTCTGATAGTGCCTCATATCTGTCATTTTCTTCATTTGCCATCTTTGACAATCTGATAGATATGAAGTAGAGCCTTAAAGCTGCTTTAATTTGTATTTTTTAATTCTTAGTTTTTAAAGGAAATTTTAAATGATTTTTGATAGCTTGAATTTCTTTGTGATGATTTTTAATGAATTAAAGTACTTACCTTAAGGCTTTTCTTTTTTTCCTTTCTTTTTTTCTATTTCTCAATAGTATTTTCTTTTTCCAATTACATGTAAAGATAATTTTCAAAATTTATTTTTGTAAAACTTTATATTCCATGGCTGAATAAATTGTGGTATATGAAAATTATGGAATATTACTGTTCTGTAAGAAATGACCAACAGGATGATTTCAGAAAGGCCTGGAGAGACTTACACGAACTGATGCTGAGTGAAATGAGCAGGACCAGGAGATCATTATATACTTCTACAACAATACTAGATGATGACCAGTTCTGATGGATCAGGCCATCCTCAGCAACGAGATCAACCAAATCATTTCTAATGGAGCAGTAATGAACTGAACTTGCTATACCCAGAAAAAGAACTCTGGGAGATGACTAAAAACCATTACATTGAATTCCCAATCCCTATAGTTATGCACACCTGCATTTTTGATTTCCTTCACAAGCTAATTGTACAATAATTCAGAGTCTGATTCTTTTTGTACAGCAAAATAATGTTTTGGTCATGTATACTTATTGTGTATCTAAGTTATATTTTAATATATTTAACATCTACTGGTCATCCTGCCATCTAGGGGAGGGGGTGGGGGGGTAAGAGGTGAAAAATTGGAACAAGAGGTTTGGCAATTGTTAATGCTGTAAAGTTACCCATGTATATATCCTGTAAATAAAAGGCTATTAAATAAAAAAAAAAAACAACTTTATATTCCAGACAATTTTCAGATGATGAAATTGAAACCATTTCCACTCATATTAAAGAGTGTTCCAAATCACTATTGATCAGGGAAATGCAAATTAAGACAACTCTGAGATACCACTACATTCCTGTCAGATTGGCTAAAATGTCAGATTGGCTAAGATGACAGGAAAAAATAATGATGAATGTTGGAAGGGATATGGGAAAACTGGGACACTGATGCATTGTTGGTGGAGTTGTGAACGAATCCAATCATTCTGGAGAGCAATCTGGAATTATGCCCAAAAAGTTATCAAACCCTTTGATCCAGCAGGGTTACTACTGGGCTCATATCCCAAAGAGATACTAAAGAAGAGAAAGGGACCTGTATGTGCCAAAATGTTTGTGGCAGCCCTCTTTGTAGTGGCTAGAAACTGGAAAATGAATGGATGCCCATCAATTGGAGAATGGTTGAGTAAATTGTGGTATATGAATGTTATGGAATATTATTGTTCTGTAAGAAATGACCAGCAGGATGAATACAGAGAGGCTTAGAGAGACTTACATGAATTGATAATGAGTGAAATGAGCAAAACCAGGAGATCATTATATACTTCAACAATGATACTTTATGAGGATGTATTCTTATGGAAGTGGGTATCTTTGACAAAGAGAAGATCTAACTCAGTTCCAATTGATCAATGATGGACAGAACCAGCTACACCCAGAGAAGAAATACTGGGAAATGAGTGTAAACTGTTTGCATTTTTGTTTTTCTTCCCAGGTTATTTTTACCTTCTGAATCCAATTCTCCCTGTGCAACAAGAGAACTGTTCAGTTCTACACACATATATTGTATCTAGGATATACTATAATATATTTAACATGTATAAGACTGCCTGCCATCTAGGGGTGGAGGGAGGGAAAGGAAAAGTCGGAATAGAAGTGAGTGCAAGGGATAATGTAAAAAATTACCCAGGCATATGTTCTGTCAATAAAACGTTATAATAAAAAAAAAACTTTATGTTCCAATTTTTTTGTCCTTCCCTCTCTTATATCCCTGCTCCCCAAGATAGCAAGCAACCTGATATAAGTTAAATATGTACAGTTCTTTTAAATATTTTTCCCTATTTGTCATATTGTTCAAGAAAAATCAGGGCAAGGGTGGGGGGAACTATGAAAAAGAAAAAAAAATACACAACAATAAAAAAAGTGAAAATACTATGTGTCCCTACACATTCATTCTCCAAAATTCTCTCTCTGGTTGCAGATGACATTTTCCATTCCAAGCCTATTGGAACTGAGGTTTTTGTTTTCTTAATTATTCTAATAATAATAATAAAATAAATAATTAATAATTCCCAATTTGAATTTCTTTCTTTGAAAACTTTTTTTACATATCCTTGGGCTATTTATCTTTTGGGAAATAGTTCTTAGTCAAATTTGAATTAGTATTTTGCATATCTTGGAAATGAGACTACTAAAGACCCCATTCCAAAATGTTTTCCCCTCATAGATTCCTATTTCATTTCTAATGTTTACTATGTTAGATTTGTTCATGCAAAAAAACTTTAAATTTTTTACAATCAAAATTGTCCATTTTATCTTGTGTGATCCTCTATCATTTGCTTATTTATGAACACTTTCCCTTTGTATGGTTCAGTTTCTTCATTTGTTTATTCTAATTTGTTTATTATGTGTCCTTTAATACCTAGATCAAACAAACAAACAAACAAACAACAACAACAAAAATACCTAGATCATATATCCATTTGGAATGTATCTTGCTGTATGGTATGAGGTGTTGGTTTAAATCTAATTTCTGCTAGACACTTGTCCTCTTTTCTAGCAGTTTTTTAAACAATGAGTTCTCCTAGAAAGTACAGTCTCTGGGTTTATCAAACACACTGTTTTTGTTTGCTTTTGTATGATGTATGCCTGATCTGTTCCACTGATCAACTTCTCCCTCCTTTTTTTTTTTTTTAAACTAATGCCAAACTGTTTTTAATGATCGCTGTTTTTAGTATAATTTGAGATCTGGTACTGAATAATTTCTTCCTTCTCAATTTTTTTTTTTATTATTATCATGGAGATTCTTGACTTTTTGTTTCTCCATGTAAATTTTGTTATTATTTTTTCTAGAACTATACAATTTTCTTTTGAGAGAATGATGGGCATAGTACTAAATAAGTATTGTAACTTTCATTATATTTGCTCTATTTATCTAAGTGAAATTAATATTTCTTCCACTTTTAGGTCTTATTTTATTTTATTTTTCTGCAAAGAATGTTTTATAGATCTGTATAGTCCCTGGTTAGCTCATGGCATTCACACCCCCCAATATTGAATAACTTCTGTAGTTATTTTGAATGAAATTTTTCTTTCTTGCTTTTATTGAGGGACTTTGTTGGAATAAAAGTACTGTTATATAGGAATTTTGTTACACAAGAATGCTGATAATTTATGTGAATTTACCTTATATTATACAACTTTATGGTAGTTGTTACTTCAATTAATTTTTGTTTTATCTTTTGTTGTTGTTGTGAGGCAATTGAGATTAAATGATTTGCTTAGGTTCACATAGCCAAGAAGTGTTAAGTGTCTGAGATCACATTTGAACTCAGGTCCTCCTGACTCCAGAGCTGGTGCTCTATCTACTGTGCCATCTAGCTGTTCCTTCAATTAATTTTTAGTTGATTTTCTAGTATTCTTTAAGCACATTATATCATTTGCAAAAATCAGGAATTTTGTTTTCTCTTTGCCTATACTTATTCCCTCAATTTTTCTCCCTCTTTTCTTGTTCCTTCTTTTTTACTATTGCTAGCATTGTTAGACCTATGTCAAATGGTGGGGTAATAATAGGTAGCCTTCCTTTACTTCTGATTTTGTCAGAAAGATCCCTAACTTTTCCCTGTGACATGTTTGCTCTCAAATTTAGATAATTACTATTTATTATATTGAAAAAAGGTCCATTTATTTCTGTAATTTCTAAAGGATTTTAAAAAATGGACATGAGTGTTGGATTTTTGGCAAAAGACTCTTCAGTACTTATTGATATAACAATGTAGTTTTTGTTATTTACATATTATTCACATGGTTCATCATATTTAAAGTCTTTTTTATGGTCACCTAACTGCATTTCTGGCATAAACCCAATCTGGTCATAATATATAATTCATTTTTTTTTGCTTGGTCTAATTATTAATAGCTTATTTAAAATTTTTGCATCAATGTTATGTATATTATGTCTGTGTTATATATATATTAGTCTGTACTTTTCTTTTTCTGCTTCATCTCTTCCTAATTTAGGTTTCAAGAGGTTGGAAGGGCACTTTTTTCTTTTTAATTGCAAAAAACTTATATAGTATTAGAACTAATAGTATTTTTAATGTTTTATAGAATTCATTTGTAAATCTATATGCAGAAAAGATTCCTCAAATGTTCTAGTCACCAATCAATTAAGCAAGATTTTTTAAATTAAGCATCACAGATCTGTATATATACATACACACATATATAGTGCATGTATGTATAAATGTATATGTATATTATATCAAGTATTGTGAAAAGCACTGAAGGATACAATTACAAAGAATGAAACAATTCCTGTTCTCAAGGATTTTACATATTAATGGATTTTGACTTAGATATTCCATAATCATATTGATATCATCCTAGCCTGGTTTTTAGTTTTATATTTCCTCCTTTAATTTATATTCAGATCCTCTACCCCAGAAAGGGATCTCCACTCACCAATTTGTCTAATCACTTTGGACAAGACACTAAATCTTAAAATTCTGTGAATCTAATGATATAATGATACAACTACTGGCATTTGTACATTTTAAGGTTTGCAAAATGCTTTACTTATGTTATCTGATCCTCTGAACAATTCAGCAAGATAAATGTTATTATTACCCCATTTTAGAGGTGAAGAAGTTGAGACAGGGAGAAATTAAATGACTTTTATAATATCATACAGCTAGTACCTGAAGTAGACCAGGTCTTCCTCACTTGAAGCCTAGTTGTTTATTGACTGCAGCACTTACTTGCCTTCCTTTTAAATATTTATGGAGAACAAAAATGAAATCCAAATCTAAGATGTTTTATTCAAAAACATAATTGCACCAACTGAACACTGCTAATAGAGATAAGATGTTTTGTTCAAAGCCATGGTTGCTCTTTCTTGCGTCAATTAAAAAAAATGCTGAAAGTATGACTGTGTCATATATGAAATTCTCCCTAATGAGAATGCTGGACAGTGAGCAGAAAGCATCTATTATCCTCCAGGGCATGCTGATATTGATCCCCAGGTGGTGTCAGAGGAGATACCATCAAGTAAGGCTCAGATTAAGAAGAGATAAATAGCAGTGTTTAGTGACTCTCCAGATAAGGAGTACCAAAGATGACTATTTGTCACTGAAAATAATAGAAAGGTATGATGACTTGCTGGGGGATGATACAGAATATGTTTGAGGACCTCCCACGGCTTATCAAACCAGATGACTACTCTCCACCTGTGGTATTCATTTAGTCCCAACCGATACTTTTCAAAAGAAATCTGCAAAACATTACTAGAGACTACAGAGTCATGGGGAGGAAATTGAAGATATTAGGAGCACAGGTGCTATTTTTATTATTGCTACCAATTGGAAGTACGGGCTTCAGGATAAAGGAAGGACTGGGGAAAAGAATAGCTGATTGATGAGGTAGAAATAGATGGGTCTTGTACTCTAGTGGGATCAGTATAATGAAACATGACTTCTTTTTTTTGGAAAACAAGTATGAAATGAACTATCATTTCAAATCATCAACTATAGATTTATTTAACTTTACTTTATTGTAACAAGAAAAGTTTCTTTTGAGTGGCAATATCATTCAGAAGTGAAAGCAATGTAAAAAGAAGTAACAATATATTTTTTAAATGATGCCTGAGATTGAGATTTGATTTCCTGGCCCCCTTGACTTAAAATGAAAGAATGGCAGGAACCTAGTCAGGGAGAGAGCATATTTAAAAATGTTCCTAAGAATGGTTTTGCTGAAGTCTTAAAATCTAATTTTTTTATCATAGCTTTTTATTTACAAAACATATTCATAGGCAATTTTTCAACATTGATCCTTGCAAAACCTTCTGTTCGAACTTTTCCCCTCCTTCCCCCACCCCCTCTGCTAGATGGCAGGTAGGCCAATACATGTTAAATATGTTAAAATATATGTTAAATAAATATATGTATACATATTTATACAATTATCTTGCTGCACAAGAAAGATAAGATCTAGAAAGACGGTAAAAAAAAAAAAAAAACCTGAGAAGGAAAACAAAAATGCAAGCAAACAATAACAGAAAGAGTGGAAATACTATGTTGTGGTCCACGCTTATTTCCCATAGTTCTCTCTCTGGGCGTAGTTGATTCTCTTCATTACTGAACAATTGGAACTGGTTTGGATCATCTCATTGTTGAAGAGAACCACATCCATCAGAATTGATCATCATATAGTATTGTTGTTGAAGTGTATAATGATCTGTTTCTGCTCATTTCACTTAGCATCAGTTAACGTAAGTCTCTTTGAAATCATCCTGCTGGTTATTTCTTACAGAACAATAATATTCCATAACATTCATATACCACAATTTATTCAACCATTCTCCAATTGATGGGCATCCATTCAATTTCCATTTTCTAGCCACTACAAAAAGGGCTGCCATAAACAGAAAAAAAAAAACAACCCAGAAAAAAAATTTTTTTTAATCGGAAAAAATAAGGTGGGAAAGGGATAGATAGCATAAAGAGTAAGAATGTAAGAAGAATAGCAATAGAGATGCTCTGAAATTTCCAGGAAACAAAATCTAAGAAAGGAGTCAACACCATATTCTATGTACAAAAGTGCAATATGAGTAAAAAGAAAGATGAATTAGGGATACTTAAGAAAGGAGGCAAATATGATTTCCTGTTTCTGAAGGTATACTTCATTTGAAAGAAAATAATTAGTAAAAGACTGAGGATAGAGTAGCATTGTCTATAAAGAATATATATTCATATGAAGAAAATCAGGACACAGAGTGGGAAAGAATGATGGAACACCTCTTGGATAGAAAGAGGGATACAGGAAACAGACAAGAAGTCTAGTAATAAAAAATGATATTCTAAGATTAGAGAGCTTCATTTCTTTGCTTATTTACTAGAAATCTCAGTCTACTCAAAACAGAAGAGTCAAATTTTTTTCTTTTTTTAATGATAATTTCTTTCTTGAAAAAATGAGAGAACAACATGAGCATAACTCATGTTCTGGATCAGATTTTCAGTGACAAGTAAAACTCTTGTCTGCAGTGGAAATAATTGGAATCTTGCTGGGAAGGCAAAAGACTCTTTCATTTTAGAATTTATGGTAAGTGAGAAGAAAGCTAGGTACAATATGACATGTAAATTTTGGGAAAGTAGATTTATGGGAGTTCAGAGAAAATTGAGAATGTCATGGATTAATTTTTAAAATATTCTTTTTTATTATTCTAAATTTGATAGACAACAAACTTTTTAATATCAGGAACTACAAAAGATTCTATATGACATCATGAATAATATGTACAACTTTTTTATTTTAAGTTAAATATGTATTAAACTCAACACAGTAGTTTCTGTATTACCTTGTCTGAATCCTCTTCTGAACTTCTTTCTATTCTCTTCATTTTTTAAATGTTTTCTTGATAATTATTTTTTTACTTTTTTTGATTTCACTATCACAAACTCATTTCTGATTATGATTGATTGATTTTTTATTTTATTTTCTGTTTATTTTTTTTTAAATAGGAAAAAAAGATGTAAAGGAAAACAAAACAATTGTCATATGACCAGCAGAACACCAAAGAAGATTCAAAATATATAACAATAAATTTCCAGTTCAAGAAAGGATATATAATAGTAGAAGAAATTATATTAATGAATGTCCATATTTTCTTTGCTTCCTTGTAGGTTGTTCTTTTGTTCTCTGTTCTGTACTTTTTTTTTACTTTATTTTCTCACTTTCATCCTCTCACCTCCCAAAAGCAGATTATAATTAAATATGAGAATGAACTCCATTTCTAACCCAGCTCTTCTTCCCCTACAAAAACCATCTTCTTTACCGTTCAAGCAAATATAAAGCAAAATAAATCTACAGTCAAGCAAAATAAACCTACACAATTGCCTTCTCTGAAAATGTGTCTTATTCTATAACTCAGATCTATTCTCTCTGCTTTTAACAAAAAGAGGGGAAACATGCTTATCTTCTAAATCCTTTATTAGTTACTACATTGATAAGAATTCTTAAGCATGAATTAAAATCGATTAGGTAAAATCAAACAAGAAGAGATGAGACATCCTCAAGAATTAAATTATTTTTAAAAATTAATATTTTTCCAATTACACATAAAAACAATTTAACATATGTTCTTTCAATTTTTTAGTTCCAAATTCTTTCTTTCCCTTCTTCCCTTATCCCTTCCCTGAGAAGGCAAATAATTTGATATAGGATATACATGTGTAGGCATGCAAAACATATTTCCATATTAACCATATGACAAAAGAAAGCACCAATCAAAAAAAAATTTCTAACAAAAATAAATTTTAAAAAACATGTTTTGATTTGCTTTCAGAATCTATCAGTTCTTTCTCTGGAGGTCAATTTTTTTTTTTTTCTGGAGAAGTGAGGTAATATTTATTTATTTATTTTTATTATTATTTAATAGCCTTTTATTTACAGGTTATATGTATGGGTAACTTTACAGCATTAACAATTGCCAAACCTCTTGTTCTGATTTTTCCCTTTCTTCCCCCATCCCCTCCCCCAGATGACAAGATGACCAGTAGATGTTAAATATATTAAAATATAAATTAGATACACAATAAGTATACATGACCAAACCGTTATTTTGCTGTACAAAAAGAATCAGACTCTGAAGTATTGTACAATTAGCCTGTGAAGGAAATAAAAAATGCAAGTGGGCAAAAATATGGGGATTGGGAATTCTATGTAATAGTTTTTAGTCATCTCCCAGAGTTCTTTCGCTGGGTGTAGCTGGTTCAGTTCATTCCTGCTCCATTGGAAATGATTTGGTTGATCTCATTGTTGAGGATGGCCAGGTCCATCAGAACTGGTCATCATATAGTATTGTTGTTGAAGTATATAATGATCTGCTTGTTTCACCCAGCATCAATTCATGTAAGTCTCTCCAGGCCTTTCTGAAATCTTCCTGTTGGTCATTTCTTACAGAACAATAATATTCCATAATATTCATATACCACAATTTATTCAGCCATTCTCCAACTGATGGGCATCCACTCATTTTTCTGGAGGTCAATATTAATTTTCTTCATGAATCCTTTGGAATTGACTTGGATCATTGTATTGCTGAGCAAAGCTAAGTCATTCACAGTAGATCATTATATGTTATTAGTGTTGCTATGTACAATGTTTTTCTGGTTCTGTTCACTTCACTTTGTGTCAGGTCATATAAGTCTTTCCAGGTTTTCTCAAACCCACCTGCTTGTCATTCCTTAGAACACAATAGTATCCTTTTACAATTACATACCACAGCTTGTTCAACCATTACCATTTGATGAGCATTCCCTCAATTTCCAATTTTTGCCACCACATAAAGTGCTACTAGAAATATTTTCATGCACATAGGTCCTTTTCCTTTTTCTTTGATCTCTTTGGGATTCAGATTTAGTAGTGGCATTTCTGGATTAAAGGGTTTATACATAGTTTGATATCCCTTTGGGCATAGTTCCAAAATGCTCTCTAGAATGGTTGGATTATTTCACAGCTCTACCAACAGTGCATTAGTGTCCTAATTTTTCCACATTCCTTCCAACATTTATTAATTCTCCTTATCTGTCATATTAGGCAGGCTGATAGATGTAAGGTGATAGCTCACAGTTGTGTTTTTTCCCCCTGAGGCAACTGGGATTAAGTGACTTGCCCAGGATCACACAGCTAGGAAGTATTAAGTGTCTTAGGTCAAATTTGAACTCAGGTCCTCCTGACTTCAGGGCTGGTGCTCTTTCCATTTAGCCACCTAGCTGTCCCCTCACAGTTGTTTTAATGTGCATTTTTCTAATCCATAGATTTTAAGAATTTTTTCATGACTATAAATAGCTTTGATTTCTTCTAAAAGCTGCCTATTTATATCCTTTGGTCATTTGTCAGTTAGGGAATGACTCGTAAATATTTAATTCTTAGTAAAAAAAAAAAAGAGAGAGAGAAACAATTCAGATGATGAGAGAAAAAAGGGGATTTTCTAAGATCAATGTGGATGCAAAGGTAACTTATCACTGACTTTAAAAAGATAGCCATAGAAAATGGAAGTAATGGCAGGTAATGGAGGCTAAATAAAAAAAGATGATCTAAATCTGGACAAATAGTGTCAAGACCATTAAAATCCAGAATGAGTTGAAGTTAGTGAACACATATAAGGACATTTTGTTGTTGCTGTTGTTATATTAGGGAAAGAATTTGAGTCCAAGAAACAAAAATGAACCACTAGAGTGGTTCAGATGATGACAGAGAGATTGCAAAGCTGGATCAACTCCTATTTGGATTTTATGTTCTCTCCTGTGGAAAATTCTATTAGTTTTGAAAAAGACAAAGCAAAAGTGACTAATAGAGAATTGATTCCCAGGATCGATTGGGGAATTGAGAAAGAATGACTAGTAACCCTTGATGAGTTCAGCTCTCCCATTCCAAAATGAACTGTGTTCTCATAAGTCTTGAGTCCTGAAAGACTAGGTCAATGTAAGTGAGGATCCATTACAAGTGATTTTGGAAAGATGGAGAACCATTTCTGCTTCCACTGATCCCCACCCAAATAATTTCGGCTTTGCTTCTCTACTGTGGTCCCTGGTTTTTCCTTCTATGAATAGATCTTCTTTATAGACAGTGTAACTCTTCTCCCACATTATTATCTTTTTATATTTTGAATAAACTAAACTTTTTGAATAAATCAGATCAGTTCACCTTGTTCATTACTTATACTGTGCATATTTGTATGCATGCAGCACTAAGGAAGGGCAAATGTTGTTTTGATTTTTTTTTTTTTTAAGGAAGGAAACAAAAACCTCAAAACTATAGACCAGTGAGGTTGGATTTTGTTTTTGGTTAAATGGTAGAAGGATTGATAAGAGAATAGTTAGTAAAATGAAAGTGTAGAAAACAGGCCATGATAAATAAAACTTACTTTTTCTCAAGATAGCCTTATAAGGCAGGTACAACAGGAGAATGCCATTTATGTTGTTACTTAGATTCTACTAAAGTATTTGAGAAATTTGAGAAATGTGTTATTATTGTGAACTTGATGGAAAGATATGGGCTAGCTAGTAGTACAATCAACTACTTAAATGCCTGGACCCAGAGAGATAATTTGAGGTCACTTTGACAGGAAATCTCTAACTCAATGCCTCAGGGATCTATACAATCCCTGCACAATTCTACATTTTTATCAATAAGTCAAATAAGGCACATGACTGATACTTTTCAAACTGGCATATGACAAAACCTAGAAAAAAATGATAGAACTAGGACAGGTAGATTGTATGTCAGACAACAGAATTAAGATTTCCAAAGATCTTGATAGACAAGAATGCTGGACTGAAACTAAAAAGATGAAATTTAATAAGGATAAATGTAAAGCCTTAAATTTTGATTTTTTTAAAGCCTAAAATACTAGGTTGTGATCTATATTTAGTTTCCATAGTCCTCTTTCTGGATACAAATTGCTCTCTCCATCACAAGTCTATTGGTATTGGCCTGAATCACCTATCATTATTGAAAAGAGCCTGGTGCAGTAGATGGAGGACTAGTCCTGAAGTCAGGAGGACCTGAGTTCAAATCTGGTCTTAAATACTTAACTCTTCCTAGCTCTGTGACCCTGGGGAAGTCACTTAACCCCAACTGCCTCAGAAAAAAAAAGAGCCCAGTCCATCACAGTTTATCCTCACATAATTTTGTTGCTATGTACAACGTTCTCTTGGTTCTACTCACTTCACTTAGTATCAGTTTGTGTAAGTCTCTCTAGGCCATTATGATCATTTCTTATAGAACAATAATATTCTATTACATTCATATACCATAACTTATTCAGTCATTCCCTAAATTTTAATTTTTAATAAAAAATAAATCAGCTTCATGAGGATAGGAAAAGCTTGGCTAGACAATAGTTCTATGAAAAAAGTATGTGTTGGATTGAATAATTATAACCTATGTGAAATTGCTCACCATTTTAAGTAGAGAAGGAAGAATGGGAAAAAATCTGGAACTAAAAATTTCATTAAAGTGAATGTTAAAAAATTGTCTTCACAGCTAATTGGAAAAATAAGTTACTATTAAGACATTTTTTAAAAGTAGAGTCATAAAAAAAAGAAAAAAGTAAGGGTGTGTGGGTGTGTGGGTGTGTGTGATCTGAACAATAATATGTGTCAGTGATATGGAAACCAGGAAAATTAATGTCAGCTGATGAATATTTATTAAGTGCCTGAGGTATTCTATGCTCTGTGCTAAGCCATGAAGATAGAAAGAAAGGCAAAAAACAAAAACAAAACAGTCCTTGCCCTCTAGAAGCACACAATGAGTAATATAATATGCAAGCAACTTTGTACAAACAATCTGTACAAAGTATAAATTGGAAATAATAAACAGAAAGAAGACACTAGAAATAAAAGGGGATTGGGAAAAGTGTCCTATAGAAGATGAGATTTGATTTGAGTCTTAAAGAATTCCAGGGAAATCAGGAGGGAAAGCCCTCCAAGTATTGGGGGGGAGGACAGACAGTGAAATGGGCAGAGATGGGAGATGGAACGTCTTGTATATATTCTAACAAAGGAGCCAGTATCACTAGCTAGAAGAACACTTGGGAGGGAGTGTAAAATGTAAGATGGGATAAGGCTAGAAAGATAGAGAGGGGGTTTAGGATATAAAAGCCTTTGAATTCCAAACAGGTTTGTTTAGCTTCATTAAGAGAAATGGTAGAAAAGAATAAATACTGCCATATTCTACCCTTGCCAGACCCTATTTGGAATACTGCATTGGACAATTGAGTTCTTAATGGATAGAGCCTAGGCTTTGAATCAGTATGATCTAAATTCAAATCCTATCTCAGACATATCTTAGCTATGTGACCCCAGATAAGTCATTTAACTTTTTATTGCCTCAGTTTCTTCTTTTGTAAAAAATGGGGAAAATAATAGCATCTAATTTTCCAGAGCTTTTGTGGGAATCAAAAGAATTATTACATATAATTTGTGAGCCTTACAGTGTTACATACTTGCTATCATCATCATTAACCATCATCATTGTTATTATTATTATGGATATCATATTTTAGGAAGGACATTGAAAAAAGCTGGAAGAAGGCAACCAGGGTAGTAAATAACCTCAAATTAGTGATATATTAGTATTTATTGAAGGAATTAGAGATAATCAGCCTAGAGGATGTGATAGTTGTATTTAAAAATTTGAAAGCATTTCTTATGAATGACTGATGAGAATTGTTCAGGCATTTTTCAATTGTTCTGATTCTTTGTGACCTCATTTTCTAGGCAAATACTGAATGGTTTGCCATTCTTTCTCCAGCTCATTTTACAAATGAAGAAACTGAGGTAAATAAGGTTGTGATTTGCCCACATTTACACCAGAAAGTGTTTGGGGTTAAATTTGATCTCAGAAAGATAAATATTCCTGATTTCAGACTTGGTATTCTATTATTCTATTCACAGTACTACCCAGTTGCCCTTTCTCTCTCTCTCTCTCTCTCTCTCTCTCTCTCTCTCTCTCTCTCTCTCTTTCTCTATTTGTGTCACATATGTACATACTCATAACTGAAATAATTCAAATTAATATGACATTTTTCATTTTAATAGAATCACAGAATTTTTGAGTTGGACGAGACATTAATGGCTATCCAATTCAACTCATATATGAAAGGAATATCCATTATGAAAAACATACTGCCAAATGATTTCCAGCATCTGCTCAAAGGGGGAATCCAATAAACTGTTATGGCAGCCCCTTCAATTTTAATTTAATTGTTAGGAATTATTTCTTAATGCCAAGTCTAAACTGGCTTCCTTAAAACTTTTATCCATTGCTCCAGATTCTTTACCAAGGGCCAAACAAAGGAAATCTAATTCTTCTTTTCTTGTGAAAACCTTTGAAATAGTTGAAGACAACCATCATCTTTCTTAGCCCTCCTTTTCTCCAGGATAAAAACATGTCTAGTTTCTCCTAACTGAACCTCTTATGACATGAACTTGTGACTTTTTACTATGTTGGGTGATAAACAGGAGAGGGTGAACAAGAGGGCAAAATCCTTCTTCACCTTGTATGCACAGATATAAATACAGTTTTCCAGATGATAAGGACAGAGTGGAGTGGAATTATCACTTTCCTACTCCTGGAAGCTACGCCCTCTTTAAAAAGCCAAAGATTGTATTTGTTTTCTTTGCTGCTAAGATTTTCTGAATTTAAACATTATTTTCTTTAATTAAACATTAAACTCACAATCCATTAAAACTCTCAGATTTTTTTTTTTTCAAAACTGCTGGCTAACCATAAGTTTTCCATCTTATATTTATGAAGATGACCCATATGATAATCCTATGAGGAAGGCAGGATAAGTATTATTTCTGGTTTAGAGATGAAGAAATCCAGGCTGAGTGAGTCTAAAATCACACAGCTAGTAAGTACTGGGGCCAGACTTTGTCCTCTGATTTTCAAATTCAAATTTCTTTCCATTGGACAACACTTTTTAATCTAGATTTATTTCTGAATTTATGTCAGCATTCAAGACCCTATAGCTACTTGATGCCAAGAAATGGGGGGACTGAGATAAATGTAATGCTATTTTAGCTACATTTTTTCCAGGTTTTACAAAAGACATACAGGCACTAGAGATGGATGCTTGGTGATTTCAGGTAGTAATATCCTAATATACACGTCCTCTGCAATCCTCCTGGGGAGTTTTGCCCTGATGTTGGTACTAGAAAGTGACTGATACAGACTTATAAACTAGCCTCTCCAATTCTTTAGATCGGTTGAAAGAGAAAGCAAGAGAACTGCAAGAAGTGAGAGCCACAGAGGTACAATCACCATTTAAGTGGCAAAAAAATCTTTCAGCCTTGAAGTTCATCAAACTAAATTAAAGGCATTGTAAACAAATCATGCATTGTCCTCTCCTCTCCTCTCCTTTTCTCCTCTTCTCTTTCCTTTTCTCCTCTTCTCTCTTCTTCTCTCCTCTGTTCTCCTATCTTCTCATTTCTTCTCTCCTCTCCTCTCCTCTCCTTTTCTTCTCCTTCCCTTTTTCTCTTCTGTCTTTCTTCTTTCACTTCTGTTCCCTTCGTTTACATAGGTTATCATTTCATTAACGGCTGGTACTTTGCCTAAAGGATGAATATTTTTATCTCTGAAACCTTATAAGATACGTAGGGATTTAAGGACTAACTCCTTACCTTAAACCCAAATCATTTGTTTGGGTCCTAATTAGCTCAGAGTGAATATAAATAGCAGTTGTTTCTTTTTTGTCCAGAAACCCAGAGGATCTTCCCCTCCTAGAATAAAGAGGTAAAAGAGGCAATTCTTTGACTCATTTCTTACCTAGCCTTTATCAATGATTAGGATTGCTTCAGTCAAATTGAGGCAGGTTAAAGACCTTAGCTTCAAAAACCAAAACTCTTTTACTGTATTCAGGGACCATCTCTAGTCTTCTTGATCTATATCTTGCCAGATAGCTCTAGAATAAAAAGTGAGGCTGGTGACTTTGCCCAGCCCTCCCTCACTTAAATCCAATTCACTTGCATGGCATGGTATCACCTCCCTGATGTCATGGTCCTCTTTGATAACGAAGGACAAGGAACTATAATAATGCTACAGAAATCCATCCAAGCTATAAATCCAAGACAGTGATTCTTCATTTCCTTTTTTCTCTTTCTTTACTTCTCTTGTGAGAAAAAATGAGACTGTCTTCCCCATGACTCTAGACTATACTGTATTTTAAGAGATTTTTTTTCCTTCTAAGTTTAACTATTTTTACTTTTTTCTTAAGATGGAAAGATTGATTAAAAAAACATTAATTGGAACTACTTAACTGTATAAATTATGATTCACATGCAGCTTGAAGAGGATGATTAGACATTATCTGGGAGGAGAGAGAGATTTTAGATTGTTATATTTTATCTGACAGTGATTTCTGGATTCAGAAGCAAAGAAAGAATTATTTATTCCTTTTTGGAGCAACCCATGGCAAAAAGAAGATTTTTTAATGGGATTAAGCAATAATTGAATGGGCTGGTACTGAGACACATACCTACCATTTGCTATTTTCCCAGACCTGCTTTGAAAGGAATGGTACTTATCAGAGGGGAATAGCAATGGGAGTACCTACAGAAAAATTCACATCGAAGGGGAGGAGTTTCTTGTACAAAGAGTGAATAGGAAAGAAATAAGAATTTTTAAAGCATCTGTTCAGTTCTAGAAACTTTACAAATTTTATCTCATTTGATCTTCACACCAGTCTTGAGAGATAAATGTTATTATTACACCAATTTTATAGTTGAAAAAACTGAAACACAATGACTTGCCCAGGGTCACATGTTTAAAAGTATCTAAGACCAGATTGAATTTTTCTGACTCAAGGCCCAGAACTTTACCCATTACACATAATAGGATTGACATCTGCCTATTTGCTCTTCAACCCAGAGCAGCAATCATTATGGCTACACAGGTAAACTTAAGCACTTAGTCATTCAGATTTCCTGCCAATATAATTCCAACAATTGTTTCAATTGTGGGCAAAACCAGCTAGCAGTCTTCTCTGTCTGCAAGAGTCCTTCTGCATCTCCCACAATTCTAATTTCAACTTGACTAGGAAATCTTCCTGCTGATGGATCTCATCTGATTGAACCCTCTTGCAGCCTATCTATCTAAGCACTAATATACTCACTTCAAATAGAAATATCTTTGCATGGCACTGTGGAAAAAAGGCTGTGGACCTCGGTATGGGTCTCAGCTGTGTGACTGAGAGAAAAATCACATCATTGTTTCATTTTCCTCATATGCAAAATGGAAATATTAATACTCACACAAGTGAACTCACATGCTTATTTTTACGACAGATTTAGAGATCTCTTTGAAACAATCCAGTCCATCCCCCTTTATAGATGAGGAAATCTAAGTTCCAAGAAACAGTAAATAGTCCAAAGTTGCACAGGTAAGTAATTAGTAGCAAAGCTAAAATTCAAACCTGAAGTTTCTACTTCCAGAGCAGTCCTTTTCCCATGTACCATGCTGATTCCTCAATTAAATATGACAAGGAATGGAAAAGGTCTTATGCAAATAGAGGTATTATGTATAGATATGGGTTCTAAAATTATTTCATTTATTCATTATATGCCATGCAGTATACTAGGCAGAAATAAAAGTAAAAACTGCTTCAGTTTTTAGGGATGCTTCTATTTGCCATATACATCAGAAAATAAACTTCATGTTAAGGAATAGTTTATTTTTGTCTTTGTGCTTGACACATCATGAGCATTGTAAAGGGCTGAAACTCTGAGTTGATGCACTGAGGTTGGTTTGTGCACTTAAAGCTAATTACAGATTGGGCAATACTCTATTAGCATATGCTTGGAAAATGGCCCTTCCCACTATTCTGTGCTGGTTCAATCTTTTGCGGTATACAGAGAATTGTGGGAAGGATTAGGGAATGGAGTAAGACAAACCAGTCACTTTGGCAGTAGAGGTGTAAAAGGAAGGTCACAGAGATTCTGTGTCCACCCAATTCACTTCTACCCCTAAAAACCAAGGACTTTTGCTTATCCTGTCTCTGGCTGATTCTAAGGTATCCAGGGTGCTAATTCAGTCTTCATAAGCATTTTATAAATGCTTGTTGATTGATTGTTTAAGCTTTTGGACAATTGTAATTTATGCTTTGTATCAAGTTACTGTTATTTGGAAATATTACATGAGCAGGAAAATTGGCATGAAAGAGATAACCTGCAGTGGGAAGACATTTGAGATGACTGAGATCACTATAATTCTGAAATTCTGTCTGCCTTGGTCCCTTCCTTCTATGGAGAATATGGAAAGATTACTGGTATCTCAGTTGGGCAGACCTAGTTTCAAATTCTATCTCTGTGACCCAGGGCAAGTAAGACACTCAAGTAAGGGCAAAGTATGATTTTCTCATCTATAAAGCAAAGATAATAACATTTACACTATTAATTCATATGATTGCATAATTTGTTTTGTTGTTCAGTTGTTTTTCAGCTGTGCCCACCACTTTGTGACCCAATTTGGGGCTCTCTTGGCAAAGATAGTGGAGAAGTTTGCCATTTCTTTCTTTAACCCATTTTACAGATGAAGAAGCTGAGGCACACAGAGTTAAGTGACTTGCGCAGGGGCACATAGCTAGTAAATATTTGAGACCAGATTGGAACTCAAGAAGATGAGACTTCTTGACTTCAGGCCCAGCACTCTATTAACTGTAGCTCCTTATTACAAGGAAATAACTTTTTAAAATCTTAAAGCACCATAGAAATGTGCACTACTCACTTCTGAATTCAGTTTATTATCCATCTATCATGTTTGTTGAAAATGTCCATATTGATGGGAGCTAACTAGCACAATGGATAGAGCACTGAGCCTGGAGTCAGGGAGACCTGAATTAAAATCTGACCTCAGACACTTATTGGTTGTATAACCTGGGCAAGTCACTTAATCTCTTTTTTTGACTCAGTTTCTTCCATGGTAAAATGGGAATTATAACAGCATCTTCCTTCTAGGATTGTTGTGAAAATCAAATGAGCTACTATTTGTAAAGTGATTAATACAATGCCTGGCATGAAGAAGGTACTTACTCAATGTTTATTTCCTTCCTATTAAGATGTTTCTTGACCAGCTATATTTCATAATCTGGCACATATAAAAACTGAACTCTGGTATTACTTTGGGTTTTGTTAGGAGAAGGATTTGATGTACTTACTATGATGTAATCCACTGAAGTCTTATTCCAAAGTTTCATGAGTGAATAGAGGTGATTCATGAGTTCTCATAGACATACTAAGTGGAGAATAAGCTATGACAGGTTGTATTAAGCCAGAAAGACCAACCATATATCATTACCAATGACCAGTCCAGCTAAGTAATTCATACTGACCACTAGACAGTGATTTTATGTTTTTGACAACCCATGAAATAGACAAATATTAAAAAGGGCCTTCAGTCATCTGTGGCCCTTTTTGCTTCCATACTAATAATGAGTGGGGAGAAGGAAGACAAAAGATGTCAAAAATTACAGTTGTTAAATCTAAAATATGAATTTAATTTTTGGTCCTTTCAATTTAGACTCTCTTTCAAGAGATGGACATGGTATTATATGAATGAATAAATGAATAAAGACCTTAAAGTGCTTGCCAAGCACTGTGCTAACTGTTGAGGATGTAAATGTAAAAGTGAGATAGTCCCTGCCCTCAAAAAAATACATTCTAAAGGAGGAGATAACACATATAGGCTGAATGGTGGCAAGGAAGGAAGTTTGTATGGGAAGTCATATAGATTCTAGCTTCTTAAACTGTTGTTCACAATTGCAGATGGAATCCTAGAAGTGAATGTGTGTGTGTGGGGGGGTTGTGAAATTATGATTTATTATCAGTAAATGTTTGATTTTTATACTTGTATTATATACTTGAGGTCACATAAAAATTTCTTGGGCAAAAAGGGGTCATGCATGGGAAAGTTTGAGAAGCCCTGAATAGTTGATGAGTGGAAAAATAGAGCAATTCATTGGTATACCCTTTCCAGAGGCAATGGTATTTATTGTTTATTTAATTCCATTTCTCAGAATAAGAAGTAGAAAGGGCTTGTGTGTGGGAGAGAATGTTGCACAGGGGTAGAGGTAAGGAGAAACTGGTCACAGTAAAGATTAGTATCCATGATCCCAGGGAGTTCAGGGTCAAATGGCTAAAGATGTTGAGAAGACCTAATAGAAGGATGCTCATGTATTTTCCTCATAGAACTTACAATAAAGTTGTGGATAGAGTTGACATCATACATAAAGAAATATCCTAGGCATAGAGAGACATATGAACTGATGCTAAATGAAGTGAGTAGAAGCAGAAGAACATCATATATAGAACAAGATTATATGATGATAAATTCTGATGGACATGGCTCTTTTCAGCAGCAAAGTGATTCAGGCCAGTTCCGATGATCTCATAATGGAAAGAGCCATCTGCACCCAGGGAGAGGACTGAGTATGTATCAGAACATAGTATGTTCACTCTTTTTGCTGTTAGCTAACATTTTGTTTCTTTCTCATTTTTTCTCTTTTTGATCTGATTTTCTTGTGCAGCATGATAAATGTGGAAATATGTATAGAAGAATTGCATTTTTAGCATATATTTGATTATTTATTGTCTGGGGATGGGGTAGGGGGAAGGAAGGGAGAAAAACAATTGAAAGACAAGGTTTTGCAAGGGTGAATGTTGAAAATTATCTATGCATATGTTTTGAAAATAAAAAAGCTTTTTAAAAATAAATAAGCATCCTTTCATGGCATCCTTAATCTTCTCATCTCATAGTGATCAGTACGAGTACAAACAAATAGATTACCATAGTGATAACTGTAGCTCATACAACAAGAACCATTCAGAGAATGAAGTAGAAAAGTTCAACAAGCCAATATATACTTTGGTACTTAGTAATTTCATCTTGAAAGTGAGTAGAGAGGAACAGAGAAAGCTATGTTAGAAAATCTGGTTCAGAATCAAGGAATAAAGTAGTCCAAAGGCTTATGGAAAGCTCAGAACCCTCACGCTTGAAAATCCCCGGCCCTTTTTTGTTTTTTTCAATTAATAGCTTATTTTTCTCTCAATTACATATAAAAACAAATTTTAACATTCTTCTTCCCTTCCCCCTCCATGACATGGCAAACAATCTGATCTAAGTTATACATGTGCAATCATGTAAAACATTTCCATATTAGTCATTTTGTGTAAGAAGACCTGAACAAAAAGAAGAAAGTGAAAAATAGTATGCTTCAGTTTGTATTCAGACAACATCAGTTCTTCCTCTGGAGACAGATAGCATTTTTCATCTTGAGGCATGGACACTTATTTCAAAAAGATGCTAGATATGGGAAGCTCTAAATAACATCATAAAAATGAATTTGTCTTCATCTTAACATACAGAGAGTGACTGGTTACAGGTGTAGTAGTTGTTTCAGAATCATTTATGCTCATTCTATAGTCTGGTTAGACATAATATAAAGTAAATGTTGGATCAGAAGAAAGGATTTACAAAAGAAGACATGGAGTGCAATTATAGATCTAACTAAAATTTTCTAAGTTGTTAGTTCTGAAAATTGGAAAAATTTTCCAAGTAAAATATTAACAAGATAATTTAAGAAATTGAGATATTTCTATAATAAATAAAATAGTTATTTTATAGTTGTTTAATTGTTTTAGTCAAGTCTGACTCTTTGTGACCCCATTTTCTTGGTAAAGATACTGTAGGAGTTTTCCATTTCCTTCTCCAGTTCATTTTATAGATAAGATAACTGAGGTCAACAGGGTTAAGTGACTTGCCCAGAGTCACATAGTTAGAAAGTGTCTGATGTTGGATTTGAATTCAGAAAGATGTTTTTCTGACTCTGGTCCTGCTGCTTTATCCATTGTGCCAATTAGCTGCCTAAAAGAAGTTTAATCAGACAAATAGATTCCAAAACAAGGAGACTGAAAGAAATTCATCTAAAAATTGCTGTAAATAGCAAACAAACAAACAAACAAAAAAACCTTCAACTCCCCAAACTAATAACCACAAATGAATGAATAAGTAATAAGTAAATAAGCAAACAAATAAATATAATTCCTTGTCAAATGTAAATATAGGACAGCAAGGATACCATATTTTTGAAGAAGTTGAGTTGAAAAACATTAAAGTGAGAATGACCTAAGATTATAAGAAGCAGTACCTTTTAAAATAATAAGAGGTAGCTGAAGTGGAATTAAACTCAGAGAGAATTTGGTGTGAGACCCAGCTGAATGAGATTATTAGAAGAACTTTTACAGATTAAGTGAAGAATAAGATAGCAAATATACATAAAATGAAATGGAGCTACTAATGTTTTTTTTTTTTTTAACAGTGATCTATTTTTTTTCTAATTAATAATAATTGTGAGAACTACTATTTTCAGACTAATCACTCATGGTAATAGAATTTAAAATGATAAACTGTGAAGAACAATAAGACCTAAAAAAGTACATAGTTAAGAAATCCACGTTGGATATAATACAGTTTAAAAGGTATTTAGGGAATGAATCTCAAAATACCAAAGAGGGGGGAATTGAAACTTCTCTCAAATTATATTTCTACCAAAACACAACAAAAGTAAAATAAGGAGATATTAGCAATTGTAAGTACTCGTTGCTTTGATTTCCATTACTCTAGGTTCTTTGTAGAAATATTCTATACATGATTTAAGGAACATTCAAATTCTATTTCAAAAAACATTATCGATCACCTATATGCAAGGCATTGGGCCAGATATTAGGGATATAAAGACAAAAACTAAAGCAATTTCTGCTCTCAAGAAACTTGTATCCTACTGGGGAGAGGTTTACAATGTATCTCAAGTAAGTATGGTACTAAGTTACTCCAAGAAGGGCTTGAACAACAATGAAGGTTCCATGGAAGAGATAGCACCTACATTAGCTCTTGAAAGATAATAAGGATTCTGAGAAGAGATGAGTGACTGTGCTCTAGCAAAGGTAGACAGCTTGAGGATGTACTTGGGGATGGGAGATAGAGTATCTACTAACTTCAGAAATTAGATTGTAGTCCAGTGTTATTGAAAGACAAGGTACAAGGAAGAGAATTATGGGAAATAACCAAAAGTTAAGATTAGACCCAGATTATATAGGATATTAAAATCTGAGGAATATTTTATCTTGGAAGCAATGGGGGGCGGGGGGGGGAGGGTGTCACTAAAAGTTTTTCACAGTGAGGATGACAAGGTTCCTTAGGAAAAATGGTGGCTAAGTAAAAGATTCTTTGAGCACAAGAATTGCTTCACTCTTGTCTTTGTCTTTCAACAATTCAGCATTAAGCCTGGCACATAGTAGGAGCTTAATAAATGCTTGTTTATTGAAAGAGAAGAGACTTAAAGCAAGGGGAACAATTACTAGCTATTACAATAGGCCATATGGACAGTGTTAAGGATGTGAATTACCTTGGTGACTAGTGAGTAAAGAGAAGTAGATAGATAAAAGAGGTGTTGTGATGATAGAATCAACATGACTTGGCATCTGATTGGGTCTGGCTCGTGAGGGAGGAGGAAACCAGAATGAGTCATCCACAATGGAGACATAAAAGATAATGAGCAGACTTTTGCAGGTAATTTTGTGCAGACTACATCTTTATGGTCATAGAATTGACTAGAAAGCACAGAAGATTCTGATCTGTTAATTGTTTATTGATTTCAAGAAAGCTTTTGACTTGCTAGAACAAAACACAGCCTTGGAGGCTTTCCTCAGACAAAGTAGCTCTCATATATACCTCTAAAAATCACATGAGAATCCATAATGAATGTAATTGTCAGGATGACTTTGATCAACAATCAGGTATAGTGCTGAGCTGGGAATCTGTTTCCCAAGACTTTTTGTAAGTATTACAGAAAAATGTTCTGCATAAGGTCACTGAATTCAATTGAATTTGATAGCAAAGGCACTCTGCTTCAGACTCCTTCCCTAGCACTGTACTTCTCCACCCTGTTTTCCATTGTTCATCCTCCCTTATCATGACTACATTTCTTCTTCCTATTGGCTTGAAAACCATAATTAAATCAGCAATAGTGTAGCTTTTGAAAAGAGCTTAATTGTCCTGTAGCTCTATACACCATTCCTGTGAATTCAGAGACTACTTTTGAACATCACTTCTCTCTATGTGTTATAATTAGAATGTAAGCTCTTTGAGAGAAGGGACTAACTAGATTTTGTATTTGTATCCAGCAATCAGCATAGTGTTTGACGTGTAGTAAGTGCTTTATAAATGTCTTTTGATTGTTTGTTTCATTCATTCATCCATCCATCCAATTACTGCATTTAAGACTTTCTTGCTTGAAGCTAAGAATATAAAGATATGATTCTAGTGACTATGTCACTAGTTTATGTGTAATATGGGTGATTGGTGGGGGAGACAAAAAGGCCCTAAATGGAGTCCCAAAAGGTCAGACATGACTGAAATGATTCAATGACAACAATGTACATACATATTTGCCTCTTGTCTCCCTGTTGCCATAGCCTCTTAATTCATCTCCCTGCCTCTTAACTCTCCTTAGTCCAGTCCATTTATTTATAAGCATCAAAATGATTTTCCTAAAGTACAATACTAGATAGCATTTATATAGTATTTTAAGATTTGCAAAGCAGTTTACAAACATCTCATTTTATTCTCACAACAATCCTAGGTCCTCTTATTCTCATTTTGCAGAAAACTGAATTTCATAGAAGTGAAATGACTTACTTAGGATCACACAACTAATATCTAAGCAGGATTCAAACTCAGATCTTCCTGTCTCCATGCCCAATTTTCTATTCCTGGTATTTCAGGGATGCTTGTATATAATCCTTATGTTAGAGCCTATCATATGACATGAAATATTCATGAATCCTCTGGGGGATTTCTGTTTTGTCTCGTTCATTACCCAAGTTTCCCAGAAAAAAAAAAAAACTGAAAATTTCCCTATATGACAGTCTGCTTCAGGAGATGGATGTAAGACAAATTGTGGAGAAAGAATCAACAAGATTTGGTACTTGGTTGACTGCCAACTGAAGGTGACTCAAAAGGTGGGGATTCCCTCAAAAGAAATAATGATGCTAGGAGGGGGCTACCAGGAGGTTGGAGAGAATGATGATGACTTCCAGTTTGTCCATGTTAGGTTTGAGTTTCCTACAGGGCATCAGGCTAAAAATGTCCAATAAGGAGTTGGTGCTGTGAGAATGGAGAGAAAGTAGGGCTGGATCTATAGAGATGGGAGAAATTTACATAGAAATGATAATTAAACCTACAATTACCTAACGAGTTCACTGAGAGAGAATGCCTAGAGAGATGAAAAGGCCCAACATCGAGCTTTTCACAAAAGATAAACCAGCAAAAGAAAGAAGAGGGGAATAGTCAGACAGGTAAAGGGAGGATAAAGGGAGAAAATATAATGAAAACTGAGAAAGGAGAGAGTGCTCAGGAGATCAACAGAGTTAAAAGTTGCAAGAGATCATTGATGACAATTTCAATTCAGTGATAAATACCAAATTCAAGGGGTTAAGAAATGAGTGGGAGAATAGAAAGTGGGAGTAACCAGTGTAGACAACTTTTTCTAAAAGGTTGGCTATAAAAGGAAGAAATAATATCAAATTATACTTTGATGGAATGGCAGGGTCAAGGGATTTTTTTCTTTTAAGAGCTGAGCATGTTTATAGACAGCAGTGAATGTGAGATTTAAGATGGGGGAGCAATAGGAGCAGTCTTTCAAGAGTATAGAATAAAAGATATAGGTAGAATGTGGTGAAGAAATGGGTCATCTCTTGACCAGAGACTTGAGTAAAGGAGGAGAGAGTGGGGATGACATCAAGAAGCTGTGAGGTCAAGAATAGGAGAAGATGCTTATTGTGCTTGTCTCTGGGATATTTAATATTTTTATTGATGTCTTGAATAAAGACATCTGTGGAATAATATTATTAATATACATGATTTTCAAATTGAGTTGAATTAATCTGGTTTAGAATCTTAATGGACAAAAACATAGCCATACACACTTTTAAACTAACTATGGAATTATCATACAAAGTACAAGTGGAACACTCATTCATGTATACATACACACTCATACACATATACACAAATAAAGGAAAAATGGTTTTTGTCTCACAACAATCACTGGATCCTAATCTTGGTCAAATTTTGGAAAACAAGTGGCATGTGTAGCCACCACCTACACCATGTGTAGCTTTCCAGGCTATGGGTTGTTTTATATAGGTCAAGGCTATTAGAGATACTGAGATTTTATAGTGAGTTTTACAAATGCTTATCACATATTGTGAAAATGAAGGAAAGCTTGAGCCTTTTACAAATGCACTTTTGCTATTTCTTGAATAAGACAATCATAAATAGATCAAATAAAGGTAGCCCTATGTATTCTTATTCCATTTAACCCCACGGGGTCAAAGATCATTTTGCCTCGTGGACTGCCAATAATATTTACATAAAACATGATTTTTCCATACTTCTAGAGCTGCCTGAAGTTTTTAGTTTTTATATACATTTAAATGGGTAAGTTATTTACTTCTATTTGGGAGTAACATTTTCTCCAACACTAATTTCCCAGTCTCCTTTTCATGTTTTTATCCCAAATTTGCTGTCTTATTCTCAGTAGTCCCTGAAGAAAGCCACAAGCATGATATAGAAACCAATGAATATCATTGTAGAAATTGTTCAGGAGCCAATGGGAGCTGAGGGTGTCACAGATGGGTAAATTAGCAAATTATAGAAATATAAAAGAAATCAAGACAATCCCTCATTTTGGTTCTATTACTGGCTGATTCATAGGCAGGCACAAGAGCAGCAGTCTAAAATTGAGGAAGTCTTCAAACAAGCAGCAGTGTTTTAATTAGTTGAGTATGGAGACTAATTAATATGTAAATGAGGAGCTTACCAATATTAATCATCTGTTTTACTAGGCTGCTTTTACTAAAGAGTTTCTAACGAGTTTGCAAATTAAGTTTCTTTGACATTAAAAATCAGCTAAATGCCTGTCTGAGAATAATCTCTTCTAACACAAGGGCGGGAAGGGAAATTTTTTTTTTTTGGATGAAAAACAGCAGTGTTTAAAACCAATTCCATTTTTGGCAAGGAGAAAGCAAGAGTTCTGAGGCAATCCTTTCCAGCTCCTAATTGAAGGTATTTCAGCAAGATAGGCACCCTGAAAACCATTGGAACATGAGATGAGAATGAGTTAGGATGATTGAAAAGGTTTATGATTTTTAAAAAAGATATATGACATATACACAAAAATTTGTATTATTAGAACTCAATGAATTTTACAGATTGAAAATATTCCTTTTATGTTTCTTGACATATTTGCATGGCCTTGTTTTTTCCTGGAAACTTTGAAGATTTAATTGTGTCTAGATGTCAGATATGGTTCAAGTATACCTTTCTTCAGTGCAGGGATATGTTTGGACTAGAGGTTTTTATGTGTTCTTTCTAGTATAAGGATTCAGTTTCACATGATTTGTGAAACATTATAGGGCTTGTTACCTACAGATTGGTAGGAATAGAGATTGGACCTCACTTCTCACCTGACTATACTATTCTGGAATATCTGACTTTTCCCACTATGTTCCAGGAAGCTCATTTTTGGGATAGCATCATCATCCTGTAAGATCTTATTAGCATTGGTACTCCATTTCATTACTACTATTTGCCTGTATGGTTGAAGAGCAGGGCCATGAACACCAACCTTCCATTTAAGGAGAGCCCAGTTCCAACATTTCCTCATTTTCTTTCACCTGGCTGCATTACTTTTCTACTTTCTTGACTAACTCTCCATCATTCCCAGAGTGAGGTATCTTTGCTTTCCTCCCATCCATTTCCACCATGCTCTCACCTTCCTTTTGTGTTGTTTTCTCCTATAATATTGTAAGGTTCTTAAGAGCAGGATCTGTCTCTCCCCATCCTCCTGCCCCCCCATATTTGTATCTCCAGTGCTTAGCTCAGTTCCTGAGGCTTAATAAATGTGTATTGACTATTATTGGCTATTTCATTAATTCAGTGAACTTTAAAGAGAGGAAAATTCCCCTACCAATGCAGGCCAGGATATTTTCTACAATTTGTACTCTGAGAAAATTGCTCAGAGCAGTGAAACATTAAGTGACTTGCTCAGGATGGCACATCCAATGCTAGCTCTGAACTTGATTGTACCCATTACACTATGCTGATTCTACAACCACACATTCAAAGTATAGATTGGGTGGGAGGGGGGTTAGTAACCTTTAGTTTGGTTTAATTTTTCTGTTTTTCACCCATTCGTCTCAAATAATCACCTCTGGGCTCCCAACTATTCATTGAGCTATTTTGTAGTTAAGTCATGTTTCTGTTGCATCCAATTCTTCATGACCTCATTTGGAATTTTCTTGGCAAAGATACTGTAGTGTTCTGCCATTTTCTTCTCCAGCTAACTTAAAGATATAGAACTGAAGCAAACAGGTAAACGACTGGCCCAGGATCACACAGCTAGCAAGTATCTCAAGCTGTATTTGTATCTTCTTGATTCCTGACCCAACACTCTATGCCATATCTACCTATTTAGATGCCAAATCTCAATTGGATTATAGTACTTAAGGGTAGAGACTAGATTTTTATTATATATTATATCCCCAAGTGGACCTTGGACACAAGTATCAAGTTAATATTTGTTGAATGATACAGGTAAGACATGCAAAGAGGGCCAAATAAATTCACAGGACATCTTTGCTACACCAACTGAAATAAGAGTATTAATAATAATATTAATGTACATAAATAGATAATTATATTAATAATAGCATTATTAGTATTAATTACCTTTTTTTAAAGGAAGGATTCTATAGCCCAGTTGTACATCTAGGAATGTGTAGAAGGAAGATTTGGAATCATACCCCTCTCAGATCTATATATTCTAAAGTTACTAGATCCTGCCTATACCCTTCACCTACCACTTCTTCTATGAATTTTTATTCCTGGAAAGTATGACAATTTAGGATAAAACTCTGGAAACTCACTCATTCTCTATCTTATCCACTCACTAAATAGTTATTATATCTCTTTAATGTTCAAAGACATTTTGCTAAGCAAATGAAATATGGAGATGGGTAAGACACAGTTCTTACTCTCAAAATGTGCACCATTTAGTAGGGGAACTGACATGTACATTAAAAAATGAGGAAGGAAATAAACATTTATCAAGCACCTGTTTTGTACCAGGTATTATTCTAAGTGCTTTTTTTTTTTTTTTTTTTTTTTAATCTTTTCACATTTGATTATCTCATTTGATCCTTAATTCAGGGAAGTAGGGGCTATTAGAATCCTTATTTTTACAAATAATGAAACTGATGCAAGCACAGCTTAAATGACTTGCCCAAGATCACACATAATAAGTGTCTGAGGCTGGATTTGAATTCATGTCTTCCTGATTTTAGTACTGGCACTGTGTGCTTTGTATTATCTCTACAAAATAAAGTTGTAGATAAAGATCATAAGAGAGGTACAATTAAAATATATTACAGAATTTTATTGAAATCAATTTGTAAAGAGTTAGTGTGGGTAAGGAAGAGAGTGCTGAATTTGCCATCAGGAAGATATGAGTTCAAATTTCATTTTTGACAGTACCAACTGTGGGACTTTACAGTAAGCTATTTAACTTGCTTGGCCTTGTTTCTTCATCTATAATCAACAAGGATTAATTAAGGCTCTACTTATGTCAAGCACTGTGCTAAACATTGGAGATAAAAATACAATGAATGAGAGTAGCTAACATTTATATAATGCCTACTATGTGTAGATACTATGCCCCCAAGCTGCCCTATATTTAAGGATTTTTGCATATCAATAGTGGAAACAATACATGTACACATGTACATGTATACAATGTATATATACAAAATATACATACTTATATTAAATATACAGGCATACAAATGTATCATTTTTCTATGTGTATATATGCATAAATATATAATAAATATAAAGAGAATAAATACAAGGTAGTCCAAGAGGGAGAGACTTGATAATTGAGAGGATCAGGAAAGATTTTAAGTAGAAAGTTGTGTTTACATTATAGGCATCTTAAAGTAACACAGGGACTCACTGATGCTAAGGTGAGAGGAACATTCATTCTAGAGATGAAGGAAAGAGTGCAAGTATATGGAGCCAGAGACAGTATATCAGATATGAACAAGCAAGAGAATGCTGGTTTAGCTGGTGTACAGGAGACAATGCAGGAGAAAAAAAATCCTGTCTGAAGTAGAAAAGAGAGATGGACACAAGTCTGGGAAGGACTTTAAAAGCAAAACAGAAGTTCATATTTGTTTTTAGATGTAAGAGGCATCTCTGGAGTTCATTGATTAGGGGAGAGATAGGAATAGATTTTCCTTTAAGGAAAATTATTTTTGGAGCAGTGTGTAGGATGTATTGAAGTGGTGGGAAGGAGACTTGTGGCAGGGACATTAAATAAGAGGCTGTTGCCATAATTTAGGTGAGACATGCATGAAGAGAGCATGAACCCAATTCTACTTCTGTAAATACTAAAAGTCAGTCAGAAATGAGAAGTATTATAGAAAAAGAGATGGAGAGATTTGGCAGTGGTTTGAATATGAAGCATGAGGGAGAAGTAAAGATATTGACAATATAATGACCTGGAAGACTGGAAGAATGGCGATGCCTTTGATAGAAAAAGGAAAATTGAAGAGAGATGGACTGGGGAGAGGAGAAAGAGCTAATGGCTTCTCTTGAGGCATCCTGAGTTTAAGGTATCTTTGGGACATCCATTTTGAAATGTTCACCAGACAACTATCAATGCAGGCACAATGCTCCATGGGTAGATTAGAGCTATCTATATACATAGATCTGTAATTCATCAACATATGGATTATAATTAAAATCACGAGAGTTAAACACACAGCTACTATATTTATTTGCTATTATAAATTGTATGTTTACTCTGTTTCATTGATCTTCCTTTCCATTTCTTAGCCAGTACCAGATAGTTTTGATAATTACTGCCTTATAATATCATTTAAGATCTGCTACTTCTCAGCCATCTCTTCACATTTTTTTCATTATTTTCTTTGATATTCTTGACTTTTTGTTCTTCCAAAAATTTTGTTATTATTTTTTCTAATTTAATAAAATAAACTGGTAATTTAATTAAGATGGCATTGAAAATATAAATTAGTTTAGATAAATTGTTATTTTTATCATATTCGCTCTGCCTAACCATGAGCTATTCTAAATCCTTCTTGACTAGAAAGCACTTCAGTTCTTTCTTTAAGTTGGAGCCCAAGAATCACCATCTACCAATCCTTTTTCTGATTCTCCAATCAGTAATGCTATCCCACTCAAATTATTTTGTATTTACCTATTACTTATATTTTTGTTTTGTTCAGTAACACTTATTTTGCATACTAAAAATATATACATGTATATATTATATCCTCCAGTAGAATGTAAGTTTTTTGATAGTAAGGATAGTAAGGTTCATTCAATATTTTTGTTTTCCTAGACCCTCACATAGGATCAGTCACAGAGGTAACTATTTACTGATTGAGTGCATAATTATGCTTAGCTCTGCCTCAGTTGCCTTTTTGATAGAGCAGAGAAAATGCTTTTCGTAACAGTTTATTTGTCAAGTTTTTAATGGTTATAAATTTATATACATTACCTTATTCAATCCTTACCATTAACCCAGGAGTTTATTAAGTGATTATTGTATTAAGTGATATTGATCCCATTTTACAGAAGGGCAAACAGAGGCTTAATTAAGTTAAATGACTTACTCAATATCACACAGATAGTCAGTGAAGGACTTGGATCTTGGAAACTAATTCTTCTGACTGTAAGTTCAACACTTTTTGCACAAGTCCATAATTAGGACTTTGTGAGTTTAAAGTGGTTAAATGGGGGCAAATTGCCTGTTTACCCACCTTTCTCTGTCTTCTGTTTCTTTTAGGCATGCTTTTTCCCTAGAATTCTATCCTCCCTCCACATTAATACCAATGGGATCTACTATGGAACTCTGTGCACTAGAGGCATAAAACAAATGGACTTTGATAATCTCCCCACTTGGTATTGCTTTTTCCTCCAAAACCACTCTATATTGTTTAACATAGTTTCTATTTACTTGTCTATGTATATGCTTGTTCCAATAGAATATAAACTTTTTGTCTTTGATTTCCTTGCTCCCTAACATAGGATAGCACTTAGTAGAAGCTAAATAAATGTTCAATGAAGAAATAAATGAGTGAATAAGTAGTGCATCTGATATCAAGGAGGGAGCCTCACCAGTCCCCAAAATTAGAAACTAATGTTGTAGATTGTGTTTTCAAGTTCTTCAGCCTATTCAAAAAATTTTACTTGTCCCAGACTGATTTCTTTTTGAACAGGTTTTACCTTAAGGATAGTTTAAACCATTACTAATTGTACCCTCATTGAAATGCATGACAAAAAGGGGGAAAAAATCCTTAATCAAAAGCACAGGATACATTTGCAATGAGATAACTGCCAGAAAATTAATCCAAAACACTGTTTGATCCAGGCTCCTGAACAAACCAGACTTGGCGGCAGGTCTAGACTGGAGGTTCTGGGAGTTGCAGAGCTGGAAAATGGAAATAGCTCACCCGCACCTGCCATCACTCTGGAGAAATGGCTTCTTCTCTCCACTGACCATAGATGGTACTTATTTCTTAACTGAACAAGAAGACTTCGTGTCCTCCTCTTTCTTGCTACTCACTCGCCCTCAATTTTTCTAGCCTTCTGAAATGGTCCTAGAAATGACCTTCACCAAAGGGATGGTCAATGTCCATGTGTGTATAAATGACTACATCCATATGTGTGCATTTACATGTATATTCATGTAAACAGCATACAATCTCTTTTCTAAAAATAATTGGCTGCTATATGGGGGGTGTAGACACAATAATGAAAAAGTCTCTACCTCAAGACTCTTACATTCTATACTCATACTAATATCCTATAGCCATGGATTGTGTTTTGAAATATGATCAGTGTTATTGATTTTAGTTTGAAGAGATAAATAATAAATGGATTGACTGATAAATGAAAGAGTTAAAATGGCTCTTTCCCCAAGATCACACATAATTCAAAGGCTGTATCTCCACAATTCTTAAATACTCAGGCAAAAATTCTCTTGAATATCATAGGATTTAAAGCAAGAATTTTTTTGGCATTATCTAGTCCAAATGGATAAAGAAAAATAGTAAAATTAGAACTCCTTGCCTCACAAGAAGGTTTTAAAAATGTGAGCAAAGTGAGAGAAATGATTATTTTCTATTACATTAATAACTCATTATTAAATGGAATGCATTTTTTTTTATTTCCTCATTCAGAGATCATCCCCCAGTAAGCCAATCTCTTAAAGACAAGGCTGGTAGATGAGCTTGATTTAAACCTTGGAGTACATGCTTCTTAATCTTTGTCAGGGCCTCATCCAACTAGATCTTATTTCTGTTTGAATTACAAGTAGAATCCAATCTAGGTAAATATTTATACCTCTCCATTACAGTTTAGGGTAACCCAGCTCATGAAGGTTAAACAGTCAAAGTGGTCTGGATGGAGATGGATTCCTTTATCCATTTTGCTGGAGGAGCATTGGATGGAAATGAAATTAATAATTAGTTTAACTCAAATATTTATTAAATATCAACTCTCTGAGAAGTACTATTTAAGCTTTTGGGGATATCCTGTATGGGATTGTGTAGACATAATAATGAAAAAGTCTCTGTCCTCAAGACTTTTACATTTTATACTCATACTAATATCCTATAGCCATAGATTCTGTCTTGAAATATGATCATTCTCAGCAGGAGGAGCTGAAAATATTTAGCCCATCTCCTTAATTTCTTCCCTTTCATAGTAAATATTTTAGGCATTCAGTATTTCCATAGGTATTTTTGGTCACTAAAATCAATAAATCATTAATTGCCCAGAAATTGTCTTTGGTTATTTCATTCATCACAAAAGCAAACTCAAATTTTCTTTTCTTTTATTTTTTTTACAAATTCTAAATTTTAATAATCACTTGGAAGGGAAGATAACCCACTTTCAATTCATGATAACAAATAGTTATTATTAAATTAAAGAAGTATAATTTATGAAGAACAACAGAAATCAGATAACAAAATACAAAACTCATCCCCATGAAGCTTTGGAGTAGAGTCAAACTAATGAATTCAAGATGCAAATGGTCCTTGGTTTCAGCAGAATAAGCACCACAAGAACAGTCAGGAATAACGTCCAAAGTCTTTATTATCTCCTTCACAGTCTTGTCTCCTTCTTCTGAGGCTGAGCTAGCTTTGTGGAGAGCCTTCAGATGGCCCTTAGTCTCAGTGGAGAAATGCAGGAGGCAGGACAGCCACCAGGATGGTGGGAGATGGAATGAATCTCTCTTCTCAGAGAGAGGGCTTGTGGGCTTCCTCCCAGAGTGCTCCCAGTTCTCCTGATCCATCCATACTAAGACTTATAGGGGAAGCAAGTATTTCATACAAATACAATATTTCCAGCATTTCTTCTTATAAGCAAAACCCAGTGGAAACATTTATGTTCAATTTCTAGGAATTGGCTTTTTGGGGAAAGTCTGTTGAAAGTACCTGATCATATTCTTATGCTTCATCTCCAATGTCCATTTCAATATCCATCTCTTCTGTATCAGCAGCTCGTGATAAGATGTCTGCCATAAGTGCCTCTTCCAATTTCTTCCGCACTTGTTGTACTCGTTCTTCCTGTTTTCTAATATCTTCATCTGTAACAATAAAGGCTTTGCAAAGGGGTTGAGATGTATTAAGCCAAACAGCAGGGTTTTTTTCCACAGCAGCAGAGATTTGCCCTGTTATTGGTGCAGAGCTGGTGTGCAAAGCGCTGGCAACAGACAATAAAAGCGTCTCGTCATTATTACCTGGGCCAACCCCTTGAAGACCTTTTGGAAGTTCCATAGATTTTATAATTTGTTCTGTTACATCTGATGCACTAAGTCCTTGTAGCCTCTTCTCCCAGAAAAGCTGATGTGGTTTTTCATTCATTCGTCGAGGATTTGATTTTACTTTATTACTAGGATGGTTCCTGACTTTAGTTACAGGTTGTTTGAAAATAGATGTCGTCAGTCTAATTGGCAGTGCCGTATTCAAGTCTGGTTTATCCTTATTTTGATTGAGAGGATCATTCTGTAGTTTCCGTTTTCTAGGCATCATCTTTCCAGTTCTGAAGTCAAAACTGCTAAGGTCAACAGTATTTCCCAGGTACCTTGCCAACTGAGGCTTGCTTCTGAACTTCTTACCACTAGGACTGGCCCGGCTCTTCTTCCTTAACTCTGGAAGGATCCTTCTCACAAACAGCTCTGGTTCTTCTTATAATTCTTGCCCCACATTGGCTGCCAGAGGCCTATCTTTCTGCCTGGTTCCAAGAGCTCTTGCAGCTTTGTCCTTTGCCTCTGCTTTCTTCAGCCTCCAGCCAGCACCAAGGTGGAAGATGAAATGAATCTCTCTTGTCCCAGAGAGGGGGCTTAAGGGCTTCCTCCCAGAGGGCTCCTCTCCAACCCCAGTCAATGTTCCAAAGTAAGACCCTCAAGTGGCTCACTGAAGCTCTATTTATGTTCCTTCTCTGAGAGTGGGATTGTGGGATATCTCCCAGGGTACTCTCTGGCCTTAAGAGCTTCAAGGGAGGTGTGAATTGGATCTCATACTAAACCTCCCAAACGTGCAAACTCCATTGAGTACTTAAATACTTTAAAGGTGTGAACACAAGCATTGTTTCCATCAGTATTAGCAATTTATCACCTTGTAAGGATTAGCTCTAAGGTGTGAACCAATAAGCACTGTATCAATTCCATTGAGTTAACACCAGGATTCTGACATCTCCCTTGAGTTTTCACCTTGTTTCAAGTTGAGTTGACACTAAGATTCCAACACTCACTGACAGATCCCTGTTAACTTGTCCAGAGTCATGTAGTTAATATCTATGAGAGGAAAGAGTGGAACCCAGGTGTTCCTGACTTCAAGATTAGCTCTCACACCATTACAACCATATTGCCCCTCAAGTATCAGAATTGCTGAAAAACTTTAATCCATATCCAAGTTTGCTGAAGTTGAAAGGGTTTTTTTTTCAATGAATGTTTCTGGTTCAGAATGGACTGAAAAATGTGATTGGGCTAAGTAGGCTAAACTAATCTAACCTAGGTTTTTGGTAGAGATTGGAGACCCCCAGGTTTTCTGCTCATGCAGCATAACTATGGCTTCTGACAATCAAAAACAACTGAATTTGTCTGTCAGCTGATTTACATTTTTTTATTATAGCTTTTTATTTACAAGATATGTCCATGGGTAATTTTGCAGCATTGACAATTGCCAAACCTTTTGTTCCAATTTTTCCCCTCCTTCCCCCCACCCCTTCCCCCAGATGGCAGGTTGACCAATACATGTTAAATATGTTAAAGTATAAATTAAAACAATATATGTATACATGTCCAAACAGTTATTTTGCTGTACAAAAAGAATCGGACTCTGAAATAGTATACAATTAGCCTGTGAAGGAAATCAAAAAATGCAGGCAGACAAAAATAGAGGGATTGGGAATGATATGTAGTGGTTCATAGTCATCTCCCAGAGTTCTTTCGCTGGGTGTAGCTGGTTCAGTTCATTACTGCTTCATTGGAACTGATTTGGTTCATCTCATTGCTAAAGATGGCCACGTCCATCAGAATTGATCCACATATAGTATTGTTGTTGAAGTATATAATGATGTTGTGGTCCTGCTCATATTACTCAGCATCAGTTTATGTAAGTCTCTCCAGGCCTTTCTGAAATCATCCTGTTGGTCATTTCTTACTGAACAATAATATTCCATAATAGTCATATGCCACACTTTATTCAGCCATTCTCCAACTGATGGGCATCCCCTCAATTTCCAGTTTCTGGCCACTACAAAGAAGGCTGCCACAACCATTCGTACACATACAGGTCCCTTTCCCTTCTTTATGATCTCTTTGGGATATAAGCCCAGTAGTAACACTGCTGGATCAAAGGGTAGGCACAGTTTGATAACTTTTTGAGCATAGTTCCAAATTGCTCTCCAGAATGGCTGGATGTGTTCACAGTTCCACCAACAATGTATTAGTGTCCCTGTTTTCCCACACCCCTCCAACATTCCGCATTATCTTTCCCTGTTATTCTAGCCAGTCTGACAGGAGTGTAATGGTATCTCAGAGTTGTCTTAATTTGCATTTCTCTGATTAATAATGACTTGGAGCATCTTTTCATATGGCTAGAAATAGTTTCAATTTCTTCATCTGAGAATTGTCTGTTCATATCCTTTGACCATTTATCAATTGGAGAATGGCTTGATTTCTTATAAATTAAAATCAATTCTCTATATACTTTGGAAATGAGGCCTTTATCAGAACCTTTGACTGTAAAAATGTTTTCCCAGTTTATTGCTACCTTCTAATCTTGTCTGCATTAGTTTTGTTTCTACAAAAACTTTTCAATGTGATATAATCAAAATTTTCTATTTTGTGATCAATAATGATCTCTAGTTCTTCTTTGATCATAAATTCCTTCCTTTTCTACAGGTCTGAGAGGTAAATTATCCTGTGTTCCTCTAATTTGTTTATAATCTCATTCTTTATGCCTAGGTCATGAACCTATTTTGACCTTATCTTGGTGTATGGTGTTAAGTGTGGGTCAATGCCTAGTTTCTGCCATACTAATTTCCAATTTTCCCAGCAATTTTTGTCAAACAGTGAGTTCTTATCCCAAAAGCTGGGGTGTTTGGGTTTGTCAAACACTAGATTATTAAACTTATTGACTGTTTTGTCCTTTGAACCTAATCAATTCCACTGATCAACTAGTCAATTCCTTAGCCAATACCAAATGGTTTTGGCAACCTCTGCTTTATAATATAATTTTAGATCTGGTACAGCTAGGCCACCTTCATTTGATTTTTTTTTCTTTAATTCCCTTGAAATTCTTGACCTTTTGTTTTTCCATATGAACTTTGTTGCTATTTTTTCTAGGTCATTAAAATAGGTTTGGGGGAGTCTGCTTGGTATAGCGCTAAACAAAAAGATTAGTTTAGGTAGTATTGTCATCTTTATTATATTTGCTCGCCCTATCCAAGAGCATTTAATATTTTTCCAATTGGTTAGATCAGACTTAATTTGTGTGGAAAGTGTTTTGTAGTTTTGCTCATATAGTTTCTGATTTTCCCTTGGCAAATAGATTCCTAAATATTTTATACTATCGGTAGTTACTTTAAATGGAATTTCTCTTTGTAACTCTTAACTGTTGGATTTTGTTAGTGGTATATAAGAATGCTGATGATTTATGTGGGTTTATTTTGTATCCTGCAGCTTTGCTAAAGGTGTGGATTATTTCTAATAGCTTTTTAGTAGAATCTCTGGGGTTCTCTAAGTATACCATCATATGCTAAACTCTGGGAATAAAAATACAATTAGAAAGAAAAACATTTCCTGTTCTTAAGTAGATAACATCCTAATAGGGAAATACAGTATACAATACATAAAAAGCAAGTGAAAATTAGGATTGGGGATGAAGTTGCCTAGCACAGGAATATAGTTGAGGAAGTCCTATCAATATAAAACAGCAACATAGCCTGGAGAGGAATAAATAATTGATAGACTTGGGATCTGTTTCTTAAAATGGAAGTTCTGGGAGGAATCAGCCATTTGGAGGAAGAGGCTGCAAGGATAGGATGAACTGTATAGAGAGCTGGATCTTGAGTCAGAAAGACTGATCATCATGAGTTCACATCTGGCCTCAGACACTAACAAGTTGTGTTACTCTAGGGAAGTCATTTAGCCCTGTTTATCTCAGTTACCTTATGTGTAAAATGAACTGGAGAGGAAATAGCAAAGCACTCCAGTGTGAGAAGTGGATTGGGGGATTTGGGGGGAAATGAACTTCCAAGGTAAAGAGACATATGACATAATAGAAAAAATTCTGAGGAGATGAGTTAGCAGTGTATACTGGAAAGGAATGAGGAGCAATATTCCCAGAAGGTAATAATAATAAACCAAACTTCTTGGGATTCCATCTGTGAGTTTCAAGAACAGGAAAATTAAATGGCCACCAAGAGGATTTGCTTATGTATTTATTCCCTAAACGTGGAAAACTCCCCTCACACATCTCTGCTATTGAAATATTCCTCTTCAACATCTAGCTCAAATGTTATATCATTTATGAAGCCATCATCATATCATAGAAGGAAATGATCTTTTCTTCTGTCATCTCAAAATTTCACTTTATTTGTTTTTCTCTCATACATTTATCTTGTTCTTTTAAAAAATTACATCTTTACATGTCTTTATTTTTCCCATTAGATTGCAGTCTTCATTAATGACTCATTTATTAAATTCAGTTAAGGGACAAAATTGTCTTGGAGAAAGAGAGTATAAATCAAGTTTAAAAGCATGAAAAGGTAGAGTTCATTATTAAGAATAATTAAGTTCAGAGGGCCTAGGTATACCTTGTAAATTAAAAAGTTCTTAGCATCATTCCAAAGATGGGAGGGGCATCAATATACCAGATGTAGTAAAAGGTGTTGTGAAAAGAACAGAAGGAATAGAAAGACTTCTTTTTTAATTAAATTTCTTCATAGACAACATTCTTTGTGTATATGAGAGTGGTCTTGTCAGTCAACTAGTGTTGATTAAGCTCTTTCCCTTTGCAGCTAGGTAGTAAAGTGCATAGAGTGCTGGGTCTGGAGTCAGAAAGACTGATTATCATGAGTTCAGATTTGGCTTGAGAGACTTAGAAGTTGTGCTACCCTAGGCAAGTCATTTAACCCTCTTTATCTCAGTTACCTCATCTGTAAAATGAACTGGATAGGAAATGGCAAAACACTAGTATCTTTGCCAAGATGACTGAACTTGACTGAACTGAACATGACTGAAATGAATGAACAACAAATACTATTTGCCAGGTATTGTGCTAAGTATCTAGCATAGAAAGAGAGGCAAAACAGTAACTGACCTCAAAGAAAATACATTCTAATAGTAGAGGCAATATATAAACAACTAAGTACATAGAAGATATACAGAGAATAATTGGAAGGTAATCTGAGAGGAATGCATTAGATGCTAAAAGACCAAATCCTTGGTCTTTCAAGAAGGCAAGATGTAAATTCAGTTTTGAAGAAAGTTATATAAACAAAGAGATAGTGGTAAAGGATCAGAGCATTCTAGTTCAAAGGCTTGAAATGGGAATGGGAAGGGAGGAGAAGGGAGTAAGTATCTATTAAATACCTTTTATGTGCTACACAAGGTGATAAATACTTTGCAAATGTCAGATTTGATGAGAAGAATGCCATGTTCAAAAACTCCAAATAGGCCAATGCTGCAAAATCACAGAAAGTGGGAGAGAGAATATTGGTTCTTGATATTAGAGGTCAAATTTTTGGTTTACTTCTAGTCTTTTATTTATGAAAGCTTGAAAATTTTTTTATTTCACTAAATTACCAGTTTTTTCTTGATATATTACACTTAATTTTGCTAAGTAAATGATTCTTTGTTATATTCCTAGTTCCACTGCCTTCCAGAATATTATGTTTCATGACTTCCAATCTTTTATTGAAAGATGTCTTTAGTTGGATGGGTTACACTAATGTTCCCCAAACTGGCTGATTTCCACTGTTGAGGGATGAACTATTTTGGGAGAGGTCTCCTATTCAAATAGATTATAAAAGGGAGCTGGTACACTTGTTCAGAATTTTTCCCCCTTTATTTTTCTTTAATCTAGCTTTCTACTGCCCTTTGTTGAATTTCGTTTGTATTGCATTATTATTCAAAAAGAATACTGTTAATATTTCTGTCTTTTTACATTAGATTTTGAAGGTTTTATGCCCTATTACATGGTTTATTTTATGTATGTGCTATGTGCTGCCAAGAAAAAGGTATGTTTCTTTTTCTCCCGTTTAGTTTTCTCCAAAAGTCTGTCATAGCTGAATTTTCTAATATTCTATTTACCTCTCAAATTTCTTTTGTGTTTATTTTTTGGTTTGATTTATCAAGTTTTGATAAAATAGTTGAGGTCTCCCACTAGATTAATTTTGTTATTTGTTTCTTCCTATAACCTACTTAGCTTCTCCTTTGAGAATGTGGATGCTATACCACTTGATACATATATGTTTACTACTAATATTACTTCATTGTCCGGAGTGCCTTTTACAAGATGTAGTTTTCTTATCTCTTCTAATTGGGTCTATTTTTTGCTTTTACTTTGTCTGAGATTAGGACTGCTGCTACTACTATTACTATTACTGCTACTATTACTTCTTCTTCTTCTTCCTCTTCTTCCTCCTCCTCCTCCTCCTTCTTCTTCATTTTAGCTGAGCATAAAAAATTCTGCCCCCAATCCCTTACCTTTCCTTTGTGTGTGTCTCTTTGCTTCAAGTATGTTTCTTGTGAACAACATATTGTAGGATTCTGCATTTTGATCCACTCTGCTATCCACTTCCATTTTATGGAAGAGTTCATCCCATTCACGTTCATAGTTTATTTACTCACTGTGTATTTCCCTCCATCCTATTCTTTCTCCTGTTTGTTCTCTCTCTACTTTCCTCCTTACCGTTTCCTCCTTATCAGTGTTTTGCTTTTGAATAACACCTCCCCTGATCTGCCCTTCCTTCTAACAATTCCCTCCCCTTTTACTTAATTTGCTCCTCTCCCATTTTCCTATTTGATAAGATAGATTCCTATATTCAACTGTTTGCATATATTGTTTCCTATTTGAACCAATAATAATGAGATTAGGATTCAAGCAATGCTTATTACCCATCCTTTCATCTTCTCCTCCACAGTAATAGGTTTTTTGTATCTCTTTATGTGAATAATTTACATCATTCTATTTCTTTCTTCCTTCTGTATCCAGTGTACTTCTCTTCTTCATTCTTTAATTTTTTGTTTCATTTCCTCAAATTCACCTTATATCCATATCTTCTGTCTATGTATTTTCCTTCTATATATACTATTAGTGATAAAATTTTTAAGAATTACAAGTATCATCTTCCCACATAAGAATATAAACAGTTTAGCTCTATTGAATTCCTTGTGTTTTCTTTTCCTTTTAACCTGCTTCTATTGATTCTTGATATTAGAGGTCAAACTTGTGGTTTACTTCTGGTCTTTTCCTATGAAAGCTTGAAATCCTTTTATTTCACTGAATGACAATTTAACCCAGTGTATTATATTTAATTTTGATGAGTAAATAATGCTTGGTTGTATTCCTCCTAGCTCCTCTGCCTTCCAGAACATCATGTTCCATGACTTCTAATATTTTTTTTATTAAAGCTCTTCATTTTCAAAACATATGCATAGATAATTTTCAGCATTCATCCTTGAAAAACATGTGTTCCAAATATGTTTCCTCCCTTCCCCTATGCCCTCTCCTAGATGGCAAGTAATCCAATATATATTAAACATGTGCAATTCTTCTGTACATATTTCTACAATTACCATGCTGCACAAGAAAAATCAGATCAAAAAGAAAAAAAATGTAAAGAAAACAATAAAAGAAAGTGAAAGTATGATATTGTGATCCCCACTCAGTCCCCACAATCCTCTTTCTGGATGCAGATGTCTCTCTTCATCACAAGTCCATTGGAACTGGCCTGAATCACCTCACTGTTGAAAAGAGCCACATCTGTCAGAATTGATCATCATATAATCTTGCTGTTGCTATGTACAATGTTCTCTTGGTTCTATTCAATTCACTAAGCATCAGTTTATGTAAGTCTCTCCAGGCCTCTTTGAAATCATCCTACTAATCATTTTTCATAGAATAATAATATTTCATAACATTCATATGCCATAACTTTTTCAGCCATTCTCCAAATGATGGGCATCCACTCAGTTTCCAGTTCCTTGCCACTACAAAAAGAGCTGCTACAAACATTTTACACATGTGAGTCCTTTTCCCTTTTTATGATTTCTTGGGATACAGACCAGTAGAGACACTGCTGGATCAAAGGGTATGCAGTTTGATAGCCCTTTAAGCATAATTCTATAATTGCTCTCCAGAATGGTTGAATCAGTTCACAATTCCACTAACAATGTATTAGTGTCCTGATTTCTAATCTTTTAATGTTATAGCTGCCAAATCCTGTGAATCTATAATATTTTAATTGTTTCTGGCCACTTGTATTTTTTCCTTGACCTGGTAGTTCTGAAATTTGGCTATAATGTTCCTTGAAGTTGTTTTTTTTTTTTTTTTTGGGGGGGGGGCAATCTCTCTTAAAATGATCAGTAGATTCTTTTCGTGCCAATTTTGACTTCTGATTCCAGCACAACAGAGCAGTTTTCCTTGAAACTTCTTGAAAGATGGTGTTCACATCTTTCTTTTGATCATGTCTCTCAGGTAGTCCAGGGATCCAAATATTGTCTCTCCAAGGTCTATCTTCCAGGTTAGTTGTTTTTCCCATGAGGAATTTCAAATTTTCTTCCTTTTTTCATTATTTTTGAATTTGTTTGATTATTTCTTGATGTCTCATAGAGTCAATTAGCGTTCACTTGCCCAGTTCTAACTTTTAAAGTGCTGTTTTCCTCAATTAGTTTTTGTCCTTTCTTTTCCATTTGGTCAATTCTACTTCTTAAGCAGTTTTCCAAGATATTAACTCTTTTTTTCAAAATCTTCTTGCATTACACTCATTTCTTTCCCCAATTTTTCTTCTATCTCTCTTCTGTGATTTTTAAGATTTTTTTTATCTCATGAATTTTTTCTGGATTTGAGATCACTTTCCATTTTTCTTCAGAGTTTTCATATTGTTGTCCTCTTCTGAGTTTGTGTCCTGTTCTTCCCTGTCATCATAATAACTTTCTTTGGTCTAATTCTTTTTATTGTTATTGTTGTGTTTTTTGTTTTGTTTTGTTTTGCTAATTTGGGGTATCTTTTTCCTTTCTTTTAAATTTGAGTTCTGCTCTCAGGGTTAAAGGAGTACTTTCTCAGGCTTCTTGAGCCAGTGGCTATAGGCTTTGGCTGTTTATCTGTTGCTGTGCTGATGTTGTCCTAAGGCCACAAAGCATCCTCCTATCAGGTACTACACCTCTGGTGTAGGCTGAGGGCCGTTTGGCCTCTGGTGTGTACTAAGGCCTGGTGAGGTGTTTCTGCATTTCTGGGAGCTTCACTGAAGCACTTAGAGTTCTGACCCCTGGAAGGTTCCTATTTGCCCAGGGCATCCCTGAAGCATATAGTTGTTCCTGGAGCTGGAGTATATCAGCTATCTCTGGCTATGGTAAGGCAAATTGGGGATGGGGGAGGTGTCCTGGTGTTGACATTCACTGGCTCCACCACACTGGGGCTAAGGATTTCTTGCTACTTTACTGAGGCAGAGCCTGCTATTGGCTTTCTGGGAAACTAATCTGTCTTGGATTGTCAATCTACCCTCCCCCACCCACCCACCTTCCCAGCTCCCGTTTACTCAAGTGAGATGGACTCCTCCTGCAGATCTTCCAAGTTATTTCATCTTCTTTCTAGCTCTACTGTTTCTGGATCTGTCTTGTAGTGCTATTTTATGGTTGTCCAAAGGTGAATATGGGAGAGTTACAATGATTCACTGCTTACTTTACCATCTTGGTTCCTGGAAGTCTCTATTTCCCTTTAATTTTTCTGCAAAAGGATGTTGGCAGTGTAGGTGCAGTTAAATCCAGAAGGAGGATTTTTTTCTGTTAATGTCTGTTTTTAGACAGAGAAATATGTGCCTGTCCATGTTATCCAAAAGGAGAGTTTCTGAGCAATGTCACGACAACATGACAAAATATGACAACTATCAACTCCTGAATTTCTTAGTTTCCAAAATTCCCAAGTTTAAGAGTTCCAAAATTCCAATCTAGAGTGAGAAGGGGAATTTCCTGGGTCATGCATGTTGTTTAGCAAAACAGGATTATGCATATGAAGAAATATTGATAAGTGACTATAGCCATAATATGGAGAAAACAGGGACTTATCTTTTGAATGAGTTATTTGGATCTTGTAGGTCTGATGGGAAAGGAGGTTGTATATCTAGAAACTTATATTTCTGTTCTTCAAGACTAAACCTTCAGAAAGTTTTTGGTGTGGGTGAAAGTGAGACTTATGGAAATGTTAAGAGTTGCCCATCTAGCAGTCCCTATTTTATTTGTCTTTGGAGGGGAATGCAAATAATATTATATCCTCCTATATAAAGGATTTGAGGCCTCTGTGAAACATGGGACCCAGTGGACTGAGGGAGAATTGTATTTATAGTTTATAGACTAATGTGAGTCCTTTATGTGCTTTGTGGCATTCTTACGGGGTATTGAGAATCCTTTTTATGTGTTTTTGCATGTTTTGTGATGTGAATTAAAGACTGTCTTATCTATTGTTGTCTTGAGTGTTTCTCTGGGATCAGGTAAACACTTTTACCTACATCCATGATGATAAACATGGACTATATTCAGAAACTTTTCACTATAAACTTTAAGATATAAGCATGGACTATATTCAGAAACTTTTCACTATAAACTTTAAGATAGGACAGAATGAATAAAGGAGAGAGCAGAAGGTAATGTGTACATCCTGCTACAGAACTGAAACTGTGTAAAACCAGAGCTCAGGACATAGCTATCTCCCTCCATGCTTTCCTGATGCTAGACCCATAAGGACTGGCGTGTTTACTTTTGTATTTCTCCTAGCATCTGGGATAGTCATATATTACAAACAACAGGCTTTTAATAAATGTTTATTGAATTGAATTGGTGAATATTATTGATATGGGTCAGCAGAGCACTTGCTTGTGGTTGTCCTTTGTAGTAGTTCTTACTGATTTGCACTGATCCATCAACATTTTATTGTCTTGTTTTGTGATCACTAATCACTGGCATTTACAGAGTGAATGACTAGAGTCAAGGGATGCAGACTGTAGTGAACCATAGAGGGCTCAAGTCCATTAACCATGTTCTGAATAACTAGGAGCACTAAACAACTACCCTAACCAGCCTCAGAGGGAGGCATTGTGTTCCATGTCAACTCTATTATTGAACTTGAAATCCTGAAGATGGCAGCGAGGAGAAAAAAAATAGGTTTCCTTCCTTCTGGTTAGCTCAGAAAAAACCCAACAGCAAAAAACCCAATGGCAATCCAGTGGCAAAATATAGCCCTAACTTTATCATTTGCCTTCAAAAACTAAAATGACTAACAGAGATAATGAGCATTTTATTCTTTCTAATAAGAGCTGTAGGATTGATTAGTTTCAAACTGTTAACAGATATTCTTACAGCTAATGAGGCAATATTGAAAAATGCTGGAATTTTTTTCCTGCAGAAGCTTAAATCCTCTCAAGAAAGTCAAGAGAAACAAAAAGACCTGGGATAAACTTTCTGGTGCGAACTCTTCTAAGCATTAATTTTTGTTCCTTAAAAAGTTCTTATTTATATAGTAGTTTATTTTCAACGGGCAGACAATAAACAGATAATTTTTGTTAAAATGTTCATTGGGGTTTCATGTATGTGTTTGAATCTTGGGGGGAGGTGGTGATGGAGAAGGAAGCTTCTGCCATTTTAATTCCTTTGTTAATGTCTTTATGAATGCAATTAACACTTCATTCACGCTTCTTTGTTTCTAGATCCCATTAGGATGTGGTTTATGCCAGTTCTCTCTCCCAGGAGACAAGCAGCCTCACACAACATTTCACTCAGCTGTGTGGCTGAGCACTGACAAACTCAATTTGCGGGAGGCAAGAGTGAGTTGACACCATGCTGTGCCAGTTGCCCTGATGGGAACAAATGACTCATTTCATTCCAAGCAAGAACTCACCTATCTTTGGGAAGTGTGTTTGCACACAAGTGTACTAGAGACACAAAGAAGAAAGAAGAAAGTCTCAGTTGGCATTCATAATTGCTTACATTTCTATCTGCTTTGTGCTCAACAAAGCACTTTCTTTACAAACCACTCTTTGAAGTAGGTAGCACCAAGGATAGTACCTGGGAGGGTAGGTTTTTCTTTAAATAAAATAATTCCCTATAACCTGAGTTAATGCTGACTATATGTATTCATAATTAAAGAAATTCCTAGAATTGCACTGTTATTTGACTCACAGTGGCACAAAAGTTATAATTCTATGTTTATCTCATGGATTTGGTGTGAAAATCAAATGAAATTGTGAATAAGAAAGTCTCTTATAGACCTTAAAGAGTCATATAAAGGTCATTGTCATCATCATTATCATTGTCATCATTAGAGTCAACATCCTCTGTTGAACTTTAATACAGATTATTACCATGATCTTCATAATTGTGATCTCTTTTCATAATTATCCAATATTTATTGAGCATCTACTTCAGGTAGATCACTGTGATATGCTCCACAGATAGGAGTATAAAATATAGTTCCTTGTTTCAAAGGAACTGTGATTTTAACTGGAAATACAGGAAAACATGTGAAATGAAAAATAATAATGCCAGTGTATATGCTATATGTACCTGTATATACCAGAGCCATATGTATCTGGATGGATACCCGTAAAGTCCTTGTTAGGAAAAACCCAGCTATTTAAATCAGAATAATAAAGTTAAGAAGGCTTGCTGGCTTGACCTAGTTCTTTTTTTCTTCTATCTAGGTTTATTTGCATGCCAAACAGAGCAGTATGGGATGTGAGAGGAGCCTTATCACTCTAGCTTTCACATACCTTGTTGTATGGAGTCTCTAAGGTGAGTTTGAGGATGCAGATTGATCATCATGAGCTTAAAAAGAATTAAAAGAGGATTGATTTGAGCCATAAGTCAAAATGACACCAGGAAAAAAACAACCAAAAGAATAACCTGTGATTCTTATGGTTTTTCATAATTGCTTGAATGAATATAGCAGTTCTTTGCCCTTGATTAAAACTAAAAGTTTTAGATTTCTTTTGCTAGGGAGAAATTTACTACCTGACATAGTACAGCACACATATCAGATAACATTGAAGAAACTGAGGACCAGTTGAGGGTAGCTAAGAGGAGCTCAGTGACAGTGAGACCAACAGAGAAGCCCAGTGGAGAAGAAAGACATCCAAGAGGTGATGGAGAGTCAAGACATAATACCCAAAAAACAGAGATGTCCCAATAGATAATAACATCATGATCTCACCAGAGATCATTGGTGGCTCTATAACATCAAAGATATAAGATGACCAGACCCCATCTATGGACCAAATGTGAGTTTTCTATCTGTGGGTCTCCTGGGTACATATTATATATTTGCCCTCTACAAAGTATTTTGACCGTATGTGTTTCTGACTTGTGCAATCCCCTGGTTGTTAATTCTCCACATTTGTACTCCATGCACGTTCCCTAGTCGTGTACTTTTACTATGTGTGTATAAACTTCATTATTAATGTAATAACGTGAGAAAATGTAACTCATGTGTGCATGAGAAAAGGTCTCTTCTTGTTGTTTAATCTTTTACCCTTCAGTTAAATATCTTTTGCTTTGAATCAACATGTCTTTTAGTTAATTGGTAAAATTTAACATACTGGTATGACTCATGACATCATTTCACATAAGTTCTGGGCCATAGAGTGGAGTGACTTTCTGGGTGCACACATATGTAGAAGGTTTTGAATGATGCACATTTTAGAGGAAATCGTATTTTTGGAATTTACAACTACTCAATGGGAGTTGAAACCTGGGAGAAAACTTGGAGGAGATGGAATTTAAGCTGGATTCAAGCTCTCTCTAAAATTAGCAATGATTCTTAGTCATCAGATCCAATGGTCTTTTTTCTATTTTCAGTCTTTGACTTCTCTGTAACCTTTGACATTGTTCATCATTCTTTCTTCCTTGATACTCTCTTCTCTGAGTTTTCAGGCCCCCACTCCCTCTTGATTTTTCTCCTATCCAGTCACTCTTCAGTGTTTTTGGATTCTCTTCCAGATGTTACTCTCTAACTTCATTTGGTAATCTTATTATCAATCTTGGGTTTAATTACCTTATCTGCTGCTGATGATTCTCAAACTGACCTATCCTGCCCTACCCTCTTTGTTAGCCTCCAACCTTATATTTCCAGCTGCCTTTGAGACACCTTAAATTCAATGTGCAGCAGATATCTTAAACTAAATATGTTTAAAATGAAACTCAGTTCCCCCTAAATATTTCCATTCTCCTATCTTCCCTATTACTGTACACAGCAATATCATCCTGCCAGTCACTAAAGCCATTCTCTATTTCTTACTATCTTTCAAGCACCGCCCCCTCCTATATCCAATCTGTCACCAAAGCCTGTTGATTTTACAATTGCAAAATCTCTCCAATCCACCCATCTCTCTTTTGACACTGCTACCCCTTTCATGTAGGTTACTATCCCTTATACTGCCTTAAGTGTCCCTCCAATGCCAATCCATCCTCTTTTCATCCACAAAGGGATTTTTCTAAAATACTGGCCCAACCATGTCACTATCCCACCTGTGCCCCCACTTGAAGCAAATGAACAAAGAAAGAAAAAACACAAAGAAGCAAATCTCCATGGACTAACCATGGCCACCTGGATCAAATACAAAATATTAATTTTTGGCATTCAAAGCCCTTTATAACCAATCCCTCTCCTATGTTTCCATTTTTCTTATCCTTTACTCTTCCCCCATGGACTCCTTGACCCAGCCACACTGACCTTCTTGCAACTGTTCCTTAAACAGGACATTCCATCTCTCAGTTCTGGACATTTTCTCTATCCTTCATGTCTGGAATGTTCAATTCTACTTATTGGCTTCTTTGGCATCCTTTAAGTCCCAACTAAAATCCCATCTTTTATAAGAAGACTTTTTCAATTCTTCTTAATTGTAATGCTTGCCTTCTGTTAATCATTTTTATTTATCCCATATTTATCTGTTTTAATATATACATATATATGCATATATATTTGTTTATTGTCTCCCACATTTACTTTGTGAACTCTTTAAGGGCAGGGATGGGCTTTTGTGTCTTTTTGTATCCCCATTTGCTTTTAACTATATCTGGCACAACATAGGGGCTTAATAAATATTGATCAACTGATAACAAGTAATGAGAGACAGGAAGACCATGGTGAGGTTGGAGAGAAAATGTGAGCAAAGGGACAGAGCCAAGAAGAAAAACAAAGGTGCAATGTAAATGACCACTTGCTTTTTCTTTCTTTTAAAGGCTCACCCTGACTTGATGGCTTTATTTCTATTTCAAATATCAGTATATTCATGCAACAGGAAAGACCCTGTGGATGGATAGATCTGACTCTATAAAGCTATTGTAAAGAAGGAGATGAAGGCTGTTTGGGGGACACAGACAAAGAGAATAGGGGACATATTGCCTATTTACTTTCTATAATGTCAAGATTTTCTTCAAGTGATACTAAATGTTATTAATTGAATTAATGCTGGCTTGTGTGTATCCCAATTTAAACTTTGGCTTCCAGTGATGGAGGAGAAAAAGGTAGATGTTTCACTAGAATACCATCTCTGTCTGTCTGTCTCTGTCTCTGTGTCAGTCTCTCTCTATCTCTGTCTCTGTCTCTCTATTTCTGTCTTTGACTCTTTCATACATACAGAGACACACTCACACAACCACAAGCAAATGAGGGAAAACAGCCTCATTACCTTAAGGCATCTGCGTCTCATATTAAATTTGTTTGAATAGAGAAGTGTATTGGATTTATATTTTTAATACTGTTAAATACCGTGATTCCATGGCTACATTTTATGTTTTGCTGTGGATCTCCAAATATCCATGACCTCTTTTTCATTAATTATACATCCTCATTATGAAGGTCTTTCTAGTGCCCCTTGCAACTACATCTTGGCTGTCAACTCCATTATATTCCATTATAATATGGCATGACTGAATGCTCAGTTCAGATTGGTCAAGCACTCTATGTTAATATACTATAGAGTAAACAGTCACGCACCAGCACTTTTTTTTGCATTAAAAAGGGTCATTTTGTTTACATTTTTAGCTATATGATGACTTCTTATTATGAAAAATTTCATCTTCTGTATGGAAAATTATTCCAGGCCCAAGAACTATAATTAATATTACAGTTTAAATGAATTAGAATACATTATGGATTTTTTTTAAAAAAAGACTATTTTCCCCGTGAAGTAAATACTTGCCTCTAATTACTTTCAGAACTATTTCTGTGATTGTTCAGGAATAGAAATAGTCATTAGAGTTATTAAGTTAATGTTAGTCAAACAATAAAAGGACGAAAAGGAGATTCTGCAATTCCTTTTTAAACACACACACACACACACACACACACACACACTTACAACATCTTTACCTTTGTCCTTGTGAATTTTGTGTGTAAAAAAAGTCAATTTGTATTTCCTGGCCCCAAGCTACTAGGTAACTGTGTCAAACATGCCCGTAGTCCATGTTTTGCTGCATTTGAGAGATGTAAATGTGTAAATATCAGGGAGGAGGTTTTATTTTTTTCTCCTCTCAGGAATGGTCTGACAGCCCCAGGCTAGAGAATGTGTCTCTCCAAACTACTCTGTCACCCTGGTAACCATGGAGACCATGACGATCGATTAGATGCCATCTGATCTCAACCTCATAAAAAAAAAAAAAAAAAAAAAAAAAAACAGGCAGCAGATGGCAACCAGGCCACTAGACCTGTCTCAAGAGAGAATAAGAGGAAGAGCAAGAAACAAGGAAGAAAGGGAGGGAGGGAAGAGAGGACAGAAGGAGGAACAGGAGAGGAAAGTAGCTCAGGAGAGAAGAAAAAAAGAAAGGAGAGAATAGAGTGGAAGGGAAAGGAATCATTTATCACACAAAGAGACACAAACACACACAACCAGAGGTTAGGGAATAGAGAAATAAGGATTGTAGACTGAAAGGGAGTCAGTGAAATAAATGAAACCTAAGGTGATTGTGAAAGAGATCTCTAGAGTGATCATTGTGGTGACAAGAAGAAAGCCTAGCGCAGCAAAGGAAAGCAAGATGTTCCTGTCTCACTGCCCATGTCTGTAATGCTCAAACAGTTATGCAGAAGTCCATGAGACAAGGAAATCATGCTTTTCTTGAAGAAGTGGGGATGAGGCAGGCTGTATATCTGTGGGCAGCAATCTGAATCCAGATGCTTTCACAATCATGAGATATCTGGAAAATAGTTTGAAGACCTGGTTCCAAGTGATCTTATTTTTTTTTGGGGGGGGGGAGAGAAGGTACAGATTGGGAGTCTGGATAAGGTTTTCCTTAGGCATAAATCTGTCACTACATCTCCAGGAGTATCCCAATCAGTGCTTTCAAGGTAAGAGAATGTTGACTAACAGCTTTCAAGCATGTAAGTAAGGGAGTAGAATGGAGGAGTTGGAAGGTAGATGGGTAGGGAGAGAAACAATGGTGATGGAGACAATTCCTATTAAGTCTGTAAAAGCCAAAGCCATTGCTAAGATAGTTATGGGAATAATGTATTCTTGGAATACCTTTTCAAGGAATGAATGGTGAAATATAATCTGCATCAGTGGAGAGAGTTTCTATATTGAAAGTTCCTGAATCTGATGAAACCATAAATTCCACCTTCTTCATGAAAAAAATGACAAAACCACCTTTTGCTAATTAAGTGCTTAATTCAGTTGTTACAATACAGATGAAGGAGTGTAAATACCAATGATGTCCTCTAGAGTTTGATGCTCTGGGAAAGGCCTTTGATTGCCCCATACTTGTTATGTCAGTCACAGTGATAGATGGTAGCCTGGGAAGACAAGGTAAATAATAGAGATTCAGATACAATATGATAGAGATATGAGAAAAGTTGACATATATAACTAATTACAAAGAAAATTATAATATGATAACTGAATAGGAGTGTAAAGAGATGGTATATAAGAGCTTATTATTTTATCATTCCTTTTAGAAATTGGTTACCTTATAATTCTTTACCTTTCAAGTCAGTCCAAATGCCTGAGGATTTTTTTTTTCCTGTTAGGACCCTCATATATACAGACTGATAGGAAGTAGGAACAATTCAGATATGATAAAGCTCCACCTATGCAAATGTCAGATTTTTTTGTATTTCAACAACCCCTAACCTACCTATTTGCCCAGAAGAAAATGAAAATGGAGGACTTTGAGAAACAATTCATGACATAAAGATGAGAAATGAGAAATAAAGTCAATAGCAGGAAGGAAAAAAATAGAAGCATAAAAACAAGAAGAAAGAATAAGAAAACCACAGTAGTCTGGGATTACTTAGTGTAAAGGCTGATAGCCCTACGTGTATGATAAATATCATTGTTTTGTACTATAATTTTAAAATAATTTTTATAAATATGGTCCTGAATCCTTAAGGAAAGTTCAAACTATGCTTCATAGCAGCCTAAGTAAGAAGACATTTGTATAATATAGAAATTTTTCTATCTAAATTGGTTGAGATTAAAAGATGTAAATTCAGTTATCTATATCCTCTAGGTGGAGCTATTGAGACTATGAACTAGCTAATGTTCTAACATCTGTCCTCTTCAGTGGAGTTTCTCCCACCCATCATTACCCTCTATGCTTAGCAAACTCCCACCACCTGTTACTCTCCCAGTTCTTATAATACCTAATTACTAACTGCCTAAGAGTGAACCATCACTTGCCATTTTCTTATTCCTCTCTTCCTCAAACTTCCCATGTTCTGCTCCTATTCTGTCCGCCCCTTCTATTTTGTTAGAATTCCTACTCCAGAGTTGACAAATCTCCCTTCATTTTAGACCTCTTTCTTTCATTAGTCTCCCATTTTATGTCACTCACAGAGATCTGTATTACCTTAAAAAGCACTGGATCCTTGGCAGTCTCCTTCAGCACTGACTGTAGTTTCTTTCCTTCCTTCATAGCATTACTCCTATAGAGCATCTTTCTCTCTCTGGTTAATTTTTTAGTAGGTAGAATTAATGGTTGGGGGGAGAGGAAACATAGATCAAACTTAGTTAGACCTGTTAAAGACCTTTAAAGGCCAAGGTCTCTCTTCCACTGCATCCAGGGCCATCCTAATCTATATCTTGTCACTGGACCCAGGTGGTTCTGAAGCAGAAAGTAAGTTTAGTGACTATATAGCTCTCCCTCAACTAAATACAATCCAATTGCATGTCATAGCATCACCTCCCTGATGTCATGGTGAACAAAGGACAAACAAGCCACAACAATAACCACTTCTAGAGAGAGAGAGTAGAAATATTCCTTGCCTTTTCCAGACCTTCCCATTACTGACAACATTCATCAACTTTTCTATCTTTAAAATTCTTATCAAAATCCATCTCTTGGCCCCAGGACATTCTCCCTCCTTTCTTAAGAAAGTTTGGATACTGTCTTTCCCTCCTCCCTGTGCCTATGGGATGTGCATGTTGATGCTCCCTTAGAGACTTTACCTTCCAGTTTCTCAATCTTCACAAATCCCATGACCTTCTTCTCCATTCTACCTCAGTATGCACGATCATATGCCAGAGCTGGTCATTACTCAGAGACATCATTCTGTGACTGAATTTTATATTTCTTGATCGTATCAGAACCTTATATTATTGTATTATTTCTTCATTACTTATCCCTTCTAAATTTATATTTAATTTTCACCCTGACCTCCAATCCCTCCATATCTCAGTCTTATACTCAGACCATTATCTCTATTTTGACTTCATTTTACTTTTTTCCTTGACTCTATAGCTAAACTATTCAAATCTACACTGTTTACCATTCTCAGGCTCCTTGACCACTTGTTATATTGCTGTTTATTTAACTGCAACCTTGGATTACTCATACCATATACTTTCTTCATTACTCTTCACTGGCTGTTGAATAGAATTGTAGAAAGTTTGAAATGACTGAATACAAATATATGTTATCTAACCTTGACTGGGCTTTCACTGAAGTAAAGTAAAATAAATCCCTATGCTGATCCTCATAGAGGATGTGTCAAATATACTCTTTTCTCCTCAAACTCTTACTTCTTTTAATCCTCCCATCTTTTAAGGTGAGACTCTAACTTTATAAATTACTAAGAATATAGAAGCCATTCCCGAAGGGGTCCCCTCTTTCCCCTTTTCCTTATCTCAAAACTCTTTGACATTTTATCCCACACTTTATTTTTTGTCAGCATTCTCTAAAACTGAGATGGCTACTTCCCCACTCTCTCTTTTTCTCCACCATATTCCCTCAAATCATTCTCTCTCTCCCTCTTCCCCTCTTCCTTTCTCCTTCCTTCTTTCCCTCCCTCCCCATCTCTCTCTCTGTCTCTCTCTCTCTCTCTCTCTCTCTCTCTCTCTCTCTCTCTCTGTATGTGTGTGTGTCTGTCTCTGTCTCTCCCCTCTCTCTCTCCCTTCTCTCTCTCCTTTTTCATTTTTGTGCAGTCTGCATATAATCTGAGCTAATCAGTTAACTGAAACGGCTCTCTTCAAAATTACCAATGATCTCAATTGCCAAATTTAATAAGTCTATTCCAAGTCTTTATTCTTTTTGACTTCTCTGGAGTTTTTGAACTACTGATAACTTTTTCCCTCTTGATTGCTCTCTCTTCTTGGATTTCATTATTCTCTTCTTTTTCCTTTTGCCTCTCTGATTACTCCTTCTCCATCTTCTTTGTTGACTTATTATCTGCAACAACCCCCCAACTAAGACTTGATCCAGAGATCTCTTTTCTTGATATATTCTTTCAAGTAACAACTTCATTAATTCCCATTATTTTTATGTAGATGATTTGCAGATCTATATATTCATCCCATGTAACCTACTCATTGCATATTCCAAACTGATCATCCCACAAAAATCTCAAACTTAACATATCTAAAACAGAATTCCTTTTCTTCCTTAAAACTTTAATTCTCTTATGAAATTCCTCTTTTTTTGGTCAAGGTGCCATGATTTTTTTCACCCTCCCAAGTTTCATGTCCTTGATATTATCATCTATTTCTCACACATCCAACTAGTTGCCACATCTCTTTACTTCCACCTTCACAATATCTTTCCCAAAGATATCTCCTTCTTACTATTCACAGTTTCCATCTTACTTCAGATCTTCATCACTTCCTGCCTGGACTATTGAAATAAATATCTTAAGAATTACAATAATCTCTGCATCAAGTTCAGTCCTTCTTCTTTCTAAACTGATTTTTTTAAAGTTCAAATTTGACTTTGACTCAGTAAATTCCAGTGGTTCCCTATTGCCTCTAGAATAAAATATACATTCTTCTGTTTTATTTTTAAAGCCCTTCACAACATAACCCAAACCTGTTTTGTTTTGTTCTGTTTTTACTAATTATACATTATTTTCCTTTTCCTTGCTGTGAGCTCTAACATATGGCTCACCATTTTTGGTGTCTTAAATACATTCCTTGCTCACCTCCTTGTCTCAAAATTCCTGACTTCCTTCAAGATTCATCTCAAGCATCACCTTCTTTATGAAATCTTTCCTGAATCACCTCCCCCAACTGTTTCTGTTTTCCTCTGCTAAACTACCTTTTATTCATTTTGTATTTATTCTGTTTATAGATACACATGTATATGCATAAAATCATAAATCTTTTCTCATCCAATAAAGAGTAAACTCCTTGAGAACAATGATTCCTTCCTTTTTGTCCTTCTGCCCCACTGCCTAGCCTAGTGTCTGACACATAACAGGTTCATGGCAAGTGTTTGTAATTGAATGAACTACTTGCTGTAGATTAGATCTAGTTAGTCCTAAACATTTCTTTCAGTTAAGTCATATAGCTTCTTTAGGACAGAAGCTATTGTATTAGTTTAGAAACAATGTCCAAACTCAAACACAAGCTTAAGTACTGATGTGATACCATGACCTTGGAAGTAGCATGTGTTTAAAAAATGCTTATTTATTAGTTGATGTATAGACAATTCTACCAATGTTTTTGGATAAAACCTAATTTTCAGGATAGTTGAGAGGCACAAAAAAGGCTTATTTGGGGGAGTGTTATTCTATATTATTCTATATTGACTTGAGTTAATTTAAAATTTTTCCTTTTTAGAGTAAAGCCTCAGGTGGTTCCTAGTAATCAGCTTTGCTGTTCTTGTTTCTTCACAATCTTCCTATACCAAGAAAAGGCTTAGAGCAGAGTAAAGCTAACAAAGTAATTTAATTCTATGCAAATGCCTCACTCTACCTTTCTCCCCAGGGCATAGTGAAAGCCTAGTGTTCTAAAAAACATTTTTACAAAACCCTTCCTAGAGATAAAGAAAAATAGTGCTATTAACACATAAGAGATTCTGTTAAAATATCTGGTAGGGATGGGGGAGAGTGGTGGAGAATCATGGAAGTAGTCATTTTAAATATTTTTTCCCTATATGTTTTTGAGGATCATATGTGAGAAACTTGGAAAAATTTTGAAACTTTTATCTCTCCAAAACAATAATGCCCTTCAACAGTCAATCAATTAAGATTATATCTACATTTATTTATTTAAGCTTTAAACTTCACTTAAAAATGAACTTGGAAAAGGTTTAAATTCTGTTGTTCTCCATTACCCCAGAATCAAAGAGATCAATTTAATTTATCTTTACAAATTATTTTGTGCATATTTTAAACATTTTCTACAAAATAACTTCTAAAACAAATTAATAAGGTCAGGAAGAAAATGTCAACAGACATAATTTGCTAATCCTTGAGGACCTCAAAGATAATTTCTCTATCCCTAATTCCTGATACTTAGGTGCTTTATAAATACTTGATAATTAACCAGCTATATTGTTGTTGTTCAGTCATTTCAATCCTGTCCCACTTTTGGTGACCCCATTTGGGATATTCTTGGTAGAGATGCTGGAGTAGTTTGCCATTTCCTTCTCCAGTTCATTTTACAAATAAGGAAACTGAGGCAAACAAAGTTGAATGATTTACCCAGAATTACACTGCTAGTGTCTGAGGCTAGATTGAATTCAAGTCTTCCTATTTCAAATGCAGAGCTCTCTCCTTTGGGCTATTTAGCTGCCCCTAGGGAGACAATAAACACAAACATATGTAAATTATAACTAGGAAACAAAAAAGCACTAGAATTAAGAGGGGCTGGAAAAGTTTTTTTTTTTTTTTAATAAGAAATGAGATTTTAATTGGGAGTTAAAAGAAGCTGGGAAACCTGTGAGCAGAGATGAGGAGGGAGAATATTCCAGGAATAGGGGACAGACGGAGAAAATGCTATTTTGAGTATCTTTGCACCCCTAGTTCCTAGCTCAGCAACCCTACACATGAGAATAGCTGAATGAATATTTAAGTTTGTTTGGATTTCAGAAGTCACCTAGTTCAAATCATGCTTGTACCACAATCTTCTCCATATCTTCTTCCTCACCCATATTTGGATAGTTCCAAGTTTTCCCTGATGCAGCTAGGTCCCAATTAGTACAATAATGAATCCTGTTAAGTGATAACATTATTTGAATTTGCACTACATATTTCCATTGGGCTTCAATCAATTAATACATTTTACATAATTATAGCATCAAATACCAGGAATTTGAATACTCATGCTACAGAATTCATTATTTACAGGATTCATTATTTGTACTAATCAGAACGTAACTGTATGTATCACAGGAAGTGTTTTGGTCTTCTTTTCTTAATTATATTCCTGTGTATTCTCCAATAAAGGTAGGAAGGAAGTCTCAGTTTATTTTTCCTCAGGTGAGATTCTGTAGGCTAAGACTTATCATAGGCCTTCAACTTTGCAATGATCCATCAACCTGTGAATACCCCAAATTCCTGAAAATAGTATTGAGACTATAAGGTGACTCTCCCTGTTCTCCAGTAAACAGAGACTAACCCTCTTCTAGCTAAGTAACCATAATCTCTGATTCTGGGTCAGGTCCAGTGGCCTCATGTTGAAGAAAAAGAAGTTGCTATTCTCTAGATCCAGTGTTTCTAAAGACAATACATTGTACAGCAGTCTCCAAATAGGTTCAATTCTGTACACTAATTGAGGGGACCAAATGATTAGAAAGAGTCAAATACCATTGAATAGCAACAGCAACATTAAATTATAAACTTCTTCAAGGCAGAGATTGTCTTTTGTCTTCTTGTATCCCTAATACTTAGCATAGTATCTGCCTGACACATAGTAGGAGCTTCATGAATGTTTAGTCACTGATTGACTAGACCAAGTTATATCTGAACTCCACCACAGATCTCCAAGTGATCACCTAGCTTTTGTTTGATACTTCATTTGGGGGAAAAGTTATTACTTCCTAAGACAACCTAATCTCTTTTGGAGATGTTTATTTTACTTTAGAAACTTCTAATCCTTTCTACAAATCTTTGACAATATTGACTTTACTTGAATTCCCCCCAATGGAAAGAAATTTACTGCATGAAGTAGTCCATTCCATTACTATCCAGCTCTAATTATTAGAAAGTTCTCCCTTAGACTGATTTAAAATCTACTTCTGTTTACCTCATGGAGTTCACAGATTAAGTAAAGCTAATCCCCTTTCTACATGACTGTTCTTCAAATTTCTGAAGATAAATAACATGTTCCTTCCAAGTTGTTCTCTTCTTTAAACTAATCAGGCTCAATTCTTTTTCCTTAAAATTTAAAAACTTTGGAACTTGGCAAATACCAAATAAAAGGAGAATTTCTATATACAGAAAAAGGAGATTGTCTATGAAATTGCAAAGTGTAGAGTCAAGTTAAAAGTGCCTATGATAAGCATAGGAGACACAGAGAAAGGCAAAAAACATTCCATGATCTCAAAGAGCTCACAGTCTAATGTAAGAGGTAACATACAATGACCACTATGTACAGAAGCGGTAAACACATGAATTGGAGACAATCAGGAGAAGGAACGGGTGTGGAAAATGCTTCTTGTGGAATGTGGGAATTAGAGTGTGTTATATACAAGTAGCTGCCTGTATGTATATAGCCATGTGGGATGTCTAAATAGAGAGAGAAGACTTGAAGAAAAGCATGTTTTGTATTATTATGTATAACTTTCTACTCTTTTAAAATAGGTAAAATTACTAACCCATAAGAAATTATGAAGGAGAAGGTTTCAGAGAAAACAGGGAAAACTGAACTGAAGACATGAATTGAATTACTTATGGTGGAATGAGTAGAACTAGGAGAACAATTTATACAATAACAATACTAGGGAGATAACAGTTTTGAAGGGTTTAAGAATTCTGTTCTTTTCAATGACTAAACTCATTTCTAGATGACCATGATGAAGTATGTTACTCACCTCTCAGAAGAGAGAGGATGGACTCAAGATTCAAAATAAAACATACATTTTCCAACTCAGCCATTGTGAAAATTTACTTTGCTTGATTATATAAGTGTGTTACAAGAATTTTGCTTTTCTTTTTTCCAGTATTCCGTTATATTCATATATCTTCATTTGTTTAGCCATTCCCAAAATGATGGAGTTATTTTAATTTCCAATTCTTTGCTATTAGCTATTATATTTTTGTACCTTTTTTTTCTTTTTTGCTTTAGCAATTTGGTTCTATTAAGTGTTGCTTACAAGATTTGTTTTTGATGCCGTTCAACATTATTACTCTACTCCTTTCATTTTACTCCAGTTTTCCAGTATCACTTTTAAAACATGATATTTATAATGAGAGAATACTTGAATAATAACTGATGCTTTGAAGTTTGAAAAGTGATTTATGCACCTGATCTTATTTGAAACTCACAAATTTATGCAATCAGTAATAAAAGTATTGCCATCCACATTTTGCAGACAAGAAAGTTGGCTCAAAGATAAGACAATACGTGAACTACAACCATTTTTCACTTACATCAAGTGCATTGTGATGTGACACTGATGACTTTTGGCCAAGGTTGCTCCTGAATGGAGATAGGTAGACCAGCTCTCAAAAATCTAACCTAGTAAAAATCCCCAAATAGCACCCAATCAAATAATGATCAAGAAATTCAATGAGAAACTATGGTAATTTTAATATTTCTACCCAAAACTTTATAAAAAATCAGCCAGAATCCCAAAGCCCATCAGAAAAGCCAGTGCCAGTTCAGGCAAATAAGAATGGTGTCTCTTAGCCTGACATTAGACAGATTAGAGTTATCTGTAGGTTACTGTGGGCGATATAGCTAAGGGCTTCTATCAGAAAGTATCAGGATGGTCAGATACCCAAAATACAGACTTTAGAATAACTGGGAACTGTAACAGAGCTACTCCCAAACCAGGAAATCTGAGTTTACAATTACTCTGTCCTGGGAAACCATTGAGGATCCTAAAGCTTTAAAGCTCAGTGATTCCCTACAAGCATTCTTAGTGTAGAATACTCTGGGAGGTGAAGGGCAGGGCAGAACATAGGTGACCCAGGGAGAAACAAAGCAAGGCTGACTATCTTATCCAAAACTACAATAGTAAATAGAATCAGGCTCTGACATAAACCCCCAGTTCAGAAACTAAGGCTGTCAACATGTATAAACAGAATAAGATATGGACCATATTAAGAATCATTCTGAATTCTGAGATGCCCCACCTCCAAATAAATAAATCTAATCTAGAACATAAGATGAGAATAACTCTGCATCAAGTGTAAGCAGAAATTAAAAGGAAAAAAAAAAACCACAATTGACTTTCTACAGGTGTAGAGAAATATGTAGAAGGAATGAAATAAGAGCTAAAAGAAAAGAAACAAACTTTAGAAGAAAGAAATGGAAAAAGAATAAGTAGATTAGAATAGAAAATGTTTAAAAAATTTTACCAAAATATTGGACTCTATGAAAATTAGAACATAGTAAACATAAATCAATTACTCCACGAGACAACAAGAAATGCAAGAACAAAATCAAAAGATTTTTTAAAATTGAAACCAATCTGGAAAACAGATCAAGGAGAAATATTTTAAGAATCGTCAAACTTCCTGAAAATAATGTTTTTTTAAAAAATCTCAGATAATATATTTCAAAAAATCTTGAATAAAAATTTCAGATCTTTTAAAATCTGAGGGCAAAGTACAAATTGACAGAATCTAATGATCATTTCTTGAAAAAAATCCTAAATGGAAAAGTCCCCAGTAATGTTAGAGTCCAAATCCAGAGCTTAAGGTCAGAGAAAACATTGCAAACAGCCAGAAGGAGAAACAATTAGAATCACACACGATCTGTTAATTTCTAATATAATCAAGATGAGATCCTGGAATCCAATGTTCCAAACTGCAAAATATATTAGATTGCCAGCAAGAATAACTATTCTTACAAGGGAACAATAGATGTTTAATGGAAAAGAAGACTTTTAAGAATTTTTGGTGAGAAAAGCAGAGCTGAGTATGTGAGTGAAAATAAAGAAGTCAATAGAAACCTAGAAAAGTCATTTTATATGAGCAATTGTGAGGAGCTATATAATAGCAAAGCACTAACATTTTAATAGGACAAAACAAGCGTCCCTTTAGAACCTTAACAAATTTGGACATTAAAAGAGTTAAATAGAGGCCATACAAGTGGATTGTTTTTGTTCTGAGGATTTTAAGAGGAGAAAGAGAAGGGAAAGTAAAAGGTACATATTAGTGATAGAATGGAGGAAGGAGGAATTAAAACTTACTATTTCACATAATTGAGGTTTGGGGAGAGCATATAAAAACATAGAAAGGAGGCCACAGGTTTCATATGGGCTTCACTTAACTGAACTGCAAAGGATAGATGAGCACACAACACAAAGAGTTTAATATACAAATTCATCAAATTTAACAGGGAGAGGAGGGATTAAAAGGAAGGGCAAAGCCAGAGAGAATAACATGTCATGGAGGAAATAGTTGCAATAAAAACAAACTTCCTGATTCTAAGGTGCAATTAAAAGCCAAAAAAAAAAAAAAAAAAAAAAAAAAAGGAACAGAAAATCTTAGAGTGCCTCTAAATTGGGGAATAACTGAAGAAATCAGGATATCTGAATAATATTATTGTTATTTTTATTGAAGCTTAATGTCTTTTTCTGTAAGAAAATAACAAAAAGAAATTATCTGAGAGAACCTTGTGAAGGCTTGCATGAACTGATGCATAACGAAGTGATTAGAACCAGGAGAACAATGTCTACAATTAACATTATTATAAAGAAAAAAACTTTGAATAGTTTAAAATTTTGCTTCAAAGGATCCATTAAATTGAAGTATGCTACCCACCCCCTAACAGGGTGATGATAGACTCAAAGTATTAAAAAGAGTCATGTATTTGAGGACCACTATGTATTTGTTTTGTTTGACTTTACTTACTTTTGGTGGAATTTTTTAATTTGGGGGTATTTGGGGAGGGAGGTATTCACAATAGTGATGCCAAAAAAAGGTAAAAAGAAAGAGGGCCACTAGAAATTTTTATGTACAAAAGAAAACAGAAGGCAATTCAGAAGCAAGCATAAATAAGCAATTGACAGAATTGAGAGTATTATGTTGAATTTATTACATATTTTGTATATAAAGTCATATATAAAAATCAATAATTTCACATGTAATTCTTTATATTTTAATTTTATATAGAAATGATAAGGATCATGGAAGAGTTTATGAAGTTCAGAGTAAATAAAATTTATTTAATTTTTTTTTAAATTCAGGTGAACAGCAAGCTCTTTATATTCCTATTCCATCACCATGAAAAGAATGATTTGTGCTCACAACATTGACTCACATCCACATACACACTCACACACAGTGAAACCATTGTTCCTCCTTGAATATTTTTTCTTGTCATCCATCCCATCTTTGCATCCTTCTCTGTGTATTCGGGCATAATTATTATTGCTTTGCTAGCTAGACTCTGCAGCTCTCTGGAGTGGAGCAGATGTCAGCAGCTCTGAAAGATCCCATTCCATTACATGGCAGAACAAATGAGGATGTCAAAAAAGACTCTTCAACCTAACAAGGAAACAAAGTAAAGAGACAAAAAGAATAAAGCCTTTGGAGACCAGCAGACTCGCTCTGATTAGATCTTATGCTAACATGATGCCCACTCTGCGTGCTAACAGTGATTTAATATGTTTAAACGGTACAGGGGAAATAAGTCATGGGGAAGACAAGGGAAAAAAGAAAGGAATTTCTTCCTTAGCAGGAGTGATTAAGATGATCTGGGCTCTTGTAGAAAATGTATTGACTGCAGCAGCAGATTATGAATGTGGTCCCTAACATATTTCCCTAATTTGCCTGCTTTGATACTACCTACCTCACAGAACGCTTATCAGAAAATCGCTTTGCAAACTACAAAGTGCTATATAAATGAAAGCTGTTACATTAGCTAGTGACTGCATCTTTGGCAGCTCCATGACTGATGGAGCCTGTACAAATGGATTAGCTGCCGAGGAGAAAGTGATACTACCATTATATTGGAATGTCAGCTTCCCTATGGGTGGGTGGGGGGCTGCAGGGTAAGGATAGACTATCAGCCTTGTTTTGGTTAAGAAGTGGGACTATAATATAAAAGTACTTCTCTTATCTAGGGATCACTGATCTGGCAACTTCAATTATCTGGAACACATCCAAATCTAGGGGTCATTGATTTGGCAACTTCAAATTATCTGGAACACAGCCAAATCTAGGGGGCTATTGATCTGGCAATTTCAATTATCTGGAACATAACCCCAAACCTAGGACTAAGGAATGGTGGGAACACTTCTGAATATTTAAAGTAATATTCTGAAGTCCATGCACTGAAACTCATGAAATTTTTACTCTTCAAAGAATCATAAATCTCTCACTCAATCCTTTGTTCTTATTTCAAATACAATTTAAACTGTGTTGCCAATTTTTCTGACCCACAGCACATTAGAAATAGATAATTGGAAGAGAACAGGTGGGCAGGCTGCTAGAGGCTGGTGACTTTGGGAAGGAAAAATATTGGAGGCCTCTAGAAATTGAAGGAGAAAAGACAAAAGATAATGACTAAATTATTATTGATTAGAGAAATGCAAATGAAAACAACTTGGAGATATTATTTGACACCTATCAGATGAGCTAAAATGATTAAATGGAAAAGTGACAAACGTTGGAGGGAATATGGAAAAATTGGGGCACTAATTCACTATTGGTAGAACTGTGAACCAATCCAACCATTTTAGATTTTTTGGTTTTGTTTTTAAACAACAATAGCTTTTTATTTTTCAAAATATATGCAAAAATAGTTTTCAACATTCACCCTTGCATAACCTTGTGTTCCAAATTTTCTCCCCTTTCTTTCCTCTCCCCTCAAGACAGCAAGCAATCCAATATAGTCAAACATGAGCAGTTTTTCTAAACATATTTCCACATTTATTATGCTGCACGAGAAAAATCAGATTAAAAGAAAAAGAGATGAGAAAGGGGAAAAAAAAACAAGCAAGCAAACAACAACAATAAAAAAGTTGAAAATACTGTGTTGTGATCCATATTCATTCCCCTTAGCCTCTCTGGATTCAGATGACTCTCTTCATCACAAGATCATTGGAACTGGCCTGAATCACCTCATTGTTGGGGGGGAAAAAGCCAACTCCATCACAATTAATGATCACATAATCTTGTTGTTGCTGTGTACAGTGATCTCCTGGTTCTACTCACTTCACTTAACATCACTTCATGCAAGTCTCTCCAGGCCTTTCTGAAATCATTCTGCTGATCATTTCTTATAAAAGAACAATATTCCATTATTCACATACCATAATTTATTCAACCGTTCCCAGATTGATGAGCAGCTACTCAGTTTCCAGTTCCTTGCTGCTACGAAAAAAAGGCTGCTACAACTATTTTTGCACATGTGGGTCCTTTTCCTTCCTTTATGATCTTTTTGGGATACAGACCCAGTAGAGGCACTGCTGGATCAAAGGGTATGCACAGTTTGATAGCCCTTTGGACATAGTTTCTAATTGCTTTCCTAATTGCTCTCCAGAATGGTTGTAGCAATTCACAACTCCACCAACAATGAATATAGTGTCCCAGTTTCCCCACATCCCCTCCAGTATTTATTATTATCTTTCCTGTCATTTTAGCCAATCCGAAAGATATGAAGTGGTATCTCAAAGTTTTCTTAATTTGCATTTCTTGAATCAGTAGTGATTTAGAGCATTTTTATATGACTAAAAATAGCTTTGATTTCTTCATCTGAAAATTGTCCATGTCCTTTGACTATCTGATACAACCATTTTAGAGAACAGTCTGGAATTATGCCCAAAGAATTGTTAAATTGTTTATACTCTTTGACCCAGAAGTACAACTACTACTTATATTTCCAAACATGATTAGAGGAAAAGTAAAAGAATCTATATGATCTCATATATTTATTGCGGCTCTCTTTGTGGTGATGAAAAACTGAAAATTACAGGGATGATCATTAATTGAGGAATGGTTAAACAAACTGTGGTATAAAATCATGATGGAATAATTCTTTATTCTTTCATGTGTTTTGGCTTTCTTTTACCAAATCATCATTCTAGTCACAATTAGTTCGTCCAGAACAAAACAACATCGCCTTAATTCTACCTACAAAGTGGGTCAGGGAATTTTTTGTACCTCATCCAGGATTTGGCTTTTTTAGTTCAGTTGTTTGCTTAATTTTTTTTAAAAACAAAATAATGTTTTTTTTTCTTTAAATAGATCATTAAGTTATCAAAAGGCACAAAATACCACAGACATGGAATACTATTTCACTATAAGAAATAATGAGCTCATTGACTGTAGAAAAATATGAATAGACTTGCATGAAATAATGAAGAGCAAAATGAACAGAATCAAGAGAAAATTGTTATAAATCCATATCTTTTGGCTTTTGAAATTATTTCAAGATTTCAAGATTTCTATTCCTTTATATTCCTTTATATTGGTACTTGCTAAATAGTGTGTGATACTGACCGTGGCCTCTCATTAAATGATTTTTTTTTTTTTGGTGCTTGCATATTTTTTCCTTTGACAAAAATGCTCTGAATTTTGGTTCTGATGTTCTTGACAATTTTCATTTAAGGACTTCTTTCTGGAATTGACTGGTAGATTCTTTGTATTCACTTTACCATCTTACTCTAATATGTCAATGGTTTTCTTTTATGATTTTTTTGAAATGTGATGTCTAGGTTCTTTGGAAGTGGGGAGTGGAGATGGTTTGCAGGTAATACAAATAATTCGTAAATATTCTCCTTGATTTTTTTTCCAGGTCAGTTTTTTTTTTATATCAGGTACTTTATCTCTTATTTTGTTAATAAAAGTTTTGATTTGGTTTTAATATTTCTTGTTTTCACATGGAGTTTTAAACTTCTTTTTATCTATTCTAATTTTCAATCTTTTTCTTTGGGAGACTTTTATATCCATTTTATATCCATTGTGCTAAACTATTAATTCTTTTCCCACATTTTCTTCGACTACTCTCATTTCTTTTCCAATTCTTTCCTCTCATTTCATTAAGATAACATTTGAAGACTTTTTTTTTTAATTCTCTTGTTTCATTTCTTCTGGGAGTTCTACTTGATTTTGTGGCTAAGCTGCAATTTTTTGAGGTTTTACTTGTAGATGTTTTAGAGACATTTTTCCTTTACCTCCCTCTTTTTCCTAGATTGGGACTTTGTGTAGAGGCTGGGCTCTATGCACTTTTGATGGAACAGTTATTTTGAATATATGGTTCTGACATATCTAAGCTGGATTCCTACCACAACATTCTCTGGGTATTAAATACTGCATTCTTTCAGGATGGCTTCAACATGGCTCAGGGAAAGGAGCAGCAAACTTTCTTTTTTTTTTAAAGTATTTTATTATTTATTACAATTGAGAATGAAAATTAAGATTAACATAACCTACCTATTTTATTTTGTTTTTTTAAAGTTTTTTTAAAGCTTTTTATTTTTCAAAACATATGAATGGAAAATTCTTCAATATTAGCCCTTCAAAAACCTTGTGTTCCAATTTTTCCTTCCCTTCCCCCATGAGGAGCAGCAAACTTTCAACAGGCTTCATGTGGGGCATGGTCTGATCACTAACCATTTGGGCTTTCCTAGCTCCAGACTTATGTTTGAATCTAGGAAAGAGCTGTAGATATGTGGGCTTGCGATAGATATTTGCTGGTCCCAGTCAATCAATCAGTGTTTATAAAGTTCCTGGTAGTATGCTAAGTCCTGGAGCTAAGCACAAAGAGAGACAGAAGAGAGCCACTGCCCTTAAAGACTTTATAATTTAATGGAGAAGACGACAAACAAACACAAATATGCAAAGCAAACTATTTGCAGCATAAATAGAAAATAATTAACAGAGGGAAGACACAAATTAAGAGGAGCTGGGGAAGATTTCCTGTAAAAGGTAGGGTTTTAGTTAGGACTTAAAGGAAGCAAGTAATGCCAGTAGATGGAGAGGAGAGAAAAAAAGTATTCTAGGCATGGAGATAGTCAGTAAAATGCTCAAAGCTGAGAGATGGGAGTATCTTGTTCCTGGAACAGGCAGGAAGCCTTGTCACAGGATCAGAGTAGATGTCAGGGAGTAAGATATAAGACTGGAAAGGTAGGAGTAGATTAGGTAATGTAGGGCTTTAAGTGCTAAACAGAGCATTTTGCATTTGTTCCTGGAGGGAACAGGAAAATTCTTGGGTTTATTAAGTGAAGAGGTGACATGATTGAATCTGCATTTTAGGAAAATCACTTTAGTAACTGAATGGAGAAAGAACTTAAGGCAGGCAGACCCACCAGCAGGCAATTGCATTAATGCAAATGGCAGTGATGAGAGCCTGCAATAGAGTGGTGGCAGTGACAGAGAGAAAAGGGTATATTGGAGAGATGTTGTGAAGGCAAAAATCAACAGTCTTTGGCATAAACTTGGATGTGGAGGGATGAGAGAGAATAAGGACTCCACGATGACTCCTAGCTTGTGAGCCTGCAGGACTAGGAAGATGCTGTTGCACGTCCATAATACTTGTCACTTCTATGCATTCCTCAGATCAAGGGCTTCAAACATTCTCTTTAATAAAAACATCCAACAACCTCCAGGTGAAAGGCAATTCACTAGGTGGTCAAAAATCAGTCCAGGAAAGTAAAAGCAGATAAAATCTGACAGCAAGGAAGCTAAATGCAGTTAGCAAATATTTCCCTGGAGCCTCAGGAGCTTTTTAGCAATACCCTAAAATTGTTTTTATATTTTCCTTGCCTAAAAAACTATAACTGGGTCCCAAATCAATCCACCTGGAACCCAAATTAACACAAACCAGACCAGGTCTGCTCCATATAGTTTTGGCTTATATCAGACATTGTCCCCGTAGGATTGAGGAGGTTAAGTCAATTGTGGGTCGTTAATTTGCTGGCCCACAACACCAAGAGAGTGAACAGAAGTTCTAGCACTTCCTTATTCCTGAATGTTTCTTTGCTTTACATGGCCCAATATCACACTAGCTTTTTTACTTCTGACATCATTCTATTTACATATTGAATTTTCAATCCACTAAAATCCTTTTGAATCAATTGGCTAACTATATTTCTGCCATCAACAATTGTGAAGTTTGTTGGAATCCTAGCGTCAACTCAACTTGAAACAAGGTGAAAACTCAAGGGTGTTGTCAGAATCCTGGTGTTAAATCAATAGAATTGATACAGTGCTTATTGGTTCACACCTTAGAGCAATCCTTACAAGGTGATAAGTTGCTAATACTGATGGAAACAATGCTTGTGTTCATACCTTTAGAGAGCTCATAAGTATTTAAGTACTCAATGGAGTTCACACGTTTGGGAGAATTCAGGGCTTACTATGGCTTAATCCAAATTCACACCTCCCTTAGCGCCAGAGAGCACTCTGGGAGATAACTCATAATCCCTCTCTCTCAGAAGAGATCCTATATAAGAAACAGACAGAGGCTCTCTCGAAGAGTTGAGCTGAAAACGCTGAGAGAAGAGTTCAGCTGAATTAGATTGAAGAAGGGAGCGTCGGTCAGTTCAGCAGAAGCCCACTCTCGGAGGCACAACCAGATTGGGAGATCATATATATAGAGAGGAAGCTCTTAGATCTTCGAGAGTTTTCTAGGGAACATCAACGGGGGTCAGAGACAGAAAGAGCACTCTAGAAGAAAGCCTACAAACCCTATCTTCGAGACAAGAGATTCATTGCATCTTCCAACTTGGTGCTGGCTGGAGGCTGAAGAAAGCAGAGGCAGAAGCCAAGAAATAAACAATATTCTAACCTTTAGTAATTGGAATGGTTGTTTTGATTTTTTGCAACCCTGAAAGTAAGACTTTAAATTCGTCCCTAATGAATTTCATCTTAATATATTAAGTTCACTTGGAATCTTGATTCTTTCTTTCCATGTCTTAGTGGTCACTTCTAACTTTCTGTCATCTGCAAACTTGACAAGAATGACATTTATGTCTACCCAAGTTGTTAACAACTATGTTAAATGGTACTAGATGAAGTAAAGGTCCTTCATTGGAGACCTTTTGCCAACCCAAACTAGATATTGCATAATTAATGTGTTTATTAAGAAGTTGTTAATGACTTCTTGAGTCTGTCCACTTCCTCAGTTCTGAAATTATCATCTTGTCCTCATTTCTCCATCATTTCCAAAGGAATAATAAGTAATATATTATCAAATACTTTGCTAAAATGAGTTAATTATGTTTACACAATTCCTCTGATCTAATAGTGCAGCAAATCTGTCAAAAAACAATCTTGGTCTGGTGTGACTTGTTCTTGATGAAGTCCTGATGGCTCTTTGTAGTCACTGCTTCATTCTCTAGATCTTTATTGACTCTTTTATTAATCCATTCTAGAATTCCCCCAGGAATCAAAGTAAATTTGACTGGCCTATGGTTTTCAACTCTGTTGGGAATACCAACTTTGCTAGAGTGAAGAGGAGGAATTAAAGGGGAGATCTGGGAAGTACAGCAATCAATTATGATGCTATTATAATAGTCCACATTAGAAGTGATAAGGGTTAAAAGAGTGAGACTGAGGCTGTGGCTAAGGTCAGGGTTCATCTCTTCATAAACACTCCCTTATCACAGAATTGATTCTTCTCTCTACTGTCAAACATTCAAAGACCTAGGATCCAAAATGGCTTGCCACTTTATAGACAGCCCACAAGGCATGATCAGATAATCCAAAAGATACTTTCTGTGCAACATTCTTGAGTTCACCAATGATTTTAAAGACATCTAAATTGTTCAAAGAATTTTCTATACTTAATTCAAAGCCCATGGTTTTATTTTTATTTTTCAACCAGCTTGCCTTAATGTTAGACTCTTTTTATTTCCTTTTTTTTAAATTAAAGCTTTTTATTTACAAAACATATGCATGGGTGATTTTTCAACATTGACCCTTGCAAAACTTATTATTCCAAATTATCCCCTCCTTCCTCCTACCTCCTTTTCTAGATGGCAGGTAGTCCAACACATGTTAAATATGTTAAAATACATGTTAAATCCAATCTATGTATACATATTTATACAGTTATCTTGCTGCACAAGAAAAATCGGATCAAAAAGGGAAAAAAAAAACTGGGAAAGAAAACAAAATGCAAGCATACAACAGCAGAAAGAGTGAGAATGCTATGTTGTTGTCTCCACTTAGCTCCTATGGTCCCCTCTTTGGGTATAGATGGCTCTCCTCATCACTGAACAATTGGGATTGGTTTGTATCATCTCATTTTTAAAGAGAGCCATGTCCATAAGCCCATGATTTAAAAAAAAATCAATAGAGAATCTTTCTCAACTGATTAAGAAATAGAATCTTTACACTTATTTTAAATGGGATAAGGTGATTTAATTGGCTCATTCGGTTTCTACCCTTATACTTAGTTTTCTCTGTGAACTTCAAATCATTCTGATCAAGCACTCCTACACTATTTTAATAGCACCATTATTTTCAAGTGTATACACACACACACATACACACACACACACACACATATACACATATGTATGTCTTTTCTATCTATCTATAATCTATTTATGTTGGTGAGTTCTCTCTTCTGATCTCTTCAAATAATTACTATTTCCCCTTCTCATTTAAATTATTTTCCTTTGTGTCTTCAGAAATTCGTTTTTAAGAGTTTTCTATACTGTTAGGGCTGATTTTTGATCTCTGTCATTTTATATATTTTTCCTCTGAACTTTTGAAATTTAATTTCCCTAAATTTAGACTGCAGCTCAAACTATAGCTGACTCCTCTCTCTTCTATTACAAACTCTAGGAGACAGTGGTTACTTTCCTTCCATGTTCCCATGATTCATCTTGCTAATCAGTTCTTCCCAGTTAGTAAGCACCAGATTCAAAATAGAACTTTTTATTTTATTTTATTTTATTTTTAATTTATTTTTTTTTTAACACACATTGCTTTATAAATCATGTTGGGAGAAAAAAATCAGGGCAAAAGGGAAAAATCATGGGAGAGATAAAAAAAAAAACAGAAAAAAAAAGCAGTGAACCTTTATATTCAGTCTCTGTTCTTTTTCTGTATACTCATGGCATTTTCTATCCAAAGTCCATTGGGTCAAGTCTTTCACAACTGATCATTGCACATTTTTGTTATTGTGTACAATGTATTCCCAGTTCTGGTTGTTTTGCTCAGCATCAGTTCATGTAAATCTTTCCAGGCCTTTCTAAAATCAGCTTGTCATTTTAAAAAAAAAAAAAAAAGAACAATAATATTCCATTACCTTCATATACTACAACTTGTTCAGCCAGTCTCCCACTCATAGTCATCTACTCATTTTCCAGTTTCTTGCCACAATAAAAAGGGTTACTACAAACATTTTTGCACACGTGGGTTCCTTTTCTTCCTTTAAGATCTCTTTGGGATATAAGCCCAATAGAAACACTGCTGGATCAAAGGATATGTATAGTTTTATAGCCCTTTAAGCATAGTTCCACATTGCTCTCCAGAACGACTGGATCATTTCACAACTCTATCTTGTTGGTTCCTTTTAAATGATGGAATTATTCTTAAGGTAAGTCAAAAAGTTAACTCTAGCTATGTCTGGATATCCAAAGTTCCTCATCACTGCAAGATATGCCAGGTTTCTTATCATTGTCCCAACTTCTCATCTATCTCCTCTTTCTTTCCAGGTGGTTTGTCATTTCTGTTTCTCCCTCTGTTTATCTTCATTGATTTGTTTTTCATCATCTTCTACCTCTCATTCTAGAATCTCTTCATGTGGATATATATTCTCAATTTCTTTTAAAAAACTATGTTTTTCTTTTGAAGAAAGTAAGGTCATCTAAATTGATATCCCAGTTATAGACTTCTTCCCACCAAGTTTCACTGATACCTATGGGATCGTTCCTTGAATTAAGATGCCTAGTTCTTCTTGCTTTTTACCCAAGCATTTGTGTATTTGACTTTAATTTAGGGCATTTGAGGTCATGGGTAGCACTTTTTATACTTTTTTGCACTGAATTCTTTGTGTCTCAATTTTAATTTTTCTAATTCAGTTATGGCTATTTTCTGTGGATATCTAGCTTGCCTAGGTGGTTATTTCTTATTTCTATGAAGTGGCTTTCATCTGCTTGAAAACTTGTCAAATTCATTATTTGATGCATTTCAACAAGAAAAATGTTTCAGCACTTGACACATGCTTGGTACTCATCACACTTAGTCATTTTGCTGGTTGAGCAATAGGGTTGTTAGGTTGACCAGGCCACGGAAAGCTTCTCCCCAGCAAGGTGTTAGTGCACAGGACTGTTAGGCTGGAACCCAAGACGTCAAGATTTTATGAATTAGTGGAAAGTAAAGGGGAAGTTCCTGCAGGCAGGACCATAGTTTGCACACATCCAAAGCTCTTCTCTTCACCCTGACCCCCATAAGGAACCTTGGACAATGTGAGGTGGGGGGAAATTAAAAAGGTCATGGTTCTTCTCAAAAAATGAGATGGGTTAAGAAGGGAGGAGCTCAGCTGGTCTAGTCTAGTCTGGTCTGATTTGTTTCTCCATAATTCGAAGCCCCACTTGCCCCTTTGGGGAATTGGTTGGGGAGGGCTGGTTAGACTGTGGACTGGAGATATACTCCTTCTCAGAAATATTTAGTAATTGTGCTTTTTGCTGCTCATGTGCATTCTGGAACCAATTAACAATGAGTACTGAGGTATCACTAAATTCTTATGGGCTTTTTAAAAATTCATTCCAACACTGGGCAAAAGTCTGTAGTTCCTCATTTTTCAGACATAATTTGACAATACAATTCCTTTAAGGTTAAATTTAAGTTCCAAGTCTATAATCTAAACAAGTATTATTTTTTTGGAGAAAGGACAACCTAGGTTCAAATCTCATTTCCTATACTGTGGAAGTAGTGAATTTAGCAAGTCATTTTCTTTCTCATAATCTCAGTTTTCTCATCTATAAACTAGGAATAAAAATATCTGTGGGGTCTATCTCATAGGCTTGTTGTCAGCCTTCAGTAATATGTGTTTAAAGTGATTTTAAAAACTTAAATTGCTGTATCAATTGTAGTTATTATCATAATTGTAAGGTATGGCAAAATTCTCAATGTTTTGACAGGATTTGTCTACTCAAGTCTTTGATATCTGTAGCCTGCTTTAAAAGAACAAAACAAAACAAATTTTTTTTAAAATGCAGGTTCCCATGTTTGGTGACACTGTAGAATAAGTTTCTGTACTTGCCATGGCTGTTGGGCACACACAAAAATATAGAATGGGAAATATTAGGGGAACAAGGAAATTTTAGTCTACAGGATACTGAATGACAGAAAGACATTATATATGCATTATATAATTGTGTTCCAAAAAAGTTACATGCCACCAATATTTTTGTAAATCAAACCTATTTTCTTGTGATAAAACATTTATGAAATCATAATGTCAAATGGCTTTCACTCATCTTCAACTGACAGTGATACTTAACACTTTAACTTCCTTTCCCTGACCTTTTCATTCACAGTCCAACCAAGCTATTTAAGCTCCCTTAATAGAATTAAAATAGCTTAATGGATAGAATGCCGAGCCTAGAGTTAGGAAGACTCATCTTCCTGAGTTCAAGTCTGGCTTTAGACACTTACTAACTGTATGGTCCTGGGCAAGTCACTCTACCTTGTTTGCCTCAGTTTACCCATCAGTAAAATGAGTTAGAGAAGAAAACGGCAAATTCTCCCAGTATCTATGCCAAGAAAACCTCAAATGAAGTCATGATGAATCAGACATTATTGAAATAACTGAATAACAATTTCATTTTAAAGATGAGGAAACAAGTCTGTGTGCATGTGTATATACACTATATGTGCATATAAGAAAGCCTATCATACAAAACTCTGAATTTACCAAAAAGAAAAATTCACAGAAGAATATTCATTTTCTTGCCAAGGATTCACTCTTTAACTACTAGGCTTCATATTCTACTCAGACATCCCCAAAGACACCAGGAACTAGTTGAATATCTTGCTAACTGCCCTGCTGCTACATTGCCCTGATAAAACACTCTGTTTTGCAACTCCACTTGGGCATGATCTTAAAAGAGTTTCGAAGTTGTAAATGATAGGAGAGGAGACTCACCCCAAAAGGAGTAGCTAGACATAATTTCTGTTTTGAATTCAAATCTAGACTCAAAATTTATTAGCTGAGTGATCTTTGGTATGTCAATTAACCTTTTTCTTTCACAGTTTTCTCATCCATAAAATGGGGATTTTACCACCTACTGTTCAAGGTTGTTGTAAAGATAAAATAAAATAATATTTGGAAAGTCTTTTGCAAATCTTAAAGTTATATATAAATGCTAACTATCCTTATTATGATAGTTGAGGAGACAAGGAAAAGCCTGTGAAGATGTTTCAGCAGTAATACAAAGCAACTTTATCTCCATTGTCTCAAATTTTGTTCTCATTTTTGTTTTACTAGTATGAGAATCTGCTGGAAAGAATCGATTTCTATTGATTTAGGAGAGAGTTAAAACATTTTTTGTTGCTTAGATTTTCCTATTAACTATGTTTTATTATTGCAATTCAAATAAAAAAACTTTATTATTAGATTTCTGGCGATTTGCCTATTCCATGACTAAACTTTACTCTGAATGGGGACTCTATTTAAGAATTTACACACTGAAAGTAAGTGAAGTATGAGGAGTTCTGGGATGGTGTAAGAAATCCCCATTCTATGTCCTCTATCCAACACTGTTCATTGCTCATAAGTATATTGCTATAATTGTCACCCTTCTATTTAAAAACTTTTGGCAGCCTACCAATGACATAAACTCCTGATTCTGGCATTCAGAGTACTTTTGTGCATTCTATTGACACAGGATTATTGTATACCTCTCAGGTGCAATTAATGTAAAGAGAAGATGCTCTCTTCCTTGATATCTTTATCAAGCCCCTTTTATGGAATTGCAAAATCAATCAAATATCAACTATGTTCCAGTATTTCTTAGACACTCAAACTATGTTTTGAGTCAGTCAAATTATATTTGAAGAGTGAATTAATTCGAGCTGTTAGATGAAATTAGCATTGGTTGAAAGAATTAGACATACCTCTACATATCAAAGAAAGCTATTCTAGCTAGACTTTTTCCATAAATCCTTCATGAATCAAACTTCCTTAGAACTTTGAGAAGGACATTGCCTGGAGTCAGCAAAATGGAGGAGAGAATGACACTTTCCCATCCCCATCCCCCTAAAGTTCTTTGGATTGAAAATAAGTAAGCAAGTAACTGGGAGCTGAAAAAGGTTAAATTAGAAATACTAACAAAGGACAATTTCAGAACTCTGCAGAGGTAGTTCCCATCAGAGTTACATACACTAGAGGAAAATGTTAAGAGAAATTCTTGGTGGCTTATCTTCAAACAATCAACATGTCCCCATTAAACATCTCTCATGTACCAGTCACTGTGCTAGGGGTTCAGGATAGAAAGAAAAAAGTGAAACTGTCCCCAATCTCAAGGAGTTTATAATTTAAGTCAGGGTATTTTAAACTTTTTCCACTCATACTCCATTATCACCTGAAAAATTTGTATGTGACCCTAGGTACATAAGATAGCTATACAAACCCAACAGTTACTACTAATAAATCATAAAGAAATTTATTTTAAAACAATTCTTTTGTTTACATATAATTTTTTGTATACATACAATTTTTTTTTACCATTTATTAAAGACAAAATTAAATTCACATGCTAATGAAATGAACATACATGTTTATTTTTACATTTAAAATTATATCTTGGGGGAATATTTGATATCTTTTACTATTGCCAGGTTTTTCATGACCCCACATTCAGTAATGTGACCCCATATGGGGTTCTGACTCCCAGTTTAAAAAACTTTAATGTAGATTATAATTTTTAAAAATCTAAACCCAATTCAAATGTTACTTCTTCCATGAAGCTAAGGAGCCTCTTGTAACTCTTATGTTCATCTCTCTTTTATACACTTAAGCTACTCTTTACATAGTTACTTTACACAGTTATAAATGTTGTATGCCCCTAATAGGATCCCAGGAATTACCAAGGTCATCTTCCTCACCATTCATTGAACATGCAAGGCTTATCCTAGCCTAAAATGAATGCCTTTTTTTGGTCTGTTTACTACTTAACCACAGAATGACTGAAAGGTGGGCTCTACATTTACTACCTGTCTAACAAATCGACATAAAAATAAACTAAGCAGAACAATCCACTCAGCAAATAAATTCTGAGCCACATTATCCTTTCCTTTTCTCCCTTTTCCCCACCCCCATCTCTCTTCTGGTCCTCCTTGATCTGGAAGTCTCAAGTCTCAGTGTCGCAGTTTCTATCCATGAAGTCCACTGCACGGAGGAAATATTTCATTTGAAAAATATTATTCAATAGATGAAGAAATTGAGGTAAAAATAGATTATGTGACCTGTCCATGGTCATTAAGATAATAAGGATCTATCTGGAGACAAATTTATCTCAGGCTTTAATTCTGGCCCTCTCTCTATATCACCACCTATGTCTCATTTTCAGAGATAAGTTTTTATGAATGGAATTTAAAACTTTCACAACATTTCAATCAGCTAGTATGACACAGAATAGATTTATAATAACTGCCAAAACATCTAGTGCAATCAAGAGATTACCGGACTTAGAATCAGGAAGACTTCAATTCAAATGCAGCTTCAGACATTTACTAGTCATTAATACTACCTCAGCCTCAGTTTATCAAAAATGGATTATGATAATGACAATACTAATGAAGGATTTTGTGAAGACCAAATGAGATAACACATGTAAAGTTCTTTGTAAATATCTATAAATATTAGCTGATAGTATAGTTATTTACCAAATAATTTTCCATACTCTTTGGATAAATTCCTTGTAATCCCAGGAATTACATGTACCCCATGTTGAGAACTAGGGTTATCAGTTTCAGAGCAGATAAAATCTGCTTTGGTGGGAACTCTCTCCACCAAAGAAATCAGGAATCTCATTACAAAAAGCAAGCAAACTTATTAGAGGTAGAAGTAATCAATTTGTTTTACCCATTCCTTTGAGTGATGAAGAAAATCAAGCTCTGAAAGTATGGGATTTACCAAAGATCACATGGTTCATCAGTGCCAGAATTAGGACCTCCTATCTAGGTCTTATGAATCCTAGTCTTGTGCTTTTTGTAATATTTTGCTGCTTTTTGCACATAATTAGCAGCCTAGATCTGGGTGCTACTGCCAGAATGATAACAGAACTGAATAAAAGATCTCTCATAGGGTAATAAAAATATACATGCAGGCACAAGCAGGGAAAAAATAAAAACCAAACAGCAGCAGAAATGAGTTTTCTCTTGGGCAACAGACTGAATCCTAATCATAAAAGACCAACCATGGGAAATGGAGGTGGGAACCCCATCCCTGCAGTTCTAATCAGAGTCCTGTTGACCTTCAGACCTCAAGTACTCACTACACTTGTATATTAGGTTATTGAAGCTATCTCAGACCTGGGGCTTTTTTTTTTTCTTTCAAAGGATCAGAGGAAACTTTGTAGAATCAGAATCTCAAGAGACGGGACTGGGAGGAAGCATTTTCTCTTATGTTTAATCTAAATATTTATTGGGAATGAGTGGGAAAGGAAGGTTACAGGACAGAGACAAGAGTTTCTACAAGAAGGACTGTTATTTCTGCCTTTTTTCCAGGAGGTAACTAGGGGATAAAGGGAGAGGAATGGATCTGTGATTTCATTGGTATAAGGCAGAGGTGTCAGACACTTAGTTCATACCAAATTAAAGTGTAATTGGGAAACATTTAATAAAAAAAATAAAATGTGGGTAATATTATATTTTGGTGGAAGCCAGGTGGTATAATGGTTAGAGTGTTGAACTTGGAGTCAGGAAAACTTGAGTTTGAATTTTCCTCTCACACTATACTAGCTAGATGAGCCTCTAAGCAATTTCCCTCATTCCTGAACTCTCATTAGTAGATCATATACTTTCAGTTGTTTTGGTTTTTTTCTTCACCCTGACAGTAGGAATGGATTTGAACGGTACCATGTCCATTCTTTTCTCATCCCCCATCTTTTTTACTCTGACCCCTCTTATGATCCGTTTCCTGCTTTGACAGATAGCTTGCCTCAGTGAAGAACATCATGTATAGCTTGAAGATGAAGAGATTTAATGATAGTGAGACCAATCTATCTTTTATAATAAGAAAAGCAATTGATATCCTGGTCTGAATACCAGTGAAAATGGTGATGGATTTGAGTTTGAATTCCTCAGTTACTTAGTACATGCACACCCTTGGATTAATCTTTCTCTCTAATTTTCTTGTTTGTAAAATGAGTGATTGGATTAGCATAAATGGTTCTTTCTAGCTCTGAATCCTTTGAATGTGAGTGATTCTGTGTGGACATGGTCACCTATGGTTGGAAGAGTAAGACTGGCAGAGCTCAGATTCATTGATGATAGCACCATGCACTGGCATACCCCACTAAAGGAAGCTAGATATTGAATAGAATCAAAATGACAAAATTTGAGAACTGAAAGGAACCTCAATAACCATCTGATCTAGCCTTATCATAAAGGAATGCTCACACAGAAAGATATATGCATATAATAGATGCTTAACAAATATTGATCAAAGTATATTAATACTTAAATGATTTGCTATTTCATCAAGGATTAAGGAACTCTCTTAATCCCTGAGAATTCCCCATCCTTGGGAATTCCTCCAAGGTAGACAGTAACCTTTCTATGACATAGGAGAAAAAAATAACTAATTTGCCTACATCAAACAGATTGAGTTGCCAGAATCACACAAGTGCTAAATAGTGTCAGAAGATGAATTTAAATTTAGATCTTCCTGAGTCCAACCACAGTACCCTATCCACTATTCTATGGTATCTCTGAATTGAATATGGATGATTGAAATATAGTTCTAATGATTCCCAAATGTCATTTCTACTCATTTAATATCACAAATATATAGCCACATAGAATAATCATATTTTTGTCTGTATGTCCCACCTGAAAATAACCACAACAACAAAACACTGAAGATATATGATACTTTATCTTCCAGTCTTTGCTGCAAATCTCCAGTGAAGGAACCCATCGTCTCCTGAGAAAGTCCATTCCACTTTTAAATATCTCTGTCATTAATATGAAACTCTTATAGTGCCTGAGATCCTTATTCCAATTGTTACTTATACTGACATTCTGGGTCCCCCAAAGCAAGGCTAGTGATATTTCTCCCTAAAGTTCTAGGGGCAATTCTAAATGGCTAAGAAGTTTTCTCTAATTTCATTGGCTGAATCACTCATTCCAATATGCTTTCCCTAATATCAGTCATCAGTTGTGCTTAGTATCTCCTGATATTATTGATTGACCCAGTGGATTTAAGCAATTAACAAATTAGCTTTTACTAATATTTACTGAGAAGATATATCAAGAGCAGAAGAACAGATGCAACCTTCTGAAGTAGGGCTACAACTTTCTATATGTTGGTCACTGGATAGAGAAAGCTCAGACTTAAAACATTTACTACAAAATATTCTCCCCATCAAATTCAATTTCAAATGAAGCATGACTGATAGATGAATCACTCCTGGTATCTCTTCTCCCCCCTCCCCCCAAGGCAATTGGAGCTGTGACTTGCTTAGGATCACACAGCTAGGAAGTGTTGTGTCTAAGGCCATATTTGAACTCAGGTCCTCCTGACTTCAGGGTTGGTGCTCTATTCACAAAGCTCTCCAGCAGCCCCTAAAATATGGTATCTTGATACTCTCTACAATCTTTTCTGAACTGGACAGCAGTCTCAGGGCCACCCTAGCACAATGGGCTTGGGTTCTGACAAATTTTCGTATGGACTTCTGTTCATGGACCTCTGGTCCTCTAACCTTTTGAAGCCCAGGAGGTAACTGTCTCCAGTATTCTATCTTATAGCAGGAAAGGATTTAAACAATGAGATCATATTTAAGATAAATACATCTTAGAATCCACATGATAACTAGTTGAGGAAGAGGATTCCCAGACTGGAGACATATAGAATTTTGTCTTCAAAAGGGATTTGGCTGATTAATACCTTTTCTCTACACACTCAGTTTTGTCTCAGCAACCAGTCAAAAGGCTCTATTTGTTGCACAGTAAATGGAGAGAAAACAGTCATACTCATTTTTGTTCCCAAGTCTACTTGGGAGAATTACATCAGGCAAAACACACTGCACATGCTCATAAAGACTAGATCTCTTTGTGAGTTTACTCACTTCACAAACATCTCCTTAAAACAAGAAGGTAAGCAGGGTAGTAGAGAAATTACTGGATTTTGAGTCCAGAACACTTGGGTTGAAATCTGAACTCAGAACCTACTGTTATGTATCCCTGGGCTAACCTTTGTCTGCATTAGTTTCCTTATCTGTAGAAAGGTTTAATAGTAATCCTACCTTTCAAGGTTTTTTTGAGGATTAAATGATATGATATTTGTGAAGCATTTTGTGACCTTAATATATAAATTCTATTAACATCATTATTATATTTTCTTTTTTTTGTAAATTGTTTTTATTTTAAACTTACATACAAAATGAGAAAAAAAAAACATCGCCACATACACAGAAGACCATAAGAGATGATTCAACATAAAATAATAAATTTCCATTTCAAGAAAACCTATATAATAAATATCATACGTTATTTTCAAAGCTGCCCAGTTTGGGGGAGTTTTTTTGGTTTTTGCTTCCTTGTTGGTTTTTTTCTTTTGTTTTCTTCAGTGAACTATTTCTCTCCCTTCCTACCCCCACCTTAAAGGAAACTATAATTCTCACACAGAGAGAACTATATACATCCATATATATGCATATATTTGTATATACATATATATGTAAGACCATACTATGCTTGTTTCCTTCTATCATCTGTTTCTCTGAAGACATCTTCCCACATAAGTCCAAATCTTTCCATGTTGTCCAAACCAACCAGTTCATTATTTCCTACATCACAGCAATATTCCAATCACATCCTATTTGAGAGATTGTTTATGAAAGCTTCCCCGAATTTTCTGCATTCCTTCTGTTTTTTGATTATATAGATTTTATTTATACAAGAAAAATTAATTTAAAATAATTGAAATTGTCCATTTTATACTTCCACAATGCTTTCAGCTTATAATTAAAATCTGATACTGCTAAATCTACTTCCTTTACATCTTTTCCCCTTGGATTCTTTGGAATTCCTGAATTTTTGTTCTTCCAAATGAACTTTTTTATTATTTTTTTCTAACAGGAATTTTTCTAGTAATTTATTTAGGATGACATTAAATGAATAGATTAGTTAGGAAAAATTACTATTTTTAAAATTGTATTGACATTACTGATCCATAAATAATAAATATTACTTCAGTCATTTAGATGAATTTATTAAAAGTATTTTATGTTTATGTTCATATAGTTCCTGTATCTCTTTTGGTAGATATATGCTCATGTATTTTATACTGCCTAGATTTTTTAAATGGTCCAAAACAATATTGAATAATATTGTTGATATAGTGTAGTGTAATGTTCTCTAAAATTTAATCTTCTCTGGGAGCAGGTTTTTTGGGGGGGTTGTGGGAGCAGCCTTCATTTCAGTTTAGTGTAATCACCCCGAATGCAGCCAGCTATTATAGTCCAGATCTTTTATTGTTTCCTTCAAGATAGCCCGGTTAGCTTTCTTAGAGACCTGTCTCTCTCCTTGGCTCTGAGAGCTCTTGCCACTAGTCCTTTGCCTGTGCCAACTTCAGCCTCTAGTTTCCTCCGAATGTGTCTAGCCAGCACAAAGGTGGAAGTTGGAATGAATCTGTCTCCACTTCCGAGAGTGGGCTTGTCTTTTAGAGGGCTCCTCCTTATATATGCTCTCTTAAAGGTGTGAATCTTGCAGAATTCTAATAAGTACTAAGTACATTAGTGAACTAGAGAACTGTTAAGTATCATGCTAAATTAGATAACTGACTTAGCACCTTGTAAGAATCCTAACAGTATAGTTCCTTTATTTTTCATTAAATCTATTTTAACATTAACTTTATATGAGATCATGATTACTATCTCTGTTTTTTACATACTAAATTCTACTCCTGACCTTTATTTTATTTTTGTATGTATCTCTCATTTTTATAATGCATCCTAAAAGCAACATGTTGTTGAATTCAAATTTGTAATCTGCTATTCATTTCTATTTTGTGGGTAAATTTGTCCCATTCACATTCTAAGCTATAATTATTGGTTATATATTTTTGTTCCTATTTTCCCTCACTCACTATATTTATCCTATCCACTTTGACTCCTGTGCTTTACTTCTACCCACTACTGTACCCTCCTCTTTCTTAACCTACCTATGCAAGACTCCCTCACAAGATAACTTCTCCCTTCACCTTACCTCCTTGCCCTCATTTCTTTCTGAAGTTATAAGACTTTTATATCTTTCTAGATATATATGCCATTCCCACCTTAATTCATTTTCAATGAGAGTAAGGTTTCAGCACTACCTATCCTTCTCCCTACTAACGTCTGTATCAGTTTTTTCTGTTATGTCTCATTTATATGAGATATTTTTTTCTTTTCCTACATACTTTTTATTTTTTTAGAATCATTACATCATATCAGCTCAGCCCACACCTTTCTTTCAAACTACCCAAACAATCATAAAAGTACTACTAATGTTTTCACATAAATGAAGTAAACAATTTGACCTTATTGAGTTCCTTGTAATTGGTATTTACCTCATATTTCTCTTGAATGTTAAATGTCAAATTTCCCCTTAAGTTATGGAAGTTTTATTCCAGAAGCCTGAAAATCCTTGAGTTCATTAATTATCCATTTTTTTCATACAGGATTATATTTAACTTTGCTGGGTAAACTACCATTGGTAATAACTCCAGATTCTTTGCTCTACAAAATATAGTTTTTTTTTCTTTTTTTTTCAAAATATAGTTTTTCAAGACTTACAGACCTTCAAGCATAATAGCTGTTGGGTCTTATGTAATCTTTATCATAGCTTCAAGATATTTAAATTGTAGTAGTTTTTTTTTATTACTTTTAATATTTTCTCCTTACCCTGGGAACTTTGAAACTGGGCTATGCTATTCCCGTAATGTTTCCTCCTGGGATCTTTTTCAGGTGATGATCAATGCATATTTTCCTATTTCTGCTTTGGCTTTTTGTTCTAGAACTTCAGAGCAATTTTCCTTGATAATTCTTATAATATTGTATCAAGATTCCTTTTTTTAATTGTAATTTTCAGGTAGTTAGACTAGTCCTATATTATTTCTTCTCATTCTGTTCTCCAGATCAACTGTTTTTCTGATATTTCCCCTTCTCTTCTTTTTCCATTCTTTTAATTTTGTTTTGTGATTTCTTGGCATTTTAGAATGTTGGTAGCTTTCCCTTGCCCAGTTTTAGTTTTCAAAGAATTATTTTCTTCCTGAAGTTTTTGATTTTCTGTTTCCAGTTGATTGATTTTCTTTTCGCAATTTTCTTGATTTTCTTGAATTGATCTTAATTTTTTTCTAATTTTCCTTGATCTCTCTTATTTAATTTTTAAAATCCCTTATAAATTCTCCCAAGGACTCCTTTTCTCCTTGAGACAATTTGACATTTCTCATTGAAAAAAAGTGGCTTTTTTTTAGCTCCACCATTTTCCTCTGAATAGGAATCCAGACTTCTCTATCTTTGCAGTAGCTCTCTATGGTTGGGTTCTTTCTCCTTTGCTTATTCACTTTTATTTATTTAATTTTTGTTTTATTTTGTTTTTAGAAGCTATTAGTGTTATCACTTTGTAGTTCCAAGGTATTGGGATGATGCTCCAAGCCTCAGTTCCTTCTTATTGTTATTTTCTGAGATCTGTCTTAGGATTCAGCATTGTTTCTCCTCTCCACCTTTGCATAGAAGAGAAAGATATGTTCTTCCTTCCTTCCTCCTTTCCTTCCTTTTTTCCTTCCTCCTTCCTCTCTCCCTTCCCTCCCTCTCTCCATCTCTGTCTTCCTCTCTCCCCAAGCTTGACCTTTATCATTAGACAATATTAAGGGGGTTTTTGGATTTGTTTTTTTCCTTTTATCCTAATTGAGTCATTATGTTCATTTCTCTCTCCTTTCCCGGTTCCTCTGTATTAAAATGCTTTTATTTGTAAAGTATTATTTCTCCTTACTGGCAACTGTACCTTTAATATTATTTGTGCATATAAGATTATTTTGATTTAAGATTAGTTTATTTCATTTAGATTCATTAGTTTACTTTTTATTTTCATTATTTTAATTCCACATCAAAAATAGCAATTTTAATTGTTCAATTTATATTTTTGTCTGACTCCTAAGCCACAGTTAGGGGACCTTCAGCCACACTGATTCACAAATGATCCTGCTCTCTGTGATCCTTGCAGTGGCTGTCCTCTCTGTCCTTTGCTCCTCTGCAAATACAGGAGACAACTCTTTTTGTCATATTCCTTACTGTTTAGGGAAATGTGCACAGGAGAAAAGAAGGATATCTTACTGGTGAATCTCCGCCCCCCCCCCCCATCTCCATCCCCTCCCAACTTGCAAGTTCACAAAGTAAAAACAAAACAAAACAAAACAAAACAAAAAAAAAAAGAATTATGGCTTAATAGTGGTTTGTTCGAATTTTTTCTTGAACTTCTACTAAATTACAATTGCAAATATAGGGTCACAGTTAACAGGTCCACCCTTTATATTGAACTCACCAGGTATGTGCTATCTTCTTTCCCCCAAAGCCACAGCCTGGGATAGTCAGCTCAGTTATGGTTGGCATCCCCTGACAGTGAAAGATCCACTCAGAAGTCAAACTCCAACATTGTCTGTTAGATGAAAATTTCTAAGGCTGAGACTCTCCCCCCCCCCCCCCAGCTGCCCTAGGACTTTTTGTTTGTTGCTTCTGCAGAGTCAGCCTAGAGGTGTTTGCACTTCAGTCAGGCTGAACCTCTGTCCTTGGATGTCGGGTCTTTCCTAGGGTCCTCTCAAATTATCTTAGAGGAATAATTACTTTATTCCATATTTATTTCTGCTGCTCTGAAATGATGTTCTGTCTTTTTTTTTTTTGTGGAGGAAATTTGGAGAGCTGAAAGGTTTCTAATCTACTTCACCATCTTCTCAGAATCCTTTCCCCAACATCATTATCATTAATAAACATCTTTGCAGTGTCTACAAATAGCTCTCAGTATTGTCCTAAGAAGCCAAATAGAATAAACCCAATTCCTCTTCCTCATGGTAGACTTTTAAGTGTTTGAAGAAAGCTAGGTTATCATGTTCCCCCAAGACTCCTTTTTCTCCAAACTAAATGCCCTGTGTCCTTTAGCAGGCTATTCCAAGGCATTCAATTAAAACTCTGAATGTGCACCAGAGCTAAAAACAATAACCAAGGGCAATCAGATTGAGAAACTATAGAGCAGGGCTATTGCTTCCCCAGTCTTAAGACTTAATGAAGCTCCTTTTAATAAATTCATATCAAACTATTGATTAATATTGAGATTGTAATTCACTAAAAGTTCCAGAAGATTTTCAAATAAATTACCATTTAACCATATTTTCATTTTTTTGTCTTTGTGAACTTACAAGTTGATAGGGGGTGGGGAAAAAGATTCAATAGTAAGATAGTCATGCTCTTTTCTGTATTCATCTTCCTAAATAATAAGGAATGTGACCAAAAAAGCTACAAAAGGAAAAAATGGAAAGAAATCTCAGCTAGGCAATTCTCACAGAGACTTATATACGGGGTGATTTTTCTGAGGGAGTAAGACGTTTCCATGGAGGAAACCAGGTCAGCAAGCTGTTGGAAGCAGGACTGCCTGGTGATTTGCCAGTGCAATGAAGAAAGATTGAAAGTAATTTGGGGGCAAGTTGAGGTTTTGCTGGTTAACATATAATTCAGTCCTTGTCCCGTTTCCTTTTCTAGCAAGAAAGAGCAGTTGTTTGTCCTTCCATTCTTTTTTATGTGGCCTGGAGAGACAGACAGTGGTCAGTGGATCAGATGGCTGCTAATAGTTTCTCCATGCCTTCTGCTTGCTCCTTACTGTAGTTAGCATTGAAGTGCTATAACTCAGGCTGGGAGTGGGAAAGAAAGAGCTGGGACAGGTTCTGGAGAGCTGCCCTGTAGAAGCAGAGATGCTGGGCCCTGAGATGAGAACAAAGCATCAATGTGTTGACACAAAAGGCAAAGTACATGAGCACCTAGATTTCAGTTAGATTGAAAATTCAGTGGACCTATTGGTCAAGGAAAATGATCTGAAACACCTCGTTCTCATACTATTTTTATATTATCTGACAATCTAATTCCAACAGGCTTGTACATGACTTACTTTAGGAGATTTTTTGAGGGGGAGGAATGATTGGCTGAACTACTTATTAAGAGGGGAGGACTTGACAAGGTTTTGTTTTTACAATTTACTGTGTTCAAACCTTGGTCACAGAAAAGTAATATAAACTTCTTAAGAAGAGGTCTTGTTTCATTTCTTGTGTTTGTATCCCCACTACTTGGTTGGTGGTTGGCAAACAGTAGATTTTTAATAAAAGCTTTTTGAATGATTAATTATGAATAAAGACAGTTAACTGATAATAGATTTCCTACAAGTCAAAATGGGACCTCTAAAGCTATAAATTGTCCTATTTTTTAATATTTGGAATAATTTCATTTCTATACTCTGAGATCATTGAGGACCATTTTATAATCTTTGTTTAATGGGTTTCTATGGTGAAAGAATTCATCACTAACTAACACAACTACTGGTGATGAACCTTTTTGTACTTGGCTAAACTAGATTTGGAAAGCAGACATAGCACTAGGGAAAAACAAATTTCATAACCATAAGCATGAAAATAAATAAGGATGAACTTATCCAGAAATGATGGGCATAACAAATAAGAAGAAAAACCCAACAATTTTTATATCTTTGTTTTTATATCTCTGTGATTTCAAAATATATTGGAGATCCTATTCCATCTTCCATACCACTCCCCACAATGAACCCTACTTTTTAACAAAGAAAAAAAATTAGATACAATCTATACATATCACAAACCATGTTTTACCATCATAAGCAATTTTCTGTATTACAAGTTCCCAACCTCTGCAATGGAGGAAGGAGGTGCATTTTCTGTTTTCTTTTCAAGGACCAAAATTGGACATTATTATTTCACAGTTTTCAGCCTTGTTTTGTTGTTTTTTTTTTTTTCACTTGGGAGGGGGTATTTATTATGTACATTATTGTGTACATCTACTTACTCTATTCTATGTTAATTCATGCTTCTCTGAGTTCCTCATATTAGCCATTTCTTAAATTATAATCATATTTTGGAATAATCACATATTTGCTATCCTTTGTTTCAGAGTATGATTCTCTGGGGAGAATGATATATATTTGTAAATTAAGGTGATATAAAAATGAGAAATATAATTTTTTTTAAAAAATCCTCTTTTCCTCAGCATAGATATTCAATATCCTTTTTTTTGTCCTCAGCTTTTCCCATCAGCCTCAGCTCATTCTAAACTTTATCATGCTTGCAATTATTCTTATAGGACCATGCTGCACTTTCGCACTCATCCTTAAGTCCCTGGTTTGCTTCTTTCCATAATCTGCACATGCCTTTTTAAATCTAAATTGCTTGATGAGTTCCTTATATATTCACTTTTTCCTCTATGCTACTCATTTCTGGAAGTATTCTCTTTGAACCCAGAGGACAGAACTAGGGGAAAAGGATGTAAATTTTATAGAGGCAGATTTCAGTTTGATGTAATGAAGAACTTCTTAATAGTTAGAGCTGTCAAATGTGGGATTGTATTACTTCAGAAATTGGAAATTTCCCATTACTTCAAGTGCATTCTGAATGGCCACTTGTCAAAGATGTTGTAGAGAAAATTCCTATTGAGCCATAAGTTCAATTAGATGAGATCTCAAGTTTCTTTCAACCCTAAAAGTCTGAGATTCTCTGAAATATGAAGATCTTTTGGTTTATATAATTATTTCCTAGTCCTTTTCCTTTTTGAAATTTAATAGAGAAAAATGTAAAGTCTTGTGCTTGGATTCAAAAAATCAACTTCAAAAGCATGTTAAGAGAGGTATGGTTAGAAAACAGTTCATCTCAAAAGAATCTGGTAGACTACCTGTTCAGAGTGAGTCAGCAGTATTATGTGATAGCCAAAAAGCTAAAGAAAAATTGGGATGCATTAAAAGAGATATGCTCCTAGTAACAAGATGATACCTTCCCTCTTTCATCCTTATCCTTTGCCCTGGGCAGAACATCTCTGAAACATTATGTTTCATACGGGGAGCCACAGTTTAGGAAAACACGATAGAGTGTCTAGAGAAATATAGTGAAGGGACAAGAAGCCATCTCAAATTAGTATTAGTTGAAAAAAAAATTAAGAATATTTGGCCTAGAGGAGGAAAAATTTAGGCGAGGTATGATTAAGGTATGCAATGATTTGAAGGATTATTGCTTAGAAGACTTGTCCTAAAGGCCTGGAGAGACTTACACGAACTGATGCTGAGTGAAATGAGCAGGACCAGGAGATCATTATATACTTCAACAACAATACTATATGATGACCAGTTCTGATGGCCCTGGCCATCCTCAGCAACGAGATCAACCAAATCATTTCCAATGGAGCAGTAATGAACTGAACCAGCTATGCCCAGAAAAAGAACTCTGGGAGATGACTAAAAACCATTACATTGAATTCCCAATCCCTATATTTATGCACACATGCATTTTTGATTTCCTTCACAAGCTAATTGTACAATATTTCAGAGTCTGATTCTTTTTGTACAGCAAAATAACGGTTTGGTCATGTATACTTATTGTGTATCTAATTTATATTTTAATGTATTTAACATCTACTGGTCATCCTGTCATCTGGGGGAGGGGGTGGGGGGGTAAGAGGTGAAAAATTGGAACAAGAGGTTTGGCAATTGTTAATGCTATAAAGTTACCCATGCATATATCCTGTAAATAAAAGGCTATTAAATTAAAAAAAAAAAAAGAAGACTTGTCCTATTTAGTCCCAGAGGGCAGAACTAGGGAACAATGAGTAGAAGATGGCAAGAGGCAGATTAAACTTGATGTCTGGGAAAAACTTCCTTAACCACAAGAATGATGCAAAAATGAGGTGAGCTGTCTCCTTTGGGGAAGTATTCCATTCCAGTAGAGTTTATATCTTGTCACAAATGTCATAGTGAGGGTTATTTTTTGGTCGAGGTTGGACTAGATGTCTCCTGAAGACCTTTCCAAATATAAATTTTGTGATTCTGTGACTCATAACTACCAAGCATAGGAGCTTAGATGGGAAAGGCAGAAGAGAGAAGCTGACAACTCGAGTGTTTAGACCACTGCTGATTGAAAATGAATAGAAGTGAGAGTAAATCATCTCAAAATAGTAATGATAGTCAATGGGAAAATATTATTCTGATTTATACTTAATGTTACAGGAAATGCACCTCTTAAACAGAGGGAGAAGTATCAGTGTTTCTAGGAATCCAGGGACAGGATTTATTATCTCTAGAGTCCAATTCTAGTTTCCACATTTGAATGAGTCAGATACTCATATCTTGACCTACCTATGATCCATCTCCAGTACCTATATCATAAATGGTGCAAAAGACTTTATTGAATATCAATCTATCTTGACATTTCCCATTGCTCCTAGAATTTTTCTTTCTGCCTTGATCACTCATTACAGAAGGCTGCTATCTCCTTTCAAATCAAAAGTCTAAAACCTATTGTCATATTTTATGTGATGATGTTAACTCTGCTATGAAATTATGTTCCTAGAATATCCTAGAATACTCTAGAGTAGGTTCTGAACACATAAATAGCCATTTATCAGATACAACCCACAATCTTCTTGTTGCTATGACCCATCCGGTAATTTTCCCTGAGATGACAAGCTACAAATGAAGAGTGCACTTAGATTGCAGTGATGAGGAGTAAAATATGGATACAAAAACCTAAACCCTTCAAGAAGAAACCAGGGAATTTTCCTATTAGATTCCAAGGGCTTTAGTCCATTTGCTTTAAAATCACTCCTGCATCCTAATTCTTCCACTAATCACTTAGACTCTGTACTAGCCACCAAACCTCTGTCAGTCATCAATCAATCCACTCTCTCCATACTTACCTGCTTCATGCGCTTTCCCATTTACTCAATTTCTCTGTATTTCACCAAGTCCTGTGGCCTCTCATCTCTAGGGCTGTATAATTCACTGTATTTGTTCATAATGAGTTACTTGCATAAGAACATGGATGATGTACTTATCAAATTTGCAAGTGATTCACTGTTGAGAGGAATAGAAAATAAACTAGATGGCAGAATTAGGACTTCAAAAGTGTGTCCATCCACCTGGAGTGATGGGCCAAATCTAACAAGCTGAGATTTTTAAAAAATGACTTAGTGCATAAATACAGGAAGGAAAAAAATAGCTTTAAGCCCTCATGTGAAAAAGACATGGGTGTTTTAGTGGACCACATGCTCAATGTATGTCTGTACTATGACATGTCTATGAAAAAAGCTAAAACAATATTGGGCTGAACCAGGGATGACACCTGTCATGTTCTACTCTTTGCTGTAGTTTTATATTTAGTTTACATGGTGATGTTTTAGAAATTAGATTGAAGCAAAATATGTTTCACATGACTACATATGTACGAAGGGTATCATTTCTTTTCATGAGTAGGAGAGGAGATGGAGAAAGAAAGAGAATGTAGAACTAAAAAAGATTGGAAACAAGCATTTATTATTTTTCAGGCATTGTGCTATGGATTTGGACCACGTTGTGGCAATGAGTTTTCTGGAATGGTACATATTAAATTTGGAGAAGGGGTGGAGAGGAATTGAACCCCTAATCAATTTACTAATTATCTTGATAATCTACAATCTACTAATTATCTTGATAAAATTATAGGACAAGGCTCTTGATCTGAAAGGTACTTCCCAAGAAGATACATAAAGGCTTTAGAACCTCACTGAAGTGAGATTTCAAAAGAAAATTCTTCTGATAAGTTTCCACTGACTGGACCTAACTCCAAGATGACTTATGAGAATCAAGGGGGATTCAATTATCACATTGTACCCTGTCCTGCCCCAGTCATATGTTGAACATAATATGAAAGATTCAAGTAAGAAGATTTAAAGATATTTATTTATTTATTCATTTATTTAATTATTCATTCATCTATTTGTTCATTTATCTATTTATTTATTAATAATTAGAATTATCTATAAATTGAAAGGCTGCCTTATAGTTCTCATAAGTGCCAATACTAGTACAGTGCCTACTAAATCCCTCAGACAATAAACAATAAAAAAGCTCCTACTTTATGCCAGTTACTATGTGAAGCTCAAAGTAGGAGTTTAATAAATGTTTATTGATTAATTCTCCATTGATAGAGTATTTCCAGAGATGACTGAATATCAGGGATGCTGTAGGAAAAAATTCCATTCAGGAATGGATCAGACCTGGTCACCTCTGAGCTTTTTAAAAAATCCTGTGATTCTGTGATGCTGTGTCTATGTCTGCATCACATTACAAGGTGAGAGTCCTGGATAAGACAAAACTCTCCTTGAAGGTTCTGATACAAGGGGTGTATCTGAATAATATAGCACATTGGATCAAAGAACTCAGTCACGGTGGCCCAGGAGTGGAAATGAAAACGAGAGTCATGAACCACAGTCATAAATCAGCAAGACAGGAAACAAAGCAGGTCAAGAGAAGGGTCTGGAGCAGTTACAAAAAGCCTACAGCAATTTGTTGGGCTCATTTAGTGGAGGCCATCTGCAGGCTTTCAAGCTTGGGTTTGCAGAGCAGGAGATGCTTTACCCCACCCCCCCTTTTCTTGTTTCACTCTCCATTGAAATAAGGCTAGCAGCCTATAGCATCTATAGGTTCTCTGATAATTAAATGTTGCTGGATCATAGATTTAGAGCTGGCAGCCCTTAAAGGTTATCTAATCAAATCCCTTGTTTTATAGAGCCTTCCTTCAGGCCTTTATCATCTCTCCTCTTGATTATATAGCAGCTCCCTCAATTCTCTCTCAAATATGGTCCATTTTCAATATTGTTTCCAAAGTGATTTTCTTGAAACATACACCTGAACATAGCATTCCCTTATTCAACAAACTCCAGTAACTCCCTATTGCTTCAGGATAAATTATAAACTTCTTTTTAACTTTGAAAGTCTTTCACAATATGCTCCATCCAATTTTTTTCATCTCATTATACATAATTCCCTTTCCACACTCTGCAATCCATTCAAATTGCACTTCTCTCTATTCTGTAAAAGATAGATACTACAGGGATTTTGAATCTCCATTTTACAGATGAGGTAATGAAGGAACAGAGAAGTTAAAAGATTTGTTCATGGTCATACAGTCGGCTGTTAGAAGCATAATTTAAAATCAGGATCTTTCTGACTGGCAGCAGCAACAGAAGTGATGGCTGCTTCCAAATATCTCAGCCCACAGATAGTAAGAGGGACAAACTAGTTAGAAGGAAGTCTCTTTACTAACACTGAGGAAGGACTCTTACTTTAAAATATCAGAAGTTATAGTCACAGTGGAATGGGGACTCTTCTCCCAGTTCCAGGGTAGAAAAGAGTGCTTATGATCATTCAAACATCTTTCTTCTTTGATCATAACACCTTGGAAGAACTGAAAACTTACAGGTCCTTAGAAGCATCTTTGAAAACAACTGCACAAAACTCCTGAATCTTGGGACTCAACCCTGAAAACAGAACTTTACTTTAACAGAGTTAAAAGCTGAGTAATAGGCTGGAAAAATGAGCAAACAACCAAAAAATATTCTGACCACAGAACATTATTATGGTGACAAGATCAAAACACACTCAGAAAAAAGATAACACTCAAAGTTCCTACATCCAAAGCTTCCAATAAAAACAAAAATTGGTCTCAGGTTATGGAAAAACTTAAAAGGGATATTAAAAATCAAATAAGAGACTTAGAGGGGAAAATTAGGAAGAGAAAAGTGATAAAAAAGGAAATACAAAAAGCTAGTGAGGAGAATAATGTCTTAAAAAGAAAAATTGGTCAAATGTGAAAGGAAGTACTTTAAAAATTTCCTGAGGAAAATATTTCTTAAAAATTAGAACTGAGCAAATGGAAGCTAATGACTTCATGAGAAATCAAGAAACAAAACCAAACCAAAAGAATGAAAAAATAGAAACCAATGTAAAATATGTCATTGGATAAACAACTGATCTGGAAAATAAGTGCAAGAGAAATAATTTTAAAATCACTGGTCTACCTGAAAGCCATGATCAATAAAAGAGCCTAGTCATCATCTTTCAAGAAATTATCAAGGAAAACTGTCCTGATATTCTAGAACTAGCAGGTAAAATAGAAATTGAAAGAATTTACAATCATCTCTTGAAAGAGATCCCAAAATGAAAATTCCCAGGAATATTATAGCCAAATTTCAGAACTCCCAGTTCAAGAAGAAAATATTGTAAGCATAAAGAAAGAATAATTCTAGTAGATCCACAGTCAGGATAATGCAAGATTTAGCAACTTCTGTATTGAAGGCTTGGAGGTCTTAGAATATGATATTCTAGAGAATAATGGAGCTAGGATTACAAACAAGAATTGCCAAACCAGCAAAACTGAGTATAATCCTTCAGGAGAAAGGTGAATATTCAGTGAAATAAAGAACTTTCAAGCATTTGTGATGAAAAGATCAGAGCTGAAAAGCAAATATGATTTTCAAATACAAGAGTCAAGAGAAGCATAAGGAAGAAATTAGGAAAGGGAAATCATAAGGAACTTAATAAGGTTTATTTGTTTACATTCCCACATGGAAGGATGATACTTGTAACTCATAAGAATTTTCTCATTATGGCAATTAGAAGGAGTATATATAAAGGGCACAGCATGAGTTTACTATTAAGGAATAATATCTAAAATATATTAAAAAATAAAATTTAGGGATGAGAGAAATGTGAAAAGATATAAATTATCTGCCATAAAAAAACTTTTACAGTGAAAGGGAAGAGGATGATAGGAGGAAAAGTGAGTGAAGCTTAACTTTTATTAGAATTGTTTAAAAAAAAGTAATATACACATTCAGTATGGATATATAGATCTAGTTTAGCCTGCCAGAAAATAGGAAGGAAAGGGGATACAAGAAGGAGAGAGGGTGATAGAAAAGAGGGCATTTTGAGGGAGGAGTAGTCAGAAGCAAAATACATTTAAGAAGGAACAGGGAGAAAGGAGAGAGAGTAGGATAAATAGGGGGAAATACAGTTAGAAATAGTAACTGTGAAAAGAATTTTAAAGCAAATTTCCCTGATGAAAGCCACATTTCTCAAGTGTATAGGGAGCTAAGTCAAATTTATTAAAAAAATAAGAGCCATTCCCCAATTGTAAAATGATCAAAAGATATAAACTGTGCCCAAAGATCTATAAAATCATGCAAAATCTTTGACCTAACAATGCTAGGCCAGAATCCCAAAAGAGATTTTTAAAAAAGAAAGGAATTTATATGTACAAAAATAGAATGAGAGATTTAGGCAAAGAATTAGAGATTTAGGGGATGTGATTATGATGTTGTTCTATAAGAAATGACGAGCAGGATGCTTTCAGAAAATTTAGGGGATGTGATTATGATGTTGTTCTATAAGAAATGATGAGCAGGATGCTTTCAGAAAATCTGGAAAGTCCTCTATGAACCCATGTAAAATGAAATATATTATGCACAAAGTAATAGTGATGTTATACGATGATCATCTGTGAATGACTTTGCTATTCTCAGCAACACAATGATCCAAGACTACTCTGAAGGACTTATGATGAAAAATGCTATCCATATCCAGAGAAAGAACTGATTTTGTCAAAATACAAATTGAAGCAATTTTTTTAACTTTATTTTTCTTGAGGGTTTTTTTTTGGGAGGGGGAGAAAATCTGTGTTTTCTTTCACAGCATGACTTTTATGGAAATGTTTTGTATAATTCATATGTGCCTTCTCAACATGGGAGGGGGGAGGAGAGAGAATCTGGAATACAAAATTTTAAAAACAAATATAAAAATATGTTTTATATGCAATTGGGGAAAATAAGAAATACTAAAACCTAAAAAGGGAAAAGAGAAAATGTAAGGTAAACATTAAAGACTAATTATAAGGGCCTCAAGTATAAAAAACTTTGTTTTATATGTGGAAACATAAAAATAGATTGTCATTAGTGTTTGGGTAGTTAGAAAGAAAGCTGAGTATGATGTTATTCTATTTTTTTAATTTATTTTTTTTTATTTATAATAATTTTTTATTGACAGAACCCATGCCAGGGTAATTTTTTTACAACATTAGCCCTTGTACTCACTTCTGTTCCGATTTTTCCCTCCCATCCTCCACCCTCTCCCCTAGATGGCAAGCAGTCCTATATATGTTGAATATGTCGTAGTATATCCTAGATACAATATATGTGTGCAGAACCGAACAGTTCTCTTGTTGCACAAGAAGAATTGGATTCAGAAGGTAAAAATAACCTGGGAAGAAAAACAAAAATGCAAACAGTTTACATTCATTTCCCAGTGTTCTTTCTTTGGGTGTATCTGCTTCTGTCCATCATTGATCAATTGAAACTGAATTAGGTCTCTTTGTCAAAGAAATCCATTTCCATCAGATTACATCTTCATACAGTATCATTGTTGACGTATATAATGATCTCTTGGTTCTGCTCATTTCACTTAGCATCAGTTCATGTAAGTCTCTCCAATCCTCTCTGTATTCATCCTGCTGGTCATTTCTTACAGAACAATAATATTCCATAACATTCATATACCACAATTTACCCAACTATTCTCCAATTGATGGGCATCCATTCATTTTCCAGTTTCTAGCCACTACAAACAGGGCTGCCACAAACATTTTGGCACATACAGGTCCCTTTCCCTTCTTTAGTATCTCCTTGGGATATAAGCCAAGTACTAGCACTGCTGGGTCAAAGGATATGCACAGTTTGATAACTTTTTGGGCATAATTTCAGATTGCCCTCCAGAATGGCTGGATTCGTTCACAACTCCACCAACAATGTATCAGTGTCCCAGTTTTATGATGTTATTCTAAAAAGTAAATCCATGTAGGAAAAAGTAAGAAAGAGTAATTACCTAATACAAATTAAGTGTGAGAGGAAGAAGTCACACAGAGCAAATTAGATGGGGGAGGAGGGTTGATAGCTCTGGAGCCCTACTCTCCTTGGTAGCGAGTTAAAGAGAGAGGAAATTTAGAAAGAAAAAAGAGCATAAAGGAATAAGGAGGGTAAAGGGATAAGGGAATATAAGAAAAAGTAAGAAGAAAGGGAGGGATTTTTAGAAACACCCTTACTCACATCAGGTCAAGGTTAAAGAGAAAGCAACATACACATTTAGAAGGGAATAGGAGTTTCTAAATTTATAAAGAAATAAGAAGGTGAAGGAAAAGAATGGGAGAGTATAGAATGGTATGTAGATTAATGGGAATGGTACAAAGGGAACAACATATGTTTGGAAGTCTATGAAAGTGTTCTTTATTTAGATAGAAAGAAGAGGGCCAGGAGAAAGGGTAAGGATAAGAGAGGGATCTTGGGAAATGATGGTTTCAGTAACAGGAAGGCAAGGTAGCTCATAGAAGTAGAGGAATCAGGAGTGATAGGAAATGAGATAAAACACATACACATATAATAACGATTAGGAGCAGAATTTATTATGCAGAAAAAGCAGGGGTAGTAATCATGATGTCTAAAAAAGTTAAAACTAAAATAGATTTAATCAAATGAGAAAAATAGGGAAATTACACCATATGTCAGCCATATTAATCAATACTGTTTTAAACTACTTAAAATAATTGGACAATATAATAGAATATTGCTGTGGTATAAAAAATAAAGAGGTGGAGGAATTTGAAAAATATGGAAAAACTTGGATTTATGACAGAATGTCATAAATTTTTAGAGAAACAAAGGACAAACAATCATAGTATGGTCTTATATATATGCATATGAATATATTTATGTGTCTAAAAACCCATAGTTGCTGAAGTTATTGATCAACAGTTGGCAAGATTTAATTTGCATTTGAAATATCATTCTAGTAGCAGTGAAAAAGATTAATTGAAGGAATGAAACAAGATTTATAAAGCTTCACAAATATTTTCCTTGCTCCTTTCTGGGAGCAACTCTGGGAAGAAAGTACTATTATTATTTTTAATTTGCAGTTGAGGAAACTGAGGCAGATGAACCTAAAATAAGCTGGCCAGGATCATGTAACTAGTAAAGGTCTGAGACTGTATTTAAACTCAAATTTTTCCTGACTTGAGGCTCAGCACTTTATATCATCTAGCTTTTTTTAATCAGGAGATTCTAGAAATAGAATTATAAAATATCTTCCCAAAGACACACACACACACACACACACACACACACACACACATGCACACACACACACTTAAAGGTCCTTTTTGGTTGTTGTCGGCCCCATTTAAAATGCAAGCTCCTTAAGGTCTGGAACTGTTTTTTTTTTTATTGTTTTGTTTTATGTTTTGCTTGTACCTGTATTCTCAGAGCTGAGCACTGGCTGGGATATAGAAAGCCTTTAGTGAATATTTTCTCTATTTTATCTGCATCACTTCATATAAAAGTTTTGCCACATTAAAAAAAACATATCATATTCATTTTCTTAAGTAATCCAATATATATTAAACATGGTAGAAAAGCATTAAATCCAACATGTGCATACATATTTATATAGTTATCTTGCTGCACAAGAAAAATCAAAGCAAACAGGAAAAAAAAAGGAGAAAGAAAATAAAATGCAAGCAAACAACAGCAAGAGTAAAAACCATCAGAACTGATCATAGTATAATCTTCTTCCTTCCTTTTTTTGCTGAGGCAATTAGGGTTAAGTGACTTGCCCAGGATAACACAGCTAAGAAGTGTTAAGTGTCTGAGGTCACATTTGAACTCAGGTCCTTCTGATGTCAAGGCTGGTGCTCTATCCATTGCACCACCTAGCTGCCTCCATAGTATGGTCTTCTTGTTGCCATGTACAATGATCTCCTAGTTCTGTATTTCACTTAGCATCAGCTCATGTAAGTCTCTCCAGGCCTCTCTGAAATCATCCTGCTGATCATTTCTTACAGAATAATAATATTCCATAACATTCATATACCATAACTTATTCATCCATTCTCCAACTGATGGGCATCCACTCAGTTTCCAGTTTCTTGCCACTACAAAAAGGACTGCACAAACATTTTTACACATTACATTCATTTTTGTAAGATTTTGTGTTACAGATTTTTCTCCTCTTCCTTAACATTCCTTTTTCCAAGACAACAAGCAATCCAATATAAGTTAAATATGTGTAGTTCTTTTAAATGTATTTCCATATTTGTCATCTCATGCAAAAAAAAAATCGTACCAAAAGGGAAAAAAAACACACAAGAAAGAAAAAAACAAACACAAAAGGTGAACATGTCATGCTTCCATCCATATTCAGTCTCCATAATTCTCCTAGAATTACCACATTGTTAAGAAGAATTGGCCACTTAAAAAAAAGCATAATTCAAGATTTTCTTTCATAATGTTTTGACCAGTTCATGACTTCATGAACAGTGTATTAATTTGCCTGTCTTCCTATAGCTCCTCCCATGTTGTATATTTCCCACATTGGTCATCTTTGTCAGTTTACTATATGTGAGGCAAAATTTGGGAATTCTTATAAATTTGTATTGATAATATTTTTAGTGATGAAGCATATAGTCATTATTTTTCATATAGTCATTAATTTATAAATTTTTCTCAAAATTTGATTCTTTATATCCTTTGGTTATTTGTTCTTTGGGAAATGATTTTTAAACTTTTATCAACATTAATTAATCCACCAACAAACATTTATTAAGTTCCTGATATGTGCTAGACAGTATGCTAAATTCTGTAGAAACCAAAGGGGCAAAAAGCAGTCCCTGTCTTCAAGGAACTTAATGACTGATAGAAGAAACAACTTGAAAACAAATATATACAAAGCAAGCTACATGCAAAATAAATGGGAAATGACTAACAGAGGGAAGGCATTAGAATTAAGAGAGGTTAATGAAAGCTTCCTGTAAAAGGTGGATTTTAGATATCATATCCATAATAGTGTTATTTTATACAAAGATTATTTCCCCCACTTAACAGCTTCTCTTCTTATTCTAGTTGAATTTATTTTGTTTGTGCATGAACTTTCTAATTTCCTGGTATTAAAATTTTCTTTTTTGTTTTTGTGATTTTCTTTGACATTTATTAGGCTAAGAATTTTCTCCCTAGTTATAATTGTAGAAGGTACCCAATATTGTTTTCTTCTAATGATTTTTTTTAGCATAATCATTTTATTATATCCATTTTAAGGTAAATATTGTATATGATGTAAGATGTTATTCTAAAGCTATTTTTAAGTCATTTTCCAGTTTTTCCAGTAAATTTTATGTTAAATGGAAGTCTTCCCAAATAATCTATAATCTCAGGTTAATTTAGCATTTAGTTATTAAGATATGCTGCTTTTTATTTTTCTATCTTGTTTATTTTGTTTATCTATTTTTTTTTGTTTTTAAACTAGTATCAAATCACTGTTTTGATTATTGATTGATATTGAATTCAAAATGTACTATAATTTCTTCATTCTTAATTTTTTTATAATTTCTCTGGGAATTTGAACCTCTTGTTCCTATAAATAATTTTTGTTATTATTTTGTCTGTTTCTACAAAGTACCTACTGAGTATTTTGATTTATATATCACTAAAGCAAACAATTTCTACAGTATTGTCATGTTTAATGTGTTTGAATGAGATTCATGAACAATAAAGATCTCTCCGATTATTGGATTAACTGTTTCCTTAAAAGTGTTCAGTAACTATATTTGGTAGATTGATTCCAAATTGTGCATTTTGTAGCTATTTTTTGGAATTTCCCTTTCTCTGATTTCCTCCTGAATTTTATTACTACTATATAGAAATGCTGATAATTCAATGGGTTTATTTTGCATCCTGTTATATTACTAAAGCTAATGTCTCAGTTTCATTGCTAATTCTTTGGGGTTTTCTAAGTAAACAAGATTGTATTTCTCAAATAAATGTCATTAAAGTATTAGAATAGAGAAATTTTGCCATAAAGACAAAAGGAAAGAATTTTCCAAACTATAGGGTATGCCCCACATTAAGAGTGGGGTTTTGAAAAAAAATTTTTTTCAAACCAGGTAACTATGTTGTACTTGACAAAATGAACAATATTAGGAAACAGCAGCTGTTAGAGTATTTTTAACTTTTTCAGAAAGATTACTTAACCTGAAGTTTACACTTTTCTCATTTGAATTAAGAAAGCAGCACAGTGATATCAACTTACCATGAGCCCATGACAAATGAAGAGGACAATTATAGATCATATCTTCATTAAAATTAAGCACAGAGAGACTAAAATTTGTCTATATATGTATGTATAGATATATGCTGCATTCAATTTTTGTTGTGCTACATTCACTGTCGGGTGTAGCAAATCCATAGTATTAGTTTCACTTTTGTTTATTTTGACCTTTGCCTTCATTGAAAAAGAGCAAATGTATTTATGTAAATTTTTTATTGAAAATATCATAATTTAATGAGTACAAAGTACAACATAGCTGGTTTTAAAAATGAATAATCATTTGAAATTTCTAATAATTGAATTTAAATTTAATTATCTTTAATATTTTATTCTCTTTAATCTTTAAGGAGAAGAATCTGATCCCTTTTTTATGGATAAACATAAGTCTGGTTTGAAAAGGAAATCCACTGGAGCAGTTAAAATTAATATGAGCAAAACCATTAGAGTATATTTAAATAAAGGAAATATAAAAACACAAAGACAAAAAAAAATCCAGAAAACCCGATTTGTTGTCTTTATCATTGTAATTCATAAATATTGTTATGGCTGAAGTGGAAAGACCACTGCATTTGTTTGTGGAAATGCAGATAGTATTAAACCTAATAAATTGAAATGACAGCTTGAATGTATCCATACAGAATCCATAGGCAATACAAGATAAATTATTCTTTTTTCCCCCAGATCTGCTTTTATTCATTAATGAATACAGAACAAAGCTATTAGAGTTTGGCATTTTTCATCACCAAAGGCAGCATTTCTGGAGCCTTAGTCCTTAGGCTTCTACTCTCCATTCTCCTCTTTAAAGAACTCATCCATTCTCATGATTTCAAGTGTCACTTGACAAGATAATTTTTCAAAGAGAATTAAATGTTTTTAATAAGTAATAATAATTTTTTTTCAAAAACCTTGTCTGTCACACCAAAAGGATTGCTCTAACAATAAGTATAGAGCTAAGAGTGGGAAGTAGAAAGCCTTATTTGGAAGAAGAACAGTAGTTATAATCAGAAGTAATTTTTACAATCAAAATAATGCTTGGTGAATTATATGCAAAACAATTGTGACTAGTTTCATGTGCGGATAATCCTGTGAGAGGAATAATTACCTGTATTTTTGAAGAAGTTTGTAATCAGTTATTTGAGAAATTAAAACATTTCTATTTTGCCTTGTAAATGAATAATGCAATAGATATAGTTAAAGATAGCACTGAAATTGATGTTAGGAAATATCTGTTCCGTTGAAAATCCACTTATGTCAATGCCATGTGAAAATAAAATGTCAATACAATTAACAAATCTTTAAAAAATTAAAATGGTATAATGTGGAAGAATTCTCTTGGACTATGCACTGATGATTCACAGTGAAATGTAGTTCTATAAACACTAGTTTAAAAGGTGACCCTTTGTACAACTTGGGCACTTTACATTTTTACAATCACTTGCCTTGAGAAATATGAGGATGGATCAGAACTTTTCCAAGTTTTACAAAAGTAATCAACTTCATAAGAAACATTGCAGTAAAATAAAGACTTCATAGAATTATGCAATGATAGGAAGAAAGCATACTGGACATTTCTATGTCATTGCAAAATACTCTGACTTTATTGTTTCAAAGTACTTCCGGGGTATTGGAAAGATAGCACTTCTGGCCTCTTCTTTCAACTTAAACTCACAAATTCTGAGTGAAGAGGGTGATTGCTACCTTGGGTTCTAGGAATAATCCTGTAAGTCTGCACTAGTAATATAGCTCATAAGCCCCATCCGTGTATTTTCCCTTAACAGTTAGCCAATAGTCATTGCCAAATGTCAGCAAAAGCATTTATACTACAATGGCAGTTAGAACAGTAGATTAAAATATTCCCTTCATAAATCTGGCCTGTACTTAGGAATGTCATACCATAATTATGAAGAGTGAGCACAAACATAGAGCTTAAGAATAGGGAAACATACTCATAAGGAACATAGTTAACCAGAGCAACTCAGAACTCCTGATATTGTAGAGCCTAAAAATCATTTCTCTTCATTTAAAATTCCCATGAATTTCCACCCTATCATCCTGGCTGGATATAGCATCTCTTCCAGATACCTATTTTATCTAGGCTCCTCTTGTCTATTCTTTGCCACAGTTTGACTCCTGATTTCCAATGCTAACTCTTTTTAAAGTCCATACTGAAGTTTGGAGGCTTTTATTTTTTTTTTCTCTATTATCAGAGACATTGCTGTTTATAGTTGTTGCTTCTCTCTAAAATGACAATCCTCCCACATGTAAGTCTATCTGGAGTGTTTGTCTCTGCTCCATCTTAAATGAAGCTCAAGTATCTCCCATTCAAAAATATATACATGATCACTGATGGAGGTGGGGAAGGAAAAATCACATTCCCTCTTTTTGGGAATCTTCTCAGTTTTCAGTCTTTATGAAGGAATCCTGAGTATTAATAATAATGACTAATACTAACAGCTAACATTTATATAGAGCCTTAATATTTGCCAATCTCTTTGAAAACAATATCTCATTTTATCTTCACAACAACCCCAGAGGCTATTATCTCCATTTTGCAGATGAGAAAATTGGGGAAAACTATGGTTAAGTGACTTGCCCAGTCTCTCTTAGCTAGTAAGTGTCTGAGGTCTCCTGATTCCTCTATAAATCTATCCCACTTTAACAGTTGAAGCCTCACTGCCCCCTAACAGCAGTGTCTATAAGGGGGCAGAAAGGCAAATTCCATCTTCTTTCCAAAAGAAAGAAAGAAAACACCATTTTTCTTAGTTATTATAATACAAAAGATGAAGCAATTTCATTTTTATAACAATTTCCCTTTGAGACTTTAGTTTACTTGGTCATAGTTTTGAAAACTGAGCTCTCTAAATAAATAAATTCAAGGTCTGTATATTTTTACTTTGATCTGTAAAAACAAAATAATTATATTTGTGAAAAAGTTGGAGCTATGGATAATACATTTTTAGAATAATCTTTCCCAATTCAAGAAATACTTTCCTTCCAAATGAAATGGAAGAAAGAATTTTTTAAAAGCACTTAACCAATCTACAGAAGCAATTCTGACTTTTTATTTTAAATACTTAGATATTTATACAAATATGGAAACCCACTTGCTATTGACAAATGTGATACATTTGGTATTATTCCATGTGAAAAAAGAATGGTTAAAAAGATTTGTTTTGATATAATATGTTAAAAAAAAGCATCCAACCAGACTGGCTCATTAATCTTTTGGCCATGGGTGAAAAAATCATTCTCTGGTTTATCAAAATGATATAAATTTTACTACTATTAGTTACTTCTTATTTGTGTGAAATTGGCTTTTCTGTAGTAGCTGTTATAAATATGAAATATTTACTTCAATTAACATTTGAAAACAAATTCAAGAAGCAATATCCCTAGTGACATAGTTTGAGGGGGGAAAGTCCATCTACCACATTAACATTATAGTTATCATTATATGTTATAAATATGACCACTAAATAAACCTTTATATTTCATGCTATTTTCATTATATAATTTACCATTTATATTATAACTTGTATGTAATAATTTCTTGATTTTATTTGAATAAAATACAAATTAGTGGATTAAAATAGTAGATTAAAACCATTGAACTAGTGACCTCATCCTTTTTTTTTTTTTTTTTACTGAGGCAATTGGAGTTAAGTGACTTGCCCAGGGTCACACAGCTAGGAAGTGTTAAGTGTCTAAGTCCATATTTGAATTCAGATCTTCCTGACTTTAGGGCTGGTGCCCTGTCCATTGCACCACCTAGCTGTCCCTCACCTTATCATTAAGGGAAACTTTCACTGGACCTTACTTGGAGTATTTTTTTAAAAATATAAATAAAAAAGCATTTCATAGAAGAAAGAAAAATGGACAGGGTCAATAAATACTCTTGTTATGTTCTTATTTTACCTATTAAATATCTGTAATCTCTTTAACAATTCCCTTTACCTCCATGAACCTCAGTTTCCTCACTTGTAAAAGAAGAGGGTTGGAGTAGAAATTCTCTAAGATCTTTTCTAGTTTTAATACTCTATAAACTCTTAGTTCATTATTTCCTAAATTACACTAGATAGATAATAGAGTTAAATTTTTATGTAGATGCAGCTATAGATATGAATATGTTGTTGTTCATCCTTTGTTTTCACATCATGATATGTTGACTTGCCCAAAAATTGGATTTAAGTGAGGCAAGTGCACAAATCATCAGCCTCACTCTCTCTTCCTGAGTCATCAAAATCCAGTGGCAAAACAAAAGTTAAGATGACTAGTAATGGTCCAGGATGCAGTGAATGACCTTGTTATCTTCAATGTCTGACCAAAAGCTAAGTGTTCTGCAGTATCTGCTTTAACGGCTTTCATGGCCATTGGAATAAATTGTTCTCATCCATCCCTTGTAGCCTATTTATACTTGGGGTAGATTCTTCCCCTCTCCCCAATTCACCAATAGGTCCATTCCCTTCAATTTTGTTTAACTCATGTTCCCAAACAATTTTACTGATTCTTGAATATGCTACAGCTTATTGGAGCCTCAAGTAAGAATTAATATGAATATAGATCTAGATTAGCTATAGATACCGATGTAGCTATGGGTGTTTAGAACACATACAAATATACATGTTATTTTCAAATCTACGAATTAGGACATAACTATCAGATTATAAATTCATTGAGAAGAGGGACAATATTTTTTTCATCTTTGTATTTCCCATGCCTTGCCTTAAGTAACTGCTTAATAAATATCTGTTGAGTTTCTTTGCTAATTACAATTAATGAAAGGAAATTATAGGGAAGTAGAGTTTGGTTCAATAACGGCCCTCAGAAAAATGATAACATTGAGAATAACACAGAAGCTTTTTTTAATGTTTTAAGTTTTTGAAAAGTGCTTTCCATATATTATCTTATTTATTCCTCACTATAATAAGGGAATTAGGTTCTTCAGGAATTATCACTTTCATTTTGCAGGTGAGAGAATTGAGATTCATAAAATTTAAGTGATTTTTCCAACATCACATAGCTGGTAACTGTCCAAAGTGATAATCAAATTCAGGTCTTTTTTTTCTGACTCTAGGACCAATGCCTTTTTTTTTTTTTTTTTTACTCTATCACATTTCTTTTAAATATTCCATAATCTATATTCTGTGAACCAGCTAATAATACCAACAATCAGTCATTAAATTTATTAGATTATGACTGTGTTGATCTTTCTATTTTCACCACAATGATTTGTTTAATTGAAGGCTGTAGTCATAGAAACAGAAATACAGAGTTGAAAAGAAATCACCTCAGACTTCATCCATATCAACTTCTCTCCTAATTCAAGAATCCCCTTTAAAAAAGGAAATAATCAAAACCTTAGAAAAAATCAAGACCTAGAAGGCTGTCTGTCACCCAAGCTCTATTTGTCTACTTCCAGTGATGGGCAGCTCTCTTTTTCAAAGGCAGCCCATTCCATTTAGGATTAGCTGTTGGATATTCTCTTCATCAATTTTTTTTACTTTGATGAAGGCTTATAGATCACATATGTGCTTAATTTCTAGATAACACAAAGATGGCAGCTATAGATAACACATTGGATAGCAAAGTCAGAGACTGAAAAGATCTCAATAGCTTAGAACCATGGATTGAATCTGATTTGTTTGGTTTACTGCACTTGCAATTTCACTTATTTAAAGGGTTTTTGGTGATGAATTTTCCTTACAAAAGCAGATCTGCACTTTTTCTACAACTTATTGTTTTAAAGAGTTAGGGGAGGTTGGAGTTGGGAGAAAGAAGAGTGCCATTGAGAGTTTAAGAGACTTTTCCAGGATCACTTAATCAGCATGCATCACAGATGAAACTTGAAGACACCTTTGTATCATTAAGTCAAGTGCATCCAAGATGAGACTTGAAGACACCGTTCTATCCACTAAGCCAAATTATCTCGAAAGATTGCATTTATTCTCATCCTTTTTAAAGTACTTGACTTGGGTTAAAAATCAACTGAAAAAATACGATCTGGAACACTGCTGGGTAAATAATAGTTCACATAATTATTTAGTGTCAAATTGGACAGGTCTTAGAAACCATCTAAGCCAACCCCTTCATTTTATAGGTGGGATAGGAAGACTCAGTCCTAGAGGAATGAGGTAGCTTGTCAAGAACCAAATATCTGGTTGGGGGAAGGGTCAAGATTAGAACCCAGGGCTTTTGATTCCAACCCCAACACTCTCTGAGTAATGATACTCTAAAAGAGAGATTGGTTCAGTGGCATATATGAGCTGAATTTGGAATCAAAGGACATAAATTCAAATTCTGACTCTCCATTTATTATCAGTATGACTTTGGACAAATCATTCAACATTTCTGACCTTAGTTTCCTCACCAATAAAAAGAGAGGATTGGCCTAAGTAGCACCTGAGCTCTTTCCATCTCTACCTATCATCTTATAAACTTTAGGGGAGGCAAGTAGTTTTTACTGGGAGGAACATGGATCTATTTCATATATAGAATTTTCCATCTTGCTTCTTTTCATCGCAAAAAAAACTTGTCTAATTACATGTGAGATTTTGAAAGAGAAAATTGTACAGTAAGGACAGGAGAAAAGTGGGAGAGAGGCTTACAGGATATAGATCTGAGTAGCTCAAGCAAGAAAACCTTGCCTTGTACCTTATCTCTGTCAAAGTGATATTGTCATTAGATGCTCATATGTAAGAGCAACTGTTGGATGAGCTGTTATCTGAGGGAAAGAAAGAGCACAACACTAAGATATCCCCTCCACTTTGATGCTATATTCCTTTTATTCCATCATTCCTTTGGGAGGAAGCATGGTTTGATGGAAAGAACTCTGGTCTGGGAGTCAAGAAACTTGGGTTTTTGACTGTGTGACCTTAGGTAGATAAATTTCTCTTTCTGAACTACTTCCTAAGCTATGGAATAGATTAACTAAAGTCTTTTCTAATTCTATCATTCTAAATTGCACTGGTTTATTTTTTTCTCTTTAGGGATGGCCTTTTGAAAGGTAAATGTTCAGATATTAGCACTTTTGTGTGCATGCTGTTTTTTTAAATTTTTATTCCTTCATTTGTTTGATTTGAATTATGATTTAAGTGATTTCTCTAAGGTAAGGTAGATCTAAAAATATGTGTGAAGAAAATGGGGGAAGGGAAGAAACTCCTACTATGTGCCAGGAATTTTGCTAAGTGTGATAAGATATTATTTAACAAATAATGCCTTGGGAAATCTCATAAATAATCTTTTAAAATCATTAGGTCCACAAAGTACCTACCCATTCTACAAAATGAATATTGACTGTATTCTGTTTGAGATTTCAATATTCTTTTATGTTCTAGGCAACAGAGAAGCAATATGACATTGAGCACAAGGCACATGTCTAGTGTGCTCAAGGTTCAGACAAACCTGTAATCTAATCTATCATATACTATGATACTGGGCAAGTCTTTAATTTCTCTTGGTGGTAATTCTTTTATTATAAAAAGAAGAGGGTTTTGACCTTGCTACTATTTAAATTACTTTTCAACTATAGATCTATGGTCTTTCCATTATTTCTTCATCTTTCCGTTGTTGTTGTTCTTGTTTCTATTCTGTATATCATCCCCATTTTAAGAAAAGGGAACTGAGGCAGACAGAGGTAAAAGGGCTTGCTCAGGGTCACACGATACCTGGGTCTGGATTTCAACTCATATCTAATGAATCCAGACCCAGCACTCTGTGCATTGTGGCAATACCTAATTACCTCAAAGAATATCTGGGTCTACCCAAACTTTGGAAAAATCATCTCAAACAAAAATCCAATCTGATTTCTTGTGGTAAATCTGACTACATAGAAATAAAAATTATAATTCTTTCCCCAATTTCATAGCAGGTTTCATGAAAAACAATTAGATCTAATCACTTTTCCATTCAGTCTGGTTCTGAAGCAGTTACGTACAAGTCAGCTTCCATTTGTATGTTATATTGGGGAAAAGAAGGAAATCTAGGAATTTGTGCAGACTACTTATATTTGTATGTTCTTATTTTTACTTCAGTAATTCTTAATAAGGAGTTCAGCCACTAACAATTCTTGTCTTTTCTCTTCAGTCTCTTAGGGATCAGTTCTCTTCACCTGGTTTTAAATGCTTCTTACAAAGGGATGACTTCTGTGCCCATTAGAAATACAAAGAGTACAATGTTTGAATTTAGTACAAGATTGGTATCTTAGCTCTGATACTTTCCATCTATATGAATTGAACTAGCATTTGCTATATGGTAGGCATTGATCTAGGTCTTACAGAAATAAGGCAAAGATAAAACATTTTCTGCACTAAAGTACCTTATATTTTATTATTCAGGAGGACTCAGTCAACAGACATTTATTAAAAATTTGCTAAGTGCTAGGCACTGTGCTAAGTAGGTTCTATCAGCTGAAAGTGGGGATGGGAAGGGGGGGAGATCAGGAAAGTTCTCCAGTAAGAGGAAGCAATTGAGATGATCCTTAAAGGAGGCTTAAGAGTCTCAGAGGCAGAGGTGAGGAAGGAATATATTTTTTAAAAATGAAAAAGTAAAAATTCACATAAAAGGTACCTGGATCAGTTTATAGGAGAGATAGAAAGTCAGCCAGTTTGACTGGACCACCAAGTCTGTGAAAGTTCATAAAGTGGTCCTAAAACAGATTTAAAGGGTCCTTAAATATGAAGGAATATCTGTATTTGATTCTAGAAGCAATAGAGAGTTATTGTAGGATAGATAGAGGAGTGATTTGGTAAAATCTGTGCTTTAAGATAATCCCTTTGTCATCTATGTGGAGAACAACTTGGAAAAGGAAGCAATTTGATGCAGAGAGACCATTTGAGGTGATGAGGGCTCAAACTAAGGTGATAGCCATTTCACTGGAGAAAAGAGGCCAGAAGGTAAAAACACTGTAGTAATAAAATTGATGAGACTACATTCCTAGTTGAGTGCAAGGATGATAACAGAAACTGTAAAATTGGGAAAAGGGAAAAAAGAGTTATTAAGAAGGGAAAGACAATGAATTCTGTTTCCAATATATTGAATGTGGGATGCTTACCACACATGCAAGTCAAAATGTTTAATAGGCAATTGGTGATGCAGGAGAGATCAGGAGAGACTAGATAGGGTTGAACATAAATATCTGCACAGGAATATGCTGAAGGAATATCAAGGCAAAATGCTTCTGTTTTTTTTAAAATAAAGTATGACATTGTTGGTGGAATTGTAAATACATCCAACCATTCTGGAGAACAATTTGGAACTATGCTCAAAAAGTTATCAAACTGTGCATACCCTTTGATCCAGCGGTGTTTCTACTGGGCTTATATCCCAAAGAGATCATAAAGAAGGGAAAGGGACCTGTATGTGCACAAGTGTTTGCGGTAGCCCTGTTTGTAGTGGCCAGAAACTGGAAACTGAGTGGATGCCCATCAATTGGAGAATGGCTGAATAAATTGTGGTATATGAATATTATGGAATATTATTGTTCTGTAAGAAATGACCAACAGGATGATTTCAGAAAGGCCTGGAGAGACTTACACGAACTGATGCTGAGTGAAATGAGCAGGACCAGGAGATCATTATATACTTCAACAACAATACTATATGATGACCAATTCTGATGGACCTGGCCATCTTCAGCAATGAGATGAACTAAATCAGTTCCAATGGAGCAGTAATGAACTGAACCAGCTGCATCAGTGAAAGAACTCTGGGAGATGACTAAGAACCATTACATTGAATTCCCATTCCTTATATTTTTGCCCACCTGCATTTTTTATTTCCTTCACAGGCTAATTGTATAATATTTCAGAGTCCGATTCTTTTTGTACAGCAAAATAATGGCTAGGTCATATATACTTATTGTGTATCTAATTTATATTTTAATATATTTAACATCTACTGGTCGAGTCTGATTCTTTTTGTACAGCAAAATAACGTTTTGGTCATGTATACTTATTGTGTATCTAAGTTATATTTTAATATATTTAACATCTACTGGTCATCCTGCCATCTAGGGGAAGGGGTGGGGGGGAAGGAGGGGAAAAATTGGAACAAGAGGTTTGGCAATTGTCAATGCTGTAAAGTTACCCATGCATATAACCTGTAAATAAAAAGCTATTAAAAATTAAAAAATTAAAATAAAAAAAATAAAGTATGAAATGAGATCCAATGCTAAGAATGGAAGAAGCTAATGTGAAGATAAAAGTATGAGAGAAGAAAAGCTTAGAAAGAGCCTTTGAGGACTGATAGAAAATCAATTAGGGAAGGATACAAGGATTGCCTTGTTTCAGTGAGAGCCCAGTTGATGTTAGATAATATAATTTTCTCATGGACTCATTTAGGCACATTTGTATGACTTCCTATTTAATCACAGGTTCATTCAGATTATAAGAATCCTACAGTAAGAATAATCTAGGGTTTGGGTTTAGTAAGAGATGAGCAACAAGGGATCAAAGGAAAAATATACAGAGAAAGTATCAGATACATACAGATATAAATATGTATATGAGCAAAGAGACAGATTGACAGAGACAGAGACAGAGAGAGAGAAGGCAGGGAAGAAAGGAGATAGAGACAGAGACACAGAGACAAGAGAGAGAAGCCTTGACACTGTAGAGAGTGTGCTGGATCTGGAATCAGATGACTTGAATTTGAAGACTAACTTTTTCTATTTATTATCCGTGTGCCCTTGCACAGATTAATTTAACCTCTTTAGGTAGCAGTTTCCTCATCTCTAAGGTCCTTTCCAGTTCTCAGTCTGTACTTCTATGATTCCAGAACTGACAACAGCATAATTTGGTTAAATAAAGGGTCAAGATTGGGATAGTTAGAAAGTGAAGTCTGTGATGGAGTGATGTCCTGGAAAAGTCCAGGAAAGCTAGAAAATGCTTAGCCTCTACATTGAGGGGAAGGGGAAGGAAACTCTTACCCTGTCTCCTCAATGTTTCTCTAAGCACACACACACACACACACACACACACACACACACACACACAAAAAGTGTGTGCAAAGGAAAACTCTACTGCTTATTACTCTGAGAAGCCTCAAAGGGTAGTTCCCAGCAGGCAGCTAGCCACTTGCTCCTTTTTTTTTTTTAAACAAGTGAAAGCTTATTTGTGAGACAAATAGAATTAGAAAACAAAACCATGAAGAAGTCTCCACCTCCACAAACTTCCCTGGGGACTGAGGGAAGAATTGGATTATATAATTGAAAAAATTTCAACCCCATAAAATGTCCCAAATTATAATTAGAACAATATAGTTAATCAAATGACAATTAGCATAATTTTAAAAATCAAAATCACTAAAAAGATTGAATTAGATTTTCCCCCTTTATTGAAAAATACATATGCATATTCAAATCCACCAGCTTATGTAGACACTGGAAGATAATACTGATTTGTTCATGTTTACAAAATCTTAGCACTATGTGCTCCATAGAAATGAAGGTGCCTGCCTGCTAAAATAGGGGAGAAGGAAGTTGGATCATCAGCACATGTGCCATGCCATATTTTAACTTGAATGAATGAGTGAATGAATGGATAAACAAACAAACCCAGAAAGGCAATGTGTTCTCATCTAGTGATCATTAAAATGAGTATACCTGGATTCTGTTCCTAACTCCTCCATGGACCATCAATCTTTTCATCTAGTAAGAAGCTATCTTATAAGAATTAAACACTCTCAAATAGCGAATTTATTTATAACTATTTAACTTTGAAAATTGACACAATAATACTTATCTCAAGAAGAGATATACAGGCTTCACTCCTATTGAAATACATTTTAAAGGCTACAAAGTAAGCATGATTGAATAAATGTTCAACTAATTTATGGTACTTAATTAATACGCACATATTTGGTTCTTATTTAAAGGACATACATTCTTTAAAATATGCACGTTCTTTAAGGAATAAGAGATCTGTGTAATATATAAGTGTGATTATTTGTATAAGAATATATATGTATACATATTTATATTCCTTATGCATACAGACTTATCATTTTTCACCACATCTTAAAACAGCAATCTGTGTTGCTGCTGCTGTTGTTGCTGTTTACAGTATATCATGGGAGTTTTCCCACAGTCAATATGTTGTTTATTTGCACCTAAAGACTGCATCCTTCATCTTGCAAAAGATAAATATTCTTATTATGTCAGTGGACTCTACTTAGAGGCTAAGGTTTATGTCATAGACTGCTTTCAACTGGGTATATTTTGTGGCACAGATTCAATGGGAATCTGATCTGCTGAAAATATTTGGGCTGTGAAAACTCCCACACTGTGACAGATGTCAAGTCCAATTAAGTGACTCATGTCCAGGTTTCTGTCCAATAGGATTTCCCATTAAATATCAATTTAGGGAAAAAATTCCATCCTCCTTTTTAAGCCTTTATCTCTTACACCATCTCTAGGCTGAATCAATTGGTACCAGGAGAGCCAAGAAACCACACACGAATCTCTGCTGTTTTTTTTTTTTTTCCTCTGCTCCACCACCTCTCTCCAGTCTTTCTCCTCTTCACTGTCACTGTGACTAGCGGGAGACTTTCACTTTTCACCAACCCAGCATCTTCAAGCTACTGATTATATTTTTATTACAAGGTAAAGAAAAGGGATTCCGGGGTGGAAGTGATGTGGGGGATGGAGATGTGATATAGTCAAGCCTTGAAGGATTTCGAAAAATATATATCTATTTATACACATAAATAAACGGAGGCGAAGGAAAAGACAACATTATTCCGGAGTTAACTGTATTGTGTTCCTGGGAACAGGAGAGATATCAGCGGAACAAAGCCTTATCTGGGGGGGGGGTCCTCAATTCTGGCGAGATCGCATCTATGACCTGTATTTATCAATTTTCTCTTAAGATTTATTAAGGGAAGGCAATGAGTACAACAAGAGAGAAATTTTATCTTAACCATCACTCTTATCGATCTGTTGGCTATTAGAAATCAGTCTTTCGCTTTGATGGTGTTTATTTCTGCATCTCTTTTGTTATTTATAGAGACCTGGAAGCCGAGAAGGGGAAAAGGCACAAGACTTTTCAACAAATCATGTGAAAATCGAAAACCAGCCAACGAATATTTTCTATATATTTTTTAAAAGAGAAAATGTATTTTTAATATTATCTGCCAAGAGAACCTTCATTACTGTAAGGAAATCTTTTCCATCACCGTGGTCAACGGAGAGATGACAGCTTCGTTTTAATTTTTGAATACAACCTTAATTTGTTGCTTTTAATTTTTTCGTCCTCTTCCGAGTTGGGGTATCTGCCCCCTACCCCTTTCCTCGAATTTTCAGTCTCAAAGATCTGAGATAAAGTCTCTGAGGAGGTTTTTTCCCCTCCAAGGTAAGTTCATTCATCCCATCACTTCTTTAGCACTTTAAAACTAATTGAGTTTGTTCTGCGGGGGAAACAACCAACCAACCAAACACATTTTAAAATGCATTTTAGTTACTTTTCAAGAAAAAAAAAAAAAAGAAAGAAAGAAATGACTGCAGTAAAAGCTGGTCCAGGAAAAAAAAAATGGAAGCGAATCCAACACGCTGTTCGAGGGCAAACTATGAACTTTGTACTCGAACAAATTATCTTCTTCAGGTTTTTCCCAGAGTTGGGGGTTTGTTTAGGTCCACGGGAGAGCAGATCTAAACACAAACAGGGTTTAAATTATTGGAAAGGACGCTCACCTCTAAAGCCGGGTTTCTAGGCTTGTGGGTTTTGTTTTGTTTTTATTTTTTATGCTTTTGTTTTTTAATGATGTGGGCTCTCACTTTTCTTCCGAGGAAGGAAGAACGATAAAAAGAAAAGAATATTTCAAAGGTATTTCGCGAGCAAATTTGTACCGAGAGTGCAATCTGGGACGGTACCCGGAATGCTCTTTCTCGCTTTTGTTTTCTCGAAAAGAGCGCCCAGGTTACCTCGGAAATGAACGTGGACTCCCGGGGCAATAGACTCTCGCAGTCGGGGTTTAGAGGATTACGATTTCCTTTGCGCTCTCTTTGCATGGGGATGGAAACACTAGCAGGTGGATTTCGGCGCTCAGGGACTCATTTCTTTAAATAGAGGAAAGAGCGGAAAGGGGGGCGAGGGTTGGGAGACGTTTAGGAATTGTCAGAGTGTCTTCCCTGGATGCGTCTTGTAAGATGAAGAAGCTGGGAGCTCCAAAGGCGGGCCCGAACTTGGGAGTCTTATTCCAGGCTTTTCGCGTTGTGGGCAGGAGTGCGGACCCACGGGGTCTTAGCCTGGGCCTCCTTCCGGACAGTTAGAGCGGCTCCGAGCGCTGGTGGGTCTGTGGGATTTCCCAAACTTTACCCCCTATGCCGAGGACTTGGAGATGGCTTTTTCTGTACGGTTAGCGTGATGCCTTCCCTCCCTCCCCGGTTCTTTGCACCCCCGGCTCCCCATCCCGCTCTCTTCCCACACATCTTCCACCGTCACCGCCACCCCCTGGCTGCAGACCACCACATTTCCTCTCCAAGGTTATTCTCGAACGGCCGGACGCATTGTTTTATTACAGGCAGACATGTCTCTATAAGTTCCTGAATTTGTATTGCTGTCTGCATGACAGATGGTGCTCTGTGAGGCTGCAAGGAGCTACGAGTCAATTTTCTTTTGAAAGGCGCCTCCGCGTTTATTTATTAATTTATTTACTTATTATTTCGGAGCCGGGGGAGGGCGGTAATGTGGGATGGGGGGAATCACCGCTTTCACCACCCACCGCCCCTCAGAGCCTACTTTCCAAATCCTGGAGCTAGAATGGCAGCGGCCCCTCCCTCTCCCGCCCGCTTCCACCCCCCCAAGACCCTAGCCCAGCCCAGCCTAGCGCAGCGCTCTTTCCTGAGCCCCATCTCCCTTAGCTGGGCCTGGCCAGTCTCAAGCTTGGTCTTCTTTCCCCGCTCCCTCCCTTTCCATAAGCTCCGGGGGGGAGGGGGGGGAAGAGAAGAAGGAGGGAGGAAGAGAAGGGGGGAAGGACTTGGCCTCTTTATAGAGCTCCCTTCCCATTAAAGAGAGAAGCCCCGGGATCCTTGTGTGCGCTAGACAGAGCCTCCCCCGGGCTTGGGGCTCTGAGCTCTGGATCCAGGAAAGGGAGGCCTCGAGGTGTGGGCCAGGCACATGTTGGGGCTGGGCGTCCTGCTTCCTTGTAAGGACCCAGTTACTCTTCCGATTGTATTGATTTGTTGTCCTTAATCATTCTTTTTGTTAATTGGGAGGGGGGAGAGAGAAGGAGAGAGAGAGAGAGAGAGAACGAGAACAAGTGGGAAAAGAAGGAGGAGGAAGAGACGACGAGAGACAGAGAGATAGAACAGTAGACACAGAAATAGATACAAAAAGGCAAAAACAGAGAGAGGCGTGCAACAGACAGACTCTGGGACTTAGAGAGTTGGTAGTTTATAGGTCGTAGAACAAAAACCGTGCTCAGAGTCGGATTTATCCTCTGGCTGAGCCGCCGATCCCACCTCTGGCCTCTCCTAAGCTTGACTCGAGTGACCGGGACCTTGTCCTCCACGCTGGAGCTGACGCTGCGGCCTGTGGGAAGCTGTCACCGGGGTCTCTCGCTAGCCCAGAGCGTTTGACTCGCCCCTTGACCAAAAGGCTCTCTCTCTTAGGGGGAGGGCGGCCTTCGAAGAAGTGGGTCGCTTCTTCTGCCAGCCGGCTCCCGCCGCCCTCCCCGATCAGCTTTGTCCTGAAAGCGCGCCCTCCCTCCTGCCATCTCCCTTTCCCCTCCCTCGGCCTCTGTCTCCCTTGGGTTCTGTATCCGTTCCCTGCTCCCAGGACTGGGGTCAGTGACTACGATCTCTCCCCCGCCTCCTGTCAATCCCTTGGGATCCAGGGGAAGCTGAGGTGTCGGTGGTAGGGGAAGAGGGGTGCTGACCCATCCGCGTGAGCGTCTGTGTGCGTGTATGTTGGGATGTCCCTGTGGCGCTCCCCTTCACCCATTAAAAAGAGGGATTGATTCCTTTTTTTTTTTTTTTAACCCAATCCCCAGCCTCCAAAATGATGCTCAGTCCGGACCAAGCTGCCGACTCGGACCACCCCAGCTCCGCTCCCTCGGACCCCGAGTCGCTGGGCGGACCGGACGCTAAGGTGCTGGGCAGCGTGTCGGACCTGGAGCCAGTGGAGGAGAGCGAGGCCGATGGCAAGGGAGGCAGCCGAGCCACGCTCTACCCGCACCCGCAGCAGCTGAGCCGCGAGGAGAAGCGGCGCCGCCGCCGAGCCACCGCCAAGTACCGCTCGGCCCACGCCACCCGGGAGCGCATCCGCGTGGAGGCCTTCAACCTGGCCTTCGCCGAGCTCAGGAAACTGCTGCCCACCCTGCCCCCGGACAAAAAGCTCTCCAAGATCGAGATCCTGCGCCTGGCCATCTGCTACATCTCTTATCTCAACCATGTGCTAGACGTGTAGGGACTGGGGTCCAGAGGGAGCCGGCTCGTCTGTCTCTGAGGCCTGGACAGACCGAGGCGGCCGCGGCCGGGACAGTGGTATTGGGGTTGCAGGAGGACGCAATGCTGCTGCTGCTGCTGCTGCTGCTGCCGCCCTGGAATGACTTTGCGAGGGGAGAAGCTTGGAAAATACTCTGCCTAGGGAGAAGGGAAAGGTGGGGCCCCCCCTTCTGACCTCGATGGGGTGGGAGGGAAAAGGGGAGCATTGCGATTCCGGGGATGCAAAAAGGTTTTTTTGTTTTTGTTTTTCGGGCCAGGAGTACCTCATGAACCCCAGCTGAGATAGCCACCTCCAGGCCGCCTCTCTTCTGACTGTCTATTACTATCCCTTGCATGGGTCAGCTTGAGCTAACTCGAGGGCTTGCATTTTTTTTTCACCCTGATCTACCACCCCATCTTTTCTTTTCTCGTTTAAAGGAGGAAGGCAAAAGCGTGTCTTAGGCTAGTGGAAATTTTTCTCCTTGAAAAAAAAATCACCAGTCAGAAAAAAAAAAAAAAAAAAAAAAAAAAAGAAAACCTCTTCCACTGTGGAGATTAAGGGCCCTTTCAAAAGCTTTTCTTTCTGTAGTGACAAGAAATGATGTAGAAAACTGGCAAAAACAAACAAAACAAACATACAAACAAAAAGCAAGTTGGCTGTTTTGCAAGGCTAAAAAGAGAACCAGGAGGAAATAAACACATTGTGAGGAGATTTGAACTTGGCAAGATCTTAGCTGCAAGATATGAATATAGAAAGGAAAAAAAATCCATATTTACATGGATAATTTAATATCAAATTGCTTTTTCAGGCTAAGTGCCCCTTTACATATCCAAAAACATCTACTTGTGACCTTAAACATGTGACCCATGGGTGCAGTTAGAAAATAATAACAGAACTATTTTTTATTTATGTTATAAGGAGTAGACTATTTTTTTCAAAACATTTATTTTTCAGAGTGGTGACAATTTTACTTTGGATACTTTGTGCCAATTTATTTCTATAGTCGAGTGTTTACACTTTTTCCTGTGGAATAATTATGTCTAACTTTTTAAGTGTTTGTTGGGGTTATCCAGTGGTCTTCATTTTGCGCCAATTATATTGCACTTGTATGACAAACGCTCCTCCCTGTTTCTAAACATATTTTATATATTCAGATGTTTGTTCTTGAAAGTTTTTTTTTTTGTGTGTGTGAGATCAACAACACTAGCACTTCACTATTATAGTTTTTTAAAAAAGAATTACTTGTTGTTATTCTTCTCTGTAGTTATGTCAGAAAAGTACTTTGCAAACAGTTTATATAAGGAGAGTAGCTTCTTTGTGTGTGTGATGTATGTGTGTGGGATGTTTTTAGGAAATTGAGTTATTTTCCTAAAAAAAAAAATCCAGAACTACTTTCCTCTGTGACAACCAAAAAAAAAAAAATCTATAACCTGAAAATGTTTCATGTTCTCTGCTGTGAATCTCTTAAAACAAGGAGTGCGTTTTAGAGACAAGAAAAAAAGAACACATCTGCTATCCAAAGATTTTAGTCTTTTTCAGGGTTTTTTTGTGTCTCTGTTGCTTTATATAATGCAATATTTTGTAGTGAAAATAGATATAATCTGGTTTCTATCTGACGCGTTTTTCATATCTCATGAATGGTGCGCTGTTTTGCATATAAATAAAGGTATCAAATACAACTCATGTTCTATTTTTTAACTATGTTATCTGAAAAGGTGAAATGCATTGTAGCCAAGCATAACATGTTCTAATGGAATTCAGTTCTTCAGAAAGGGTAACAAGGTCCTTAAGAATCAATGTTTATGTGATAGAATATTTGATCTACTTTCTTGATGTGAGGTATAGGAAAACAGTAGACAGATCACATGATATAGACATGAACCATAATACTCACACGTGGGGGGAAGATAAACTGTTACTAATACATACATACATGTGTTTTTCTATAAATGGAGATATTTGTAAATATATATATACACATACTCTGTGTATCTCTCTATGTATATATACATATGTGTGTGTATACATACACACACATTCACACAGTGTCAATAGCATGTAAAACCAGTGTAGAGTCCAATCAGGACTTAGACTCAGAACTTGATACTAGTCAGCAAAATGAAATCTATCTATCTATCTACCTATCTATCTATCTACAGATATACATACCCATCTGGAAATGTGAAGTACTATTTATGAAATCCATTAGATAACATATGGACACAAATCATGCTGTTTATATATTAAGCACAAGCACATAGGATACTAGAAACAGAGCATATTATCATGGAAAAGGACACTGACATGCCGGTGGCAGTGTCTACACAATGCCAAACATCCGGATGAAAAGTTAAAAATGTAGTCAATCATCTGGTTATTGGATGTTTTTATGTGCAGATCATCTGAAGGATTGACTAAAATATTCATTTTTCACGCAGATATCTTGGTGTTTGCTGTGTGTCCACATGTTTTCATATGAAAGCAATTTGGAAATACATATATATCTATGTACATATATGCCTAGATGTGTATATATCAAATAAGTGCAACATGTTATTATTGAGCTTGAGTAGCCTATTCATATTCAATAGGGGACCAGAAACATGTTGTGGTCCTGGACAAGAAGATTAGTGGTGGCTTCCCTCTGCCTTGCTTTTGGAGAATGGCCTGGCCTCCCAGCTGTAACCTGGCTCTAATTCTCCTCATCTTGCAGTAACATGTACTGACTCTGCCAGTCTGCTCCTCCATATGAAGTGGAGAGAGTTGGGCTCTATATTATTCTACCCAGTTATCTTCTTTGTGCCAGGAAACATAAACCTGCTCTTGTGTTCAGGAAATAAAATCTACTTCCTGCTCCCACAAATTTTTGAAAGGCTTCCTTCTTCCAGTTTCTCCATGAACAACTTCTAGCTCTCAAATAAAAAAACTAAGTTAATTATTACACCACTAATAAGCCTGATTCTCTCCTTTGCTCTTAGGAAGGGCCTATCGGTTCACTCTTCTAGGGAAAAAGAGGAGAAATTCAGTCCCTGATGTACCCCTGCATTTGACCCTTCTTCAGCCAAGGACAAAGGGAGAAAATCACACTCAGGCTACTGGTCGTTTTTATAATATCAGAATACAATGTCTTTTAACATTTCAAAATCATCCTAGCGAAGCATCTTCCAGGAAGAGGACTAATACTGGACTCCTTTGCTATACAACCAGGCAAACATCACTGGTATAAACTATGTGCACAGGGGTTCTGCTCAGGTATCATATTGGAGTGATCAGATATAGCACGTGCCATATTTGCTTCTCTTTGGTCGATCTCATCCTAAATCTGATCCAGTAGCCTTCTGTACCAATCACTCATCCATTCTTCTGGCCCAAAATTGCTTGCTTGGCCATCCCTTGCATTGATAAAGGAGGTGCAGTTTGTTCTTTAGCCTCTCTTTACCTCCTGCTACAATACCTATCCAGTTCAGTAACTTGCCAAGGACAGTCTTGTCTCCCCACCAGTGCTACCTCTTTGCACGGGCCATTTCCTTGGGTCTCTTGCTGTTGTCTGTATCCCATTTGTGCATATTGTTCACTTGGCACCAAAAAAAAAAAAAAAAAAAAATGTCAGACGGACATTATCTCTGCCCTCTAGGAGTTAATAGCCTTAAATGGGTAATATTGACATTAAAAAAAACCACATAGTTTTCCTGACAGCTTAACATTTTTCTTCACCTTAATGTTTTACCCAATCTTTAAACTCAGCAAATCCAAAATTAAACTCATCATTTCTCCTTCCAACTTGTTCCTCCTCAAAAATCCCCACTTTCCATTGAGGGTAGCAGTGCTGTCCTATAAACATTATATTTATTTTAACTCTTCCCTCTCTTTCACTTACCATTTCCAATCAGCTGCCAAGTCCTGGGTATTCTATCTCCACAATAACTCTTCCATCTGTTCCTTTTTCTCCATTCATACGCCCACCAATCTAGTGATGGCCCAGATCCCCTCTCATTTGGACTATTGTGATCAGCTCTTAACTCTTCTCCCTGCCTCCACTAACTCCATTCTCCAATCCATGCACCCAGCTGTCAAAATAATCTTCCCAATACCCAGTTAAGATCATCTGTCCCTTGATCAAAAGCCTTCAATGACTCTTCACTGTCTATAGAATAAAATACAAAGAACTTAGGCTGGGTTTTAAGGTCTTCCACACTAGTTCTAAGCTACTTTTCCAATCTCATTTTGAAAGCTTTTTTTTTTTCCCACACATGTTACTTTATAGCCAAAATGAATTATCAGTTGTTCTACAATCTCATTCTTCACTTTCATTACATCCATGTACTCATAAGCTTATGGCCTTACTCCCACATCTAAAACATATTCTTTTTCATTTCTACTTCTTACCATTCATCATTTATTAAATGCCCACCACTCACCAAGCAGTGTGCTAAGATTTGATGACACAAAGAAAGTCAAAATCATGATTCCTACTCTCAAAGAGCTAATATCACGTAATGGAAGAGACAAATACAAACAAGCAGGTATAGACAAGATACATACAGTCTAGAAGGAATTTAATCTCAGAGAGAAAGGCACTAGTACTTGAGAGGACTGAGAAGGCTTTCCTTACAAAGTTGGAACATCTTCCATTGATCTTTCTCCAGGTATCAAACCTCTAAACCACCTTCCCTATCTCTCCTTCAAAAAATGTTCTCTTCATTCTCAAATCTTCTTGCATCACATTGTTTTATTTTTTCCTTTGTCCCTAATATAGCCTATCTTATTTCAAACATTTTTGTGTGATTGTTGAGTCCTCCCAATAGTAAATTGTAAGTTCTTTGTGAGCAGAAGCTGTTTTGTTTTTTTATCTTTATATAATCATCACCTGAGAGACTCTGGGCATAGTGGATGGAGTGTTCAATTTGGAGTTGGGAACATATGGATTGAAATCTCTCCTTTCTATATCTAATAGCTGTTCAGGAATGTACAAGTCATTTGCTTAAATTGAAGCTTCAGAAAGTCTCTCTGAAACTTAGCTACTAAGTTATAGATAGATTGACTCTACTAATAAAACTATAGATTTTTGACTTATATTTAATGCCTGGCACATATTGGGCATTTAATAAATATCTAATTTAATTTGTTGAAATAAATAATAAACCATAAAAGAGTATATATAGACTTGTAATGGTATACTTAACATTAGGTAAAATTTGGCAGTAAGATTTCTGAGAGATAATAAAGATAATAAAGGAGTTTTATGAACACTTAGGATAGGACCATTTCAAAAGTAAATATTTACTAAATGTTTTACATATTGCATAGAATGCAATGGAGTTTGATATCAAGGTGGTTTTAGTACCCATGAACTGAGGAAAGTTCTTCATCTCTTTCATCAGCCAATGATCATCTTATGGAGAATGTGGCATTTTTCCAAGGTGCTTTAAATAATATCAAGGTGCTAATGATAACTGGCATGGGGCACTGGGGGAAAACATAACACTTCCCATTAACATAGAGACAGGTATATGGCACAGTGAATAGAGTTCCAGGCCTGGAATCAGGAGGAGTTGAGTTCAAATATGGCGTTAGATACTCACTAGCTGTGTGACCATGGGAACATCACAACCCAGTTTGCCTCAGTTTTTTCATATGTAAAATGAGATTTTTTTTTTTTTTACCAGGAAAGGAAAATCACAAATCATTCCAAGAATCTTTGTCAAGAAAACCCCAAATGGGATCTTGGAGAATTAGAGAGGAATGGAAAATAAAAAGATTAACAAAACACTTTAAAATTTACAAACCATTTTCTCCTTACAACTCTGAGGTAGATAACATGTTATTTACTTTTTGCAGATGAAGAAACTAAGATTCAAAGAGGGCAAATTACCCACGATCATATAGAAAGGCAATGAAGAATAACCAGGTATATGACAGAACACAGATTCTAGCTGCCCCTGGATTATGTTTTTTCACATTATGGATCCTTTTGGCAAATTAAGGAAATTTATGAGCCCCTTTTTAGGACAATATTTTCAGTTCATAAAACAAAACAGGAAAGAAAACAAATGTATTAAAATATAATTATTTAAAAAATTTGTATTGACTACAGGTTAAGAATCCCTAGGTTAAAAGAAAGCTGTAGTGGGTAGGAAGGAGTATTGATTAAATGGGATTTTGGAGAAAGTTTTCCTGAAATGAACAGAATGGACTAGACAGTGGATAGGAGGAATTGGAAGAAAAAAAAGATTTGTTGAGGCACATAGGTATTAGGCTTTGTAGGAGAATATAAAGATCTTGATAGTTACAAGAGAAATCTCTGTGGTTCTATAAGGAGTTGTGTGACATGGCAAAACAGGGATGAAACTTTCCTGGGAAATCTAGTGATTCTACAGGGAATGAATGGTGCTGAGAGCAGGGAGACCAAGGTGGAAGTAGTTGCCATAGTGATAATCAGTGCCAAGTAGAGTCTGAACTAAGATTGTAGAGATAATGGTCAATAAAGAACTGAATATCTACCATATGTCAAACACTGCACTGAAAAGATCAAGCAAGGATGTGCCACAATCTGCCTTCTAAAAATCTGTGGTCATATGTCCTTCATTCTCAGCAGGAAGGTCATGTCATGACATGTTAGTGAATTGGATTTAAGTGAGAGAGGGCTGGGCAAAGTCACTAGCCTCACTTTCTCCTCCAGGGTCATCTAGGTCCAGTGGCAAGATATAGATCAAGAGGAATGGAGATGGCTCCCTTTGGCAAGTTGAAGAAATTTATGAGTCCCTTCTTAGAACAATGTTTTTTAGTTCATAAAAGTAAAATAGGAAAGAACCAAATATATTGAAATACAATTATAAAAAATAAAGTGATTCCATCAACTCCAAGTTAAGAATCCCTAGATTTCAGGGCAGCTAGGTGGTGCAATGGATAGAGCACCAGTCCTGAAGTCAGGAGGACCTGAGTTCAAATATGACCTCAGACATTTTTAACACTTCCTAGCTGTGTGATTCTGGGCAAGTCACTTTACAACAACAGCCTCAGCAAAAACCCCCAACAAAAGCAAACAGAATTCCTGGATTAAAAGGAAGGTATAGTGGATAGGAAAGGAGTATTGATTAAATAGGAGTTTGGAGAAAGTTTTCCTGAAATGAACAGAATGGACTAGTCAGTGGAAAGAGAAAATTGATCATGTGACATAGCCAAAAGAAAAGATAATTTTTTCTCCAGGGCTACACTGGGTGGTATAGATTGGTACAATTTAAGTGCTTTAGTAGTTCAGTATAAGCTAGGAAGCTTTCTGCATGAGCTGAGACTACAGAAGAAAGAGTAGAAATAAAAACTATCTCTTAAAGAAATCTTGAAAAGAGGGAGGGACTTTATTCAAAATTTGTCTTAGGTTGTTACTAACTACTTATCTAAGTTTCCTCATCTGAGAATAAGGATACTTGTAATATAGTATCTGCCTAATAGTTTTGTTTTAAAGAAAATGCTTTATAATCCAGAAACTGTCCATTGTGCTGTTCCTCAAATGTCATACTTCTTCATGCTTCTTCATACTGCATACTTCTTCCTCAAGAAACATTTTCACTAATTTGTCTCCTCATCTGTAGAATTCTCCCCTTCAATTCAGTTTCCTTGACTTTTTTTCTAGTCTTAGTTAAAATTTCATTGTATAAGAAGCCTTTCTTATTCCTGATGCATTTCCTATGTGACTGCTCTGATTATTCTGTGTATAGCTTATTTGTACATAGTTATTTGCATGTTCTCTCCCCACTGGATTATGAGCTCCTTGAGAATAGGGATTGGTTTTCGTATCTGCCTTTATTTGTATGTATTTCCAGTGCTTAGAACAATGTCAGGCACAGTAGGTGCTTAATAAATGCTTATTGGCTGACTGACTTCTATGTATGCTCCCCTCTCCCCCCCAAACTATAGGTTACTTGGGCAAAGGATGAGACAACCTATGCATATTCTTCCCCAGAGTGTCCTACAGATATCCTGATTAGGTAGGGCAGATCAAGATGTTGACGTCCTGTCCCTGAAAATTTATACTCATTGTCCCTCACTGGTACCTGGTTCCTTCCTTCTCTCCTTGTGTGGGTGCTCTCTCTTAATTTATCTTTCCTTGTTTAACCACAATGTTTATGTATTTTTAACATGTACATGTGATTTCCAGGTAATTTCATAACTGATCCAATCTACTCTGTCAATTGGTTTTCCTTCTCTTTTGACTGACTGTTTATATCCTTTCTCTTCTCCATTCATTTCTCATAGCTTCTTACGTGGTCTAGACAACACAGTTCATGTTCTTAACCTTGTTCTCTATCCTGAGTTCTTTAAAATTAAGATTTTCAAACTTCCTATCCAGTTCCATCGTTCTCTTGTTCTTCCATCTTTTGGCATGTCTAATACTATGGAAGTTTAACAATAGGACCATTTCATTACCTTGAGATGCCCCATGTGTAGCTCTGAATCTAGGTAGTGACTGATTAATTCAAACTGAAGCCACACTGAATTCTATATATAGTCAAAAATTTGGGATGGGATGAAAGAAACGATTTTCTTCCATCCATTTTAGGTACATTGAAAATATTCCCAGATAGATAGATTAGACTTGGGCAAATTAGAATCTATAGTGATCAGAGAAATATGCCTAACCCTGTAACTTGAATATCAGAGATGTGAGGGTAGAGAATTAATTTAAGGAAGTCCTCCATGGCTTTGGACTAAGAAGGGCAGAATTTGGATACTACCATTCTTGTTTCACTCATATGAGGGCAAACAATAGTTTTCTTGCCTACAGGGTCTTGGGACCATGAGAGCTGAAGTGAGAATGTCAAGTCAATAGCATATCATTAAAAGAAGATAGTATTTTCATTAAAAGTTACAGAAAACTTTATCATTTGATGTAGTTAAAATTATTAGAATTATAGAATATTAGAATAATACCACCTGCTTTTCCATGTCAAGTCGGGCCTTTCCTGCTTTTTAACTATGTGACTTTGGACAAATCAGTTCTCTCTCCTCTCTGAGCCTTCTTAGTAAAAATTGTGATAATCTCCAAGGCCTCTCCCAACTCTCCCATTTTATGAATCTATTAAACATAACTGAGACCCAGACTTCAAGCTCTAAGGTATTAGAGCTGGAAAGAACTTTAAAAGTTCACTAGTCTAATTCCATCTTTTTTTTTTTTTTTATATAGATAAAGAAACTAAGGTTCAGAAGTTAAATGATTTGTACCAAATCTGTAAATGGCAAAGCTTGACATTTGAGTCCAGATTCTTTGTCTCTGAATACAGTACTCTTTCTATTACATCGTACTGTCTATTGGGCTTGCCCACTAAGGTGAATATCAGACATCCTGGTACCATTAAAAAAGATAAGGCATTGAAGTCCCACAAATATGAGGTCCATTCTAAGTCTGATTCTTGAAAGGTTCAGCTGCTGACAACAAACACACATTATTGCTCTCTAGCAGGCCTCATGAGGATTCAGAATGAGTCATTCATAGGGTTGAGCCTCCTAGCACTCACGCTTTGGGAAATAGTGAGAAAGGCTTAATGGTTAGTCCCTTTGCATTATTTCATATACTTGGGGAAAGAAATCTTTGTTTTTTATACAGGAGCTTTTTGTGGTAACCAGAGAACTTGAAGAAGGAAAGTAAATACCCAGTGGGGAATGGGAGGGAGAAAAAGAGTAATTCCTTGCTTATATAATTACCATAGAGACCTATTTCTACTCTTGTTAAGTACAGGTTTGTCATTTTCAACCAACTTGGGCTCTAAAGCTCTTAGTCTTGTTTCTCAGCTTTGATACCACTGTAAGCCATTGTTTTCCTTGATTGTGATATATTATCTATTGAAGGACAGATCAATAACTCCAGTAACAACCAGTAAGAAAGAAAATAGAAAGTCTACCTAAAGTTTTAGAGATGATAAGGAGTTTCTTTTATACATATATATATGTATATATAAATGTATCTTATATAGACTGGTCAAGAGTTATTAAATTATGTTGACTTGTGTCCAGAGTTTCTTTGTGTGTGTATATGTTGGAGGTGGAAGACTGGGACATGTGTGTCTGTGTTTCTCTCCCCTCTTATATTTGCATTTGGGGCTTAGATTTGTCTTTGGCTTCTTGTATGGTTTGGGATGAGACCCTCCCATCCCAAGGGAGGGGGGCAGGTGTTGCTCCAGTCGAGCGAATGGAACCAAATTACAGGACCGTCTGTCACCTCCTCTGGGAGAAGGTAGAGGGAGGGAGGGGGGGAACTGGAATGAAAGAAGGGGGAAAAGGGAGGGGGAGGGGAGAGGCAACCACATGATGGAGAAAAAAGAAAGCTGAGCATTCTATTGAAGCACATAAGAGTTTGAAAACATAAGTCGTGACTCCTGATCCTTTTTCTTTGCCTTAAAGATGAATATAAACATTAGAAGCAGTGTACAAAAACACAATGGACTCGTGGTCAGGGATGCTAAGACAGGAGAACAAGAAAACATTTGGGGGGATGCGGCACCAGCTTCCACATAGAGGGTCATGAATTTCTGCAGGAGGTAGGACAGCAGGGAGTGCCTCTCCCCTCTCCTAATGACCTCTTCTGTGACCCTGAGCCACTTAGTATACGCCGAAGAGGCGCCAGACAACACATTGCTCTGAATTTTTTTCCCCATTAAATTGACTGATTTTTTTTTCTTGTTTGTTTTTGACTGAATTGACCAGAGCTACATCTTCACACATCCCAATGGAAAATAAAAAAAAATAATCATAATCCATGGATGGACAATATAGAGAGTAAACTAGCTGTTTGAATTTAGCTTTTAAAAACAATTTGAAATGCCCTGATCTTTCATTCAAGTCAAAACATCCCAACCAGGTGCCATGTGCAGACACAACTCACCTCAGTCACAGTGTTTTGGCTTATTATAATAGAGAGTAATTAGTACGCAGACTCAATTTACTATTCTATGAGAGTGGGTTAATAATAGCTGATAAGTATGTAGTGCTTTAAGATTTACCAATAATTTTATATATGCTGTTTCATTTGAATCTCTCAATAAATTTCCAAGAATAAGAGTATGTAGATTATTTCTGAATGACGAAACTGAAGCTCAGAGAGGTTGTGATTTGCTGATAGGTCATTCGGATTTGTCAGAGGCAAGATTTGAACCTTCCTGACTACATATTTGGCACTTTCCTTTATATTCCACACTTCTTCATATCAAGCATCTGAGTAATGACTAATTAATTTTATATAATTTCATTAATAGGCACAAGCAAATAGAGCAATAGATAGAGCATTAGACCTGGTTGGGAAGACCTGAGTTCAAATCTGTCCCTAAGCACTTACTAGCTCTGTGATCCTGGGCAATTCATTTAATCCTGTTTGCCTCAGTTTCCTTATATATAAAGTAAGCTGGAGAAGGAAATGGCAAACTAATTTAATACGCTTACCAAGAAAACCCTAAATGGTATCATGAAGAGTTGATCGTGACTGGAATTACCACAATTTCACCCATACCTGGAAACTACTTAGAGTCAATGTAAGCAGCTTTGGAAAAGTTTTGGAAGAGCTAGATTTTAATCTTCCTTTGATATTTAATAGCTACTTCAATAGGCTAATTATTTAATCTCTCTGGAACCTCAGTTCCTTATCTGTGTAATGAAAAGAATACCTTATCTCGTCTAAGAAACATTTTTCTCTGACCTCTTAAATCTCTGAAAATGAACCTGTCTATACTATAGCAATGCAGCCCTGAGCAAATACAAGGAAGTACTATTCTCTGGTTATTTCACATGGTCATTTTTCTCTAATTAGATAATAATTTCTTTGAAAGTGGAGACTGGAATTTACATGTGATTACTTCCCTTAGTGAGGTAACATGATTGTGAGGTTCAAATGAATTAATGAAAGTAAAGGGTTTTGCCAATCCAAAGGTGTCAAATACATTTCAGCCATTGTGGTTGTGGTTTTCAAATTCAGCTGATAAGAAGGAATTCACTTCTGGTTGGGAGCACCTCCAGAGATATTGCTTTTACAGGAGTCCCAAGAGAGACACAGCACAATGTTATTCCTAGTTACCTGAGGATAAAATAAATAGAATAATGGATGACACTTTGTTGAAAAGAATGAACAAAAATAGTGATTTTTCTATTTTAAAATAAAAACAAGTCTCTGTGGTACCACATAGAAACAAGAAAACTAAAGAATCTTGGGGATGATCATCAATCAATCAACAAATAAACATTTATTAAGTACCACCTATGTGCCAGGCACTGTGCCAAGTGCTGAGGACACAAAAAGAGGCAAAGACAGTCCCTCCCTTCAAGCAGCTATGAGAACAAACAAGCTCTCTTGTCAATTTCTGGAGACTCTATAGTGAAAGAAGTATTTGGATCAAAACAGCCTTATTCTTTCTCCCTTCTTCTGGGGAAGAAAAGGATGGAGGTACTGGCAGTTCCTACTTGCTCTTTTAGAGGAAAAGAAAAACAAATGGGGCATGGGGTTATGCTATACCATTTGACAGAGGGTAGACAGATTTCTTCATCCTTCAGATGACAAAAATCTCTGGCAGTGATATTTTCACTTGTATTAGGAGGCAAGAATTTCCAACATAGAGTTCCAGAGGCTCTATTAAACACTGTCTTACTGAAAGGTAAAAAAAAAAAAAAAAATTTCAGTCCATCATCCAGATGTGGTTATTACTTGCTGTCAACCATACAGATGTATAGAAACATCTGGATTCTTGACTGCATTATGCACTTTGTATTTACAGGTTTGGTATGATATATGGTCTAGAAATAGTTCAAAAGTTGTTATGAACAAAAAGAGTAACTGGGTATAATAAAATAGACATTAGGAGTTTGGAGGGCCAAAAGTAAAGGTATGTGTATGTAAGGATGTGTGAGAGGCGGAGGGAGGATGAGAGGGAGAGAGGGGGGAAGAGCGAGAGAGAGAAAGAGAGAGAGAGAGAGAGAGAGAGAGAGAGAGAGAGAGAGAGAGAAAGAGAGAGAAAAGGAAGAAGGGAGGGAGGAAAAGAAGGAGGGAGGAAGGGAGAGGGACAGACAGAGACAGATTTAGAGAGCAGAAAACAGGTAATGATGGGAGCAGGAGAAATAAAATAAATTTAGTGAAAACTAAATTATATTAAATCTCTTGGAAAGATAATATTCTTTATTTTCAATCTCTGAACTATCACTAAGGAGACTGATTCCTAAAATGGTTAATCTTTTATAAGTGGAAAGTGCTTAATCATGGTGTATGGCAGGAAATCAAGTCAACTGGAATTGGAGTCAGAAGACATGGCTTCAAGTCCTGGAATTCCTGCTCATCAGTTGTATAGTTGTGGAAGTCTTAGTCTTAGTTGTCTTGATCTTTGAAATGGACATAAGAGTACCTGACTTGACTATTTCATTGATTATATCCAGATGATCTTGTAGATTAGCTCAGAGGTAGAATAACATAATTGAAAAAAAATGCTGGATTTGAAGTCAGAAGACTGGGTTTGCTATTTGCTCTTTTCTCAGATTTTCTAGAACTTAGTTTACTTATTTATAAGTAAAAGGTTGGACAAGATTACAGCTAAGTTCTTATCCAACCTTACATCTCTAAAAATCAAATATAGGAAAAAAAATCTCTGTAAAGTAAATTATACATTTCAGGTATTATTAGCATTTCTAGATAATAAGGAGATATATAAGAACTTAGAAGAGAAATAAAAAGAAATGACTTTTTATAGTTTTAAAGACTGCAAATCATTCTACATATGTGACCACATTTGAGCTTCACAATAATCTTGTGAGGGAGGACCTATAAGTATTATTGTCCTTATTTTATAGATGAGATTGCTGAAGATGTGACTTGCCCTCATGATAATACAGTGGTTATCATTCAGTCATTTCAGTTATGTCCTGCTCTTCATGATACCATTTGAGGTTTTTTTGGCAAAGGTATTGTAGTTGTTTTCCATTTCCTTTTCCAAGTCATTTTACAGATGAGGAAACTGAAGTAAATATGATTAAGTGATTTGCCCAGAGTCATACAGCTAATTAAGTATATGAAGTTGGATTTGAACTCAGGTCTTCCTAATTCCAGATCCAGCTCCCCATCTACTATGCCATCTAGTTGTCCATCAGTTCAGAGTAACCCAAAGGAAAAATAACAAATCTCATCACTTACAGGATGCTTTTAAAGACAGCATGGTGCTTTGATAAAAACAATTAATGTAGAGTCAGAGAATGTAAAATTAAACTGGGCTTCTATTGTTTTCTACCTGTGTCACCCAGGACAAGTAATTCTCTAGGACAAGTAAATCTTAGTTCCCTCATTTTATACTAAAGAGTTTGGAGAATATGGTTTTTAAAAATCCCTTCTTGTTTTAAATCCAATTATCCTTCCTCCCTTTTTTTTCTGTCTGCCCTCCCCCCCCCCCCCCCCAACATGCAAATATCTGAATGATTGGTTGAATTTCCACTTATTTTCTGGTGATAAGGCTTTGTGAAGACAGCTAGAGATGAGGCGTGGTACACAAGGAGAAGAGAACAGTAATTGAGTGGGGGAAGGGTATACATTTTGGTGACAGATTTAGAGGAGGGGACTTCTCTGATGGGGGTGATGGGGGGGAGTAACTGTTAGGCTTTCATAATAGCTAGCAAAGCCTCCTATAATTCCCAAGCTGTCTGTTATCTAGGAAATGCAAATCAGGAGGGGAGTGACATCATGTAGGATTATAGCCACAGGGAGTAATTATTTAGACATTAAAGGCTATTGAAGGGAGTGGCTGACAATATTAATGATGTCCAGATGGACAGAGTATGATGCTAAAATTATTTCCTAGTACAAAGAACACTGGAATTCCACATGCCATCCCTCAACAGACATATTAACACTTCAGGTTTAACTCTTCTACTGGACAGTTTGTATTTCTTGAAAGGATTCTCCTAGACAAGGATAATGGCATTAAGAGATTGCCTCTGTACAAATGAATTCTATGAAAAATTTAAGGGACGATTAATCTCAATACTATATAAACTCTTTGAAAAAATAGGTAAATGAGTCCTGACAAATTCCTTTTATGAACCAAATAAGATTTTGATACCTAAAGCAGAGAGAGCAAAATCAGAGAAACAAAATTATAGACTGATATTCCTAATGAATGTTGAAGCAAAAAAAAAAAAAAAAAAAAAAAAAAAAAAAACAAAAACAAAAAAATCCAAATAAAAAAAAAAAAAAAAAAAAAAAAAAAAAAAAAAAAAAAAAAAAAAACTTAAATAAAATATTAGCCAGGAGATTACAGCAAAATATCATAAAGTATCATAAAGATTGTACACTATGATCAGGTGGGATTTATACCAGGAATATAGAGCAGGTTTAATATTAGAAAAATTATAAGCATAATTGATCATATTAATAGCAAAACCAACAAAAATCATATGGCTAGCTCAACAGATGTGGAAAAAACTTTTGACAAAATACAACATCCATTCTTATTAACAACACTAGAAAAGCATAGGGATAAGGAGGCTTTCTTAAAATGATAAGAAGTACCTAACTAAAACCAAGAGTAAGTATTATCTGTGATGGAGGTAAGCTAGAAGCCTTCCCAATAAGATCAGGAGTGAAGCAAGATATCCATTATCATTACTATTATTCAATATTGTATTAGAAATGCTAGCTATTGCAAAAAAAAAAAAAGATGAAAAAAGAAAGAAATTTAAGGAATAAAAACAATAAGGAAACAAAACCATAACTTTTTGTGGAAGATATATATCATGATAGAGTTAGAGAATTTTAGAGAATCAACTTAAAAAAAAAAACTAATTCAAATGATTAACAACTTTAGCAAAGTTGTAGGGTATAACAAACCCACACAAGTCATCAGTATTTCAACATATTGCCAACAAAACCCAGTAGGATGAGATAGAAAGATAAATTCCATTTAAAATAATGGTAGACATTATAAAATACTTGGTTGTCTACTTACTAAGACAAACCTAGAAACTATGTGAACACAATTACAAAGCACTTTTCCACACAAATAAAGACATCTAAATAATTCGAGAATATTGATTGCTTATGGGTAGGCTAAGCCAATATAATATAAATGATAAATGATAATTCTACCTAATTTACTTATTCAGTGCCATATCAATCAAATTACCAAAGAATTATTTTATTGAGCTGAATAACAAAATTCATCTGGAAAAACAAAAGGTCAATAATATGAAAAAAATCAATTTTAAAATATGAGGGAAGGTGGCTTAGCTATACAGATCTAACAAAAAAGTTAATTATCAAAACAATCTGGTACTAGCTAAGAAACAGAGTGCCTAGTTTCTGCCAAATTGCTATCAGTTTTCCCAACAATTTTAGTTAAACAGTCAGTTGCTTGGATCTTTGAGTTTATCAAACAGTAGATTATTATGGTCATTTACAACTGTGTATTGTATACCAATGATTTACCATGGTATTTCTTAGTACTTAATACAAAGATGGGTATATGATTTCACCATAACAGGTGATATTATCAGCAAATCAGGGGACCATGGAAAATTTTCCCTGTCAAATTTATGGCTAAGGAGGAGTTTAAGATTAATGAAGAGATACAGAGAATCATGGAAAGTAAAATGGGTAATTTTGATTACATGATTTAAAAATAGGAGTTATTCTCCAATTGATAAATGGTCAAGGATATGAACAGGCAGTTTTCAGAAAGAAAAAAAAAATCAAAGACATTAATGATCCCTGAAAAAATGTTCTAAATCACTACTGATTAGAGAAATGCAAATTAAAACAACTCTGTGATATCACCTCACATATATCAGACTGGCTAACATAACTGAAAAAGAAAATAATAGATGTTGAAGAGGATGTGGAAAAATAGGGATACTAATACTGTTGGTTAAGTTGTGAAGTGGTCCAACCATTCTGGAAAATACTTTGGAACTGTGCCCAAAGCACTACAAAACTGTGCGTACTCTTTGATCCAATTATCTGCTAGGTCTATTTCCCAAAGCAGTGAATTAAAAAAGAAAAGGATCTACTTATACAAAAATATTTATAGCAGTTCTATTGTGGAGGCAAGGACTTAGAAATTAGGGGCATCAATTGGGGAATAGTTGCACAGATTGTGGTTTGCAATTGTGATAGAATACTATTGTGCTATAATCATGAGCAGGGTTGTTTTAGGAAAACCTGGGAACACTGAAGTGAACTAATGCTAAGTGAATTAAGCAGAAACAAAAGAATATTTTACACATACTAGCAGCAATATTATAATGATGATCCAAGACGATTCTAAAAGACTCATGATGAAAAATGGGATTCACTTTCAGAGAGAGAATTAATGAACTCTTGAATACAGATTGAAACATTTTCCCTCATTTTGTTGATATTTCTTGATTTTTATTTTTTTGTGACATGGTCAATATGGAAATAGGTTCTGGATGATTTCATATGACACAGATGCCTAACAATCTCAATCCTAATCACAAAGTAAAAAAAGAGGAAGCAATCCTTTTTCTTTTTATCAGACTGGCTATTGAAAACCCTTCTCTTCCTCTATCAGCTCCTCACTAAACTAGAAACCCCATTGTCCTGAAGAAGTGGTAAATATTCTCTTAATCTCCAACCCAAACCTTCTAGTTCTTTATTTCAATTGATTCATGTATCTCTGATCTAATTTCACCAAATATGGATGTGGCTCCTCTCTCCATTCCTAGAGATTGCGCCTTGCTCTTATCTTCTTATCTTGAATAACTCTTACCCTGTTGACCACAAAGAATCGACTCACTATACTAGAAGCCTTCCATCACATATCTTGACATTGCATGGATTCTAAGGTGATTGTCCATCAGTTAACCCTAGTTTTCACTATGCAACCAGCCTATCTCATTTTCTCATTATATATTTCTGATGATGCCATCTGGGTGGTATACAGGATAGGGTTAGCAGTGCAATGTCATAAGAATCAAGATTAGCACATTCAAAACTCAACCTTTCAGGGTCTAGAAAAAACCCTCAAAATCAATGAAATCAATAGTCTAAAATAATTCAGGATAACATATGGCATGGTCAACAAAGAATAAAGTTTTATTTCATATTCTTTTCCAGTTTGGTTATAGAATCTAGTGCCAAATTCTGTTTTGTAAATGAACATGGAAAAACTGTAGAATGGACAGAATTATAGAATATAAGGACTGAAAGAGATCATTACAGTTCTTACTCTGCTACTTACTACCTGGCATGATCTTGTGCCAGTCAAGTCATCTTAGGCCTCCTTTTAATGTTTTTGTTTGGTTGTATTAAAGGTGTCTCCTTTTCACCTAGGATGAGTGCAGGGACTTATTCCCAGGCCCATCCCCATTACAGATTGGCACTATTTTTTTTTTTTTTTTGATGAGGCAATTGGGGTTATGTGACTTACCCAAAGTCATACAGCTAGGAAGTATTAAGTATCTGAGATCAGATTTGTGTGGGTCCTACTGATTTCAGGGCTGGTGCTCTATCCACTGCGCCACCTAGCTGTCTCACTAGCACTATTTTCTTTCTTTCTTTTTTTTTTTTTTTAATAGCCTTTTATTTACAGGATTTATACATGGGTAACTTTACAGCATTAACAATTGCCAAACCTCTTGTTCCAATTTTTCACCTCTTACCTCCCCCCACCCCCTCCCCTAGATGGCAGGATGACCAGTAGATGTTAAATATATTAAAATATAAATTAGATACACAATAAGTATACATGACCAAAACGTTATTTTGCTGTACAAAAAGAATCAGACTCTGAAATATTGTACAATTAGCTTGTGAAGGAAATCAAAAATGCATGTGTGCATAAATATAGGGATTGGGAATTTAATGTAATGGTTTTTAGTCATCTCCCAGAGTTATTTTTCTGGGCATAGCTTCACTAGCACTATTTTCAACCAGAGTCAATTCTTTCCTCTTTAGGCAACCTGGTTCATTTCCCAACCCCCTAGCTCCTAAGGGGCTTGACATACTGATGTTTAATTGGGCAAGATCTCAAGAAATCTGCTACCTCAGTCTTCCCAGGCTACTTTCCCACTCAAAAATCATATCTAGTGGTTTCAATTTTCCTATCTGTAAATTAGGAATACATGGTCTTCAAGATCCTTTCCAACTCTTAATCCAGAGATTATCATATACACCCTGTAATTGACCCTATAACCTACTACAAACCCCTTATTTAACATGAGGAATTGAGGCTCAGAGAACTTCAAGATAGTTAAGGCATCAGAAGAAATTTTAATATTATTTCTATAGTCTTTCTGAAGTTTAGGGCTTTGAATACCGGACAGTATTTTTTTTTAAGTACTGGGTAGGACTTAAAGGGATAAAATGAGGAAACACCATACATCAAAGTGAGCAAAAAAGAGTATTAAAGTGTATTTATCCTATTTCTACAGAAAAATGTTAAATTTTCTGTTTTGAGTGGAAGCTATCCCATACTATTCTAACATTTTGTTCTAGCACTGCTATCTCTCAGTTTACCTAACCTTAATCACTGAATAGATGCAGCCTCAGTCAAACTGAGACCTGTTGAAGACCTTAGCTTAAAAAGGCCAAGCTCTCCCATTACATTCAGAGCTATCTCTGGTCATTCTGATCTGTATCTGGCTATTGGATCCAGATGGCTCTTGAGGGGACAGTGAAGCAAGTGACCTTGTACAACCTTCTCTCACATAAATTGCATATCATGGCATCTCCTCCCTGATGTCATGATCCTCTTCAAGAACGAAAGACAAGCAACAACAATAGAGTTTAAGTACTGAACTTGGAATCTGGAAGAACAAACTTCAAATCCTGCTTCAGATATTTTACTAGCTGAATGACCCTGGGCAAATTATTTTCCTGTTTTTAAACTTCAGTTTCCTCATGTAAAATGGGGACAATAATGCCTATCTCACAGGGTTGTTGTGAGGTCCAAATAAAGATAAAGTTGTGAAATCACATATAAACTTAAAATGTTATATAAATGCTGATTGTTATGATTATTCTTTCTTTCCTACCCCAGTACATTATCACCTTTCTCTCTAAATATCATGTTGTCATTTAAAGCCCTAGACTTCAAATGAATAAATGAATGAAATAGCATTTATTGAGCACTTACTATGTTCTAAATACTATGCTAAGTACTGGAGCTAAAAATAGGAAAATAAAGTAAAAAGCATTTCCTGTTTTCAAGGAGCTCATATTCTAGTTGGAAGGGACAATAATAAAAGAAAGACAGCTTGGAGCCAGATGGAAAGGCTCAGGGGTCCTTATATTACATTTGTATATGAGATGACAAGGTCAATGGTCTGGAAGGTGTAGAAGCAGGGCAGATGGCAAGACCTGATAGAACACAATTTCACTAAAAGGAATAGAGTTGGTGATTTCCATATAATCCAAAGTGTGTGAGCTAAAAAGCAGCTCAGATTAGTTCTGGGTGGACTGGGGCCAGAGACTGGGGCAAAGGAGAGAAATCAGATGGTGTTGGGAGGAACTGGTGGGGACAGCTTTTAGAGAAAGTAGGCTGATTTAGATCTTGAAGGGACCACAATAAATCTCTTTATTTTTTTATTTAATAGCCTTTTATTTAGAGGTTATATGTATGGGTAACTTTACAGCATTGACAATTGCCAAACCTCTTGTTCTAATTTTTCCCCTCTTACCTCTCACCCCCTCCCCCAGATGGCAGGATGACCAGTAGATGTTAAATGTATTAAAATATAAATTAGATACACAATAAGTATTCATGACCAAACCGTTATTTTGCTGTACAAATAGAATCAGACTCTGAAATATTGTACAATTAGCTTGTGAAGGAAATCAAAAATGCAGGTGGGTAAAAATATAGGGATTGGGAATTCAATGTAATGGTTTTTAGTCATCTCCCAGAGTTCTTTCGCTGGGCGTAGCTGGTTCACTTCATTACTGCTCCATTGGAAATGATTTGGTTGATCTCATTGCTGAGGATGGCCACATCCATCAGAACTGGTCATCATCTAGTATTATTGTTGAAGTATATAATGATCTTTTGGCCCTGCTTGTTTCACTCAGCATCAGTTCGTGTAAGTCTCTCCAGGCCTTTCTGAAATCATCCTGTTGGTCATTTCTAACAGAACAGTAATATTCCATAATATTCATATACCACAATTTATTCAGCCATTCTCCAACTGATGGGCATCCACTCAATTTCCAGTTTCTAGCCACTACAAAAAGGGCTGCCACAAACATTTTGGCACATATAGGTCCCTTTCCCTTCTTTATGATCTCTTTGGGATATAAGCCCAGTAGTAACACTGCTGGATCAAAGGGTATGCACAGTTTAATAACTTTTTGAGCATAGTTCCAAACTACTCTCCAAAATGGTTGGATTCGTTCACAACTCCACCAACAATGCATCAATGTCCCAGTTTTCCCGCATCCCCTCCAACAATCATCATTATTTTTTCCTGTCATCTTAGCCAATCTGACAGGTGTGTAGTGGTATCTTAGAGTTGTCTTAATTTGCATTTCTCTGATTAATAATGACTTGGAGCATCTTTTCATATGACTAGAAATAGTTTCAATTTCTTCATCTGAGAATTGTCTGTTCATATCCTATGACCATTTATCAATTGGAGAATGGCTTGATTTTTTATAAATTAGAGTCAATTCTCTATATATTTTGGAACTGAGGCCTTTATCAGAACCTTTGACTGTAAAAATGTTTTCCCAGTTTATTGCTTCCCTTCTAATCTTGTCTGCATTAGTTTTGTTTGTACAAAAACTTTTCAGTTTGGTATAATCGAAATTTTCTATTTTGTGATCAGTAATGATCTCTAGTTCTTCTTTGGTCATGAATTCCTTCCCCTTCCACAGGTCTGAGAGGTAAACTATCCTGTGTTCCTCTAATTTATTTATAATCTCATTCTTTATGCCTAGATCATGAACTCATTTTGACCTTATCTTGGTGTATGGTGTTAAGTATGGATCAATGCCTAGTTTCTGCCATATTAGTTTCCAATTTTCCAGCAATTTTTGTCAAACAGTAAGTTCTTATCCCAAAAGCTGGGGTCTTTGGGTTTGTCAAACACTAGGTTGCTATAGTTGTTGACTGTTTTGTCCCTTGAACCAAACCTATTCCACTGATCAACTAATCTGTTCCTTAGCCAATACCAAATAGTTTTGGTAACTGCTGCTCTATAATATAATTTTAGATCTGGTACAGCTAAGTCACCTTCATTTGATTTTTTTTTTCATTAATTCCCTTGAAATTCTTGACCTTTTGTTTTTCCATATGAATTTTGTTGTTATTTTTTCTAGGTCATTAAAATAGTTTTTTGGGAGTCTGATTGGTATAGTGCTAAACAAATAGATTAGTTTGGGTAGTATTGTCATCTTTATTATATTTGCTCTCCCTATCCAAGAGCATTTAATATTTTTCCAATTGGTTAGATCAGACTTAATTTGTGTGAAAAGTGGTCTGTAATTTTGCTCATAAAGTTTCTGATTTTCCCTTGGCAGATAGATTCCTAAATATTTTATATTATCAGTAGTTACTTTAAATGGAATTTCTCTTTGTAACTCTGACTGTTGGATTTTGTTAGTGATATATAAGAATGCTGATGACTTATGTGGATTTATTTTATAACCAGCAACTTTGCTAAAGTTATCATAATAAATCTCAAGGGAATTGTGACCAGCATGAACTATTGGAGGAGAAAAAATTCCTAAACTAGAAGTTCTATGTTTTACCATGAACATTTACTATGTCTACCATGAATTTGTATTTGACCTTGAACTAATTGATAACCCTTTTTGGGTCAGTTTCTCTATATGTAAAATGATAGTGTTAAACTAAATTATCTGTAGATTGAAACTAGTTGAAAATGACATAATTTAAATTAAACTCATTGGAATAAAGACTCTAATCAAGTATCTTAAAATATACTCATTTCTCTCTTCTTTTCGTCTCTCCCTCCCTCCCTCCGTCCCTCTCTCTCTCTCTCTCTCAGACAGAAAGAGAAGAAAGAGACAATGTTTGTCTCTCTCTGTCCCTTTGTCTCTTATAATATTTAAATAAAGCAACATCATCAAATTATGGGAAGACAAAAGTCTTTGGCCCATCCACTGGAAATAAACTAAAAACAGTCAACAAGCAAATTCCTTGTAGGACAGTTCCTACTCTCTGCCATGTCCAATAGCACACAACCATAAAAATGCAAGAAAGTTGGAAGCTTCAGTAATAACTTTGTATTTCACTCTAATCGATAAGTCAGCAATTTGTTCATTTACACAAAGCAAATGTTCTCCCATTAACATAAATTAACAACAACAACAACAAAAACCCATCACTTATTCAAACAGAGACAAATTGATGGGAACAAATAATAGATGGAAGAAAATATCCAAGAAACCAAAACTAAGGAGATACAGAAGAGGCAAAAAGAAACAATTTAGAAAAAGCTCCTTTAAAAAAAAAATTGAGTGTGCTTTTATTCTAGGCAATAAATAACTCAGGTATGATAACCATGGAATTTTATTTATCATAATAAACTATTCCTTAATCACAATGTATAACAAAAATTTTCACATGTTTTCTTTGAAGCAAAGTATATCCCTAAGAGTCTAAAATTATTCAGTAACTTCTTTTTTTTAATAGTATTTTATTTTTCCAAATACAGACAAAGATAGTTTTCAGCATTCACTTTTGTATAACTTTGCGTTCCCAGTTTTCTCCCTCTCTCTCCCTTACTTTCCTTCCCTAGGCAGCATGCAATCCAATATAGGCCATACATGTGCAATTCTTCTAAACAAATTTCCATATTTATTATGCTATGCAAGAAAAACCATATAAAAAGGGGAAAAAAACTCAAGAAAAAACACAAGCAAGCAAACAACAATAACAAAAGTGAAAAATACTATGCTTTCATCCATTCTCTATTCTCTGTTCTCTATAGTTCTCTCTCTGGATGCAGATGGCTCTTCCCATTACAAGTTTAATGGAATTGGGGTGGCTAGATGGTGCAGTGAATAAAGCATTGGTCCTGAAGTCAGGAGTGCTTCAAATCTGTTTCTGTTCAATTCTGTTTCTATTTGAATCTGATTTCAAACACTTAAAACTTATTAACTGTCTGCTCTTGGGCAAGTCACTTAACCCCAGTTGCCTTGCCAAAAAATAACAAAAAACAAAACAAAACAAATAAACAAGTCTATTGGAATTACCTTGAATCATTTCATTTTTGAAAAGAGCCAAGTTATCACAGTTGATCATCAATCACATAATCTTGTCACTGTGCATAATCTCTTGGTATTTCTCCCTTTACTCAGCATCAGTTCATGTAAGTCTTTCCAGACTTTTCTGAAATCAGCCTGCTTGTCATTTTTTATAGAACAATAATATTCCATTATACTCATATACCATAACTAATTGAACCATTCCTCAACTAATGGGCATCCACTCAGTTTCCAGTTCCTTGACACTACAAAAGAGGGCTGATACAAACATTTTTGCACATGTGGGTCCCTTTCCCTCCTTTAAGATCTTTTTGGTTTATAAGTCCAATAGTAACACTGCTTCTTTCAAAGTAATTTCCCATGGGACAACACAAAGTATTCACAGATGCAAGCAAGTACTGGAGATCATGCTACCATCTGCAGAAGGAAGAGACATAAGAGGTAGGTGACTACATAGACATGAATTAATTCAGAGGAAGGTATGTAGTCTTCCTAGAGTTTGTGCTTGAGACTTGATGGAGACCTTGATCATTATCCTATTGTGTTGGTTTATGGAAGAATATGTGGTACAGCTGTGATTAAAAGTTAGATTGAATGTTATATATACCTGTATATACATATCTATTATGTATATATGTGTACATATGTATATACATATCCATTATGTATATATGTGTACAGTGGTATGTTATGGGGATTAAAATCTTAGTAGGAAATTGAAGAACTTGGGAGCACAAATAAAATTTTATCTCTTCTTTCAGTTAGAAGAGAAAAGATAAAATGGAAGAGCAGCAACTTGCTAAATAGATAAGAGAGAAGAACAAGATTTACATATTTATACCGTGGCTTTGATATTAGGAAAAGGGATTTTGGTGAGGGATGGATTACATTTCAGGAGGATCAGGAAGAACATATTTGGCAGGACACTACTCAAGAAGACTTTGAACTGAATTTTAAGAGGGAAAGGAAAAAATGCCTAGGTAAAATGAAAATAATAAGTATAGCATAGAAAGAAGATGTGTACATACAGGGTATGCAGAAATGCTCAGGAGAAAAAATGTTACAAGAAAGGTTTTTCTTGAAGATGGAAACAATATTTAGCAGCTCAGATGTTTATATATTAATGCACAAATAATTTGTAATGGATAAAGTGGACTGGAAATGTTAACATAGGAGAATAAACATGATCTTATGACTATGACCAAGACTTGGTCGAATGTAATTGATGATGAATACAACAATGGAAGGTTCTATATTGTTCAAAAGGACAAGTGGGGTAATGATATAGTCAGACCTCAGGACTTTGATTTTAGTACCCCTGTCGAGAATGGACAGAAGAGAAAAGACCCTGGAAATAAGGAGACCATTTAGGTCAAGAGTTAGGGTGGAGGGAAAGATTTGAGTCTGGCACTCAAAGAATGAGCTAGTCACTGAATTCATTGAGTTCAAGAATGTCAGGGAAGGGGGATGGATTGATAACAGAGAGTAGGCTATAGATTGAGTGATAAACTTGGATAGCAAAGAAATAAATAAGAGGTTGCTGTATTATTGTAGCTTAGTTATTTTCAATCATGTACAACTCTTTGTGATCCATTTTGGAATTTTCTTGACAAGATATTGGGGTGAGTTTGGCATTTCCTTTTTCAGATCATTTTATAGATGAGAAAACTGAGGCAAAAGGGATTAAGCATTCCCAGGATTACATAGCTAGTAAATATCTGAGGCCACATTTGATTTCAGGTTTTCTGACTCACTTGCTACCTAGCTGTCCCTGAGTACTATTCTTTACCTTCTAATAATTCATCATATAATAAATTCTTCATTTTAGTATCCAACAGCCAATCTGTTGTTGGAGGCAATGTAATCCCGGGGAAAGAGCCTGGGTCCAGAGGAGGTTGGGTTCAAATGCTACCTTTTTATTATTTGCTATATCTGTGATTTTCTCTGACCCTCAGTTTCTTCATCTGTATAACTGGGACGGGGAAAGTACTTGATACTAAAAGGACTCTGATGACCTTTTCAGGTCTCTATCTGTGATCCACTCATTGTCAGGAGTATTTCCATTTAATATGTTGAGGATACGAGAGTAGCACCAGAGTTGTTCATTTTTCATATGTAGTTGGCCGTTCCTCTTTTCTGATCATCTGGGTACTTAATAATAATATTTTTATGTCACTTTTTGGGCAGAAGTTATCATGGATTGTCCATCAAGCATGTGATTATGTGCCTGCTTTTGTCTAGTAGGTGTCTAAATTTCCTTTCCAGTCACCTGCAGTTTTGCTTCTTTGCCCTTCTTCAATTCTGCCACATATCTTCTGTTGACTGAGATGTTTCAGAGATCTTTGACTACAGCCCCCAAATGACACTTGTCACTTCTCTCTGTATTGCATGATTTAGTTCAGCTAGATCTAACGTACTGTACTCACTGGGGGTGGTGAGGAACTGTCTGACTAATTTGATTTAATTCAATTTAATATCATTCAATGATAATTTGTTAAGTCTCTATTATGTATAGGATATTCTCCTAGATCTGGAAATACAAAGACAGAAAAGAAACTATTCCTTTTTTCAAAGACCTTACTACCACAGGAAGAGTCATATATGAATTTCTCTGTTTGGATTTAAAAATCCTTTGTAACCTCCCCCTCCAATACATACCTTCCCAATATTCTTATACCTTAAACTATTCACCTGCCCCTCCTTCTCCATCCCTTGCAATGTATCCTTTGATCTGGTGACACTTGGAATCCTTGCTATACTTCACTCAAGACTATCCATCTACTGACTTCAAGTATATACCTCATGCATGGAATGCTCTCACATCTCAGACCTACTTTCTGGCTTCCCTGTTTTTCTTCAATTCCCAACTAAAATCTTTAAAGTTTTTTTCCTCTGTAAGTATAGATCTCCCCCTGAGATGATTCCCAATTTGTCTACTCTATACCTTCTTTGAATTTAGCTATTTGCATGTAGTCTCCTTTATCAGAATGTGAGCTTCTTGAGAGCAGAGACTTTTAAAAAATTATTATTCCCATTTTATTTTTTAATTAAAGCTTTTTTATTTTCAAAATATATACATAGATAATGTTCAACATTCACCCTTACACAATCTTGTATTCTAATTTTTCCCCTCTCTTTCCCCATCCCCTACCCTAGAGAGAAAGTGATTCAATATGTTAAATATGTGCAGTTCTTTTATCTGTATTTCTACAAATATCATGCTGTGCAATAAAAATCAGATCAAAAAGGGGAAAAAACATGAGAAAGAAAACAAAATATAAGCAAACAACAACAAAAAGAGTAAAAATGCTATGTTCTGATCCACTCTCAGTTCCACAGTCCTCTCTCTGGGTGCATATGGCTCTCTTCATCACAAGACCATTGGAACTGGCCTGAATCATCTCATTGTTGATGAGAGCCATGTCTATCAGAAATGATCATTGTATAAGCATGCTATTGTCATGTATAGTAATCTCCTAGCTGAGAGCACAGACTTTTTACCTTACAGTCCTTGGAATAAAGCATGTACTTTATAAATGCTTTTTGACTTGATGATGGATTTAAATAGGTGCTAGCATATTAGCAATGGAAACTTCTATGCAATAATGCCAAAAAGGAATTTCACAGAATTTCAGATTTGGAGGGGATTTCAAAGACCAACTATTATAACTATCATTTAGCTATAGCTACAGTTGACCCTTTTACATTGTGAGGGTTAAGGGCACGATGACCCTATGATCTGGGAAATCCATTAAAAATTTTTTGGTCCTCCATGCCAGAGAAGAAGTCAGAATATTTTTATGGAATGTTTATAGTATTAAAGGATAAAATATGTTGATATTATATAATGCTCCAATATAGTATATGCATTTTTGAATTTCTAAACTTTTTTGTGTTATCTGTTGGCTTTCACATGTCTGAATCTTTTTTAACACTACCCCCAAAATTCCCATTTAATTTCTAATGCTGAATCTTGATATATGGAAACTGTAGTAGGGAAAGTCACAATATGAAAGTTGTAACAATAAAGCTAAAATTGAAAATGAATCTCCCTTTCAACATACCTTAAATTTTTTGCCAGCTTTTTCTTAAAGCTTTATAATGAATCTAATACTTCCCAAAGCAATTCATTCCATTTGGGATAGCTTCAATTATTATCTTAGATAATCAAGGACATGTATGACCAGGAAAAAGATTTAGGTTGGGCATGGGCAAAAATTAATGAATAAATAGTTCAAGTATTGCCCTGGTGCTCAGGAAATATTTAAAAGCTAAACTAAAAAAAAAAAACTCTACTCTTTTGGGCTGATTCTCTGTGGAGAATTCACAGAGACACAAGGATAAGAAGCACACAAGCTTATAAAGCATGGATATAGATAGGATAACTCAGAGATAATCAAAAGAGGGAAGATACTAGCATTAAAAGAGACAGGGAAAAGCTTCTCATAAAAGACTAGATTTTTGCTTTTCCATCTCTGTCTTTGTTCATACTATTCTGTATGCCTGCAATGCCTTCTCCATCATCTCTGCCCTAACCCCATTTTTGTCTGTTGAAATTTTTTATCCATCTTTTCAGACTTAATTCAGATCTCAACTCCTTGGTGAAAAGCGAAAGGGAAGGAAAGAAGAACAGAGAACAACTAGGAGAAAAGAGGAGGGGGAAAAAGAACTGAAGTCATGGCAAAAGAAACTCCTGTCAAAATAGGGATTAAGAAAAAATTCAGGTCTTGGAAACCTTTGATTTTGGACACATAGAAGCTTATCTTCTAGAACATCCAGCAGGGGGAGTTCTATTCCCCTTTCTATGCCATGTTTCTGGGTTCTCAGTTAAGGCTCTCTTTTCCCATCTATCTTTGTCACTTGGTTTTATATAAAATTGACAGCCAGATTTCTTGTTTAGATCTGACAGTGACCAGTAAAGGGTTAATGGGTAAAGGATAGGGAGCAGTTCATGAAAAAAGACATAGGAAGTTTAGTAGAATGGAAGCCGAATGTGAGTTAAGAATGACTTGGTAGCCCAAAAATCTAATGTAATATTGGACTGACTTAACAGAAGCATAATATCTTAATAAAGGAGATTCTATTTTCTTTATAGAAGCAGGACCAGATAGTAAATAGAAAATGGGGCTTGGAATTAAATTTTCTACCTTTAAAAAATTCTGATTGTGACCCTAGGAAAACCCCCTATTTCCACAACCTTGTTGCTAAATATGGCAGGGATCATGCTAAGGACTTTGGTAGCAAGAACTGTCTTTGATATGTATACAGCAGTTGTGGTTGCTAAGGAGGAAGAGGCTACAAAACTTGCAATAGAAAAGTCTAGGTTATACACCCACATTTCTTCCCTGGCTTTGAGAGTCAGGATGGATCAGAAGCAGGACTTCTCTTCTGGAAGGTGCTGCTGCTCCCAAGACTCTTGGATTTATCAACCTGTTGATAGCAAATGGTGATGGTGGTGGTTCTGATGATTGGATCATCATCCCCCAAGGGATGCTTCCTTTGATGATAACTGCAAGAATTGAGATGAAAAAGGACCAGTGGTTTTGGAGGGGGGGGGCGATGGAATATAGCTATTCCCAGGATTTGGGGTTTCAGGTTGTTTTCACCAGAATTTGAGGGGAAGCAATTATCACATGTGATTGGACATGAGGGATTAAAGACCTCATTGTCCTCATCTGTAAAATGTGGGGATTGGACCAGATCATCTCTAAGTTCCCTTCCTATTTTAAAATCCCAGGTGAAAAACAGACAACCCCAATAGCCATCAGACATCCCTGAATCTAGTACTCATTTGATCTTATCCTGAGAGGTAGGTAATACAAAAATGATTATCCCCATTTTACAGATGAGAAAATTGAGGTTCAGAGTTTTTTGTTTTCAGGGCCACACAGTTGTTGAGATTTTGAGATAGCATTTAAACTCAGGTCTTCCTAACTTCAATGATTTTCCACTATACTATACATTGTCTTTACATGCAAGGCAGTGCAGGACCTAAATTATTTGGCCAGGAATTAGGGGAATATAATGCCCTGGGGGATTAGAATAAAAGAGATTTTATTTAAAATGAAATTTAAAATTTTATTATTAAAATTACAAAACTAAATAAATATAAAATAAATTTAAATAATTAAACTTTTAAAAATTTAAATAGCATTTATAGAGACTGTGGTAGTACAGTAGATAAAATGCCAGGTGTAGAGTCAGGATGATATCAGGTCAAATCAGACTTCACATACTTACTGGGCAAATAATTTTAAACCTCTGTTAGTCTCACTTTCCTCAACTCTAAAATGGGGGTAATAATAGCATCTATTTCCCTGGATTGTTGTGGGAATCAAATGAGAAGATATTTGTTAACACTCATAGCACAAAATGCCTGGTACCAAGTAAATAATTGATATATGTTTATTTTCTTCCTTCCTGAAGCTGTCAAAACAGCTACTACTATTAACTATCACACTATTGCTACTACTCCTTTACTATTACTACTGCTATGTCTACTGTTGCCATTACTGCTGATGCTATTGCTACTGTTACTATTAACTATCACACTATCGCTACTACTCCTACTATTATTACAACTGATATGGCTACTGTTGCTATTACAGCTGCTGCTACTACAGCAAGCAACAGCAGCATTTATATAGTGCTTTACAGTTAGCAAAATATTTTCCCCATGTCAACTCATTTGATAAAATGAAAAATGTCCATCCTGACACTTCAAGCCCTCCTTAATATGGATCACAGCAATCTTTCTAGTTTAATCTCATATATCCTTTACACCCTCTATCTCAATCAAATTAACCTATGAGCTATTTCCCATTTAAGACTTTGCATTTCTGCTTTCATATCTTGGCACAAATGGCATACCACATCTGGAATGTGTGCTTTCCTCATCACTACTTCTTAGAAACCCCATTTTACCTTTGGAGTCTGGTTCATATGCCTTCCTCCTCATTCTTCCACTCATGACTATGGTCCCACTCTCAAAATTACTTTGTATATACTTTCAGACACTTATTTATGTGTATTTTTCTAATCCCAACCCCAAGGGCCCTGTAAATTTACTGATGGAAGTCTGGCAACAATCACCTACCACTCTCTGCAGTCATTTGTGATGGGCACACAATTGTAACCTCTCTCCCTTGTTTATTCTTCTCCTGCACTTCTGAATCTGGAGCTCATAGAATCATAGATTTAGAACTGGGGTGGGACCTTAGAGGACATCTGATTCAATTCTTTCATCTTAAAGATAAGGAAATAGAAGCTAGATGGGTTAAGTGATTTGTCCCAAGTTAGACAGAACAAGTGGCGGAGAAAGAATTTGAACTCAGGTTCTCTGCTTCCAAATCCAGAGCTTTCTGTACCTCATTGAATCATCCTATTTCTTCAAGGATAAAGGAACAAACACCTCAGAAAATTGGGAATCTGTACATTCACATATGGTTTCTGGTCTTCCTCAGTGTCTCACTGATTCTTCCCCTCTCTCAGACTACCAGGAGTGAGTAAAGGGTAAATAAGAGTACCTGCTAAAGCTGTTTTCATCTTTAAAGGCCATCTAGAGGCTATCTAGGTGGGTCCAGTAAGTAGAGTGCTGGGCTTGGATCCAGACATCTAAACCTTAGATACTGTATGATCCTTGGTGAGTCACTTAACTTTTATTCATTTCAGTTTCCTCAATCTTAGAATAGGAATAATAATAGTACCTACTCATCCCACTCTCCAAAACTGTTGTGAAGATAGAATGAGATAATATTTATAAGGTATATGGCACATAGTAGGTGCTCAATAAATGTTTGTTTCCGTTCCTTTCTGCCATATATAAAAATGACAAGACTTATTCTACTCGACTCCATAGGGCTGGACTAGAAATAGGCTGGAAATTGCAAGGAGGTGGATTTAAGCTTGTCATAAGGAAAACTTGACTGTGATAGGAGCTGTCCAAATTGAAATTGGCTGTTTTTCAGAGGAAATAAGTTGCCTCTCTCTTGAGGTCTTCAATTGAAGAATGGGTGACCACCTCTCTGATATGTTGTCAAATGGATTCTTATTCAAGTATGGATTAAACTAGATGGTATCTGAAGTCCCTTCTCTGCTCATAGTCTTGTGTGCTATAAGTGCTTAATCAGTGTTTGTCACTGTTCCAACTCTGTGATTCTGTGAGAGCTATGGAGTCCCTTGGGCCTCCTGCCATCTTGAGTAGGACATAGGTAGAAAATTTGTTGATTGAAGTAACATCACATCTTTTTTTTTTTTTTTTTTAACTTTCTAAGGCAAGGAAGAGTAAAACCTACAAATACTTTTTTTTTCCTGAAGTATAAAATAAATCTCCTATTTTTAAGTGTAAATCACACACACACACACACACACACACACACACACACACACACAAACATCCTGGTTGGTCACTCAAATGGTGGAGGATCAGCTGGTGGAGTCAGACCTTGGGGATTTCTTCATAATTCTGTCATGGGGTGAGGAGTATGGGGAGTTAGACGGAGCTGTATGATTGACTACAGAAAGACCTCCATTTGGCTTTAATTAAGCTAGAGTCTGGTCAGTCCATCCCCTCTCCTTTGTGAAACAACACATGGTGCCAGAAATGGAGTTTATAAACCAACACGAGAATAAAAGGGTTTAGTGTTAGAGAGAAAAGTGTATGTAGCTATAGTGAGGGAAGAGAGAATATTCAGCTAGATATTAAGAGACTCATGTTTGGGTTTTGGGTCCCCCTGCTCCATGATTTGGGGCAAGTCTGTCTCTTCCTCAAGGTCTAATCTATTAAACAAAGGGGCTATATCAGGTGAGTACTAAGATTGTGCCCAATACTCATAACTATTATTCTATGAAATGTACCTGAAAAGTATTTCTGAAGGATAGAACAAAACAGTTCATCATCAAAATCATATTGGGCAAAAAGACTTTAACAGAGTTTTTGAGAGATTTGGCCAGAGGAATACTTTCAAACATTTTGGTTCCAGAACTTTTTCATATGCTTAAATATTAACAAAAACCCTAAAAATATCTTTAATTTAGATAACCTATATATAAAAATTAAAGTGTCTTAATATTATTATAAAGATAGTTGTTATCTCTTGGAACCCTTGAAAGGATCTGAAGGATCCTTGCTGGATTTGATAAACGTTAGTGTAGAGTGATGGGATCTTGGGAATTGGGGTAAATGGATGAAATGCAGACAATTATTATTACCACATTAGGAAGAGTGAATTGAGGAATACTAATAACTTACATTATTAATTAATAGTAACAGAAATTTATCTAGTGATTTAAATTTTTCAATATGTATTACTTACATTGACCCATTTGAGCATCCCAACAGTCTTAAGGAAGCTATCACAGCCACTGGAAATATGAAGACAAAAATAAAACAGTTCCTACCCTCAAGAAGTTGACATTCTAGTAAGACAAACAACATGTACACATATAAATATCAGTAAAATATATACAGAATCAAATGTAGTCTTGGGAAGGAGAGGACTAATAGCTAAAAGGATTAAGGAACCTTCCATGTAAAAGATGATGTTTGAAGAAGTTGGGGAAAATAAAGTTGAAGATTAAGAGAAATAATATTCCAAGCAAAAACATAGAGACGGGGGGTGGGGCAGTAAGTGAGAAGAAGCAACAAGTAGGCTGCTGTTTATGGATAAACTGTCCAGAACATGGAGAGGAGTCATGTGTAAGAAAAATGTCAAGGTGGCAAAGGGCCAGCTTGTAAAGAACTTCAAATATTAGGTAGAAGAGTTGATATTTGATTCTAGAGGCAATAGAAACCCTTTTAAATTTATTGGAGGGAGAACAAGAGGAAAGAGGAGGGAGAAGGAGAAGGAGTAACTTGGTCAGATTTGAATTTTGGGGAAATCTTTTTGGCAGATATTTGGAGAAAGGAGTAGAATTGGGAAAGACTGGAGTTATAAAACCAATTATGAAGATATTTCAGTAGTCCAGGAGGGAAATGATGAGGCCTGTTAAGAATCATAAAGAGAATATATACCAGAGATGTTGTGGATAGAAGAATGAAAAATATTTGACAATCAATTGGATATGTGGGGGGGCGGGGCAAGAGTGAGAGATAGAGGTTTTAATACTGGGTGAATATCTGTCTTTCCCTAGACAATATTAGGAAAATTCAGATCAGGAGTGAGTTTGGGGAGAAGGACTGAACTCTGTTTTTGGACATTTTAAATTTGAGATATCCAGGAGACATCCCTTTTTGTGATGCAGGATTAGAGCTGGGGAGAGCGACTAGGGGAGGATCTATAAAAAGGAAAGTCACATAAAGTTGATCACTGGATTCATGGTAGTTGATGAGGTCACCATTTGAAAAAGTATAGATGTAAAAGAGGAAAGGACCAAGGACAGAGACTTGGGGTATATCTATAATTTACTTGTGTTGTATGGATTATGAATCAGTAAAAGAGACTCAGAAGATGTAGCCAGACAGGTAGGAGGACAACCAGAAGAGAGCAGAGTCATGGAAACCTTGAAAGGAGAAAATATCCAGGAGCAAAAAATGGTCACAAGTAGCAAAGGGGGCACTTGAATGCACAGTCAGGAATTTAACTTTAGGCTTTTTGACACCAAATCCAATGCCCTTTTCACTGTTCAAAACTTTGAAATTTATTTATGATTAGGCTGATCCTTAGTGTAATAAGGAGTGAGGGGAATTAGACTATAAGATCTTGGTAGCAAGAGAGTTTACTATTTTCCATCGCATTTCCAGGATTCCTACAAGTAATGGCTTTTAAAATCCTGGACCCTAATATAAGTGCTTAGTTAGGGATAATCTCTTGAGTTTTGGCCACTGCAAAATATGTTTCCACAAGCAGAAGCTGTCTCTGGAAGGTAAGAGCTGTATAGGTGGTATTGATGCTTAAATCTTCAAGTGTACAAACCTTTTCTTTCGTTTACAGATGTTCCAAAAAAATCTCATTTTCTCTATCAAACAAGACATGTGAAGAATTACCTGAGGACTCTCATGTGACACAGGACACCTTGGATGAGAGGCAGCCTATGGTTCTAAACAGAGTGCTGGACTTGAATATCAGGAGCAACAATAGCATATATAATAAAGTGTTTAATTTATTATTATGGAATATAAGTTTAGCCCATGAGTAAGGCATTGAATGTCTCTGAAACTCAGTTTCCTCATTTGTCCACTCTTTTGATGACATAGAAACTTTTCAGTGGCAGGTAAATCCCTGTTTTTCTCCCAACACTGAAAGCATCACAAATCTGAGCTGAAAGGGCCCTTCAAGGCCCTTTAATCCAATCCCCTTATTTTACAGATGAAAGCTTGGAAGTCTAGAAGTTTTGATGTGCTGCCCAAGGACATGAACTCAGGTATGACTCTTGATTGCATTCCCATGGTAGAGGGTGTAGAGCACTAAGCTGGCAGGCTGAAAAGATCTGAGTTCAAATTTTCCTTCTAACACTTAGCCATGTGGCCATGTGCAAAGCACTTAAAATCTTTGACTCATCTATAAAATGAGAATGATGAAACAGCCTGTCTGGTTCTTATAGGGATCAAAGGAATAATGTGGATAAAATTCTTCACAAAACCTAAAATGCTCTCATGCACACGTCACACTCCCTCCTCTCCTCTCTTTCCCCTCTTTCTCTCTTTTTTTCTCTGTCCTCTTCCTCTTTCCTTCTCTCTCTCTCTCTCTCTCTCTCTCTCTCTCTCACACACACACACACACACACACATACACATACACATACATGCACACAAATATACACAACTTTGGAAGTTGTCTTTGTCTCTTGCCTCTTCCTCACCTCCTCCATCTAGTTACCCAGTCCCTTTGACTCAGACTTTCTCAGCAGCACCTCTCATTCATATACTCCTATTACCTCAGCTACAACCTAGGTTCCAGATTGCATTTTGCCAGGACAATTTTCATAACTCCTAATACTGTAAGTCTCTTCTCTTCATTTTTCTCCCCTACAAAAGCCATCCTTCTTGTCACTGCTAGAATAATATTGTCTGGAAATGGATGAGATCATGTCATTCCTCTGGAGGTTTGAAGACATTCAGGGACTCCTTATCCCTCCTGAGTTAAGTTTAAACTCCTTTAGCTCAAAAGACTACAAAATCTGACACAAATCACAAGGTCTTGTCTCATATTGCTCTCCTCTATGTATTCCATACTTGATTGCTTGTGGCTGTCGAAATGCCTCATTGGTGTATTTGCTCACTCTGTTCCCTGGGCTTCTAATATTCTATCTGCCATTTCACCTGTTGAATTATTACCCATCTTCTAAAGTATAACTTAAATGTCATCTTCTTCAGGAAGTCTTTTCTCTTCCCTCCTGGTCAACTATAAACCCTCTCAAACTTCATACAACACATTGTCTTTATGTTATTCAATGCACTTAGGATGTATGACAATGCATTCTAGTTTAAAAGTCACCCTCTAATAAATATGTAATTTTCATGAAAGAAAAAAATGTGTCATTTAAATTTTAAGTCCTCAAACACATGGCCCTTTACTTTGCACCCTGGAAGCACATGGTAAATATTTATTGAATGAATGAATGAGTGTATATATATATATATATATATATATATATAGCATATATATGTATATATATACACACACACACATACATATATGGTATATACATATATAAGTACACATATAAATATGGTTATATCCATATTTATTCATATATACATATCTACATATATTCACATATATCCACATCTATTTTTGTATACCCATGCACATATGTATATGCATGTATACATTTATATATCATGAACTCCAATGTGTGATCCAAAATCAGATTAGTACAAAAAGGTTGACTCATTTTCCTTTTCACCTTGGAACTATGGCAAAAAAGTTTCTAGAAATTCAGATAAGGCTACTGAAACCCTATGCAATGTCACGAAATCCTGAATCTTTTGCCCAGTTACAGAATCCCAAATAGCGATGCATTATTGGGATGAGATTTCTTCATCACTTCAGAAAGCCATCAAGAATTCCCAAAGCTTCTCACAAAAAATTCTGATTCCCATTCTACAAAGTGCTATCTTGGAACCATTATTTACAGAACAGCAGCTGCCCATAGCAGATGTGGGATTGCACTTAGGGACAGAGGTGATGACTAAGGTAGCCAGGCTCTAAACAATGGAGGGCTGGGGGTGGGGGATAAGAGGGACCCAGTTAATATCTTAATTGCGGTTTTTAAGCAGATGGACAGATAGGACCCAGCCCAGAGCTCAGGTGGGGTGTGCTCCGAATTCTCTCATGTCCTTAAGTAGGGAGGATGCTTTATTCTATTCCAATGGCAACTCTTGTTGGCTAAATCCAAGGTTTTAGCCAGGATCCCAGGGGAGGAGAGATTTGTGTATTAATCCACTTCAACACCTACACCATGGTTCCCTTAGTGATGGCAAATCTACCATATATTCTTGGCCCCCAGCCACACAACATCCTCCCTGCCATGCTTCCTAATTGGTAATCTGCCACCCATGACCTTGACCAGATGGTGTACTGCCATGGGACCACTGGCCTCATCAGCTGATTCTATACTCTAGCTGAACTACATTATAAAGGGAGGATAATGCCTGGAGCATCCATAGAGATAGATGGGCCCCCCAAGATTATGGCATGCAATTAAAGGAAAGGGACTCTATTAAGTGGCTTTATGAGAGGCCAAGGCCCTTTACAGATAGGGGCCATCAACCTTGCCATTAATCTAGTTTTGCTTTGCCCTGCTAATACAAAACACTTTACGTATAAAGAGATTCAGAGGATACCAAGAAGTAGTTCAAATCTATCCAGACAAGAAGTGACTCTTTATGGAGAAAATAAGAATTTTCCTCTCTCCTATGCTATTTAAAAAACCTTCTGGGATATTAGGCTCCTTCAAGGTCGCCTTTCTTTGAGAGCATCAATATTTGTAGTCAGTATCTATGTCTTCCTAACTTCTGTACATGAATGTGGGTTTTTAATACATTTTGTGGTTATTGCTTTGATTAATAGTGTCTCAGTAATTTCACATTTTCTGAAAGAAATGTCTTGTGGCCTTGCTATAACTCTCAGATAACAGGCATTCATATCTCTCTAAGGGTTTCTTACAGAGAATTTCAAAAGATGTATTATTCCAGGGTCTGTACATTAGACATCATGTGGCTTCAGCCTTCTCTGAGGTCCCTTGCTAATTTCATCTTTGCACATAGTTGGTTCTGTCAAGGTTTTGAAGGCAATGTTGATAAAGGCCAAGTTTGTAGTGAATCTTACTGCACCAAAAAAACTGGGAGGATTGGCCCAAATGAAAGTCTCTGTGATGGTCATCCAAAAAATAGCCTTGTTGAATTTTTTTCAGTCATTTTTCAAGTTGTGTTCAACTCTTGGTGATCCCATTTGGGGTTTTCTTACTAAATTTTGAGGGCCTTATTTTCAGATGTTGCTCATGGGAACTTTATCCAAATTGTTAGATATAGCTATCTTCTACCTCTGGTTTCTCTTCCTCATTCCCAGGACAATTGTTCTTGTTTGGGTCCCTAAATCTACTTGTCTAGGTATTGTAATGGCACCTTAATCTGGTCTTCCTGCTTTCAGTCTGTCTGCTTTCCAGTTCTCCACATGGTCCCCCAAATAATCTTAACCTACAGCTTATAAAGTAGGTGATTATACTTCTCCTCCTCTAAGAAATCTTCAGTGGTTTCCCAATGTCTGCTAAATAAAATTAAAATTTTCCATTCTAGTATTGAAATATGTTTTGCTTTGTTTTGTTTTTACAATTTGAGTACTTTTTAGTTGATCAACATTACCTCATACCACTCCATTACCGCCCCTTCCACCGCCCCCCAGAAGCAGTTCTGTAGCACAGTAGGGAATCAGGAAGTCCTGAAGTTGAAAGTAGCATAAGACACTTACTAATTGTGTGATACTGGACAAGTCGCTTCATCCTGTTTGCATCAGTTTCTTCATCTGTGAAGTGGGGGAAATGATAGTATCTATCTACCACGATTGTTGGGAAGATCAAATGGGATATTATTATATGTATTATTGTGTGTGTGTGTGTGTGTGTGTGTGTGTATTTGAGCATACATATATATAAATGCACACATATAAATGCATATACACACATATATGTATATTATATATAAAATTATAAAGCATTTAGCTCAATGTTTGGCAGATAGTAACACTATATATGTTAGTTGTTGCTTTTGTTATTAGTTTATTCCTCCCCAAGAAGTAGGTGGGTGATTTAATGGATAGAAGGTTGGATTTGGAACTAAGACTTCAAACTTGCCTTGGATCTTTACTAGCTATGTGAGTAAAATGTTGGATATGGAAGTTAGGAAGAGCTGAGCCTCAAATTGTGCCTCAGATAGTTACTGGCTGTAGGACCCTGTGCAAGTCACTTAACTCCTCAATCTTAGTTTGCCTTATCTATAAAATTATAGAACCTACCTTACTGATAGTTGTGAGGATCAAAAAATGTAACATATATAAAGCATTTTTAAAACTTTGAGTACTACATTAATGCCAGTTTAAGGCCTTAGAATGGCTCTAATTTCTTTACTAAATTTCCTTTTATTCTTCTTCACAAAGTTTACATACTAAACAAATTGGACTCCTGAAATTTCTGTAATCTAATCCTATATTTTCCTGCTTCCCAGAATTTGCCCAAGCCATCCTCCATGCCTGGAATTCCTTCCTTCCTTATTTTACCTACTGAAATTCTTCTCTCCCTTTAAGGCCCAATTTAGATGCCACCTCCTCCACGAACACTTCTCTGATCTTCTGATGCTCTCTTCTATGATTTTCTTAAGGCATTTGCTAGCTGTACTCCAAGTGCTGGCTGTTTCCTCTGCTACAAGGGAAAGTAAAGGGGTTTGAGAAATACTTTCCTCTTTTCCAGATTAGGAGAGAGATATGTTTTTTGTTTGTTTGTTTTGCTTTGTTTTTTAAATAGAGAAAGACTTCAAGATTAAAAAAAATTCTAAAGAGACAGAGGAGAATACTGACTAGTGTCAGAAGGCTGAAGGGTAAATGAATGAGATGCAGAAAGGAAGGGGGAAAGGACAAAGGACAATGGGAATTAATTAGCAGCTATATCTCAGGAGTTTACTAGTAAATATTTAACAACTAGTTTCCCTTTTTCTGCCTTCATCGCCCCTGCTGCCCAAGGAAGCAGGACACTTCTAAGTTTATTTTGTGTCATTAACAATTTCTCCATAATTTTCTTTATCCTAGATGATCAGGAAAATAATAAATCAAATCCTTATTTCTAGCATTTGTCCTCTTGGAGGTCTGAATGGTTACACTAAAAATTTAATGATCAGCCTTCTCAATTTGGATGACTTCAGTATATGCCTTTGATTCTTTTTCATAGAGGGAATGCTGGACTATATGAGGAGAAGGCAGCTGCATTTGATACAAGGAATGATGATAGAAATCCAAGGTGTCATCAGGAAAGAAATAGTCCAGGAAATCAGAGGAAAAAGAGAAGCAAATGATGGTAATTAATAACCTTTTTAAAGCTCAGGACTACTGAAACAGCTATTCATTGATCAATACATTAAATAGAGAGGTTTTCTGATTTTTTCATTGCATGTAAAGTTGCTTTGGTGGTGAACTGGATAAGACTCTGGACCAGTAGTCAGAAAAACCTGGGTATAAATCTGACTTTGAATATTCACTAGCTGTGTGAACTTGGCCAAGTTACTTACTCCTACTCCTTTCCTCAGTTTCCTCATCTACAAAATGCAGATGAAAATAGCACCTACTTTTTAGAATTGTTGGGTGGATCAATTGAAATCTTTATAATGTACTTTGTAAACCTTAAAGATACACAGGCACACACACACACACACACACGCTCTTTATCTCTATCTCTATGTATAGATTGTGTACATGTGTGTGCATGTAATACTATTAGTGATTATAAAATGTTCAAGATATGAGAGGGTACATTAAAAGATATCAAACCTGATTACTACTATTTGCTTCTGATGATTTAAACAGAGGCAAATAATTTCAAAAAGAATATAGAGAATATTGCTAAGGATTATAAAATCCTGGGCAACAAATTGAAGATCTTGGGGACACAGGTGGTGTTTTTATTGCTGCATCTGATTGAAGGCAAAAGCTTTATGAAGAATAAGACAGATTTGGAAAATGAACAGGTTGCTAAGGAGATGGGTATGAAAATAGGATTTGGGTTGATGGATCATGATTTAAAATATCAGAATAATTAACCCTTGGTTAGGGATGGAGGGCATCTCACAAGGGCTAGTAAAAATACATCTGGCCAGAGCCTTGTAAATCTACTCCAAAAGGCTGTAGAAAAGAAGAGCAGAGATACATCTACTAATACATCTAAATACATACCAAATAAATACATCTACCAAACTAGATATCATAAGGAGTAGTTATAATATAGAATCATCTTTTCCCTACTAGCTACAAATCATTAAAGAGAGAGAGAGAGAGAGAGAGAGAGAGAGAGAGAGAGAGAGAAAGAATCCATGGCTCAAAAGTCCATGAACAAATTTATACAATCTACATAAAGCACAAATTGAAGTAAATATCTTAAGGCAAGGAGGTCTATTTAGCCTAATGGGCATCTCTAAAACTTGGTGATAGGGAATTCTGAAGTACTAGATGAATATACTTTATTATAAAGGAATGTACTAAATGGGGGTGAGAAAAGGAAAGGAAGAAGTAGTATTATATATTAAGAAAATATGTTCATATGAGGAAATTCAGTAACTGCATAGCAGAATCAAATTGGAGGTCATTTGGGCAAAAATCAACAGAGGTATTAAGTCACTATTGGCAGGGAATAGGCTGTAGCCCACCTAGACATAAAGAAGAGGTAGATGACTTTCAGTCATGAATCATATGGTTGGCACGGAAGCCTCATATCATAATCATATGGGATTTTGATTATTTGAATGTTTGTTGGAGCATTCTTTCTGACAAAAGCAGAGCAGTAAATATTTCTTGGCTTGCCAAGATAATTAAGTCCTTCACAAAGTAGAATATCAAGGGAGGGGAACCTCTCTGAATATGAGTATCATCAATGAGGAGCAACTGTTTGCCGAAAAGGAAATTATAAGAAGCTTTGGGGGAAGTGACAACTTCATTTTTGAATATGAAAATTGGAAGAGGAAAGCTACAAATCACCTGGCATTCAGCCTAGAATGTTTGAGAAAACAGATTTCAAGGGCTTCACAGCAAGGTTAGGTAGAGATAAAGGGCAGAAGAGAGTCTGAGCCTGAGGAAATACATATGCAGCAGATATTTCAAGCTGATTGTTCATGGATCCCCAAACTCAGGGCATCAGCATACTCAGGAGTCCAAGCTTCAAAGAGCTGAGTTTGAGATTCAGTTCCTTGTATCATTAAAGGCATAGTACCTTTTGATTGTTCCTCTTCTTTCATTTGGCAATGTGGCTATGGAATTATTGCCACGTGGGAGTTCACATCAGCTCCCAGGGGCTTACTTAGCACATTTGTCATTTGTGTTATTTTGTTCTCATACTTGAGGTCTTAGAACCATAAGGACTCCCAAATTTAGGCAGATGCAATAGACTCTGATAATAATAATAGTAACAATAATAACAATACTAATATTTGGAATTTATAGCACCTTGCTCCCACTTACACTATCCTAACTTCAAGATGTATAGTGGTATGAGTCATCATCCACTTTAATCAGTCTCCATCCACATGGCCATCATCCTACTTCATATCACCACTATCTTCCCTTGGACTACTGCAACAGCCTTCTGATCAGTCCCCTAACACAAGTCTCTCCCTACTCCAATGTCTGAAAATTATTTCTTCAAAGAACAGGTCTGACCATGTCTCACAAACATATAAATGCACACATACATTTTTCCATGCTATTTATCATTGTTTTTGTGACCTCATTTGGAGTTTTCTTGGCAAAGATACTGGAGTGGTTTGTCATTTCCTGATACAGCTCACTTTAAGAGGAGGAAACTGAGGCAAACAGAATTAAGTGATTTGCCCAGAGTCACACAGTTAGGAAGTGTCTAAAGCTGGATTTGAATTCATGTAGATGAGTATTTCTGATTTCAAGTCCAGTGTTCTAGTATAGTTTAGCTCTTCACAAACCAGTCCCTTTCCTGCCCTCTGTGACTCTGTGATTTACATACACTGGCTGGCTGGCCTTACTGACAAATGATGCTCCATTTGCTGATGCTGTGCTTTTGTGAAGGCTGTCCTTCATGCTCTTCACATCTCTCCCTGGTTTCCTTAGCTCCAATGAGAACTCAGTTCTAATTCCATATTTCATAAGAGGTCCTTCTCTGTTCTGCCTATAGCTACTACCTTCCCCTTGAGATTGCCTGACCTTAACATTCTCTGGATCTTATATATAAAAAGTTATGTTCAGATTGCCTTCCACATTAGAATATAAGTATCTTGATGATGGTGATTATATTTTCACCTTTCTCTGTATCACTAGCCTTCAGAACAGTACTTACTACATAACAAGTGCCTGATCAGTAAATACTTGTTAGCAGATTGACAAGATATTTACTTTTTTATTCAACCAGCTCAAAAGGAAGCATTAATGAAAAACAAAAGATATTGAATTAAGAAGCAAAGCAAATTGAATGACAAGGTTTGAAATTGCCAGAAAGGGATAGTCTCTCAGATTAACACAGCACACTGGAAGTTCATACATGTAGATAAGACATAGGAAAGCAACATATGTGACTAGGCAAGCATCCATGAAGAGACACATACACAGAGAGAACACAATGTCTACCCTGAAGCCACAAGAGCTATCCCAAGGCAATTAGACCAGAAAGATGATCACAAGCTAAGAATAAGTTCCCACCCAACCTGACTACTATTTAATCTCCTTTGCTAGGTCATCATTCACATCCTGCCCTGCTTTCAGACCTCTGCCTTAGATCGTCTTTTTTTTTCTTCTTCCTGCATTCCTTCTCTTGGTGAGCTCATCAATTCCCATGGGTTAAACTGTCATCTCTTCATCATTTCTTCATCATCCATTGCCTGTTAGACATCTCTATATCTCATGAGCATCTCAAGCTTAATATGTCCAAAATCAAAACCATTTTCTTTCCCTCTAAGCCTCTTTCTTTTCCTAATTTCTCTAGTCCTTTTGAGGGTATTATTATCTTCCTAATCACTCCAGTTCACAAACTCGGGATCATCCTCATCTCTTTACTCTTACTCCCTAAATGCCAAGCCTTGTTGATTCTATCAATATCATACTTCTTGTTTTTCTCCTTTCTCCCCCCTTATCAGGAAACCAGGTAATACTGGGGATAAAGTACTTGTCCTGAAGTTAGAAAGACCTTTAAAACCTTCTCTTGGATACTTACTTACTAGTTGAGTGACCCTGAAAAAGTCAATCTCTGTCTGATTCAATTTCATCATCAGTAAAATGGAGACAATAATAACATCTAACCACTCAGGGTTGAGACAGTTAGGTGGCACTATAGTATGTAGAGTACCAGGCCCTGAAAACAAGAAGATTCATTTTCTGAATTAAATCTGCCCTCAGACACTTATTCCCTGTGTGACCATTTGCCTCAGTTTCCACATCTGTAAAATGAGCTGGAAAAGAAAATGGCAAATTCTAGTATCTTTGCTAAGAAAACCCCAAATGGGGTCACAAAGACTCAGATACAGTTTTAATCAATGCAGAAATCATTTTAAAGATGACAATTCAAATCTTGGGAGTTGATGAGATCATCATGAGATAGAATGTAGAAAGACAGAACAAAAATATGGCTAATGGGAATTAGAACTCCAAATATGTAAAAATGTAGTAACAGAATGTGTATCTTCCTCCACCAGCTTCACCCCCTTTCCCTAAAGGAGGACAGCAGGAGGACCTGGATCCTTCACACTGTTGCCCTCCCAGAAGGAAGAGGTATGGCCATTGCTTGTTATTCTCAACCCCTTTTACAACCTCATCCACTCCTATGGTTGGTCCAGTGAAGGAACAGATCCAAGTTCTGCCTTGTTCTTTTTGTGACACCCTCTGTTCATCTGCCATCGATGATTATCTTCATGGCTTTTCCGGTGTCTTTTATTCTCCCTATAATCATTAAGTATGGACCATTGGGGGGAAAAAAACAAAAAACTATCCTCAGCATCCTTCCCTTACCCTGACACTATATTTTCTCAGTCTTATTCCTCTAAGCCTTACTCTTCTGATATCCTAAGCAATCCTTTTCATTTTGCCTTTTGGAATTCTTATTCTGTAGTAAACACATCCCCTTCTTCTTGTATCTCTTTCTTTCATACTCTTTCCATTTATTAGCATCCACTTAGACTAGATTCCCCTCTAATGACAGTATTTCTAGATTGTTCATGTAATATTGTCTATACTCTTTCTCACATCCTCTGCCACACTGGTCCTAGAGAGGAAGGTGGAATACTCCTTACTCCCTTTCTCACTTCCAGATCTCTATCTTTACTTCCTTCACACACCTTCCCTCTTTTAAAGTTCACACCATCAAAATTTTTTATCTAACCAAAATTATTGTAGTGCAATATACCAAACTTTAACTCAGTCTCTGCTTCTCATGGAGCTCAGTACCTGACTTACTGTCTTCCTCTCCTGCTCAACTTTTGCCTAGGGGATTTTAATATTTAATGTACATGTTCCCTCAAACACACTAATCTCACATTTCTCAACCTTATTAAATCCTATGACCTTTATGTCTTTATTCCCTTAGTCACACATAGAGATGACCCCCTACTAGAATGTATCATTACTAAAAAGTTTCTCACTTTCCTAATTAGAATTTTTTAACTTCCCATATCTAACTAAAACCTCCTATTATTCCAATTCTCACTATGTTTAACTTCTGTAATGCCTTTTCTTTCTTCAAAGGTATCTCCAATCTCTCCATTCCTGAATTTTTTTAAGTCATTTCCCTATCCTGTTCTTTCTTCTCCAACCCCGAATCCAATAATTGGCCATTTCCACTTTTCTTGAACCCCCAGCACACTTGTCCTATCATGGCTCTTCTCTTGCCAAATCCCAGCTTTGGATAAGTCCTACTTTCCATCCTCTCTTGCTTTTTCTCATCAGCTATGGGACAAGGGTGAAAGAAATCTTACAACTATTCTGAGTACATTACACATTCATATTATCCAAACTCAACAGTCTTATTACAGCAATTCAGTTTTTTTGTTCCTTCTTAATTGATTCCTGATTCACTTTCCATAGAAGCTATTCTAAACCTTTTCCTCATTCAAACTTCTATACCTCCTCCTCACCTCCACCTTGGTGAGGTCATTGATTTTCTTACTTTCTTGAAAAAACTGAGCCCTTCTTTTTACCTCAAAATCTCTTACCATTACATTTCACTGTCTCCTTCATTCTTACAGTCTCTGACCACTCTTTCCTTCTTGCTAAGGCCACACACCTCTATATGTGTACTTGGTCCTATCCCTTCCCATTTCCTCCACAAGACTGAATCTGATGATCCATCCCTTCTTAAATCTTCTACCTCTCCCCATCAATTGGTTCTTCCTAACAGTTTTCAAACTTGCCCAAGTCTCTACCAAAACCAAAATTTATTAGATCTTGCTTCTCCTTGAAGCTACTGTCCTTGATTGAGTACTTTGATTTAGTGGAGGAATTGTGGGTAAGAAATTCCCCTTCCCTCCCCCGCCCCCAGAATATTCTATTTCCTGGTTGCCTAAGATCTCACTGCTCAGCTTCCTGTGAATCTGGAGAAATATATATATTAGAAGTAGTTTTGTAAATGTTTAACAGCTGAGTTCTCTGGGAGGAGGGGATATTTGCACTTACACTTTTAAGTTTCATTTACATCAACACTTTCTTAATTATAGATGATCAGGACAACACAAACCCTGATTTGGAGGGATTGATTTCTAAGGTGTTCCTGACTTCTTGATGCAGGGATCAACTACTCAGCCAGGACCCCCATTAGCAGTGGAGATGGTGGAGAAAAGTTAGGTTTTCAAGGAACAGGAATCTCCCAAAAGATATTGCAGCACTCCAGGAGTATGTACCTATATCAAAAGCAATCAACATCTGGAAGGGATGTGGGAAAACAGGGACACTAATACATTGTTGGTGGAACTGTGAATACATCCAACCATTCTGGAGAGCAATTTGGAACGATGCTCAAAAAGTTACCAAACTGTGCATACCCTTTGATCCAGCAGTGTTACTACTGGGCTTATATCCCAAAGAGATCATGAAGAAGGGAAAGGGACCTGTATGTGCACGAATGTTTGTGGCAGCCCTTTTGTAGTGGCAAGAAACTAAAACTGAGTGAATGCTCATCAGTTGGAGAATGGCTGAATAATTTGTGATATATGAATATTATGGAATATTATTGTTCTGTAAGAAATGACCAACAAGAAGATTTCAGAAAGGCCTGGAGAGACTTACACGAACTGATGCTGAGTGAAACAAGCAGGGCCAAGAGATCATTATATACTTCAACAACAACACTATATGATGACCAATTCTGATGGACCAGGCCATCCTCAGCAATGAGATCAGCCAAATCATTTCCAATGGAGCAATAATGAACTGAACCAGCTACGCCCAGAGAAAGAACTCTGGGAGATGACTAAGGGCCATTGCATTGAATTCCCAGTCCCTATATTTTTGCCTGCCTGCATTTTGGATTTCCTTCACAGGCTAATTGTACAATACTTCAGAGTCTGATTCTTTTTGTACAGAAAAATAACAGTTTGGCCATGTATACTTATTGTGTATCTAATTTATATTTTAATATATTTAACATCTATTGGTCATCTTACCATCTGGGGGAGGGGGTGGGGGAAAGAGGGGAAAAATTGGAACAAGAGGTTTGGCAATTGTCAATGCTATAAAGTTACCCATACATATAACCTGTAAATAAAAGGCTATTAAATAAAAAATAAAAAATAAAAAAAAGCAATCAACATCACTGGCTCAAACACCATTCAGAAATTTTGAGGTCCTATTTCTAATTGATCTCTAATTGTCCTGAGCAATTTGCAGCTCCACTAAAAGAGTATTGGTGTGCCTGCTTTACTACAGTCCCTTCAACATTTGTCTTTTTTTTTGTCATGTTAGCCTAGCCAATCTGCTACATCTGAATTGAAACCTTGGTTACTTTACCTGGCATTTCTCTATTACTGATTTGGAACAATTTTAATATGACTATAGATAGTTTGAGTTTCTTCCTTTGAAAACATCATTTTTTATCATTTATCAATTGGAAAAATTGTTCTTATTCTTGTAAATTTGAATCTGTTTTTATAAGTAGAAAATGACACCTTTACCACAAAGATTTTTTTTCTTGGAAATAAGACCTTTATCAGAGAAACATTGCAAGATTTTTTTTTTCTATTTAACTGTTTCCTTTTTAATTTTGACTATTGGATTTGTTTATGTAAAACTTTTGATTTTATGTAATCAAAATTGTCTTCCTTTGTGATTCTCTATTGCTTGTTTGTTCACAAACCCTTCCCCTATATATAAATCTGAAGGGTAATTTCTTCCTTGGTCCTCTAATTTGTTTACAATGTGACTTTTTATAGCTAAGTAACATATACTTTTGGAGTTTATTTTGATATGTGTTATATCAAGAAGTATTAGCCTAAATCTAATTTCTGCCATACTGCTGGAAGATAACATAGCTAAAGCAAAGTCCTTTAAAGGGTGTATTGTAAAATAATGCCCTAAATCACAATCAAATCCAACATCCACTGAATTTGCTCCAGGTGTCAGAATTCTTGGTTATATATTTCCTCATATTCTTGATATTTATAGTTTTTATGGTGCTATAATATTACATTCTATTAAGATATCAAAATTTATGTATCCATCCTCTAACTGATACTCATACATAATTTCTATATTTTTTCCTATTAGAAATGGAGGACCAGATTATTTTGATACAATTAGATCCTTTTTTTTCTTTTTTTTATGATGTCTTTGGAATACAGTTCTAACAATAAAATTTCTAGGTCAAAATCAGGGATATGCTGGAAAATATTTAACAACTGTCTCTCTAGGAGAAAAATAGTTGTACGATACAGTTTTAAGTTTGATCTAAATTATTAACAGTTCATTAAAACAAACAATAAATCAAGTCCTCAGTTATAGGGATTGCCAAATTTCCAAGATTTGAACACTTACACTGAAAATTTAGTCTCTAAAAAGCCTCTTTGAACTGACTCCGACATATCCTTGGTTGAAAGGAATGGTTCAGCATAGTGCCTTTTACTGTATATTGATTGACAAATTAATCTGCAGTGTTTGCACCAGTCTCCAATTCCATCCACAAGGCATTAGGATGCCTTAAATATATAATATTAAATTAGACTTATTACATGTTTATATTACGTTCTTAAAGCCTGGACTCAGATTTCTTTCACAGGGACATAGCTCGAATTTTCTGGTGTTAATTAGAAAATATGATATTTTTAAACAAAATTTAATCTTACAAACAACTTTTATTCATTTATTCATATCATAAAAGTAGGACATCTAGCAGATTCATTTCTTAACTGCTTTTTGTAAAAATAAAAGAAAACAGTCAGCACTCCTTGTTATTCACTCATGTGGAGAGTTTGTGGATTACCTATAACAAGTTTAATACTGGGCCAACTTTCCCATATTGCTCAGCATGCTCCTGGATTGTAATTCCCACCTTACCTCCCTCTAGTCCAGTGTTAGGTAGTTAAAGCATATGTAGGTTAATGTGGTATGCTGGAAGGAGTATTGACAGACACATATCCCAAGGAGATCAAACACAGGAAAAAAAAGATTTTACAAATAACACATAATTCATGGAAAGATGTTTTATTGTAGTAAAAAAAAACTGGAAACAAAGTAGATAGCCATTGATATCGATAAATCTGCTACCATGCATTTACTAAATGTCTGTTTTGTGCCAGGAACCATAGCTATGCAAATTCTGGTGCAGGAGATGAAACATTATCGTGTATTATATGGAACAACAATATGAGAAAATATTGGAATACTCATAATTAACTGATGCAGAGTTTAAAAAGCAGAACCTATATCACTGTGGAGGCAATAGCCACATAATAAATAGGAAATTAACACTAAATAATTAAAATTCACATCAAATATAATGAACCATTTAGGTTCCAGAAGTTGGATTATCTACTTTCCTCTTCTCCTAAAAGAGATAATGGAATAAAGGAGCACTAATAATTACCGATTTACTTTAACTGATTTTCTTTCTTACAAAGAAATGTTGGAGAATGGGATAAAAATGTCTTAATAAAAGTTTTAAAAGGCAAAAAAAAATTTTTTAAAAGGTCACTACATTGAGAGCCCGAAGATGGATTCTAACCCCTGTTCTGAGGTTATCTATATGTCTAACATTGGATAAGTCATTTTATTTCCTTAAGTAAGCTTTAATTTCCTCATCTTCCAAATGAGGCCAATGGCTAAATGACCAGGCGCCTTTCATCTGACATCAGAGTAGTTTCAGCTGAAGGTGATATTTTCATCATTTAATTTCATAGCACATTATTCTCATATATAATTAATTATTATATTCTTGTTGAAATGTATTCACATAAATATCTTATTTTCTTTTTATAAATTTCTAGGGAGCAGACAGCCTATTTTCTTTATTTTTCTAAATCCTTTTTCTGCTTAGTATAATTCTTTGCACATAATAGGAACTTGAATGAATAGATGAATGACTAAAGCATAGTAGAAAAGTGCAAATCAAAACCTGTTAATTAGTATAGAAAATCGCTACAAAAATAAAATGACATATCCCAAGCCATTTATAAATGATTTTTTCACCAACTATTGCTCTGTATTATCTGTTCCCATGGTTGGTTTCCCTTCATTTGTATGGATAATTGAGAGTTGACTGCACAATTAAAACTTAAAATTATAAGGAGACATTTCTAATAAGGTTAGGTTAGTTGTGGTTAAACCCTGTGCTTGACTAAATTTCAAAATATTCATTTTTTTTTAACTAAAGATCCTTGGGATTTATGTCACATCGATTTATCTTCGTTAGTTTGTGAGTCTACTGGGAAGAAATCATTTCTTCTTTGTCTTGTGTGTTCTGTAGGACAATAATAGTACTTATCCACTACATTCTTTTGGCCTTTCAAAATTCCCAATATTTCCCAAAATGTATTTCTTCCTTATTTTTTCCTTAAAACTTATCTTGTCTTTATCTTCCTTTCTGTTTTTTCTCTTTCCTCTTCCTTCTCAACATTCATTCCTTTCTCCCCCTTCCACCTTTCCCCCCCTCCTCTCCTCTCTCTCTCTGTCTCTCTCTTAAGCTTTAAAAAAATGGCATTCTTCTTTCTACCACCCCCAAATCCTATTCCTTGGGGTTCTCGCTTTGTGACTATATTAATTCCTTTTTCGACTTCATTTTCAGGTGATTGATAGCTTCAGAATTAACTGAGGTGGGGTATGAAGTTGGTAGGGATGTGGAGTGGAGCAGTGAAAACAGTATTGCTTTTAATGGCCAGAAGAAGGGGGCTTTTGAAAAAGATCAATAAATAGAGGTTAAATTCACACAATGACAGCACAGGTTGATTTCATTTCTTCGGTCTAGTAATTGATCAATTCGGTATAAATTTCATGTTATCTGATGTCTAGTTGGCAAAATTAAAGCAGTTAGGCTGAATTTTTCATCATCCCCACAATGGTGTTACAATCCAATATCTCCATCTTGAATTCAGTGTAAAACTATGGGGTTTTTCCTTTTCCTTTCACCCCTTTTGTCTGGAGACCAGAGAATCAGTAGACCCAGTAAAGTAGTCTCTCTAGCACACTTACATTGGGGAGATGGAAGTCATTGAACTAATCTAGCTAAAATGAACCATTCCAGGGAATGCTATTCTGCCATGAACTGTTCTCCATGACCTTGTGGATAAAATACCCAAACCAGGAAACTAGTGGAGAGTACTATTCTCATACAGCAACAAAAATGGGGGAAATGCATGGAAGTCCACAAGCTAAAGAGGGATATACTTCCCCCTCCCCCATCACTTTGTCCTGATATTAATTACTAGGACCTTGAACTTCATGAAGGAATAAGTGAAAACTGGACTCTCAGAACCCATTGTATATATGGGGCCAATCAGCAAATCCTATAATCAAATGGATTTTTGTCAGAGTTTCCATTTTTATTTTCCTCCGGATTTACAAGTGTGCTCATTGAAAGAAATAGCCTTTGGGCCTAATGCATCTTTTTTATGATGATGATTATTTCTTTTTAACCTGAGCCTACATTGGCCTGGCTTTCTCTGGTCTGAATAAAAGCTTTAGCACAGTATAAAAGGGCTGCATGTGCTGAAATGTTGCCCAAGGATGTTTGTTATTATTCCTCCCCCCTTGACCAGCAGGGTCTCAATTCTCTTTCCCTTTCAGCCTTTTGTTTGAACAGATGGGATTGGAGAAGGGAGGGAAAGAACACTATTCTGTTCTCATTAACTCTCCCTGCACACACACCAACCTGAGCTTTGGGGACCCCAAAACAGGACAGCTCTCCCTCCTTCCATCACCACGGAGACCCTATATAGTAAGGTACAAAGAAAGCCCAGCCGAGGACAATCACCATGTCAACAACACAGTAGTATGATAGGATGTTGGATTTTTTCATTTCTAATTGCAACTTTGGATATGGATATATACATATATATATATATATATATATATATAATTATATGCAGATAAATAACATGAAAAAATATATGTCCCTGTGTTGTAAGTACTTTTCTACAGTTGTTAAGGGGAATATGTTCACAAAAATCCGGCTTACTATTTTTTGTTTTCCTGACAGAAAAATGACTAGGTTCTTCTCAGGTCTACTTAAAACTACATGGTTTTGGTGCTTTGTTTTGTTCTGTTTACCAAACATTGGCCAAATTCTGAAAATTATCTCAAGTTATCCTTTGCAAAGAATTTGAAAGAAATCTATCCAGTCTGTAGGAAACCTATCTGGGGATGGGGGAAAACAAATGAAAGCTTTATTTTTATTTAAAAATTAACTAAAGTAAGCCATTTTCCTCCTGGTGAGATAACTGTGGACGACAATGCTATGTTTTTCCCAAACACATCCTCATCTCCATCCCAGTTCTGAGCTAGTGTTTGTTCCAGAAACTGGATGATTAACTGACCCAACCTGTTGGGAGGGACATGTTGTCACATTTGCCTTAAAGTCTCAGTCTCTTCTCATTACTGGGATAAAGAAAACAAGGTAGAGGTAAACAAAGATTGAAAAGATGTTTTCTTGTGGCCAGATGCTGCTAGACAAGACTTTGACTCTTTAAGCTGTGGGTCCCAGGAGGGGGAAAAATTATGATGACCCTGATGTCTCTGTCCTGTAGTAGATAGATCTCTCTTTCCTAACACATCCATGCATCCAGTATCCAGCTCCCGGAGGAGGGAGATGTCATCCCCCCTACCCAGACTTCTTCAAGTATGAGGGATGCAGATTAAAGAACAAACTGATTTCCCCAGGAGGATATTCATGGTGAAATCCCCAAGAGGGAGGGGGTGTCGGCATATGTTTGTGTCAGAAGATAAAAGCAGTTCCATGCACAGAAGGTACTTTGGCACTTCTGTCATATCTTCCACCGAGACTTGTCAGATGTGTTTTTAATACGATTTGGGCAAGCCTCTAGAAGAGAGATGGAATTATGCTGCCTATACCTGGAGAAACTGAGTTAGAAAACAACATGGGTCCAAATTGGAAGTACAAAACCAAACGAAACCAAACAAATGACCCACAGCAAGCTATTGGGATTGCCAGCAATAGATATTGGCTGGTATCCATATTCTGCCAAACAGCCAGATAAATAGAGAACAATTCAGTGATATTTTATTTCTAGCATTAGGGTGTTTCATTTCCTGTCGACAAAGCATCTTGATATTTGACCGAGTTGTTCAATTTTCACCTGCATGTTTACCTTTGCATATAACTGGACATAGACTTGTACTTTCCCAAGCAGGCTTTGAATCACAGTTCTTGACATTTTCACTTTCAAAATGGGTTCAGATGCAGTAGGAGGATGCAGGGAGAAGGCTTAAAAATTGGCCAAAGTATTGAGGAAAGAGAGAAAGGTGTGTGATAAAAGGCAGCAAATCTCAAGGGAGGCTTTTGACATAGTCTGGCAGGAGTCAGTCCTGTTTCATATATTTTTTACTGAGCTGGAGAAAGGAAAGAAAAGACAGGAGTGAAATTTGCAGAAAAGCTCTTCATTTGGGAGGATTTGCCATCGCGGGGAAGAAAGGGAACTTGTGTACTTGAGAAAATGGTCAGAAAAAGAATAACATAAGGTGTATTAGAAACTGTAACATGATTCATCAGGATGAAACCCAACTCAAATGCAGTAGAGAGTTGTGAGGCCGTGAAGGAAATCAGGCAGGCAGGAATTCAGGAGCTGTGAGTTAATCTGAAAGTCTTACCTTGATGCTATTTGAGCATGCATATGTAAGACTTTCTTTGTGAAAGGGCCAGATTGAGTCACTAAATTTGGGAGGTTATAGGGCTGGAATACTAAATTCCATTGAGGATAAAAGATGCTGAGCCAAATTCAGATAGTTTCCAGCTAGATGTTTTAGGTAAAGATGGTACAGCTGAGTGTGGATTCAGAAAAGGGTTAAAGAGCAACACAGCACCCACTGCCTTATCTGTGGGTTCTTGGGCAAGTCACTTAATCTACCATTTCTGTTAAAGGAGGGGATTTGATTCCATGAACTCTAGAAATCTTTCTAGCTCCAGCTCTACATCTCTGATTCTATGATTATTCTGTGAGGAGCAGTTTCTACTGTTATTGCTCCTCCCTAAATCTGTCAATGTGCCTACTCTGTTCCTTAGATACCCAACCAAACTCAAAGGCTTTGCGGACAAAATGTCACAACGTGCCAGGTTGTTGCCTTTGCTTCTGTTATCCTAAACTGGTTTTTCTCACCATAATGAATCACTTAATCTCACTTAGCCACAGTTTTGGTCTCTATAAAATAGGGATAATGATGCTATTATATCCTACCATTACAGGTAGGTGAACCTAAAAGTCCTGGAAACACCAGGCTGTCCCCAGTTCACCTAGATCAACAGTCCTATTTCTCTAGCTCAGTTCAGAAGCCACTGTCTAACCTTTGTGGAGATGTGAACTTGCCTCCTTAGCAGTGCTGGCTATTTGAGAGACTTTGTTACTGAAGCTTTTTACACTTTCAAATGGTTCAACATGAGAAATATCAATGGTTTTGATGTCAGAAATATTACAAATATTCAACATTAGAAATAAAGACTTATCAATGGAATTGAAGATACTTAGCCATTTTTGCTGATGTATCCAAAAGACTAGGGGACCTTCTCATATAGCTTTGGATTGAATTTTCCTATGTGTTTCTCCCTCTATTAACATGTGAGCTTCCTGAGACTTGGGATTCCCATCTTTCTAGTTATATCTTCTTAGTATAAGGCTTTCCTTGCACATAAGAAGTGCTTAATAAATGCTTTTTCATTAATTGATTCATTGATCCTTGCTAGTAGCAGTGTGACATAGGGAATATATATAATGTTAGACTTCAAGTCAGGAAGATTCGAATTCTGACTCTAATCCTTACTGGCTATGTAATCCTATTCAGGTCATATCCTCAGATTTCTCATCTAAAAAAGCAGAAATATATCACTTATAATTCTTACTTGACAGAAATATCAAAAAAACTCAAAAGAGAAAATGCATGTCAAACTTTTTTTTTTTTTTTGCAAACCTTAAAGTATACAATTATTAGTAGTTATCATGGTCTTCCTCAACAAACATCTATTAAAAGGTAGTATGCAGCAGAGGCAAGAACCCCAATCCAGAGTCCAGAGAATTGAATTCTTTTTGTTACTCAATGCCGATGTGACCTTGAGCATGTAATTTTTTCTTACTAGACCTGAAAACATAGATTGTAACATAGGTTTTAGATAAAACCAGAAAACCAGAAAGGATAATGGGACCAGATCACAGAGAGTCTTCAATGCTATATAAGGAGGTAGTTACTGAAGACTTTTTTGAGCTAAGGAGTGAATGAGTAGGATTAATGTAATAAAGATTAATCTGGAAGAAGTGTGAAAGATAAATTAGAAGAAGAGAGGTTATAGAGTCCCTATGATGGGCATCACTGCAAGAAAGGCCTTGTTCTGGGTCTTGATTGTTAAGAATGGGGCTAACATGCTTCCTAGAGCTGCCTCTTTCCTCAGGTGTCTTGCACAGAAGGAATTCTGCCTTCACTTTAGAATCATTCACCTCAGGGCAGCTCCCCTATGGTTTGTGCCAGCTGTGTTGTATTTGTTCATGACTTAATTCTCGTCTACCCCATGTGTCTAAAGCATAAACTGTCAAGGGTCAGGTAAGCAGGAGATTTAAGGAGAGGTAGGCCAAAGAAAAAAATCAGATCTTGATGCAAAAAATATACCAGGGACTGGCATCTAGGACATGAAATAGAGCAAGATGGTTGCACCAATAACAAAACAGTCATTATGCCGAACATGAGGCACTCTTCTCTACTTCCTACTATCTTGGAAGAAGTCTGGGCTCAGAGGTTGAGACATATGGAAAGAAGGCAGGAATTCTATGGCAGAAATTGTTTCCTGTTTACTATATAGCAGAGTGGGCACCACAAGCAGATTATCAATCTTCAATTAAGGCTTTCATTAAGCTTTCAAAGGTCACATGAAAAAATGCTCTAAACCGCTAGTAATTAGAGAAATGCAAATTAAAACAACTCTGGGACACTACCTCACACCCATAAGATAGGCTGACATGTCAGAAGGGAAAATGTTAAGTTCTTGAGGGGATATGGGAAAAGAAGGACACTAATGAACTATTGGAGAAGTTGCAAATTGGTCAAAACATTGCAGAGAACAATTTGGAAGCAGATAAAGGGATACAAAACTGAGCATATCCAGCAATACTACTACTAGGACACGTAAACTATATCAAATTGTCTATCATCTTCAGAAGAGGGAACGGGAAAGAGAGGGGATGGAAAGGAGGGAGAAAATTGTGCAACTGTAAATCTTGTAAAAATGAATGCTAAAAATTTTCTTGGCATGTAACTGGAGGAAAAAATACCACAGCTGAGGCAAATAGGTTAAATGAATTGCCCAGGATCACACAGCTAGTTTGGCTCCAAATCCAGTACTCTATTCATTGTGCCACCATCATATTGTTTGTATGTGTGTATATATATATATATATATATATATATATATATATATATATGTATGTATGTATTTCATTAGAGATTTAACCACCTACAATAAAAATAGCAATAACTCCCATTTACATGCTACTTTTATTCACAGCAGCTCTATAAAGGAGGTGATATGAAGTAGAGGAAGTAAAGTGAGGGATTCAAATATATTTTCATTTCTTTGTGGATAGTGGTGACTTTAATCAAAACAAAACATTTTCCTAAAACAAATCGATGATTTGTTAGGATCATTAGTGTAGGAATTGATTTCAGCATATAGTTGATTCTTTTCACAGTCAGCAATTCTCATAATCTTAAAGAAGTTGCTGCTAAGGTATTGTGATAGTTGGAGTCTCACTCAATAAAATAGCTTAATGAGGACTTGGAAGTAAATGTTCTCTTGTGGAAACCTTTTGCTTTGTTAAGTTCAAAGTTTCGCTAGAAATCCATATGTGCATGAACAAAATAACTTCTATAAAATGAGAATAACATTCTTTATATAATATTTCATTTTAATTTTTAATTAATGAAATACTTTCTCCTTCCTAGCATAATTCCCCCATTTAAAAAAGAGAAAAACAAAACCTTTCAAACAAAACTAATTCTCACATTATCTATGTTGCCAAAATGCAAAATTTATTCTGTATCCATGACCTCTCTTTCAGGATGGGTATAGCTTAGTTCACCATCAGTCATGATCAGTCATTGCATTGATCAATGCATATAATCCTTAACAAAAATCCCATTGGTACAAACACACATTCACACATTATATTTCATGCAATTTGATTACAAATTGATACCTCTCCTAATGTTCCATTGATCTCATTGATAAGAGATCACATATGTGGCAGATGAGAGACTAAATGACAGAGATAGGTGAATAGGCGGATAGTAAGGAAAAGACAGAGTCAGTGACAGAGTGACAGAAAGACAGTGAGGAAAAGAAAAGGAGAGAGAGAGAAGGAGACAGAGAAATTGGGGTGGAAAATTCTCTGTGATGCTTCCTTTTCCATTTCTAGTCTAGTCAAGTCCTAAGTTTCTCTCTTACTGATATTTTATCATTTGCTTTTCAATTCCACCTGAGAGCTGGAAGGGAAATATCAGTTTTTGAATGCTAGTCTCCTGACTCCAAATCAGCTCTGGGGACTGCTTTCCAATCAATTGGAGTTCAAATAAGTAGAAGCTGGATATCTACTAGTAAAAAATGACATTGATACAATGGTATATACCCATGTTTATGTGTTTTTTGCAACATGACTGATACAAAACATATTTTTCATGATTTCAAATATGTAATTTATATAATGTACATATATATATGTTGTGTTGGTCTCTTAAAAGTTGGAATTTTTGTGATATATTTGAACCAAAATGACCCAGTCCTATTGAGAGAAAGTTGTTTCCTTAATCCAGTCATGTGACCTATTTCTCATTTTTCAAGATTTATTTTTACAATCAGGATGAAAGCAGGTTCCACATTTTGAAATTTTGTTAGGAAACATCTAGAAAAGGAAGATATGTTATCACAAAGACCCTATATGTCTTTATCAAGAAGAGATATTTCTAACTAAATTGATTTCCTTTTTGATAGTTACTAGACTGATAGATATAGGAAATACTGTTAGTATAGTTCATCTAGATTACCTAGATTTTAGCAAAGCATTCAGCAAGCTCTCTTATTTTTATTCTTGTGGATGAAATAAAGAAATATGGCAAAGACAATGGTACTGAATAAGGATGGATGGATTTAGATCTGGTTGAGCAATTGGACCCAAAGAATAGTCATTAAGGATTTGACATTAACTTGGGAGAAAGCCTTGAATGGATGTCCTAGGTATCTATTTCTGGACCTGAAATGTTTAACTTTTTCACCAATAATTTGTATAAATGCATATCAAATTTTCCAATGACACAAAGTTGGGAGGGATCAGTACGCTGTTGGATGACAATCAAGATCCAAAACATTTTAAGAGGCCAAATTTCAAACCATCAAATTTAATAGAGATAAATCTAAAATATCAAAATAGGGGTCAATCAACTTCATTAATTCAAGATATAGTGATTCATCTGAAAATGATCTGGGATATTGATATGCTAAAACAGAATAATATGACAGCAAAAAAAAATGTTCATGTGATCTTCATTGAATTAAAAAAGAAGGGAATTCAAGGGCTGATATATAGTTATTTCATTATGCTTTGCCCTGTGTGGATCAGACCTAAGATACTGTGTTCAATTATGAATATGGGGTCAGTTGATAGGGAAAAGGGGAAGACTCTTTCCTAAAAAAGGAAAGATTTGAAGAGAAAACATGAGGTCTTCAAACACTTGAAAAGCTATCACATGGAAGAAGAATAATAGAATTTAGAGTTGGAAAGGATTCTTCAAACTTCAAACTTATTTTGCAGATAAGAAAATAGACTTGATGAGGTGAATTGACTTATCAAGGTCAAATAGTAAGTGGCAAAGTCAGTATTTAAACTCAGGTCATTCTACTCCAAATCCAGCATTCTTGGTGGTTCCCACTTTTGCCTCAGTTTTCTCATCTGCAAAATGAGTTGATAAAGGAACTGGCAAGCCACTTCAATTTCTCTGCAAAAATAAAACAAGCAAAAACAAAAGAAAACAAAACCAAATGGGTCATAAAGAGTTGGACATGACTGAAATGGCTGAAAAACTGAAAAACAAAAGTTTAGTTCCAAATTGTTACAAAAAGGGATATAAGGAAAATGTAATCATTAACTCTGTCTAAAGGTGGAATGGGTTATTTTTGGAGGCAATGGATTCCTCCCAAACCTTACTGGAAGTCTGCAAGCAAAGACTGAATGACCACTTGTCAAGTAAATGATCAGGAGCTTCTTATTGAGGATTAGGCTAGAAGGCTGCTGAAGTCCCTTCTCACTCTGAAATTCTGTGATTTTATCTGAAAAAACAAATTTACCACACAGATAAGTACTTGCAGTCATTTATATTGCAGAAAGAATTTAAGGCAGACTTCTTCAACCAATGCCATTCACATAGCATTTTATATACATTATCTCACTTAAAATTCATGATTCTGTGAGGTTCTGATGTCACGTCAGAATTCAAGTTATAATTGTCCCTAACTTAAAAATCTAGTCTAACAGATGAATACACTAATTCCCAGGAAGTAGGGAGGGGAAAGAAAGATTATTTGCCCAAGGTGACATAGACATAGAATTTGAATTCATGACCTCTGACTTTTAGAGGCAATGCTAATTTGCTGAAAATAGCTGATTAGAGGCAAAACCAGAACTTTTTCAGGTTCATCATTTTTTTTCTCTGACTCTCTTTGAATTTATTTTTGATATGTTTAGTTTCTCCACAAAATGAGTAGCTGCTAAAGGCAATCATGGGGAGGGATGCTGGGTGCAGTCAGGGAGATCTGAGTTCAAATCTAGCCTCTGACCTTTTATAAGTTGTGTGACCCTGGACGAGTCTCTTAATCTCTGTCTACTCCAATTCCTCAGTTGTAAAATAGTGATAAAATAGTGTTATTTTGGAGATCAAAAGAGATAATATTTGTAAAGAGCTTAGCACAGTGCCTGATGCATTGTGAGCAATTAGTAAATGCTTGTTACCTTCCTCTTTTCTAGCATTAGTAAAAGTAAAATTAAAAATGAGCTTTATAAAGAACTTTATATTTATTGCTTCATTTGATTTTTCACAATACGGTCATGCATTCCACATTTTGGGGGTTAGGGACCCATGATGGAGAAAATCTCAATGTAGAAGAGATGATTGTAATTAAATGCGGTAGGTGATATACATATTATTATGCTCTTTTAATGAATAAGGAAACTGAGGCTCACAGTAGTTGTTACCAACTGATGGCCACACAGATAGTGAGTGTGAGTGTCAGAAATTATAACCCAGATCTTCTGACTTCCTATTCTGTGCTGTTTTGAATACACCACATTTAGTCTGTCATCTAAAGTGCTATATTCCATAGATGCTAAATCATCTATTTCCTAGGCTACTTTTCTATGCGCAAGAATCCAATGCCAGAGCAAGTCAGTAGTAGGGGTTCTCAAATGAACTATAAAGTATGGCCCCCCTGTATGCTAGTACTGAGCTTGGGTTAGTGAGCAGAGGGATGAGAGTAACAAAAATCCAAAGGGAGATGCTTTGATCCAAATAGCCTCCAAGACTGCTGCGACTTTGGCCCCAGGACAGACACAGAGATTGTCTAATCAGGCTCAGCTGGCAGTCAGCAAACAGCCAAACTGGCAAAGAGACTGGAAGGCGTCTCCTTGCTCTTGATAATGTGGTCTTCCAAATCAACATTAAGGGCTCTGATGATGGCATCCAGGAATGGAAAGCTGGCCACAGCTGAGACACAACACCTGGTCAGTGAATTGGTTTCCCATTTCTTTCTTATTCACAATCATCTGAAACCTCCAGCCTTCTAACACAGCATGAGCTTCTCAGAAGAAAGCCTTTGGGTACCAAAACTGCCATAAAGGAAGAAAACACATGGTTTACATTTGTTTATAACCACTGTGAAAGTGGGAAAAAGACAGAACTTCTTTACAATCTGTTTTGATATCTTCTTTGGATCCGCAGCCAAGCAGGACTGAATCTTAGGATGGAAACTCACTGGTTCTGGTCATGATTTTCCATTGCTCTAAATCTTTCATTGACTTTCAGTTGTCTACTGAGTGAAACCAAATGCACTGGTCTCATCAATATGGTACCATTCTATCCTTCCAGTCTTATTTTACTCTCCTCCATGCATTCTAGGCTCTGCCCCAAACTTATCTTGCATTTTCCTAACTCTGCACCTTTGTTCATGCTATCCCTCATGCCCAGAATGCCCTTTTCTTTTCTTTCATGGAACTGAATGCCTACTCAGACTTTTAAAGTCCACTCATATCTTACTTCCTCCAGGAAATCTTTCCTGATTCTCCCAATTAACCTTCTGCCTCAGACTTTATATATCACTTTAATTCGTACATTCTTAATTCATTTAGTATATTGTTTACTATGGCTATCTGTGTAATTTTTCCTCCAACTAGACTATAAGTTCTATGAAGTCAAAAAACACATTTCAGCTAAATTTCTTATCTCCCCATTTCATATTCCTACTGTGTTCTGCACACAGTAAGAATCAATGAAAATATGTTGAATTGCTTGCATTAAATTAAATATCAAATCTATTTCTCGGTAGGAAACATTGCTGTAAAAGGCTAAGTTTTTTTAAAATTCCAATTCATACACGGCACACAAAAAAGGGAAGTTTTCTTGGGTAATATTCCCTGTTCCTGGAAAATGTTTAAAGAGAAGCCAAATGACCACTTAGCAAAGTAAGGGACTTATTTATCAAGTGCTTTCCAATTCTAGGACCCCATTTTTTGGGTAAATATATTTGAGAAATTTAGTTTAAATTTTTATTTCTTTTTTTTTAACATTCCAGAATTTCTTGTTATTGTTCCATCACTCTGCATTTATACACCAAATTTGTCTTCCTATTTTTTAAAAAAAAAATTCAAATCCTATTTATACTGAATCCTTTGTTTTTATACTCTCCTTACTTCTGAATATCAGCTTCTCCCTCAACTCAGTAAGTCATCACTCATAACAAAGATTCAAAAAGAAAGAAAAGAAAAGTAATTTGGCAAACCCCAACATATTAGTTATATATGACAGTATGCACTATTCCATATTCCTAGTTCCCTCACCTCTACAAGGAAGGGAGTGAGGCTTTATCAATCTTTTCTCTATGAATCAATCTTGGTCATTATATTTATTCAATGTTCAGTTGTTTGTTTCTTTTGATTTATTTTGTAGAACTTGGTGTTTCTTAATAGAATTGTATGCATCTTGGAGTTCACTTTCTTGGCTTTGGCTGTTTTGTTTTATTATTATTATTATTATTTATCTAGAGGAGATCTGTGAATTCTTTTAATTGGAAGTATATTTTCTATGTTCAGAAGTTCTGGGTAATTCTCTTTTATTATTTCCTTCATTATAATGTTAAGGTTTTTTGTCCTGTCATGTTCATCACACCTGTGATCTTTTGGTTATCTCTATTGACCCTATTTTCATGATCAACATGCTTATTGGCATAATGAGCATATTTTAAAAATTTATTATTAATTGTTAAAATTATTTTAAATTATTATATTTAAATTATTAATTTATTTAAAATAATTTTTAAATTATATAAAATAACAAATTATTATTTTCTATTTCTCTTCTTCTAGGCTGTCCTTCTCTTCTGTGTATTTGCATTCCCAATTTATTATTCTCTCTTTTGTTTTTATGCTGAGACTTGCCATGGCAGATGCAACTTTTTCTATTCTGCTTTCTTAATTCTCATTTCTCTTTTAAACCATTTAGGGAGAATGTGTTGTGATTCTTTGGTCTCCTCAAATTCCACAGGGTTCTCTGTTTCATCTCATTTTAGATCCTTTACTTTGCAGTATTTATTCATAGATGGCTGAACTCATTTAATTAAATCTGGAGGTCATATTTCCTTCCATTGCTACTATTTTCCCTATTGATTGCTTAGCAATTTTAAAGTACTATCTCATTTGATTCTCAAAACAACTATGGGAGGAAAGTATTTTCCTCCTTGAGGAAAATAAGGCAGATAGAGATTAAATGACTTGCCCAGGGTCACACATCTATTATGTATTTAAGGCCATATTTGAACTCATGTCTTCCAGCTCCACAGTCAGTGCTCTATCCATTGTGCTATATGATCACTTCATATAAATGGCGATTCCATTTTTTTCTACTTTTATAGAAGACTTGAAATTCACAGAGATATTTTTGCCTTCTTGGTGATGCTTTAATTACTAGTTTATTGGGTACACACTTACATTTTGAGGTTCTGGTGTGGAGTATTTATGCTAAGAACATTTATATTGTCATCTGACTCATTACATGACTCTTAAATGAGATCTCTTTGGAAGAAAAAAATGCCAATTCTGGTTTACACTCTTAAAATAGCATTGGTGAAAGGCTGTATCTATACTCTAATGAGTCTTTTGCTCCATTCATGTAGATCAGAATTTAACCTTTCCTGTCCATCCTCATTCTCTTATCTTAGTACTTAATCAATGCTTATTGGTTGGTTGATTGATTGAACAACAAACATTCTTTATTCACAGTGATTTTTCTTGGTTGGAGAGTTAAGCCAACTCTTTTTGGTTGATTACGGCTATAATTCATGCTATTTTTGATGCAATCAGCATAATATAATCATCTGGAAGGCCTTACCATTTATAAGGAATAAGTCCAACATGGATTGCACAAAATCTTCATGATACTATAGAGAACTACATAACTAGATTCCACTCTATATATTTATTCTTCCATTTACCAGGCATTTATTCAACAATTATTTTTGAGTACCCTTATTATGCAAGACACTGTGCTGAGATATTTTATTGTTCAATCATTGTTGTCATAGCTGAGTCTTCATAATCCAATTTAAAATTTTCTTGACAGAGTCTTGATATTTCCTTCTCCAGCTTATTTTGCAGTTGGTGAGATTGAGAGAATGAGATAAATGACTTGCCCAGGATCAGACAACTAACAAGTGTCTGAGGCTGGATTGGGTTTGTGATTTTGGTAAGTAACCAGTTCTCAGTGTCCTCATATATAAAATGAAGGTTTGCCCTAGATTATTTCCAAAATATCTTAAAACTTAAAAATTCTAATTATTAAATATTATTCATTTAGTTTAACTGTATTTATGCTAAGAATTACCAAATAACCTCAATGATTTGATTTTCTAATACTTGGTTTTTTTTCTGCTGGCTTCTGCAGTAGACACAGACCAGAACAAGACTCATTCCCCAATGTTCCACAATATTATTCTATTGTAATGTGGACTCAAGAAATGGAAAAATCAAAAATAAGAATGTTGCAGTATTTTTTTAGCACTTCCCAACGGAGAGGACACTCTGATCCTTGACAAGCAATACTAAATATTTATTGAGAATTTACTGAGTGTTTGGAGACAGAGAGGCAAAAGAAACCCCTGCCTTCAGGGAACTTATACTGTAACTAATACAACTGTCCAAAGTGGAACAAGTGGGAGGTCTTGAGATCTCCAAGAAAAGAGATCTTCAAGTGAACACTGTATGACCATTTGTTTGGGAACATCCCAAACATCTCTATTAGTTATGTATTAGATTAAATGGGTTTTGAGCTACCTTTTAGCTCACAGATTCCGTGATTGACCTATGTTTCCTTCTATTCTCAACATTCTGTCTATGAGGATTATTGAATAGGGCTATTATGATGCAATAAACTGAGAATGCCACAGAGGACTTGGATTATGATATCGGATGGTGCTATGAGCAGCCCTTCCAGTTCAATAGACAGATGACAAGCTTCATTCAAAATCATCTAACTTTTGTACCTGCTCCCTATGCACTACAACAACACCTACTGAAGAAACCTTCAAAGATTTCATTAGCTATTTGATGCACTCAATCCCTGTCTGCAAGTCATCTACCATCCCTGTAAAAAACATAACATCTCAATGCTAGCAACACAAAAATAAAAAACAGTCATTGGACTCTGCTTCTAGGCAACACACTACCCAACAATCTCAAGCAGAAAAGTATACTGTGAAAGTCAGTCTAATCTCTAAATTCGGTTATCCATAGATTCTGTTGGTATCATATTCCATAACAGTGGTAAAGTAAACCATTTAGGAGGATGGAACTTGGGCCACATACAAGCATCAAATCTGCTTTTTTGAATGGAATTTCATCAGCAACTATTACCTTCTGGTCATAACTCTTTAATGTATCATCTGTGAGATAATGTTCTCTAATCAAAGTTTTGTATCTTTTTGCATCTAGAACAGAGCTCTATACACAGAAAACATGGTAAATATCTTCAAATGAATGAATAAACTTTGAAATGATAGTCAAGATTCTTTGGCTGCCAGGAATTATTATCTGCATCTTCTTTTGTAGGAATTGCTCTGTGGAAAGAAGCACTGAGAAGTTTTGTCACAGTTATTCAGGCATTCAAGTAGACATTCCACTTCTCTGACCTCATAGTAATTACTTATTAACTTATCACATACATCTCGTATTCAGTCCAACAATTACCTACATTAAAATTCCTATTATGTTCAAGGGACATTCTCTTTATTTGTATTTAGTTTTTGAATTATTATTTGGCTTTTCCTTGTGAATTTTATAACTACTCAAATGAACTAGAAGCAACTTGAAGGCTAAAATTTCTTTGAGTTCCCTCACCACAAACACTAAACTTTGCTTAAAATGACCAGTTAATAATCTGTCCATTTTCCCATTGACTGATAGGGACATTTGGGTATGTTGTCATATAGTCATACAGCAATGTATCTCTCAATATGAGAGATGCTTGGGAAAAAAAAAAAAAAACCTGTGTTTCTCAAAGACCTCCTCCTTAGATTCCTACATCTAAATCCTTAGATTTAAAGCTGGAAGGGACTTAGCAAGTCTTCTCCTCATTTTACAGAGTAATCTCCTCATTTTACAGAGAAGAAACCTGAAGTTAATAATGACTTACCCTGGATCACATCCCTAATGAGGCAGGGATTTAAACCCAGGTCCTCCTGACTGCAAGTCCAGTATTCTGGCCATGTTGCCTTAGTCATATGAAAAGAAAAGATATTTACATGAAATACAAATAAATATGGTACATGAAGATGTGAGAATGACAAAAGAGAGAACTAGACAAAGTGCTATAATAATTGCAAAGGATCTCTCACTTTCAAGCAGGGATATCAGGAAAGGTTCATGGTAGAGGTGATACTTGGGCCTAAATGAAAAAAAAATCTTTGAAGAGGCAAAGATTTAAGGCTGTCTTGTATATACTATGAACCTAATTACTACCTACATACTTATATGCGCACTAATAGCAATTGTCCAGTTAGATGGTTGTCCAGACAAGATGGAGACTCATACCAAGAATTCTTAAAAGATATACCATGGACACACTAAACATGCCTCAAATTTTGCCAGATGTGACACTTGCAACCTCATACACAAGGTCAAATCACAATATGTTTGGCATATAGTGTCTTCTCAGTGCAAAGAATAATGCTTTACTGTGAGCAAAACAATACTTGAGAACTACTGGCTTACCCAGATTCATGGGGTGACGAGAACAGAAAGGGATGAGGAGCTATCTTGAGTTTTACTTTGGTTAGAAAGTAGAATGTGTGACAGGGCGTGTATAACCTCTATTAGTTAAGGAGAAAGAAATCCAGGGATGGAGGAATGGAATCTAGAACTAAAAACTTTTTTTAAATGTATGTTTAAAATGGTATTTCATGTAATTGAGGGAAATAAAATACTTAAAACAAAATAGTGAAAGCAGCAGAATATTTGAATACTGGATTTGAAGTCACAAATTTTAAATTAAAATTATGAATTGCTATTAAATGTGTGATGTTGGGTAGGTGAAAAAAGAAAAAGAAGGAGAATGTATCAGGGGATAGAGAAGAATTGAAATGCAAAGGTAGATAGGAATCAGTTTATGGAGGATTTCAGATGCCAAGGTAAGCAGTGTGTGTTTTATCCTATAAACATCAAGGAATCACTGAAGGCTTCTGAGCAGGGGAATAACATAATCAGATTTGTGCATTAGGAAGATTATTTTGGCAGCTGTGAGAAAGATGAATTGGAGAAGGGAGAGACTGGAGACAGAGAACAATTAAGAAGGTTGAACCCTACATGTTGTACATTTGAGTGAAGAGGAGGCAGTAGGTATAAGAGATAACCTGAAGGTAAGAGTGCTAGCATTTGGCAAATGATATTATATGGGGGGTGAAGGAGAGAAAAGAATGTGAGATGACTTTTAGGTTTAGAGTCAAGAAGTTGGGGGTAAAACATCCACAAAGTTTGTTCAACAATTTTGTGATGTAGTGAGGAAGGATAATTTTGGAGTCTATCTGAGTTCACATCCCTGATCCAAGGCTTGGATCATTGACAAATTGACATTGACAAATCTCACAAGCTCTCAGAACCAAATTTTCCTTATCTGGGCAAAAAAAGTAATACGTATTTCATAGTATTGTTACAAGAATCAAATGAGATTTTATATATATGTGTGTGTGTGTGTGTGTGTGTGTGTGTATGTATATATTATCTATATATAGTATTTTATAAACCTAATGCACTGATGTATATTTAAATTTTTAAATTCCTTTTCAAAAATACAAAAAGAAAACATCTATGTGTGCACAGAATATTGTAAGGGAGAACTCAATATAAAAACCATGACTTTCTACTTTAGACCATTTACTTTAATTTTTTCCCCTGAGGCAATTGGAGTTAAGTGACTTGCCCAGGGTCACATAGCTAGGAAGTGATAAGTGACTGAAATCAAATTTGAACTCAGGTCTTCCTGACTTTAGGGCTGGGGCTTTATCCATTGTGCCATCTAGCTACCCCAGAATATTACTTAAAAAAAAAAAAAAAACTGTAACAAATACTACACATTGTTTTCTTTTTTTTTTTTTTTTTTTATTTAATAGCCTTTAATTTACTTTCAAAGCTACCTTGTTTTTCTGTGCTTCCTTCTAAGTTTTTTTTTTTTTTTTGTTCTGTGCTGTGCACTTTTTTTTTCTCCCTCTCTCTCCCACCCACCCTAAAGAAGGCTATAATTAAATACAAACATCTATATTTTTTATCTGTATCTCAATCATCAATCATCTATCTGTCTCTCTGTCTGTGTATCTACCTGTGTATCTACCTATTGATCCATCCTATTACCTACTTCTGTTTATCAGTTCTTTCTGTGGAGATGGATAGCATTTTCCTTCATAGATCCTCACTGTGATATTCAAGATGAACTAGTCATTGAAAGTTGTTCCTAAGACAACATTTCTGTTGCTATGTGGAAATTCTCTCACTGCTTATTTCACTTTTCATTATTTCATACAAATCTTTTCAAGCACTATGTATACTCCCTGTGACTTTGCATGAATATACTGACCAATTAATCCTTTTCATCTGCTTTTATTCAGGTATGTGAAACTCGAGTTTACAAATGGAATCTGGCCCTTGGCTTGATTTCACCTGGCACTCATGGTAGAGTTGGCATTTGTGCACTGTGAACAGGGTTGAAAAATTCTATCTTCTCTCTTTTGATTCCCCAAACTTCAACAGTACTCCCAGGCTTTGGATCCTCTTATTTGTATTCACTCATTCATTTCAACCTTCAGATCTTAGTGCCCCACAGTTAATCTGGCAACAGACCAGGCCAGACCTAGATTTCAGATTACATCTGCTCTCTTCCCATTCTGAGCCTGGGAATTTCTTAATTATTGGCCTGTCCTCCTTTCTGCTAAGCCACTCACTACTGTCCAAATTTCCAGGCTTACAAAATCAATGGCAGGGGCTGCCTATCATGCTTTCATTCACTCTGATCCCGAGTCCATTTCTAGTTGAACAATAAAGAAAATGAAGAAAGAAGCTGTTCATAGTCAATGCTATATATATGGTGGATGGAGACACCATCTAGAGAGATCCCAACAACCCATCATGGTCCATACTTATCATAAGATCCTAAAGTATCTATAGTCAATGGTACACATGGTAGACAAAGACACCATCTAAAATTGTCACAATGTCCCATCATAGTTTATACATATCATAAGAACCTGGAATTTAGTCTGCCCATTCTTTTATTTTCATCTGGGCTCCCATTCATTAACCTCTTTGAGTTTATATATGGTTATAATAATCCAAATTTTTCTATCCAATAGATCTGTATTCTTGATAAATCCTTCTAAAGAATAAAAATTTAATATCATCACATAAGATCCCAGTCAGACCTAGTAAAATTTATTCATTAAGAGTATGGACTTCAAATGCTAAGACTTTTCCAGTTTACCACTCTTCAAATGACCAAAGAAAGAAGTTTATATTAAATTCTTTCTATGTGGTAGGCACTGTGCTAAGTGTTATGGATACAACTACAAGCAAAAAGATAGTCCCTGATCTTGAGATTACATTCTAATGGGCAAAGATAAAAGACAATGAAGAGCTGAAAAAGTGTGTGAGTGATAGAAAGGTACTTGTTCTGATGCATAGTTTTGAAATCTAGAAAGTCAAAAAGAGAGCCACAAGGAATTGGAACATTGGGTGGGGAACTTTTCAATGAGGGAAGGTAGACCAATAAATCTTCTAATCTTTTCAGATAAATGGTTTTATAGCCATATTTTTCTCCATTTTGTAACCTTGAAATTGAGTTTTTAAAAATCCAAATAACAGACTTCAATGGGGGTAAATATTCACTTACTCAGAATGTTCACCCCAACATTCTAGCCTTTCAAGATCTTTTAGACTTCCAACTCTGTCATCCAAATTGTTAATCTTTGTGTCATCTTCAAATTTGAGGGGTATACCCATTATTTCTTTATCCAAGTCTTAAATAAAAATGTGAAATAGTGCAGGGCCAAGTACAGATCCCTGGGGTGCCCTCCCTGAAGACTTTTTCCAAGTGTGATTGTATCATTAGAAATTACACTTTTTGTCCAGACATTCAACTAGTTGTAAATCTACCTGTATCATTTTCCAGAGACAATTAGGTGGCACAATGAATAGAGCACTAGGCAGAAAATCTCATCTTTGTGAGTTCAAATCCAACCTCAAATACTTACTGTGTCACCATGGACAAATAACTTAACTTTTCCTCCATTTTCTTATCTGTAATGAAATGGCAAACCATTTGGCTAAGAAAACTCTAAATGGGATCATAAAAAGTTGGACACAAGTGGAAAATGACTGAACAAGATCAATAACTATTGCCCAACCTGCATCTTTTCCATTTTGTCCAAAAGAATAGCATGGAGAACTTTATTAAATTTTCAGTAAACTATATCCATAACATTTCCCTTTTCTTGAAGGCATATGGGCTCTTTGTGATCATTGGGTCCTTTTCTAGTAATTCATTAATCATCCCTCTATCTATTCTAGAAGTCAAAGTCAAACTGTCTGGTCTCTATTTTATTGATTGCATTCAATTTCTTTCTTGAAAATTTGAATATCTGATTTTTACCAATTCTCTAATACTGTTCCTATGCTCCACGATCTTTTGTATGTTACTAACAGTGATTTTTTTCTGGATATGCTCTATTTTAATTCAGTCATTAAAATTTAGTATTCAGAAATGATTACAATCATTCAAATATGATTTGATTAGCACAGAATACAATGAGTCCATTATTTTGGACTGTGCTTAAATCAATGAAGCCTCAGATTGCATCATGTTTTGTTGTTGCTGCTGTTGTGTGAGTTTTGTTTGCCATATCCCACTATTGATTTCTATTAAACTTGTAAGCCACTAAGATCCTGGATCTTTTTCAGGATGAATTATTGTCCATCTGTGACATCATCATTCCCCATCCTATACTTATACAGCTGATTGCTTTAATCTAAGAATAGGACTTTAGATTTTACCAATTACACTTCATACTATTCAATTTAGCTTTTGTTTCAAATTCAAGATTTTTTTTTATCTTGGTTCTGTCATCCTTTGGATCAGCCATCCTTCCAGCATTATATACTCCACGAATTTGATAAGCATGACATCTCTCACTTGAAGTTCCTGATAAAAAATGTTGAACAGAATAGGGTCAAAGACAGCCCTGAGGCATTCTGGTTGCCTGTCATCAACTCATTCCTGTTGATAGGTATCTATCAATCACTATTCATTAGCTCCATTCATTTAACCAATTCTGAATCTTCCTAACGATGGGCAAAAAGGAACATATCCATCTATTTTTTCCATACTAAAATAAGGAACTACTTATCAAATGTCTCACAAAATACAAGTAGATATATTATGTCTACAACATTTTCCTTATCTAGCAATATAATAATCCTATCAATAAAGGAAATGAGGTTTGTCTGGCATGACTTCATAATCTTCAGGATCACTGGCTGGCTATTAATAATCATTACTTTTTTAAATATTAAAAAAAACTATTCCCTTAAGAATGCATTCCAGAATTTTGTCAGAACTTCAATTAAAACCAAGTTCATTGACCCAGGATGGTCCCATTCTGATAGGTTCAGGAGCCTTGACATGTTCCATTTCTAATCTGGATACTTTGCCTCTCCTTAGGCAACCTGAAATGCGAGTTGGGGGTGCTCCTAAGGACTCACCATTTTTAGGTTGAAATTGGTGTGGACACCCTATCAGCATAGCCCACTGTATTTCAGAGCCCCCAAACTTGAGAAAGCCATCATCCTCAGCTTTCTAAATCCTTGGAATTATCCTATTATAGGGAATTGTTCCCAGGCTTACCTATAGTTTTGAGAATTTCCCTTTCTCTCCCTTTTGAAAATTGGGATGTTTCCCTATTTACAGCTTTGGGTTATATCTCCTATTCTTCACTTTAAAAAAAGATATTTCAGACCATGCCTCAGCAATCACTTTCATTTGATAATCTATGATATTGCTCATCAGGGCTGAATGACATGGATTTATAAAGAATTCCTATATGTTTCTTAATATTTTTCTGATTCATTGAGGTGTCAATTTCTTTGTAAAATATTATATCCAATTCCTAAAAGATTAAAGATATTGGTATAGATATTTGGAACAGAAAACAAAAGAAAAACAGGACCTAAGTATTTCTACCTCCACTCTGATATCCATTATCATAGACCCATTCATTCTGAGCATTATTATTTCTCCTATGATTTTTCCTCTAACTCCCAACATAGTTAAAAGAGTAAGCATTTTTTTTAAGAGGAAGCACTATTTTAGTTGAGTAAGGGATCATTGTGAGCTTCACCTCTTCCTGAGATTTTATGTTTTTAACTTTTTTCTTAAAATTTTATCATTGCAACTTTTATAATTATCCTCAATTATCTTCTCATTAAATTCTAGGTTGTTCTGTCATACTAATGTATAGTTACAGTGATTTTATCTCTTTTATTTTTATTTATTTATTTATTTATTTATATTTATCTCTTATTACAGTGATTATCTCTTTTTTTCCCTGAGGCAATTGAGGTTAAGCGACTTGCTCAGGATCACATAGCTAGGAAATATTTAAGTATCTGAGACCAGATTTGAACTCAGATCCTCCTGACTCCAGGGCTTGTGCTCTATCCATTGTGCCTAGCCACCCCAGTTACACTGATTTTTTAAAGATAGGTTCCTCTTTTCTTTCTTATTACAATAAATTGTGTGTGTATCATCAGAATTTCATTCTTTGAGAATTTTCCACCCACCTTATACTTTCTTTCCTTGTAGAAGAAAATAATAGACTCTGACCTTACATTATAGTTTTTTTTTTAAGTGTTAGACCAGAAGGGATGGGGTAAAAATGTGAGATATAAAGACATCAATAAAACAATCTAAAATAATTTAATTCTAAAAAAGAAAGAGCGTTGAACTTGAAGAGAACTGGATTTTAATTTCATCTCTATTAGTTATGTGAGCTGGGCAGCACACTTAATCTTTGTAAGCCTCAGTTAGCTCATCTATATGGGGAAACGAATAACCTCAAAGAGTTGCTATGAGAATTGAATGATAAAATGTGTAGAATGTACTGTCTAAATGCGAATTTGGGGAACTCCTAGAAACCCAGATTTCCAAAATGTAAAACACATGTGTGGTACATGACTCACTCAATCACAGACCCCAAAATGTTGACTTCACTTCTTGCCAGGGTTCCTGTTATTTCTACGGTGACCCCTACTTTCTCCTTCCTAGTCAGAATCAGTTCAGGATAGTCTTGATCTTATGATGTCTTATACTCTTTGCTGGATGAAATCATCAATAAAATAATCAAAGATTCTGCTTTTTTAACAACTAAAAATTAAATAGTTCTTTTACAAAGCATATAACTTATATTAGCTCGTTTGATTCTCATAAGCACTCTGTGAGGTGGGTGATATTATTATCCTTATGTTACAGATAAGCTAACAGAGCCTGAAAGATGCAGGTTATTTACCCACAGTCACAAAGCTAGTAAATGTCCAAGATAAGACAAGTTTTCTTTGATTTTCCTAAGTAGGAAGGCACTAGAATCTAGCCTGGATGCTCAGGAAGGTCTTATGTATAAGAAGGAGTGGTACTTGAATAGGCATTGGAGGAAGCTAGGTGTATTTGAGGTGGAACTGAGAAAGAAGAATTTTCCAGGCATGAGGGACAGCACCAAGCCAACAAGATAGGAGTTTGAATGTCATGTGTAAAGAACAAGGAGGTTATTTGACTATACAGGGGTCCTCAAACTACGGCCGTGGGCCAGATGCAGCAGCTGAGGATGTTTATTCCCCTCACCCAAGGCTATGAAGTTTCTTTATTTAAAGGCCCACAAAACAAAGGTTTTGTTTTTACTATAGTCTGGCCCTCGTAGAACATTGAATGTGAGGGCCATAGGTGTCACCATAGAACAGAGAGTGTCAAGCTTAGAGTCCTTCTTCATCTTCATGAGTTCAAATCCAGTCCCAGACTCTTACAAACTGTGTAATCCTGGGCAAGTCACTTAACTCGACCTCAGTTTCCCCATATGTCAGATGAACTGGAAAAAGAAATGGCAAACCTGTCCAGCATCTTTGCCAAGAAACTCCAAATGGGGTCATGAAAAGTTGGGCATGACTGAAAATGACTGAATAAATCATGAGTGTGGGGAAAGAAATAATAATTATTATAATAAATAAATATTAAATGTAGGTTGGAATTAGTTGGTAAAAGGCTTAAATTCCAAATCAAAACAGTTTTGTTTGATGCTAGGGGTAATCAGAATGTTCTGAGAAATCAGACCTGGGCTCTAGAAATAACATTTTGTCAGCTGTGTATGAATGGATTGAAGAGAGACTTGACTGGACTTAGAGACACCAGTGAGGAGGCTTTTGCAACAGTCAGATTAGAACTGATGAGGACTTGGGTGAGGATGATGGCCATGTGAGTGGAAAGAAAAGGACTGGGGCAGGAGATATAGTATAGATGGAATAGAAAAGATTTCTCCACCAGCTTTGTGATCCATTTTCAGAAATGCATGTGTATATATGTCCATGTATTGGTTTAATATCATGGATAAAATATAAGAATCATGGAACTAGGGTTTGATTACTGCTTCTTTCATGAAGAGTCATAGTTGAAAGTGAGAAGGGAGCACATTTGGGCCTGTTGTCAGGAAACCCTTCCTGACCATTTGAACTGTCCCAAAGTGGAGTGAGTTACCTCATGGGGTATCTTCTAGTTAAAAAAAAAAAAGACAACTCATCACACGTTGCAGATGGAAGTTTTGCTTATGTACAGGTGGGAGTAGATGGAATTCAGGGCTCCTTTCAATTTGGGGTTTCTGTGAGAGGGTTGGTCTAAACGAGCTCTAAGTTCTCTTTTAAGTCTAAATCTATGATCCTATGATGTACTGACAAGTAAGAGACCTTGGACAAATTACATCATCTCTGAATAAATGAATGTGTATTTATTTAATAAGTAGTCTTAGAGTCCAATTTATATCACCTGTAAAATAGTAATTGTAGGAACTACCTTATAAGTTTATTGGGACAAAAATACTTTCCAAGCTCCAAAATCCTCAATAAACGTTATTTTTTAAACTTTTAAAAATATTTTTAATTTTTAAATAAGTTAAATTTGCCCTATAGATTTGGTTTATTAGTGCAAACACTTGTCAATCTCCCAAAATCATGCTGGACAAAGTGTTAAAACTCCATTGGGTCAGACATGTAAAAAGGGCAGATGACAAGAGTTCCAGAGAATTTCCAGCATGAGCTACTGACGTATGATGGGCATTAACCTTGATCTAGGGACTACATCAAAGCATAACTTGGAGAAGAATGACAGAGGTATGGGATTCTGGGAATGCTTGGCAGGCAGGCACAGGAGATAGGGATGCCATACTGGTGCAAAGTTCTCTTGTAGCTCATGAGTCAATGAGGCCAGGTCACATTTTATGGGCAGCAGCTATAGCCTCAAAACCTAAGGGCTTACTTTACATGTGTCCAGCATGGAAAGTACTCCTGTTACACATTTGTGGTTCAGCCACATTCTCACATATGCACAATGTCACCATTAACAGAATGTTTTTCAAAAAAGAACAAAAAGACAGCATTGGCCAAGACCATAACCGTTAATATCCTCAGTGAAGGGAATGCACGAGGCAAAATGTGTGAACCATATTTGGATGGCTCAATGGATTTGCTGATATGTGAAATCCTATCTGTTGAGCTTAGGGATGCCCTGGTGTGCAATGCAAGGCTTCTTAAAATTCAAATACATTTGTGTATTTCCAAACACACCTTCATTTCCTATTGATATAAAGACAAAAGGCCTTTATAGATCGTACAAGGCTATAGTTTAATCCAAGTAGATCAGTGATTTTTAACCTACATCTATGAACTTGCTTTTTTAAAAAATGATAATGATATTTCAGTGGCTTTATTTGTAATCCTCTTTATTTCGTTTAATACACTTAAAAATTATTCTGAGAAGGGGTTCAGATTGCCAAAGGGAATTATAACATACAACCAAGATTAAGAAGCCTTGAACCAGAGACAGAGTTGGTGAGTTTGACAGCTTGGCTGCTACTATAGACATTTTAAATGGGTAAGGCCAATTCTAATACTAATGATAACTGACATTTATTTGTAGTCCTTACGGGGGCTACAAAGCCTTTTAAATGCAGTATCTCATTTGATCTACATGAAAATCACGTGAAGGAGGTGCTATTATTATCTCCATTTTTATACATGAGGAAACTGAGTCTCAAAAAAGTGACTTTGTTCAGCCCCATATAGATATTAAATCTATCTCCTGTCTAAAATCCAGTAAGTTTAGGATTTTTTTGAACATTGACAACCTACAGAATGTAATTTAGAGAGGGGGAGGAACATTGTGTGAATCTTACTCTCATCAGAGTTGGCTCAAAGAAAAAATAATTGACATTTGTTTTAGAGAAAATTCTCTCTCGCCTCATTAAAAACGGGGGAGAGGAAAAGGGAAAAGAAAAAGAGTAATAAGGGAAGGAAGGGGGAAAGACTCAAAGGGGGGGAGGGAGGGATTATAAAGACAACCTACAGAATGAGTTGGATATTTACATAGTGTTCTCTCTACCACATTGAAGAAATTAGGAGTACAGAACACCTTTTCTGTGATCTGGAAAATCGCATAAAATTTTTTAATCTTCCTTTTGTACCAGAGAAATCTGAATTATTCTTCTCTTTTATGAGATGTTTGCAGAATTTTATTGTAAATTTTGGGTTAAGTATTTGGTACACGAGTTGTATGTAGGTCAATGTTAAGTTAAAGCACTTTTTCTTTGTCATCTACTGCCCTTTGCATGTCATCACAGCTTCTGCAAAACTTCCAAACAATTCTCATTTAATTTCTTATACTGACCAGAGATATATCAAAATTTTGATGGGAAAAGTTGTGATGTGGATGGGATAACTATATTCCCCTCTGAGATAAGTTTCCATCTTCTCTATCTATACTTTGTACCTGGTGAATTACATGCTATTTCCCTTGAGAACAAAACTGTCTGTCTTGGAGGTTCTTGTAGTCTTGTAAGTGTTTAATAAAAGTTTGGTAATAAATTGGCTGAAATATACTTCTTCAATGTTTCATATTTCATGGATGCATGTTTTTGTCAGAGTGGACAGTTCCTCCACTCACATAGGTCCTAGTCTCAGACTTTCTAGTAGATGATTTTCAGCATTTATATCAAGCAATAACTCATGATAATAAATACAAATATATAAAATAATGTATAACGGCATCATCCTATAGCTTATCCTCTCTGGAAATGATTAGGTTGGACCTTTTATGACAAGAGATCCCATTTTACAGATGAGGAAACTGAGCCTGAAAGAGGTTAAATGATTTATTCAGTCACCTAGCTAGTAAGCATCAGAGGTAGGATTCAAATACAATTTCTCCCAAGTCCAAGGTCTATGCCCTTTTTACTACACCTAGCAAATATATACATATGCAGAGAAAGAGAGACATATATCACATTTATTTATTCATTTGTTTGTTTATTTATCTATTTATTTGCTTGTTTATTTGTTCATTCATTCATTCATTTGTTTGTTTGTTTATATTATTGTCTTCTAAGGACCAATATTTCCCAAAGTCTATGCCCCTAGAAACACAGTCCCAACTTTTCATCGCTACTCAGTTACAGAATCATGGAAACTCTGTGTGGGAAGGGGTCAAAGCATTCAACTAGTTCAAACTGCACTCCAATAAGGCTTCCTTCTGTGACCTTCCCCAATAAGTGGTCATCCAATCTTTGCTTGAAGATTTCTAATGAGAGAGGAGCCGACCACCTCCCTAGAGAGGCAGCCCACTATATCCCCCATCAGGACAAGCACATACACCTATTTGGCTTAATCTTCTTTATATAACACTAACTTAAAGGGGAGATGGGTGGGCTGTAAATACAATTTCTTAGGTAAGCCAGTCACAGGGAAACAAAGTAGATTATTTTGCCTGGGCCTAGAAAACATTATAACTGAACTCTCTAAGCTAGAATGACTGTCCAACCTAGATTTTCATTTGATTGGCACTTCAGGGTCCTTTTGCTTGGCTTGACTTTGGGTGGAACTTTCCATCGAGATGAATCACAACTTTATCTTCCCTTCTACCCCCCCCCTCGCCCCCAATTCCTCTTCTCATTCCTTCCCCTGGAATTCTTTATTTAGATAGTTATACTTTAAGAGGCAATTTGGCTTTGTGAAAAGCACACTGGGCTTGGAGTCAGCAAGAGTTACATTCAAATATCAAATATTTCAGATACTAGCTGTATGACTCTGGACAAGTTTGCCTCAGTTTCCTCTGAGGGTCGTTGTGGGAATCAAATGAGATATTACCTATAAAGTGCTTTGAAGACTTTAAAGAACTACAGTGTGTCCACAACTCCTTGGTGCGGATTTAAGTTTTGGTAGGTAGGTGGTTCAGTGGATAGAGTGCCAAGCCTGGAGTCAGAAGCCTGAGTTCAAATCTGGCCTCAGCCATTAGCTGTGAGATGCTGGGCAAATCACTTAACACTGTTTGCCTCAGTTTCCTCTTCTGTAAAATGAGCTAGAGAAAGAAATGGAAAATCACCCTAAAATCTTTGCCAAGAAAAATCCAGATGGGATCACAAAGAGTCATACACAGCTTAAACAACTCAAAACAGCATAGTTTCAACTATGATTGGGTTGTGTTCTTCATCTATTTTTATCCTTCTACCCAAATTCTCCATTCTTCCAAAAACCCCTCTTTCTATTAAGGACCCTATAATCTTCCAAGTGATCTGGTTTCAAAATCTGTGTCATCCTCATCTCTCTTCCTCTCATTCTATGTATACCCATCAATTGTTAAATGGTATTATTTCAATCTCCACAATATCTCAAACAAATGCCACTCTAGTTCAGACCATCGTTTCCTGCCTGGACTACTGTAATTATTTCCTCATTGGTTTCCCTGACTCATTTACAACTATTTCTCACTATCTTCCAAATAGCTGAATTGATAGAGAGATAGGAAGCACGTACTATGTGCCAGGCACTGTGCTATTTTTTTTCCCACAACAATGTGAGATAGGTGCTATTTTAATTCCCATTTTATGGGTGAGAAGAATGAGGCAGACAAAAGTTCAGTGACTGAGGCTACAAGTGTCCTAATTACAAGTCCAAGGCTCTATCACACTGCTCCACTTGCTGTCACAGTCACCAAAATATTTTCTTAAAGTGCTCATCTGACCATGTTGCACCCTTACTCAAAAATCCTGGATCCTAGGATGGAATAGTTCATTTAAAATTCAAATTTTCCCACAAGCCTTATAATGTATGTGTGCATGTGTATACACATACATATATATGTATACACATGCACACATATTATAAATTCACACATAGAGAGTTATTATTGTAGTAGAACATGAACGTAATTTATAAAGATGCACATTTTGAGGGTGTATGCTCAATTATTTTAATTGATAAGAATGTACAATTAAAACTGTTTGCTAACACGTGATCACTCAGAATTGCTTAGAAGTCTCAGATTCAGGACCCTATGCCTCTAAGACCAAAGAGATCTATTTACTGGCTTCTCACAGTAAACCCTTGTATTCTGTGTAGTGTCGCCATCCAGTGATAGACGTTAGCACTTTCAATTTCTTTTTATGGACTAGACAGCTCTGTGCTTCCCAGTGCCCAAACTGGGTTGATTTGCCACAGGAGGGAATGTATCTAAAACCATAGTCCATAGACAAAGGGACCGTTTTCCAACTTGTCCACTGGATGGAGCATTTTAGCTAAAGAAAAACTCTCAAACTCTGCCATACCGTCCACAACCAGGTAGGAGCTATGTAGCTTGGAAAAGAGATTAAGTAGCCTTTGGTTGGGAAGAATTTTCCCCATCGGCCATCATGATATTTTTCCTTATCAGATGACCTTTAGCAAGTATCCTCATCACAAACCTAAAGCTTTTGCAGGCACAGGATAAATAATAGATGAGACTGGAAGGTATCGTATCCATAATTAATGACATCCTCCTAGGTACCCAACCACGAAATGTCAGTGAGGAGGCCCCTTACAGATCATCTATTCCATTTCCACAGATGTTGAAACTGAGGCTGAACTATCAAATAATATTCTCCTTATTACATACTTAATTGGTAGCAGAGTCAAGATTAGAAATCAGGTTTCTGGATGACCTGAGGTTCTTTCCAGTGAACAACACTGCCTCGTGGATTCATTCAAGGAGACCAATTGGATATACTGTATACTTCCTAATGTAACTATGGCTGGACTTTTTTTTTAAGGAGGCACACAAATAGGAGAGGAAGTTAATGGCATAGTAGATAAAATATTGAACCTGAAGTGAAGAAGACTCATCTTCCTGAGTTTATATCCGATCTCAGACACTTACCAGCAGTGTGTCTCTGGGCAGGTCACTATTTACCTCAGTTTTCTCCTGTGTAGATTGGGCTGGAGAAGGAAATGGAAAACCACTAAAATATCCTTACTAAAAAAAAAAAAACCCAAATGGGGTCACAAAGAGTTGGACATGCAGAAATGACTGAATAACAAAAACAAGTAGGAGGGAAAAAAGCCCTTATTTTTGTTTATTTTGTTATATGGAAATAACCATTACATTCCCATACTCATGGCTTCCCTCAGCCTTATAGAATGGCATCTGCCCATGGGCATAGGAATAGGAAGGAGGAAACACTAATAAAACATGAGATTCTGCCTTTATAAATTTAATCTTCTACCTATTACTTTAAAAAACAAATCACTTTTAGAAGTTCCTTCATTTTCTCCTTTCCTTGCCTAAACCGTTACTATGCCCATTCATCTCTCTTCTATCTTCCAGTCTATTCCTACTCTGTACTGGATAAAATGGTATTTGTAATCCTGAAAATTATTACCATAAATGCCAAATGGAAGCTTATAACTCATACACATAATATATAAAAGTAAAATATGTTAATATGCAAATAGTATTTACGATATAAAATACATGTGTGTTACTGAGCTCAAATTTTCTGGAATAGGCAGCAGTAACAGATGCATTAGATGCCAGAATTAGAGGACAAAAAAGATATTAACCATCTAAAATCAGGGGGATAATCAAATAGAATCAATGTATTGAGGTGGGACAACTATATATTTGATATTAATTAGTATAAAACTAAAATTAGCACAACAGTCCAGCAATTACAGCATATGTTAGATATGTCCAATGTGAAATTTTTAATCCAACTCTTCTGCCTCAGAGTCTGCTCTCTATCCATATCACCATATCACTGACAAAATTGATTAGGGATAAAGAGAAAGTTCCTACATCTTCAAAAACAAAAACATAACCTTCTTTTAAAAATGTCCAGCCACAGAATAATAGAGATGGAATCTATCTATTTATTTATGTATCTATCTATCATATATTACATATCTACTTCTCTATCTATCAATCTATCATCTATTATCTATCTAGCTATTATCTCTCTGTCTAGCAACCTATCATTTTATCAATCAATCTATCTTTCTATCTATCATCTATTTATATTTCATCTATCTATCTGTCTGTCTGTCTGTCTATTTGTCTGTCTGTCAATCTATCATTCTATCAATCTCTATCTATAGATATACTCTAATACTAGAGTAAATATTGTAAACAAACTATAACAACAAAAACTCACACAAATAACTTTTTAAAAATCTTAAAAGCAAAACAGGAATAGATTTTCTAATGTTCCTGGAATAGGGGAAATTCTACAACATTTTCCCTGATTAAAAGACCTCTGGGGTATTATTATAGGCATGAAGAGAAATAAGACGGAATGCTGTAGTTAGGCCTATGTTTTTTGTTTATTTATTTGTTTTGTTTTATTTTGCTTTATTTTTAGTCTTTGGTACTATAGTTTAGGAAGGGCATTGATAAGTTAGGTAAGAATATCCAGAAGAAGATGATGAAAATGATCCAAAAAACAACCATGTTTTGTTGTGTGGTTTGATTTTTTTTTTAATCTGAACTTTAAAAATATCAAATAAAATGGGAATTTCCATATAGAAAGCAGTGCAGAAACAATGACTTGTATATGAAACTCACTATCTCTACTAATAGTTAAAATATTGAATAAATTTAATATGTAACCTTCTAAGTTGTCCTGCTTTATAGTCTATGTTCTTCCTTCTCTTTTTTGGGGGGTGGAAAGTCTGAAGACCAGGAAAAGAGGATACAGTTAGCTAGGAGAGAATGAAAGAGGGACAAGATTGAAAAAAACAGAATATTCAATAATCAAATGAAACTGTGGCTGTTCCTGCCAAGTTGGGAAGAGTTCTGATGATGGGCCGTGTCTGTAATTAAAGAAGTAGCCTGGGCAAGTGCAGAGAGGATTATCACCATGTTGGCCATGGTTGAAAAGTGTATGTGTATGTGTGTGTGTACGTGTGTGTGTGCCTTTACTATGGTAACTCATGTGGACTACCTCCTAAGGCGTGGGCTGTGTCTGTCAGTGGAGGACAAGCCTAGCTAAGCACGAAAAGGATTATCATACTGTTGGAGAACAGGCAAAGGTTTTTTGTTTTGTTTTGAGAAGAAGCAGTATTTCATTAAGGCTCTACTAATGCATATGGGAATGGGTGTTGGGAACTGGCAATGAGGCACATATGATATCATGGATCTCTCTACTTTTTAAAAATAGCCTTTTAGTATTTAGTGTTAATAGTTTTTTTTTTCCCAAATACATGTAAAAACAATTTTAATATTCATTTTTAAAATTGAGCTCCAAATCTCCTCCCTCCTCTTCCTAACAGCAAGCAATCTGATATAGGTTATTTATCATGTAATCATGTAAAACATATTTTTATATTTGTCATATTGTATCATATAGATCTCTTGAAGTATTGAAAAATATTCTTATTGTAATTTAATACAGTCAATAAGTCAGTCAACACGCATTTATTAAGCTCTTACTATGTGCCAGGTGCTCTACTAAGCACTAGGAATGCAAATACAAGAAAGCTCTTGTCCCCTGGGACCTTGTTGTTTTTGTCCTTCATTTTCAAAAACAACCATGACACGAGGGAGGCGATAGCATGACATGCAAATAAATTGGATTTGAGTGAGGGAGGACTGGGCAAAATCATTGGTCTCACTTTCTCCTTCAAAGCCATCTGGGTCCAGTGTCAATTAATAGATCAGGAGGAATGGAGATGTCCCTGGATGCAGTGGGAGACTTTGACCTTTTTTAAGCTAAGGTTTTTAACAGGTCTCAGTTTGATTGAGGCAACACCCATTCAAGTGATTAAGACTAGGTAAGAATTGAGCTTACATTCTTTTTCTTTTTAATTATTAAAGCTTTTTATTTTCAAAACATATGCATGTATTTAACATATATAAGACTGCTTGCCATCTAGGAGAGGGGGTGGAGGGAAGGAAGGGAAAAATTGGAACAGAAGTGAGTGCAAGGGATAATGTTGTAAAAAAAAAAATTACCCATGCACATGTTCTGTCAATAAAAAGCTATAATTTAAAAAAATATGCATGGATACTTTTTCAACATTGACCCTTGCAAAATCTTGTGTTCCAAAATTCCTCCCTTTTCCCCACCTCCAAGTGGCAAGTAATCTATGTTAAACATCTTAAAATATATGTTAAATTCAATATATGTATACATATTTATATAATTATCAGATCAAAAAGGAAAAAATTAGAAAGAAAACAAAATGCAAGCAAACAACAACAAAAAGAGTGAAAATACTATGTTGTGATCCACACTCAGTTCCCACAGTCCTCTTTCTGGCTCTCTTTATCACAAGATCATTGGAAGTGGCCCAAATCTTCTCATTGTTAAAAAGAGCCACATCCATCAGAATTGATCATCATATAATCTTGTTGTTGCTGTGTACAATGATTTCCTGACATTTCGAAGAATGTCATTAGAATGAAGAAAGACAATGCATAAAGGAAACCTGAAAGCAAGAGAGGGAAAGAGAAGGTAACTATCAAGAAGAAGAGCAATCATGGAGAGAAAAACCAGCAGGGACAGTAGCAAGTCATGAGTAGAATGAAAGAATGAACATGATCGGCTTGGGTCCTTTCCTTAAAATAAACTTTCTACTAAAAATGGACCAATTAGAGAAAGAGACAATCGGAAACAAATGGTGATGCTTCAGGATAAAAAAGCTGTTAGATCATAATGAGGAAAGAAAGACATCAGGAATCCTGCCATAAGGAAAAGGAGAAATAGTGGGAATGCAGGATTTCCTAGAATCAATCATCAAAGAACATCAGCAAAATTAATGAGAAAAAATTAGTTTTTAAGTCAGTGAGACTGGTAACAGAAACCAAAAGGAGAGCCTGGATTCAAATAAAGAAATACTATTATCCCTTCCCCATCACATTTTCCCCAGTGGTTTTGGTATATTGTGGGTTGCCATAAGAAATTAAATGGGAATTTTGGGAAAATTTTATGAAAGTTGCAGAGGACATGCAAAAGCAAGCAGATGACACAGAAAAACTGGAAACTCAGAAATGCAAGAAATATATGCATGCCATTATGCAATATCAACATATTTTATCTTTTAATGTCATTATAATTCAGACTTCTCTGATATAAAGGTAGGGTCAAAAAATTGTACATGGATTTTCCAGGTCATAGGGGGAATCATGCCCTTAATTTCCATAATGTGAATCTCCATATCTGTATATTATTCTTCCAGTGACCGGAAAACAAAACTAACCATGATTAGATTCTGAAGCCCATGACTTGTTTCTTTGATATTTTGACAATATCATTAGTTTCTTTGATAATTTCTATATATTTTATTTTATACATTTAAAAACATTATTCTGAGAAGGGGTACATAGATTCCACCAGATGGCCAAAGATGTTTATGGCTTAAATAAAGGTTAAGAACTCTTGGACTGAAAAATAAATATATACTAAATTAACTAAAAGAATCATTATCACAAGGGTTATGTAGGCCATGCCTATGGGATGGAACTTTGCAAGGGCAACTATTCCATCATCCACCAAATATTTCCCACAAGCCCAGAAGGTTCTATTTGGTATTTTAAAATCTGTGCCCTTCCCTGTGGTGGCTGTGGTAAGACTGAATACTTTGTACTTGAGCTAAGCTGCCAGAAGAGTCTGAAATTATATTTATGACACACTTCAGTAATGTAGATGTGAATGAATTTGTCAGGAGTATTGGAAAAGGAGATTCATATTTTTAATATATGGATTAGAAGAGATGACCATTCAAAACTTGGTTAATTCTCATATTTTCATCCCATAGTTCTATCCCAAAGTTCTTTCACATTGCAATACAGATTCATTACGATACTGATAATGAATACACATTAATGTATGACACGGTGTATAGTATATACATGTCTTTGCCCATAAGAACATGTCAGACAAAGTCATCCAAATTCTGCTTGAGAACAAAGAGAGACTTTATATTGGGTTTTATGGTGACAGAATGTTTTTGTGGTAGACCACAAAAACTAATCTTTTGGAAACAGTCTTTCTTACAATAGGCTGATTCTTCTCCAGACATGTCCCTTCTCCTGCCTAACACCCTGACTTTGCTTTTTTTGGAATCTTCTGCCTTAGAACCTTCCATGTATACTTTTGTGTATACCTATGCAATTTCCATAAGTAGCAATGGAAGGGGAGGGCTTCCTGCCTCTGACTTCAGAGAAGGGAGATAATTGGAACTATCCAAGTGTGGGATGGACTGCCTAGGGAGGCAATAGAATCTCATTCACTGGAGAGCTTCAAGTAGAGGTTGGATGACTTGTTAGTGAGGTTTTTCTTATATTGAGCCAAAATCTGTCTTTTTGCAATTTCTACACATGCCCAAGAGCTCAGTGTCACAGATGAGACCCAGACATTTTATATGGAAGGAGGCCATCTCACTCAGCTGCATCTGATGCATTTGGAGATGAAACAAGAAGGAGGATAACATGATTTGAAACAGATTTCTGGACACTTTAAAACTGATCTCTTCTTGTTGCCAATAATAATTACACGCAATAAATGCATATCTATAATGAATTAATAAATATACCTATAAATGTTCTTGAAATAATAGGCTTTATATAAATAAGGTGTTTAATAATATAATAAGTAGAGGCTGCAAAATAGTCAAGTGGATAGAGGACTCTGGAGACCTGAGTTCAAATTTGGTCCCAGATTCTTACAAATGATATGATCCTGGGAAAGGTTCTATTTCAGTTTTCTCATCTGTAAAATGGGGATAATAATACCATTCTATGTTGTAGTAAAAAGTGAGTTGAAATACATTAAGTACCTTGCAAACCAAGTGAATGCTAGCTGTGGTAATGATGAGGAGAAGGAGAGGATGATGATGGTGGTCATGATGATGATGATAAAGGAGAAGAAGAGTAGCAAAAGGAAGAGGAGAAGGAGAAAGAATAGAAGGAGGAGGAAAAGAAAAAGGAAAAGAAACAAAAGGTAAAGGAGAAGAAGAATATTGTACAAGTCCAGGTTGGACTAGGTGGCCTGTGAGGTCCTATTTAATGCTGAGATTCTGAGAGACCCAGGAATACTCCCAAGTTCCTGCCAAATATGTCCCTGTGTGCAATGCTATTGCCTTTTCCAAACAAGGAGGCACATATTGGAGTGGTGGTGTTGGATTCTGGAAGAGCTGAGTTAAATTTACTAGCTGTGTAACTCTGGGAAAGCTGTATTTAACCTCTCAGTTTCCTCATTTGCAAAATGAAGGGTTAAACTCTATGACCTTCATTCTGTCTCAAATCTATGACTCTAGAAAAACCTAAACTAATGAGAACAGGATGCATTATTTTACCTCCTGAGTAAGAGACACTGCTCCCTCTATCCTCACAGCACCAAGGTGACCACCATGATCCAATGTACCTTTCCATCTAAATAACTAGATCAAATCTCTCTCTTTTTCCCCTTCAAGTCTCTGCTCCTCAGCATCTTCCATAAACTGCAGAGGCCCCAGTTCCATCTTATTCTTCAGTATTTTCTCCTTTCTCCCAGTTTTCTCCTATGTGAAGTAACCTGCAGAAATACCCAATCTGCTCATAAAACACAAGGATTATTTTATTCACATTCATCAAATATCTTGAGGGGTAAGCAGCAGTATAAATTTAAAATGGTTATTTCCTTCCAACAAATCCCCCCAGTAGGAACAAATATTTATTATATGCCTACTAAATATGTGTCAGGCACTGGGCTGATGAGAAAGCAAGGAAGAAAGGAACAGAAATGTTGGCAAGAATTCTCTTTGAAATCTGCTATTCCTTTCCATTACCCTCAGATGGGTCCCTGTTAGCAATTGGAAATCACGACCTGGTCTGAGCCCTGGAACTGTAATAAAAAGATCTGGTTTTTGACAAAAGCCTATTTACTGAAGGCCAAGGTCATTCCTATAGTATGATGAATTGGTAATAACTGGGAACCGGGCTGGTATTAACCTCTGTACCCCTCCCATTCCAAAATGCTGATGCTTGGACAGTGACTCAGGGAGACAGGTGGTGGAAAAAAGGGAGGGAGGCACCCCAACTGGTGTTAAAAATGACCTGTGTCTTATAGGCATGTAAGCCTTGTATTAGAGACTCCCATAATACAAAAGGCCCAGATGTATTTTTTTTAATAATATTTTATTTTTTCCCAATTACATGCAAAGACAGTTTTTAACATTCCTTTTTTTAAATTTGAGTTCCAAATTTTCTTCCTTTCTCTATCCCTCACCTCCCCCTACCCTAAGATGATAAGCAATTTGATATGGGTTATTCACATGCAACCATACAAAATATATTTCCATATTAGTCATGTTGTAAAATAAAAAAGGCACAGACCCAAAGGAGAAATAACATTAAAAAAAATGAAAAATAGTATGATTTGATTTGCCTTTGGACTCCATCAGGTCTTTCTCTGGAGGCAGATAGCATTTTTTTTTTTCCATCATGGGTCCTTTGAAATTGTCTTGGATCACTGTATTGCTGAAAATAGCTAAGCTATCCACAATTCTTTATCAAACCATATACTATAACTGTGTGCAATGTTCTCCTTGTTCTGACCACTTCACTTTGCATCATTTCGTGGAAATCTTGCCTAGATATATTTTAGGGGATTTCTCACTTCTCTGGATTAAAGAAAAATCAATATCTGACATCACTTCATGTTATATACTATTCCTCTCGCAAACACAAAGCTCACAGTATCAAAAAAAGTTTTATTAAGCAAGTGTAAAATATAAAATAGAAACTCAAATAGGATCACTAGAAAACTACTACACTCCAATGAGAAATTTCTTTCCCTGTATTTATATAAATTCTTGGCCATTTTCAATACACAAGTGTTACCCAACATTGACCATTCTGTAGTTCCACATTATTATCAGCAGAGAGCAATATAAATTATTCTATCCTTGAGCTCCTTTTCCATTTATACTTACTCTATATACCCCATATACTTACTCCCTAGCCATCAGATATTACCCTCAAGCAAATCCAAAGCAGTCTCTAGAGGTTTGAATCAAATACGCAATTCATGTAAAGCATTTAGCACAGTGCCTGGTACATAGGAGGTGCTTAATAAATGCTTAGTCTCTTTCTTTTCCTTTCCTTTCAGAGCTGTAGTTTTCCAGTCATTGGGAAGAGCGTTTGCTAACATAGATAAGAAGCCTCTGGCACTCCCTTATTCTATCAAAAAGCCTTTTCTTTTTTCTGATTTCACTAATTTCAAATGCTTTAGCCATGAAGAATTACATTTAGCCCACATAGGGTAACCACAAATTTTGGACTCTTTTCCCCTTGATACTCAAGAAAGGTGTCTATTACCTAAGGAATTACTCCTCTTCATCTGTTTAGGAGTAGATCAGGCATTTCTAATTCTTTCCAATCATTCTCTTAAATAAAATTTGCTTAGGGGATAGAAAGAGAGAAAAAATACCTGCTTGTTACTTGAAAAAAGAATTTTTAAAAATCTAGCATCTATTCCACAGGTCTATCATAAGGCTCAAATGAGATAACATGTGTAACATGCTTTGCAAATTTGAAAGTACAACGTTAGTAATATTCATTCTAATAAATGCTAGAGCCAGGATTCAAATCAAGGGCCTCTGATTCTAAATGTAGTTGAGTCCTCCTGACTATCTTATTATATTACACTTGCTTTAGGAAAATGTGGATCTAAAGAGGAGTACATATGATAATAATAGGTAGATGACCATGTGATCAATCTATGGAAGCCTGTCACATCCATTGAGAAGAAATGTTTATATAGCAGAGCTCAAGTGGAATAATAGAGTTCTGTGGTCATAGTTATAAAATGGAACTGGGGCTGAAATCCATGGTGCCCTCTCAGAGAGCCAGGTTTATCAATAGAGCTAGAAACAGACCAGATGCTCTTCCCACCTCCCATCCCATTCCCCAACATGAAGAAGAGTTGGAAGAATGCTACATAAAAAGTTCTAGATGGCATCTTGAGATATTGTTGGGAAAAGCACAAGCTCTTAAGATCCTTCTTCTGATGCTTACTGCCTCAGTCTCTGCATCCATATAATGGGAAGATTGGATTTGATGAGTTATGAGCTCTTTTCCACCTCTAGAACTGCAATCCTAATGGAGGATGCTGTTAGCACAGTGGGAGAGGCAATGCAGTGGAAACAAGGAGGCTGGAAAAGAGTCGGTGAAGCTATTTCTGTCAGGAGACGGCTTTCCTCTCATGCAGAGCTGAATTTGATCTGGATATTTAAACAGTCCTTGCTGACATGTGAGACACTGATCCTTTATATATAACTGATGCAAAGAACAATTATATATGGAGAAGAAATAGAGAGGAAGACTCTGCTTATGGAAAAGAAATCTGACTTCAGTGACCTGGGTCCCTGAGCATGTCTCCCTTTCTCTGTATGTGCGTTACTGATGTACTGAGCTTTGTGGGAACACAGCCAGAAGATGTGCCTGAGTTCAGGCACGTCTGTTAGATGAAGTTCAAAATGACTTTGTGCTTGTAGGTTCAGTGGATTCAGAATTAGAATTAGCTTAGATTTAACTCAGCTAGGAAGATGTGCTTAATAGGGGCCTGACACCATCTCCAGACCAAGGTCTGCCCAGAGGAGAGAAAATATTGGAGAAAATGTGCATTTTCAACATTTTTTGAATGCTAGATGACTTGATAAGAATATTGGTTCTTGATGAATAGTAGCTTTTAAACAAAATGTCAGATCCCTGGAATCTAGATAATAATATACATCTTTTTATGCCCTCCTCCCATTTTTTTTATTTGACATGATATAATTTCAAGAAAAAACATTTAGAATCAAAATCATTAATGAAATATCATCCCAACCCCTGCAAATGGCTCCATAGTGCACCACTAAAGTGTGAGTCCATCAGTTTACTCAGATTAGTTGACAACGGTGTGACAGCTGCCACCAGTCTCCACTCCCTGGAGCTCATTGGCATTTTAAACAGGGGGGAGATCAAGACCAGAGAGTGTGCACGTGTCCTACACTAAAACTGGTGTGTAGTAACTTTGCTCCTAATTCCCCACTCATCGTCTGGACCAGTGACTTTTCTCAAAATCTCCATTTTTCTCTCCCCATTCCCCTCCTCATCATAAATGCACACATAAATAGTGTGCATTTATATTGTGCTTCATGATTATTAGTTACTTTTATCCTTACAACAATTCTGGGAGGTAGATGCTATTATTCCCATTTTACAGATGAAGAAACTAAGGCAAAAAAAGGATTTCTCCAGGGTCACACAATTGGTCAAATGTGAGGCCACATTTGAATTCAAATCAAATTCCAGATTCCAGGCTTGGTGCTCTATCCACTGCAATACCTAGTTCCCCCCAAACAACCTTTTGTGGTACCTAAAATTTTCACCACTGAGGTTACTACACTGAGTTAAACCACAAAAAGTGACATAGCTATATGATCCTGAGAAAATCACTTAATCCTGTTTGCTCAGTTTCCTCAGTCTATCAAATGAGCTAGAGAAGGAAATGATAAGTGTCTTTGCCAAGAAAACACCAAAAGGAGGTCACAAAGAGTTGGACATAATCAAAACAATGGAACAACAAAAGTCTCTAGAAAGCAGGTAATAACACAAAGATGAGTGACTACATCATTCTTGTTTTATTCAAATAGATGTTATTATATTTCTAATAAAAATGTAACTATTCCAAAATAATTATAATTTCCCCAAGGTCACACAGGTAGCAAATATCAGAGAAAGGATTTGAACTTCCAACTCCACAGTCCCTGTACCATACTCTTCTCCACTAAATAGACTTCCTACCTGTTGCCCACAAAAAGAGAAATTGGGTAAGTGGCCATTGATAATGTCCAGTTTAACCTGGCACTGCTCCTAACACTTCAACCAGATGCAAGACCACATGAGTAAGGTGGTAGGAGTCTTTCAAGGAATCTCTTTTTACGTTGTGCTATTATAATTCTAGGGCCAGATAAAGCTATCAGCTGAAAGAAAAGTGAAAGAAGAATGGTGTATAATGAAGAGCTGCCCCTGTATAATGTGAAATAGGACATCAGCTTCTGACTCTCAGTGCAGACCCCTCTCAAAACAACCAGAGGCAAAGGGTTATGCTTATAAATGCAATAAATCCATTGGTAGAGTGAAAGGCGTGGGATCCAAGGGGAAAGAGAAAATCTAGCAGGTTACCTTTCTATAGCCTTCTAAAGTTCACAAAATGTTTTCTTCACGAGTAATTTAGTGGATGAGACAATATAGATATTATTAAACCCATTTTACAGATGAGTAAGCTCTCACTCAGAGAAATCGATGCATTTTCCCATGGTAAACCATACAAGTCAAAATATAATGCTGTAGGAGTCAGATCAAAGAGAACTTTTGAGTTTATTCATAGAAGTGGTTATTTGTCATGCTCAGAAAGCCAAAAGTGCCTGCGAGCTTTTAAGTTAGAACACAGCCCACCCTCTAAGTCTGGCTTCAATTCACCTCTGTCTCTTCTTGAATGGGAGGCTGCTATGTTACAGGTGGCAGGAGGAGGGCACACAGCCAGGATCATAATGATCATATTAATACCAAGACTAAAGGACAAACCCTTCCCTGAAGTACTTCTGACTACAAACCGAGATTAAGATGAGTTAATAAAGAACTATTAAATACAAAGATAATCCCAAATGATACCTCAGGCACAATCTATAAAGTAGCTTCTCCCAAAATACTGCTTGTTTAAATTGTTTTCATTTGACTGCTTTAATAGAGTTGTTTTTGTTTTGTTTTGTATTTGAGTTGAAAATGCACAACTAGAGCAGGCTCCAAGTTAAAGGCACTACCTAGGACTGAGGTAAAATGTACCAGGCCTATATTTCTCCACCGCAGTGTAATTGAATATTACAGAGTATCTTGAGAGATGGCAACCAATGAGCTTAAATCTGATGCAATGAGCTTATAAAATGACAGCAAACATCAAAGAGAGTGGTCGTAGACCCATTCTCCTACATCTTCCCAAATTATCACCCTGTGGTAATCTAGTCAAAGTAGAAAGGAAAAACATAAGCTTGAGTCATCAAGGAAAATGGGAGTGGATCCTAAGTGGAAGGATGGATGGGAATGTATGTTGAGAAAGACTCAACAACAATTATAACAATAATAGCTAACGTGTATATAATGCTGTTATATTTGTGATGTACTAAAAGTGTTGTACAGATATTATCTCATTGGATCCTCAAAACAATCTGGAAGGCTTAATATTCCCATTTTACAGAGGAAGAAAATGATACACAAAGGAATCAATTTGGCATTGCAGAGAAAGCACTTAATGTGAAATGGGGAGAAACCTCAATTTCAATCCTCCTCTTTAGCACTTACAGAAAGGAAAAATTATTTAATCACAAGTCATTGGCCATCTGAAAAATGGATATATTGGAAGTATATACATCTTGGATGGGGATAATGAATGTCATATCATATATAAAGTATTTATGAATCTTCAAGTGGCCTGTAGACATCATTTTTGTTTTAACTGAATGGCTGGGCAAGTCACTTAACCTTGATTGTCTCAAAAATATAATAATAACTGAAAGGAAGAGACTTCAAGTGAAAATGAGTAAACAGAGTAATTTGATGGGTTTAATGGAGAGGTATGTGGAAAAAGGGAAGTCTAAAAGTTGTCCATAATCAAAAATGAAGAACTGATAATTGTTTTTAAAAAATTCTACACTAGAACTTTTTCTAGTAAAAAAAGGAGTGCAGTAAGTGTGCCCACTCTGGTCCCTATTATTCCATATAGTTCTGCAAATACTAGCTATAGCAATAAGACAGAAAGGAATTAAAGGAATAAAGATAGGTAAGGAGAAAATAAAACTATCCCTCTTTGCTGATGCTATGGTGATTTATTTGGAAAATGCTAGGAAATTGGCAAACATACTATTTGAGAAAATTATTAGCTTTAGCAAAGTTGCAACTACAAAATAAAACATCAAAAATCAATAGCATTTCTATAGAATATTAACAAAATACAAGAAGCAATAAATAGAAAGGGAAATTCCATTCAAAGTAACTACAAAATGCATAAAATATCTGTGAATCAGCTTCCCCAAAGTATGCAGAAAACAGATTCAATTACAAAGTGATTCTTAAAGAACAACTTGAATAGCTAGAAGAATATTCAGTGCTCATGGCTATACCACACCAATGTAATGAAAATGACAATACTGCCAAAATTAATCCTACTTTAAATATTATAATAATAAAATCAATCAACAGAATACTTTACAGAGCTTAATATGATAATAACAAAATTCATTTGGAAAAACAAAAGATCTAGAATATCAAGGGAATTATGAAAAGATGTAAAGATCAAAGAGAAATAATGAAATAACACTTCCAGACATCAAATTATAATAAAAACAGTAGTCATTAAAAGCATCTGGTATTGGTTAAAATCACAGAGATAGATAATAGGAACAGATTAGATAAGGAAAAATCAGAAACAATAGAATGTGTTTGATAAAGTAGAAAACATAAGTTACTTAGGGGGAAAAATCTCTTGCATAAAAACTACTAGGAAAACTGGAAAGTAGTCTAACAGAAATCAAGAAATCAAGCTTAGAACAACAAGTCATACCATATTCCATAAGATATTCTAAATGGATTTGTGAATTTCATATAAAATTTCATACTATAAAATAATTAGAAAAGTAACATTTTATGTATCTGTCATAGGTATGAGTAGGAGATATGTTCTTAACTAAAGAAGAGATAAAGGTAATTACAAAAGATAAAATAGATAGCTTTAATTAGTTGAAACTGAAAAATTTCTGCAAACAACATTCTAGGATAAGAAGGTAAGTGATGAATGGAGAAAAAATCTTTGTATCAAATTTTTCTAAGAATTTAGTTTCTGAGATGTGTAAGCTCTCTTTGTGTGTGTGTGTGTGTCTATCTGTCTCTTCTTATTCACACACACACACACACACACACACACCCATTCCCAATAGAGAAATGGTCAAAGGATATGAACAAATAATTCTCAAAAGAACTGAGAAGTATTTACCACCATGTAAAATTTTTTTCCAAATCACTAATTAAAAAATATAAATTAAAACAACCCTCAGGCTTTACTTTATATCCTGCAAATTAGCAAAAAATGGCATGTAGTCACTGTTGAAAGGGATGAGAAAATATAGGCACACAAATATATTGTTGGTGGAACTATGAAATAGTAGAACCATTTTGAAAAGCAATTTGGAATTACACAAATAAAGTGACTAAAATATTCAGATCCTTTAAATCAGAGACTGCATTACAAGGCTTACCTCAAGGAAATCATGGAGTTAAAAAAAAAAGTTCCCATATAACCCAAAATATTTCTAGAAGCACTTTTTGTAATATCTAAAAAATGGAAACAAAATAGATGCTCATTAATTGGAGACTATCACAATAAATTGAGACATAAATGTAATAGAATATTACTGTGCTATAAGAAATGACAAATATGATGAATAGAGAGAAACTTGAAAAGATATCTATGAACTTATGCAAAGTAAAATGAGTAGAGTCAAGAAAAGAAATATACAATAATTACAACAATATAAATGGAAATAACAATAACACACCAAAAATATTAAAAAGCAAATTTAACAAAATGATTAAGCTCAAGCAGGACTCAAATTAAGAGATATAAAAAGATATTCCCAATTTTCTCATAGTGCTCCTATTTTCAGACTTTTTCAAAGTATCAATCAGTTGTACTGACTTTTCTTTCTTAAAAAAAATACCATTTCTCATATGGGATGGCTCTTGAGGAGAGGGGAGGAGACACATGGGATATTATGATGACATAAGAAATAGAATATAAATTTTTTTTGAAGAATAATGCCCATGCTGCTATTTTATGTGTGTGATAAGAACATTAAAAGTCATGAGTGATTAAGCAAGCTCGTAAAAATTCTAGTTTTTAAAACCTTAAATGGAACTGGGATTTAGAAAGAGTTGCTGCTCAGGACTCCAAAATCATAACATTTTGTGGTTTGTTCTTCCAGTCAGTTCCAGTTCTGAGACATTTTTAAAAAATATCTCTTGATGCTTTTCTCAATTTGCCTGGGATTTATATAGCCCTTTTGCTGGTTAATAAATGAGAAATTCAGAGTTAGGTTTAGTCAAAGTCCTAGTGAGAATAGAACAGCTGGGGCTTTGTTCTAGGGCACTATTTCTATGTGTGTGTGGGAGGGGGGGAGAGAAGATTGGGATTAGAGACTATAATTCTCTGAATCTTTTAGTCCTGGGATGACCTGTATGGCACAACTCCATGGGGCTCGGTCGCCTGGCCTTAGGCCATCACCTCTATATTCCATAGCCATGGTGCCCCTCTTCCTAAATCCCACCTTCCTTCAAAACCCTACAGGATTGTGGTATAGGGCTTTAGAGGGAGATGGACCTCTCTGTGTCCCAGGATGGCTCCATCTATGGTCAGCCAATTCTATGCCCAACTCCTGCCCTAATTGTTTTCTTACCTCAGGTGAAAGAAATAATTCCTCATTCCCACTCTATTTCTAGCTCTCTTGCTATATTAAAACAGTGTTTATGTCTTGGAAAGTCTGTTAAGTGGAACATGTTCTAAATCAAAGTCACTTGATGAGATAATTCAGGACAGTTTTGGAAACCTGACCTCAAAACAGTGAGAACCAAATTGCCTCATTCTATAATCTCTTCTGAATGTTTTTAGGAAAGCAGACATCTTCTGTATGCTAATCAATGACTTTAGTTTTGATTTTATTTCTGGAGTGAAGCTAGGTGGTGTAGTAGATAGAGCATTGGACCTACAGACAGCAAGACTCATTTTTGAAATTTCAAAACACTTAAAGCCTCAGACACTTATTAGCTCTATGACACTAGACAAATCACTTAATCCTATTTGCCTCAGTTTTTTCATCTGTAAAAATGAGCTAAAGAAGGAAATGGCAAGCCATTCCAATATTTCTACCAAGAAAACCCCAAATGGGGTCAAGGAGAATTGGATATAACTGAAAATTAGATATAACTAAAAAACGACTGAGCAACAACTAGAAAACTTAGAGAATAAATCTGTTAAAAATGACATGACCAATAGTTTTTTAAATATACCTGAGCAATTAACATCAATCAAGAAACATTGTGTGTGTGTGTGAGAGAGACACAGACAGACAGACAGAGAGAGAGTCAGAGAGACAGAGACAGAGACAGAGAGAGAGAAAGAGAGAGAAAGAGACCAAGACAGACAGAGACTCTTTCCCCAATTACATTGTTACCAAGATATAGAGGACCTTACACTATACAGGAAAGGCTTGAGTCTTCTGGTTTCTGCTAATCTTGGAAATTTTTCCTTCTAAGGAGAAGCCATATGGTCAAAAAACTGATAGATGAAGGGATCAGGGACTAGCTCACTTGCAGTTGAAAACAGGAGGGAATGCAGGCCACATCCAATCAGGAACAGAAGCAAATTGCTGATCAAATCAGATGAAATCAGCATCCAAAGTGAACTAAAGTGGAGAACAGTTAAGGGTAGAGTAGAAGACCACAGTTGGTGAGAATGGTAGAATTTGGTACAGAGTATCTTTTGTCTCCTTATTTCCTGAGAGTGCTATCCAGGGAAGCTTTCTCTGTTCAACATTAGCCCATTGAACCATTTTCTTCCTGATTCTCCCTCTGAGCAAGAGAGGAAAGAGGGGATGAGGAAAGAGGAGAAATGAGGAAAAAATTCAACATCTCCCTAAAGCTTTATCATATTCTTATCTGTGTTTCTATACCAGTTGCAGTTGCTATGAAAATATAGCCATTTACCATGATTTTAGTTCAAGCCTATTAACTGCACAGTTTGAGACTTAAACATGGGGACCTAACTGAAAAAATAAAATAGTTTCCCCCCAAAACAGGCTGGGAGTAGGGCTGATAAACCAATTAGAGAGAATTTTTGAAATTTGAGTAATATTTTCATGCTTCTTCATACCTAAGACTGCTTTTTAAAGATTCAAATCCAGACTGCTGCACACTAGCTGTGTGATCTTGGGTAATTCTCAAAGCCTCAAGAGAATTTCTCCAGCTTCAAGTTGTGACATAATTGCAAACCTGCAATGGCGGAACAAATGTATTCATCTTGAGTTCCCTAAACTAATGTAATCCCAGGTCCAGTATAAATACATAATATGTATGTGTATATGTGTGTATATGTAACTTTTCTTATATATATATATATATATATACATATATGCATAGATATGTATATATACATATTTATATATAGTTACATATTTATCAATAACAGAAATGTAGTCTTTCTTTAAAATTTATATGTATATATACATATGTATATAAAATGTTACTTTTCAGATGATGAGTTCATTACCTCTGAGAATAAGAGAAAAGCAGGAAATGAACTAAAATGGCAGAATTAAGGGCCATAAGATCATTTAGATCTGAAAAAAACTTTAGAGGTCATTCAGTCTTACTCTCCCATTTTATATATAAGGAAATTTCATCAGAGAGATCTGCCCAGAGCTAGTGGCAGAAGTGGAATAGAAATATGAATTTTCTGGCAATAAGAGAACTTAGATACTACTGCAAGTTTCTGATAGATTCTATGGAATTTATTTTTGTGGTGGTGGTGTTGTTGTTTTATTCATTAAGTCAATGTAGAGTCACATGGAGTACTGGATGGTTCAAATATCCCCAGGGTAGCAGAAGAATATTGCAGATGGAGTCCCCAGGTGTGTGAGTCAATGTGTACCTATATATGGGGTATACCCTATATAGAGGGAAAGAAAGGATGTCCCTATTTTCATCATTCTGAATCTTAGGAAAGGAATATCCTCCCCCTCTTCATGAGGTAGAATAGTAAGTGTCTACATTTGGTGACCTTGCAAAGTCCTGGATGGATGGCAACAGGGATAGAGTTGTTGTTAAATAGTTCAGTCATGGTCAACTCTTTGATACCGTGGTCCATAGTACTTCAAGGACTTTCTGCCCAAGTTCATGTTCATTGTTTCCATGACACTATCTACCCATTTCATTTTCTGCCATCTCCTTTTCCTTTTGTCTTCAATATTTCCAAACATTAGGGTCTTTTCTAATGAGTCCCATCTTCTCATTGTCTGGTCAAAGCATTTAAGGATAAGGTATATAATATACGATGTGATAATAAAAGGGATACAGTGGGAAGCAATAAATATATAAGTGAAGAACACTGAAACACTAACAATAATTATGAACTGGTCCAACATGGAATATAATTTAGAATTATGTTACCAATCATATAACCTAAGTAGGTTAAAGATAGAGAGAAGAGTACCATATAAATACCAGTATTTTTTCTGAAGTAAAAAAATAAACAATAAAAAAAAAGAAACAAAGTGACCACAGGTTTGGGAATGACTGAACAAATTGTGATGTGGTTTATGAATATAATGAAATATTATCGCCTCATAATGAAATGAAGACTGTGGAATGAAGAATAACACGGGAAGACTTGTTTAAATTGCTACAGAGCAAAATTCATAAAACCATAAGAGAAAATATCAACAATGACTACTGTAATGTGAAGGAAAACAATTCTGAAGAGACTGCAGTATTCAGATCAATGTGATGACTAATTGTGACTTCAGAAGACTGATGCTCAAATGTGTGTCCTTTCTTTTAGTAACAGAGTTGGGGAGATATGCTTGTATAGTAAGGCATACATTATCTAACATATTTCATTTGGCAGTTTGATTTTTTCAGCTGTACTTTGAAATAAAGGAACATTCTATTAAAGCAAGAGAGTTAATAGGATTTGATATCAATGTTAAAAACCATTAAGCATCAGTAAAACTTTTTTTTATAAAAAAGAATTCTTCCTTCTTTTATCCCATCATTGCACAAAATACACCAATGATAGTTGAAACTATGGCCTGGGCATGAGCTGCTTGAAGGTGAAAATTAGGAGACTGTTGTGTAAGAGTTATGACTGTGAAGTTTGTGAAATTGGATTCATTTTCCCATCCTGATAACCTACTACTGGTGTGGTCTGTTGAATCTCTGGAGACCTTAGTTTCTTCATTTGTAAAATAAAAGGTAGAATTAGATGAGCCCTAAGATCTATAAACCTATAATAGATATGAATATCTATAATTCTAAGCATTGACATTGTCTTTATGTCTAACCCAAAGATCCCATGCTTTTGGTGTACACTGTGATTCTTTTTCAAAACTTCCATTAGCTACTAGCACCTTATCTCTTTTCTCCTCACTTCTCTCTGTGTTCTTTATAACCATCTCATGCATTTGTGCACTCTCTTCTCCCTCTCACCTCCATAGTGTCAGCGAATCCCTCAATAGTATCATATCTGTCCTTTTTATTCATTGCATGGTTTATTTTTAGCCTGAAACAACTGCATCCTAAAAATGGAGTTCCTCACGACACAGGAGTTGGGCCAAGCTATGTAAGGTATCTGGGGTTTGGCTTGACAGCCTCCTCTGCCTGTCTCTCTTTGTGCACGGACATGTGTGTGTGAGAGCGTCTGAGGCTCTTTGTCCTGAGTCCCTAACTGCAAAGTTAACTGGGCTGGAAGAGTTTGGATCAAATACCAGAAGGGCAAAAGAAAAACAAATTTTATGTAAACTGATTCTGGTCCTCGTCTCCACCACGACCCAAGTAACTTTTGTATCCTCTGCTGCACTGGATTATTTCTAGGGAAGGATAGGCAGAGAGGGTCATCCTCAATGAAGGTAGTTTCTCTTTTACTAGTAGGTTTTTACCTGCTGCCTTCTTGCAAAGCAGAAGAGGGACTGAACTTCCCCAGTTACGATGGGAAGGACCGGGTAATAAGCCTCAATGAGAAGAATTACAAGCAAATTCTGAAGAAATATGACCTGCTCTGCCTCTTTTACCATGAGCCGGTATCTTCTGATAAAGTCTCCCAAAGGCAGTTCCAAATGAAAGAAATTGTCCTGGAGGTAAGCAGAAGATGTGCTTGCAAAAGCTGCTGGAGTGAGTATGTGGCTACATATGTATGTGCATGTGTGTGTCTGTGTGTTTACTTGGGAGAGATTAGGGTGGGGACCATGTCATTAAAGTACATTGATCTCTAGCAGTGTCCCGATCTCATATCTGTTTCTGTCCAAATTTGTCTCTGCAATTCCAGTTGAGTCACAGAAAGAGCCAGCTGACCAAAGCTCAGCATTCAGAAACATAGCCCAACATGTGATGATGTACAGTATTTATATATGAGCTGTCCTTGGTTATTCAAGAGCTCCTTTCCCCAACCCTTTTATATCTTGGTTCCTTTAGCTTGAAGTAGGACTTTCACTGGAAGTCAATTAGGGGGAGAGAAAGATAAGCATTTGACTTTCAGTAGTCTGCCAATGGGAATCTGGCAGCAGGTTGAAGAGAAGATTTATTCAGTATAATGGATTGTACTGAGATTTGTGCATTACCTGTGGATTTTATTCACTTCCTTGGTCCCCCAGAACTAGAAGCTGATCTTTGCCCTATCCACTGGGGAACAATAAAAAAACAAATCTTGTTCTATCCCATTTGGATATTGTTCATTTTCAGTCTCATAATTTGGCCCAAATACACAGTGAACAATATGGAGAGAGGAGTGGAGATGAACTCAAAAGAGTTTTTCTCATAAAGGTCTCTTAGTTGGGAGAAGACACTGGGAGAAGACAGCTGTCATTTCAATTGGTTCATATGGGCTGTTTATAACCTGGAATGGTGCCAAGTTTCTAATCTCCTGTGAACGTGTGGAGGACTTACCCTTCTGAGGACATCCAGACATCTTAAGATCCCTCAGTCACTGCCAGTCTCCATGGCTGCCAAGCATTCTAGGAGGTTCTTAGATGCCTTTTCAAAGTTATTTCTTTTCAATATGACTGCCTAGCACAGCCCTGTCCACATGGAAAATACCAATTGGGGATTAGGATAGGCTCTCGGTTATCTGGTTTAGTCAGAGTGCTTAGTTAATCCAAGAATAGCCAGATCTTTGGTTAATGATAAAGTTACCATTTATAGAACACACACATCAACAGCTTTCAAAGAATTAAAATATAATATGAGCACAAAAGAACAAAACTAAGATGATTATAGATGATTTCTTAGGATTCAGAAAACAAAGATCTTGCAGTGCTTTGGGATTATGATTACAATAATCCCATTTTAGCTCGCACTCTAAGATTTTGAGATATTTGATTTGTGACAAACTTGCAAAGTGGGTAATGCAAATATTAACACCCTTGATTTTCAGAAGTGGAAAAACTGAGGCTCATTTGTCTTGTCCAGAGTTACACAACAAATAAAGGCCAGAACTAGGACCAAAATGGTCATCTGACACCAGCTCCAATGTGTTTCCCATTGCAGAAGAGAAAGACATGTCTTTTAAAACTTATACTGTGATCAGTACTATACTAAATGCTTTACAAATACATCTAATTTGATCCTCACCAAAAACCCTGGATTAAATTATTATCGTGTCTATTTTACAATTGAGGAAACTGAGGCAAATTAAGGTTAAGTGACAACTAGAGTGACACAACTTTTGAGTATCTGAAGCTGGAATTGATTTCATCAATTCCACTAACTTCCTCTAACTGCATGACATAAGCAGTATGGTGTGGGAAATGAGCCCTGAATTTGGAGTCAAAAGATCTGAATCTGAATTTTGATTCTGGTGCTTACTTCCTGTGTGACTTCAAGCAAAAAATTTGCAGGTAGTGGTTTTCCTCTTGATAAAATAGAGAAAATTGGACTCCATCATTTCTAAGGCTGTTGTCAACTCTAAATCCTTAACCTTTGCTTCAGTTTCCTCAGCTATAAAATGGGGATAATAAGGATCTCCATCACAGGCTTGTTGTGAAAATCAAATGAATTTATATTTGTTTTTTAAAATATTTTTATTTTTTATTATAGCTTTTTATTTACAAGATATATGCATGCATGGCTAATTTTTCAGCATTGACCTTTGCAAAACCTTCTGTTCCAACTTTTCCCCTCCTTCCCCCTACCTCCTCCCATATGGCAGGTAGACCAATACATGTTAAATATGTTAAAGTATATGTTAAACACAATATATGTATACATGTCTATACAGTTATTTTGCTGCACAAGAAAAATCAGACTTAGAAATAAGGTAAAAATAACCTGAGAAGGAAATCAAAAATGCAGGCGGACAAAACCAGAGGGAGTGGAAATGCTATATTGTGGTTCACACTCATTTCCTATAGTTCTTTTGCTAGGTGTAGCGGGTTCTCTTCATTATTGAACAATTAAAACTGATTTGGTTCAAAATGAGATCATATTTGTAAAGCACTTAGCACACCACCTGGAACATAGTAGATGTTTAATAAATTCTCATTCCTCTTCCTTCCCTTTGTTATGTGACTGATCCTCCATTTTTGACCATATATTTCTGTATTGTATTTTTTATTCCATTTCTTACAGTTCCTGAGATCTTGAAATGATGAAAATAAATAATGGTGATAACTAGGATTTATATAATATTTTAAAGTTTGCAAAGCATTTTTCAGCTACGATCTCACTGGGTCTCACTTACAACGAGTTTGGAAAGTGGACTCTATTATTATCTCTGCTGGTACTCAAAGTGCCATATGCCATTCTGCCTCTGCACATGAGTATCAATTACCATTGACCTGACTGGATTGAGATTTAGAACTGAAGGCAGCAAGGTGGCGCAGTGGATAAAATAGCCCTGGGGTCAGCAGAACCTGAGTTCAACTGTAGCTTGAGACACTTAGTACTTACTAGTTGTGTGACCCTACACTTAATTCGAATTGTAGAGATGGATTTAAGAGCTGGGAAGGATCTTCAGGCTCTCTGAGTGAAACCACCTCATTTTACAAGGAATACAGCAAAGCCCAAAGAGGTTCAATGATTTGTCAATTTGTTTCATAGAAAGTCTGTGTTCATGACTAGTTCATCGGTTAAAAGGGTCACATAGTTAATAAGTATCGGCGGCAGGATTTGAACGCACATCTTTCTGATTTCATACTACTGCACCACAGTGCTGATTAATTGCTAGAGTGACATTATAGTGTAGTGAAGATGGCACTCAAGAGACCTATGTTCTAATGTTGGGAATGATCCTGCCATTTATTAACTGAGAAATTTGGGTGAGCACTCTGAGTCTCAATTTCCTCATATACTAAATGAAGAGATTAGATGAAAGGATTTCTAATTCAATTCCACACATTTATAAAGAACCTACTATGTACAAGGCACTTGGATACAGACATTAAATAAGTCACAACCTGATTGGATAAGCTAGATTTTTTTTTAATTAAATGATTACACTATTTTGTTTCCCTATTTGTATGGATCTGTTTGGATCTGTGATCTTTTTTTTTTTTTTTTATTGTTTTTTGGGGCTTTTGCTGAGGCAGTTGGGTTTAAGTGACTTGCCCAGGGTCACACAGCTAGGAAGTATTAAGTGTCTGAGGCTGGATTTGAATTCAAGTCTTCTGGGCAGGCACTCTATCCACTAGGCCAATCTAGCTGCCCCTATCTGTGATCTTCTTGAAGCAGACATTCCTCCAGGGACCCATCTTTGATTTATAGTCCTTCATGACTCTTGTCCTTGTGCTTCTATAAATCATCTCCAGAAAGGTCATCAAATATTTGGAATTTCTTCCTCTGACTCTCTTAAAATTTTCTAAGGAGGGGCAGCTAGGTTGTGCAGTGGATAGAACACCAGCCCTGAAGTCAGGAGGACTTGAGGTCATATATGATCTCAGACATTTAACACTTCCTAGCTGTGTGACCTTGGGCAAGTCACTTACCCCCAATTGCCTCAGTAATAACAACAAAATTCCCAAGGAATATTAGAGCATGTGGATGGTCAGGCAAGAAGTCAGTTACCTAAAATTTATTGACTTTTACAACATGCTGGGCATTATGCTAAGGCTTGAGGACACATGTAAATTAGAAAGATAGTTCTTTCTCTTAAATGAAGAGAAGGCAGCACATAAAAGAAAGTTAAAAAGAGAAGTGCTTAGAGATCTTGAAGAGGAATGAAATGGTCCGTGTGTGATACATCTCGATAAGCAGCTGTGTGAACACTGCCTGAAATGAGAAAGATCTGAGTTCCAATTCAGATTCAGACAATTATCTATGTTACTTTGGTCAAGTCACTTAACCACTGTCCGTTTCCTCAGTTGTAAAAGGGAGATAATAATAGTACCAACCTAAGCTGAGGATCAAATGACGTAACATTTGTCAAACACTTAGCACAATACCTGGAAGTAACTGCTTTATAAATGATTATTCCTTTTCCCCTTTGTCATAAGACTGACTCTCCTTTTCTAATCACGGTTTTCTGTAAAGATATCTTTTACTCTATTTGTTTATTTATCTACTTAATTAATTTATTTGTTTATTATTCCATTTTATTGCATTTCTTACAATTCCTGAGTGCTAATATATGCTGGCCTATTTATGTTCACATATATCTTTCTTTACCTTGTTCTTTTAATAGCCCATAATTTTAATTTTTTAAAAGACTGTTAAATTCTATGATTTGAATTATTCAGAAAAATCTCAGTCTTTAAAGGTGGGATCTTGTCATGGAGAAGTTTGGACTCGTGTGATTGATTTACTGAGTAAAAGGATTAAACTATTTCCTAAATAAAATGTAGTCTTTTTTTCTCCATACTGTTCAGTTTTGGTTACCACGTGTAGTATATCTACGTTGATTAACAAGCTCCCTGGATTTTCAATCCAATTGCATGTCATAGTCCAGGTAATAGAGATTTGTCATCCGCTTGGCTATTCCTTTGTAAATAGGCTGGATTCTTTCATGTGGCTGTGAATCTCATTGAGAAGACTATAATGTTCTCAGGCTTCATAGAAATATAACAATGTCATCTGCATACTGGAGGATCTACTTTTGTATTTAATTTAATATATTCATTCATCACCAGAACTACTTACTATAAATTTTTTTAAATGAATCTCAAATACTGCCTCTTCTCCTAAAAGAACTCATCTCCCCCCAAAAACATATCTTTCTTCACTCCCCTATTTCTAACATAGGCGCACCAGTAATCCAATCACTCAAGATCACAACTTGGGCATCATTTTTGACTCTTTGGTCTCTTTCACCTTCCCCTTTGTCTTATAAATGTGCCAAATCCATATCTCTTGAATCTGTCTCATTCTCTTTATTCACATAGTTCACATCCCTTTAGTTCAGGATTTTTCTCCTAAACTAATGCAGAAAGATGAGGAAACTGAGGCAAACAAAGGTAAATGACTTACCCAGAGTCACACAGCTAGTAAATATATGAAACCAGAGGTTTTCTCAATTTCCACTTCACCACCTAATTATTATTGTCTCCCTGCCTCATGCCTCAACTCTACAATATATTTTCCACCCGGGGCTAACTTTGCCATCTACTGATTAAGACACTCTTTATGATAAACATACTAACTCTTCTGGTTAGTATTTATTTCAAAATACCGCTCTGCCTTATCTTTCGACTCCTTTCCCATTATTCCATGTTCCAACTAAACTGAATTTCTTCATGTTCCCTATATAGGGCATTCAAGACTTCAAAGGAATCTCCTACTTAAAGGTTTCCCAAATCTATCTTAATAATTAATACTCTCCCTGGCCTTAACTCATTTTTAAAAAAACTTAATATATTTCTTATACACTTGTCTGTAAGTATACTGATTTCCAGCCCATCTCACCTCACTCCCAGTAAAATGTAAGGTAGTTGAGAGCAGTTGTTTTTATAGGCACCCCCTGGCGTTATGTCTGGCACATAGTAGTGCTTAATAAATACTTGTGATTGAATTGTTCCCTCATTGTTTAATGTGCATAAAGACAAAAAAGATTGGGGAACCTACTTTAAAAGTAAGGAAATTCTAAGCTTTCCACCATTGTCTAGTCCACAATAGAGCAGGTTTTAAGAAGAATGATTCCCAATGGCCAAAGCAAGGTCCAAGTATCTGAGCTAACAATATCTACTCCCAAGCAGCAATACTTTCTTCAATCCTAATTCCCCAAATATCCCTGTCAAGGTCCCTAAAGAAACTTCTCCTTCTGGGAACACCCACTATCCCCTGCTTGACTATATTCCATTCCTGAATGGTTGGGGGAGAGGCAAATGGAGAGAACACTCAATTTAGAGTCATAAGTCCTGAGTTTAACCCCCTCTTATTATCTCACTATGGGACTTTGAGCAGATTCCTAAGTCACTGTGGACCTTAGCTGCCTGTGTGAAATAGCAAGTTAGACCAAATGACCTCTAACTTCCAGCTCTGAATTTGTGATCTGATGTTTTCTGCATTATCATCCCCTCCATATGAACACTGATCCATTTTTTCTTCCATTCTTCTCTTCTTGATATAACTTTTAAGAAACTTTTTTGACTACTTACAAACTTGACCTATTTGTGAAATTTAACACTCCTGCAACTATTTTTAGAAAGTCATACCATGCTTTTGTATTCATCCTCCATTTCCAGCTCCAACTTTGTCAAATTCATTTAAATTTGATGTTGATTAACGAGTTTCCTATTTGCCAATATTCTCTCTGTCTCTGTGTCTCTATATTTCTGTATCTCTCTGTGTCTCTCTGTCTCTCTCTGCCTGTCTGTCTGTTTCTCTCTCACATCTCTCTTTTATTCTTCATTAGAATTATTTACCTTTGTATTTTCAGATGTTCATTCTTGACAACTTCTCATACCTCTTAGACTAACTTCCCTTATACAATTTAAGACCTAAAACTTTTGATATCTGTTCTCTCCAAGTATCCACATTATCCACTCCCTTCAGTTCCTCTTTTTGGCTCAGAATCAGATTGAAAATAGCAGCTATTTTCCTTCCAAAGCTCTGAAGATTTGTGTTCCATTCCAAATCTGCTCCTTGCTCTCTGTATATTAGATAAGTGATTTGTCCTATCTCAGTCTCAGTTTCTTTTTCTATAAACTGAAGAGTTTAAAATAAGTGTCTTCTAAGGTTTCTTTCAAGGCAGCTAGGTGGCACAGAGCACTAGAGTGCTGAATCTGGAGTGAGGAAAAACATCAGTTCAAACCCAGCCTCAGACATACTAGCTAGCCTGGATAAGTCACTTAATTCTGTTGGCCTTGGTTCCTCATCCATAAAGTGGGCTAGAGAAGGAAATGGCAAACCATTCCAGGATCTTTGCCAAGAAAACCCCAAATGGGATCATAAAGAATGAGATGAAATGACTCAACAACAATAACAACAACAAAAGGTCTCCTTAGCTCCTTAGCTATGATCCACCACTTTATGGAACAGCTTGGTTGTATGTATTAAATGCCTGATATACATCTTTGAATGGCTTATTCCTAAAGATGTTTTTTGAGTTGGAGAATAACTGCCCACAAAAGATGATCAATATTCTTTGTTGTTCATCTGTTTCAGTCACATCCAACTCTTCATGAGATTTTCTTGGCAAAAATATAGAAGTGCTTTGGCCATTTCCTTTTTTCAACTCATTTTACAGATGAGGACACTAAGGCAAATATGATTGAGTGACTTGTCCAAGCTAATAAGTGACCGAGGCTGGATTTGAACTGTGAAAGAGGTGTCTTTCTAACTCCAGGCCAGCATTCCATCCACTGTGCCGCCTAAATGCTCGATATTTTTTTTAAAAAGACAATTCTAAAAGACTTAGGAATTCTATTCAGTTAAATGATCAATCACAGTTCCAGAAAACTTATGAAAAATCCTGACAGAGAAATAAGGGACTAATATAAAAACTAAGGAATACATTTTTGGGCATGGCTAGCATGGGTATTTGTTTTGCTCAACTTTGCTTATATGATACAGGGACTTTTGCTCTCTTCTTTCTTTCTTCCTTTTCTCCCTACTTTCTTTCTTCCTTTTCTCCCTACTTCCTTCCTTCCTTCCTTCCTTCCTTCCTTCCTTCCTTCTTTTCTTCCCCTCTTTCTTCTTTCCTTTCCTCCTTCCCTTCCTCTCCCTTCCTTCCTTTCTTTCTTCCTTCCTTCTCCTTGCTTCCTCCATCTTTTCTTTCTTTCCTTTCCTACTTTCCTTTCTCTCTCCTTCTTTCCTTCTTTTCTTTCCTTCCTTCCTTCCTTCCTTCCTTCCTTCCTTCCTTCCTTCCTTTTCTCCTTCCTTTCTTCCTTGCTTCCTCCATCTTTCTTTATGTAAACTACCTTCCTTTCTCTCCTTCTTTCCTTCTTCCTTCCTTATAGCCTTCCTTCTTCCAACTTCATTCCTTACAACAAACCTCTGCATAACCTCTCCTTCATTCCTTCTTATATCTCTTTTCTTGCTTCTCCAATTCTTTCTTTCCATTTCCTACCCCTTTCTCTTCCTCTTTCCTTCTTTTAACGTTTTCCTTCCTTCCTTCCTTCCTTCCTTCTCTTCCTTCTTCCTTCTTCCTTCTCTTTTCTTCCTTTCCTTTCTCCTTATCCTCTCTTTATCTTTCTTTCCTATTTTAAATGTTGAAGTTGTGAAGTGAAAAAGAGTATGCCCCCAGAGGATTTTGGCCTAAATTATAAGCCTTTAATTAAAAAATTAAAATTTTTAAAAAAAGCAAACCCTAGAATAAATACCTGTTAACCAATTGACAAAATAGACTGTTGTCTAGATGGTATAATTGGAAAAGCACCCAAAAAATTCCATAACCACCTTCATTCCTCATGTCCTAAATTTACCTTTAAAGTTTCAGTCTTTTTACTTGAGGTTTTGTCCAATATTAAATACGCGTTTCTTGTAGAACAGAAATGCTTTAAGTTCTTAATGGCTATTTAAATCCCACTACTACTGAATTTTAAATCTTTTCTTAAGAATAATTTTGAAAGAGGGAGGTAATGGGACAGAGCACAGGAATACTAAGCACCTAACATTAGTGACAAAGAAGATAATGAGGACAGATAAGGGACAAAATGATGGCATAGCTGAGTACATTAAATACTCTGCCCAAAAGAATTACAAATTGATAGATCTAAGAGAGGACTAAACTGCCTAGCCTAGAAGTATACAATCTTTAGAATTTTGCCTAGCACTAGTCCTCCCTGATCTCCGTACTACAATAGTTCTCTTTTCTTTTAATTCCATGAACCACTTTCAACAAGAAAATATGCTGTGAATCAAGAGAATAATTTAATATCATACCCATAATATTCTGCATTTTAAAATTTAAGCATTATTTACTGTTTAAGACACCCCTAAAGAATTTTTTTAGCATGAGTGGATTGTTATAACAAATGATATCACTAAATGAAAAATACTTTCACAGGCCATTATATCCCCAAGAAAATGCCTGACCTCTCTTTGCTGAAGACTCCTTTGTCTCCATCTTCACTTCTCCTTTTACATAGTCTTAGGTTATGTAGTTCTTTTTTGTTTGTTTGTTTGAAAACCTCCAATTAGGAGTATCCAATTACTTCATTCTATTTTTTTTATAATGATAACTTTTTATTGGCAGAACCCATGCCAGGGTAATTTTTTACAACATTATCCCTTGCACTCACTTCTGTTCCGATTTTTCCCCTCCCTCCCTCCACCCCCTCCCTGAGATGGCAAGCAGTCTTATACATGTTAAATATGTCACAATATATCCTAGATACAATATATGTGTGCAGAACCGAACAGTTCTCTTGTTGCACAGGAAGAATTGGATTCAGAAGGTAAAAATAACCCGGGAAGAAAACCAAAATGCAAATAGTTTACACTCATTTCCCAGTGTTCTTTCTGTGGGTGTAGCTGCTTCTGTCCATCATTGATCAATTGGAACTGAGTTAGATCTTCTCTTTGTCGAAGAAATCCACTTCTATCAGAATACATCCTCATATAGTATTGTTGTTGACGTATATAATAATCTCCTGGTTCTGCTCATTTCACTCAGCATAAGTTCTCTCCAGGCCTTTCTGAAATCATCCTGCTGGTCATTTCTTACAGAGCAATATTCCATAATATTCACATACCATAATTTATTCAGCCATTCTCCAATTGATGGGCATCCACTCAGTTTCCAGTTTCTGGCCACTACAAACAGGACTGCCACAAACATTTTGGCACATAGAGGTCCCTTTCCCTTCTTTAGTATCTCTTTGGGATATAAGCCCAGTAGTTGGGCTATGTAGTTCTAAGCTATACAGTGTCAGGTCCTAGGGGGCTCTCTTTCCAAGGGATATGAATTTTCTTTAATAGATTTTTTATTGATATTGTTTATTTTTATATCACCTAGATTTTTATATTTCCCCAAAAGTAACCCCTCATAACAAAGATCTGGGATTCTCAAATGAAAGGAATTTTTTTATGACCAGTAACAGCTTCAGCTAAGATGATAAGTTTAGAATTATCAGAGTGGCCAAATCCCATTAGCATTGTGAAAATATGAAACTGTGGAAGAGAATATGGGCAAACAATATAATTCCTCTTTGCCTCTTTTGTTCCCCAATTCCCTTCTCCTTTCCAGACTATCTGCCTACTTCATTTTTTAGGCATGTGACTTGTAAAAACCCTCCTATGGGGTTACTTTCCAGATTAAATATACTATTTTAACTGTGAACTTTAGGATCATGTCCCAGTTGATTCCACTAGACCTAAGTACCACCAGCAGGTGCTGCTTCTCAGTTCCATCATTCATTCTAAACAGACAAGCCTTAGAATTCTATATATGCAACATGATAGGGGAAAGAACACTGGACTTGGAAACAACCAAGTTTAAATCCTGTTCCTGACACTAAAGAGTTGTGTAAGCAATAAAGCAATAAAAATAACCCTTCTGAGTATCAGTTTCCTCATCTATCTCCCTAGGTCTAAGTTTCTTCATCTGTAAAATGGCTTCACTCCTACTAGCCCTAGATATATGATCTATAAAATGAAGGCAACACAAGTTGTTTCAGGGATCATATAAAATGATATAGGAAAAAGTATTTTGCAAATCTTAAGGTGCTTTATACATGCTAGCAATTTTATTCCAACTGTAGATCCTTAATGTGACTTCAAAGCACCTAAATCCATCACCTGCAGAATTTTTGTAGAAGTAACCAAGAAGTGATCTTTCTGTCATCTGATGTCATACCACTTTTCTCTCTTCGTATATTTAAATATTTTAAATCTATATTATATTCTTTCTTTGGCATATCTTTTCACCCTGAATAAATTGTAATTTTATTGAGGGTAAATACCACAGCTTATTTATCCTAATACTTCTCTTTGCCCTGAGCATAATGCATTGCATAGTCAATGCTTAAGAAAAGTTTGTTTATTTCATGTGAATGAATTAGCTAATTAGTATATTCCAACTGGATTGATGAATAGCTATGATTTTCCCCGGGAGCATTTAACCCAGAACAGGACTCTGCACATGATGTTTAAAAAAAACAAAACTCTTGGTTGGATGGATGGATAGATGAATAAATAATTGGATAGAAATTTGTATACAAGATCTGAGCTCCGTATTACTTGAATAGATCCATTATCTCATCAATGTTGACATTTCCCACCGTGGTAGAATTTATAACTCATATAAATCTTTTAATTTTATGTTATTAAAACATAAGATCCTTGAGGGCAGAAACTAGCTTGCTTTTTCTTTGTTTCCCCAGTGCTTAGCATAAAGCTTGACACAATAGCAAGTGCTAAATAAATGTTTTGGGGGAAAGAAAGGGAGGAATTAATTTTCATTTATTTACTCTTTCTGTATAATTCTTATCAATACTCTTTCATAAATTTTTTAAAGAGATTTAACCAATTTATTGGAATCTTTACTCTGCATCTTTTAATAATGGTTCATTTTAAAAATTCATTTGTTAAACTTCAATTTGGCCATAGGACAAACTCATTCTTCTGGTTATGTACATCTTTGGGGGTATCATTTCTCAAAATCCTTACACACAAAATGCATCGCAAAACCTATCTGTATTCAACATATTTTCTTCCATAGCCTTTGAAGTCACTTGCAATTTTGAGCTCCTAAAATGATTGTAGCAGTCCGTGGAATCTTGGGAGTTAGGAAATTTGGATTCTAGTCCTCACTATTATTAATCACTTTTTTGACTTTGGGTAAATCACATAAAAGCAATTAGGAGGTAAGGGGTAGAATTATGGATTTGGGATCAAAAAGATCTGAGTTCAAATTTGATCTCAGATATTTACTAGCTTGTGACTTGGTTTTTGTGACTTGGTTTCCATACGTACAAAATTAGGATAATAACAGTACCTACTTCACTGGAGTGCTGTTAGTACCAAATAAAGCATTTTACAAACTTTAAAGTACTAGCCAACTACTCATCATTTTTCCTTATCTTCTTTGGTATATAACAGTTCATATGAAATGCTTCTGGAGCTTTTAGTGGGCTACAGGGTAAATATGGATTAATAGTGTTACAAGGCAAAATTTAACATATGTTTAATATATAATATGTATAATTTAATATAAAATAACAATTTAATCCCCCAAATTAATATGAATTTAAGCTGAATTTAAAAAGGAAAACTGAAGCAATACTCCGTCCTGATCATACTATGTCTGTAATATGGGCTCAATTCTAGGCACAATATTTTAGGGGAAAACACATGTAGAGTAGGGATAACCAGACCATGCCATTTTAAGGTCAAATGAAAAAACATTATGGTTCAACCAGAAGAATAGAAGAGGCAAGTGGGTATAGTGGGGAAACCCCTAATTTAGCAAAAAAAAAAAAAAAAAAAAAAGGCACTAGTTTGAATTTCAGCTCAACTACTAGTAAGTGAGCCATTTTACTCCTATTGGTCTCAGTTTCCTTATCTATAAAATAATGGGGTCAACTACAAAAATCTCTATTTTTTTTCTTTATGTTTCAAAAACATATGCATGGGGGCAACTAGGTGGCTCAGTGGATAGAGCACCAGCCTTGAAGTCAGGAAGACCTGAGTTCAAATCTAGTCTCAGACACTTAACACTTCTTAGCTGTGTGACCCTGGGCAAGTCACTTAACCCCAATTGCCTCAGGAAAAAAATTAAAATAAAAAAATCATATACATGGACAATTCTTCAACATTAGTCCTTGCAAAATCTTGTGTTCCAATTTCCCTCCTTCCCCCACACCCTCACCTAGATGGCAAGTTGGACTACAAAATCCCTAAGGATCCTTGTACCTCTAAATTCTACAATCCTATGATATGATAGTTGTGTCTAAGCAGTGGAAGGGCCTATCACATGGGAAACAGATTTTTCTGCTCTTCTCTCAAGGGCAAAACTGATTGCAGAAAATAGTTTGCAAGTGTAAATTCCAGCTCATTGTAGGAAAACTTGCCATAAGTTAGAACTGTCCAGAAATGAAATGGATTCAGTCAGAAGGTAGCAAGCTCCCCTTCACTGGAACCATTCCAACAAGTCTTAATAATGACTACCTGCCTTGGATTCTGAAAATGTTACACATACAGGCTGGACAAGATAACCTGGAATTTTGTAAGTCAATGAAATTGAAGCAAAAGAACCAGTGATGGGATACAAAGTGTGAATTTGAAATGATCTAAATAAGTTGGGAAAGTTCAAGAAATGAATTTTTGGAGAAAAAAGGAACTTGCATATAATTAATTGTCCAAAAATAGAATGAGCAGCCCAGAGGTAGTAGGCTCCCCCTCCTTAAGGTCTTTAACTTCAAATTGGATGAACACTTTAATGGCCTCTGAGGTTACTCCAAATTGAACATAGGCACACCAGTAATCCAATCACTCGAGCACAACTTGGGCATCATTTTTGACTCTTTGGTCTCTTTCACCTTCCCCTTTGTCTAATAAATGTGCCAAATCCATATCTCTTGAATCTGTCTCATTCTCTTTATTCACATGGTTCACATCCCTTTAGTTCAGTTATTTTTAAAAGAGAGAGAAGACAGAAAACAAACATAAAAAAATTAAATTCAAGGTATCCAAAACAGAACTTAGCATTTCCTCCCTAAAACATGACTCTCCTCTTACCATTTTCTCAGATACACAGGCTTGAAACTTTCGAACTGTATTTTACTATTTTCTCTACTTTAACTCTGACCTACAAGCAATGGCTAGGTCCCCTCAATTTAACCTTCATAATATCACTTTCCATTCATATGACCACCATTCAATTCAAGACTTAATCACTTCTTAATCACTCTTGTAACAGCTTCTTACCTGACAGACTTGGATCTGTACTCTTCCCTCTCCAATCCATCCTTCACATGGCTTCTTCAATAATCTTCCTAATATACAGATCTGCCATAGCACTGGCCTGATCATAAATCCTCAATGGCTTTCTATTAATTCATGGGAGTGTAGATGCTGAGCTCAGAAAGAACTAAGAAAACATTCAGTCCAATTCTTTCATTTTGCAGATGAGGAAAAAGAGACCCAAAGTCATCATTCAGATATTAATAGGCATAAATAGGATGAATAAGTCATCTGACTCCAAAATCATCACTCTTGCCATACGCATGCCTACAGGATGTGCTCAATATGCTCAGGAACACTCTAATATACCAGTAGTCCTCTTGCCAGTGGAGCATCATTCTGAATCCAGGGTCTACTGGGAACAAAAATAACTTTCTGGGTCTCTGAGGAATCTTGGTTGATGTAATCTCCAAAAATCTTGCTTCCTTCATCCGCTTGCTGTAGCTTCTATGAAGCTCTGGTACAGAAGAAAATCTAGGAACTTTATACTTTAGTACTTTATAGTTTGGAGTCTCTCTGTGACTCTGATTCAGGCTCTTTCTTAGTGGTTCTTTTACTTGGCAGAGTGCAATTACTGTTGAAGTTAGGCAATGTGTCTTCCCACCCTCAGAAATATTCTCCTTCTTCTTGGGGATTCTAGCCAACCATATCTATATCATAAAAGCATCAGAAGACCAAATCCCTAAGATAATATTTGCCATCTTTAAGAAGCAAATGGCTTCACTTTTCTGAGCCTTGTTTCAATTATTTATAAAATAAGAAAGGGTGGCATAGTAGTGAACTATCAGATGGCTTCCAAAGTCCATTCTAACTTAAAACATATAATAACTAGATACTAAGCTCAATTGTTTATATGTTGCTGAAAAGACTATAAGTATTTTCTTGCCCTGAGGCAAAGCCCCAGGTTCACTGCCTAGTTATTGGTTTGAATACAAGCACCCTTTTGCTATTGATTTTGATGTGTCATTTAAAGCTGAGTAAGGGTAGTAAAATTGTAAAATCTATGGCAGCCAACCTTCAGAGCCCTCTCTTTTATAAATCTTTAATTTGGATTGGTACCCAATGCTATTTTTGCAGCTTTGTTGAATCAGTTTTTGATTTTCTTATTTAGTCAATAAAAATTATGTTGCCTAAATGGCAAAATTCAAGTCCTGTTTTTAGCATTTTATCTAAATGAAATTTTGGCTATGTATGGCCTTGCAGTCTAGGACATTACTTAAGTCTTCTTCAGACTTATTATCAGCTCACAGAACTGTTCACTCTGCAAAATGATCCATCATCATTGAAATGTTTTCTTGCATGCCCTTCATGAATACAGTCATCATCATGTAGCAATTCCCAGCTGATGGTCCCTTCATCTTTAGATAATGCTCTTAGTCTATTAGATAAGCAGAGTTTTCCAAGTGATCAGGATCATGTTTTCTCTTGTTTTATCTTCAGGTATGAATGTGTTGAATAAATTAAGTCATAATGGATCATTTGCATGCTTCCCAGGAAGCTGAATTGATTTTAGGACTAGACCAAGAGTTGGGGTTCTTTCTATGAATAAGCTAGACCTCTTAGGAGACTCCAAATTAGTTACTTGTTCAGCCAGTCAATAATATACTTAGTATCTCAATAGAAGACATAGTCCCTACCCATATCACTTTACCTGACAGGCTTACTCATTTCAGTTGACCTAGTAATACTAGGTCTCTCCCAGGACACAGACCCCCCTAAATGGGGTAACAGAGTCAAATATGAGAGAAAAGCAACTGAACAACACAAAGTGTGAAAAAATAGAATTGATTTTTAAGTCTGTCAGTTAATTGTTATATGATATTGAATGAGAAGCTACTTTTCCTCATGCGTTTTATAGACCATGCACTAGTTAAGTATTGGGTGGGGGTAGGGACACTAAACCTGTCATTTCCTCAGAACAGGGTAGTCCTGATATGGGAATTTTTTTTTTTTTTTTTTTTTTTTACAAATTCAAATCAACAATTCATCTTTAAGCTGTACTCTGGTTAATTACGTGGGGTGGTGAGAACTATGTGCAACTATCTCTCTCACTCACACACAATTACTATCGGCATCAACTAAATTTCATTTTAAAATATTTATTTCAATATTTAATATTTATATTTTTCTAATTTAAACTAAAACCTTTAATTAAATAAGTATTTCCATATTAATATCAGAATGGGGGAAAGGATTGAAAATGAAACTGAATTTCTACTATGTACAATTTGGATTTCTTTTAAAAAATATAATAAAATCAACATATAACTTTCAAAGTCACTCATCTGATTCTTTCCAGCCTTTTTTTGTACTCTTTTGTGCAATTAAAAATGTTTCAAATATTTCTTCTTCTTCTTCTTCTTCTTCTTCTTCTTCTTCTTCTTCTTCTTCTTCTTCTTCTTCTTCTTCTTCTTCTTCTTCTTCTCCTTCTTCTTCTCCTCCTCCTCCTCCTCCTCCTCCTCCTCCTCCTTCTCCTCCTCCTTCTTCTTCTTCCTCATTGTCCCATCTTTAGCATTTCTTCCCATTCTCACAATTACTTGTAGCAAATATCCCCATTCAAACAAAACAAATACCAACATTAGCCATGCTAAAAATATGTCTTTTTCTGCATCTTGAGTCCATCATCTCTCTGTCAGGAGGTAGATAGCTTGTTATACCACTGTTTCTTTTTCAAAATGTTCTCTACAGTGTTGCTGCTATTGTGTAAATCATTCACTTGTTTTTTTCACTTTACATCAGTTCATAAAAACCTTCCCAAGTTTCTCTGAAACTAGCCTTTTCATCATTTCTTATGATCCAATAGTATTTCATTACACTCACATAGCATAGTTTGTGCAGCCATTCCCCAAATGGTGGGTACCCCCTTAGTTTCCAGTTCTTTGCTCTAACAAAAAGGAGAATTCCTAAACCTTAAGAGAAGACAAACAGAAACTATTGGATTCAATGGAATTCCCAATCTGAGTAATGAGAGCACAAAAGAGCAGCACAAATGAAATTCCAGGTATTTCCAAATTGTTCACTCTCCAAAAATGGTATTCACCAAACTTGCACCTGCTCCCCTCTTTAAAACCAGATGAGGTCAGGTTTATTTTGGATTGGCCAAGTGACTTCATTCTCAAGTCCTGCCAATGAACTTTCAGAAGGAGTTACTCACACTTCATTTGTATCTCTCTGTCCAGCTGGGGTGTCACTGAACTATGTGTGTGTGTGTGTGTATGCATGTGTGTGTGTGTGTGTGAGAGAGAGAGGGGGGGAAGAAAAGAAAGGAGAGAGATAAAAGAGTGAGAAGAGAGAGAAGGAGGGAGAGAAAGAAAGAGGGAGGGAAAGAGAAAAAGAAGGAGAGGGAGAGAGGGAGGAAGAGAGAGAAGGAGGGAGAGAAAGAAAGAGGGAGGGAAAGAGAAAAAGAAGGAAAGGGAGAGAGGGAGGAAGAGAGAAAAAGAGAGAAAGATAGAAGAGAAAGAGAGGAAGGGAAAGAGAGTTTGTTGTGCACCTTGAAATGATCCAAACTGGTGCTTAAGTGAGAAGGGGAAGAAGCCAGAGAATTATTTTTAGAATTGAGATTAACAGCATATAGAAAAGTGTATAGGACATCAATTTCAGAAAATGGAGTAAGCATGAAAAGAAATTGTCCCTCATCAAAGATCTGACATTTTCTCCCTCATGGTGCAGATGGTACATAGGAAGATGTCTGTCAGGAGTTGCAGTGACTGGAAACATTTATTACCTGATGGACAACCTTCTGATGACACACATCTCTACATTTAGACTGTTCTTCAGATGACAGATGTAGCTTGTTATCAAACTGCACTAGAAGCCTTTCTAGCTTAATCATATTATCTAGCTTTTATATATCATTTTGATGTCTGCAAACCACTTCACAAACAATATCTCATTTAATCTGTGCAACAACTCAGGTGTTATAATTATCCCCATTTTACAGATGAAGAAACTGAGGTAAATGGAGAAGTTAAGTGATTTGACCAGAGTCACACCAGCTAGTAAGTGTCTAAAGTGAGATTTGAACTCCTCTTCCTAACTCTAGGTCTAATTTTCTATGAACTATGGTGCCCTCTAGCAACCTGTATCTAGTAAAACCTGCCTGAGCTTGTGCTCCTCTGATAGAATTCAAAAGAACCTAGAGTCACCTCCATTAATTATTGAGAACACAGTCACCTTATTTAATCTTCCAGCACTTCAAACAACTTTCTAAAACTAAAAATTAAGGAATACTTGCTAATTAACATCAATGGAGGGATTTTCATTCTGGAATTTCCTTAAAGACATGAAATCAAAGGTCCAGATTTTTAGGAAATCTTGGGCTTAGAATAAGTAGGGGATGAAAATGAAATGAAAATTTTAGGGGAAAATAGTTTATTATCATATTTCTTAAAAATAATAAATAAATGAATGAACAAACAAATGAATGGATAAATAGATAAACAACTGGAAAAATAAGTAGAGGAAGGAAGGAAGGAAGGAAGGAAGGGAGGAAGGAAGGAAGGAAGGAAGGAAGGGAGGGAGGGAGGGAAAAGAAAAAAGGAAAGAAAGGAAGAAATAAAGGGTTTAGACTGGAAGATTTATAAAGTTCATTTCATTCCAGTAGACCAAACTGCTGGCTATAAAGTTCATTTGGGTAGGGTGAAATTTTTCTGAATAACTATTTGGTTGGCGTTAATAACATCACTTTTTTTAATACTTTCATTGGCTTGTTAATCACAATTCCTTGTGTTTTCTTGTCCATGTTGTTGCACTATTTTTCCAAAGAAGATTTATCCAATACACTGGAGCTTTCCTCTAGACCTTTTAATATTTTGTATTTACTGTCTATCTATTACACCTACGATGTGATTTCTCTTTAATATATAATCCAATTTCTTTTCTGGTCATATATGTCTTTGGAAATATCTTTTTAATGTCACCTCTCATATGCTCTAGCCTTATATCTGTCATGCAGAACTATAATTAATAAGGTGTGATTGGGGTTTTGTCCCAGAGGACAAATATCTTCCAGGAGTGTACTTCTTCTCAACAAAGACTACCATTTCCATGCCTCCCCTTGCACTCCTCTGTTGGCCTGTGTTGTACTGTGACTACTTTGGAGTGTCACTCTCAGGGTCCTGTCACTATGGTGTCCCATACCTAAGTCTCCACCTTTTCCCCCAATCCCATGGTAGCTAGATAGAATGCTGAGCCTAGTGTTAAGAAGACATGCTTTCAAATCTGGCTTCAGATACTTCCAAGCTATGTGACCCTGGGACAGTCATTTAATCTGTCTGCCTCAGTTTTCTTTACTGAAAAATTGTTATAATAATAGCACCGACTCCTTAAGGTTTTGCAAGGATTAAACAAGATGTTACTTGTAAAACAGTTCTTAGCACAGTGCCTACCACACAGTAGGTGTTTAATAAATGTTTATTCTCTCCTTCTTCCCTTCCCCATGTAGGACACTGACTAGATTCTTTGAGTAACCATTTACTTTCCCTTCCAGCATAGCTGCAACCATGTGTTACTTCTGCCCACCACTAACCAACCAGCCACTCCTTCTCATCTGAATTTCTCTTAGACATTAGACCACTGATCCACAAAAACTTTCCCACTATATATTGTCCTTTTGATCACATTCCATCTTTATTTGGAGATAGAGTATCCAGTTAATTAGTATAATGGATAGAGTGTGAAACTCAGAGTTAAAGAAACCTGAGTTTCAAACCTGTCTCAGATACTTCCTAGTTGTGTGACTCTGAGCAAGTCACTTAACCTTGCCTCCTTTGCTAATTGGGAATAATGGTAGCACCTATTTCCCAGGACTATTTTGAAATCCAAATGAGAAAGCATATATAAAATACTTTATAAAGTTTATCTAGTACTTGCAATGATAGATAAATCCTACCATCATCATCATTGTTGTTATTATCATAGTCACTATCATTGTTATCATTAGCATCATTATCATTAGTATCGTTATCATCTTTATCCTTATTACTGTTCCCACCAACATTATTATCATAATCATTATCATTATTATCACCATCATCATCATATTATCATCATCATTATCATTCTTATCATCATAATCATTATTATTGTTATTGTATCATTATCATTTTTATCATTATTATCATCATCACCACCGCCACCATCATCATCATTGTCATCATTTTCTTCATCATCATCATCATCATTCCTGGTGGATAGATTAGAACTTATCCAGAATTTAGAAGAACTCGTGCTAAAAAGATGGGTCATTGTATTGGCTCCATAGCTCAGACTTTCTAAAAGTTCGGTGTCAGACTAAAAGCCCATGAGCACAACACAGGCTCCCCAAACATCTACATGGACCAATATGCTGAATATGCTCCTTAAAAGCCTATCTAACCTATAGGCCAGATTTGGCAGGAGACACGATGCTAAATCATTCAATCAAACTGTCTCTATGTGGCCAAATTAAGAGGGAAGTTGCCAGACCTCCGTTTTGCCTTATAAGCTGTGTGGGCCCAGCCAAAGTCATTAATAAGCTAGCCAGGCTGGAGAGGCTCCCTGCCAGGAGCTCCCTGCTGTTGCTTGGGCTCCCTCTCTCAGTTGGGTCTCTCTTGTCCATCTGTTCTGTTCTGTGTTCAGGGCTGCACGAGCCAACAGGTACTTTTCTGGCCCACCCATCACGGCTTCACACATAAAACCAGTCAGCACTCTCTCCTTAAGAGCATACAAAAATGTCATCGGAGACAAACATACCACATAACACTTTGCTGGGGAGGTGAGGGCCATTGTGGATGGCATTTAGGGAAAAGAGAGGGACGTACAGGAAAGGGACGTCAGGAGGACCAAATGATATTGTGCAAATAAAATTTCATTGAAAAGTATAAAACACCAAATGAATGGAGGGCATTAATATTATTGAGCTTTAGTAACATTATATACAATCCATTTTTCTAATAAGAAGCAGCAAAAGCAGCTGGTTATTAGAAGGAGACCTATTACCAATCATAGAGTAGGGGATGTATAAAGAAGTGATCTCAGGCAGGATGGGGGCTAGTTCTGGAAGATATTTTCATCTGACTCATTTCTTAATGAGCCATGCAAACTCTTCTTGCCCTCTTTCAACTGCTAATAGTCCTTATCTGACTGGGGATCCTGAAATTCCCGACTTGTACCTCCTCTCATCTTAATCCCCAGATCACCCTACCAACTGCTATAGCATATAGAGCAGTAGACTTGGGACTTCAGAAGACCTCATTTTGAATCCCGGCTCCTTCAAGCATAATTAGTGATTTTAAGGACTTCTGTGAGACTTTCTCTTCATGAAAAATAGGGATGGAAATATTAACCTAACTTACTTCAAAAATTTCTTGCAAGGCCTTGGTTTGACCTTAAAGCACTAAGTAGGTGTGAGTTTTCATGTACAGACCATCTTCTTCCCCACCCATCCCTTCACATTTCTTTGCCTTTGTCTATTATGTTGCTTTAAAAGTTACTTCATCATATCCATGCATATAACCTGTAAATAAAAGGCTATTAAATAAATTTAAAAAAAATAAAAGTTACTTCATCAGGATTTTCAAGAGACACTTTATCAGAATAAAAGAGATAACATAAAAGCAAGAATAGAGTCCAGGATTGCTGAGTTACTGAACATGAAAATCATTGTCGCTTATTCTCAATCTAAGAATAGAGCTTTGATCAGTTTGAATGGCTGTATGGTTCACATTTCCATCTCCCTAGCATCTATGTCTGAGGCAGTATCTATGCCACAAAGCGGAGTACCCCAGAATCAATCTAATCTGAGGTTTGTCTTCTCTTCCCCTCTACTAGGCATGTCTCAAAGCTGTTGGGGTGTATGTTTGGGGGCTAAGCTTATTTCTTTGTAGAGGAGACACTAAATAAATCACTAAATCAGAGATTAGTCTTCCCAACTACCATTTTGTTGGTATTAATGTCATAGATAATAAAACTTTAAAAAGTAATATACATACATCTATACATAAACATACATCTATACATGTATATACAGAAAATGAGAGAAAGATAAACACACACAGAGAGAAACTGAGATTCAAAGAGACAGAGACAGAAAAAGAAGAGAGAGATACACATATAGAAAGATAGACACAAACATAGAGAAGGAAGGGAGGGAGAGAGACAGAGACAGAAACAGAGAGACAGAGAAAGAAGAGAGAGAGATAGAGAGAGACACACACAGAAAGACAGACAGGGAAACAGAGGGGGGAAGGGAGGAAGGGAGAGAGACAGAGAGAGATAGACAGACAAACAGCTAGACAGAGAGAGACAGAGAGACAGAAACAGAGACAGATCTTCCCAAACCATGTGAAATAATCATTGTTGGGCTATATGACTGAGATGAAATTTAATAGTGATTGTCTTAAACTTGAGTTTAAAAAAAGCATCTTCTCAAGTACAAGAGTGAAGAGGAATGGTTAGCAATCAGGCAATCTGAAAAATAACTAGATATATTAATATTCAATATAAGTCAGTGGTGGGGATTGGGAAAAGATAATTTTCTAGCAATCCACATTGAGAGGTGTAGTTTTCAGGAATAAGAAGGTGGGAATCCAATCCTGTACTGTTTCCTGCTTAGAGCATATGTAGAATAATATGATCAGTTCTGAACGCCATATTTTAGGAAAGACATTGATGGAGAATGACTGGAACAGGGCATTAAAATGGGAAAAAGCATTTAGTTGATGTCCTATAAAGATTAACTGAAGGAAACAGGGATATTTAGTCTAAAAGGAAAAAAAAGGCTCTAGAGGATATTATTGATATTTTCAAATATTTAAAAAGGCCAGTCTATGGAAAGGAGATTAATCTTGTTCTATTTATCCCCAAAGACAGAACTAGAACAAACAGGGAGAAAAGAAAAGATATGAATTTAGACACTGTCAATAAAAGTGTTCTGTAATTGGAGCTATCCAAGGGTAAAATAGGCTTATTTAGTAGGTATTAAAGATAGTGGGTATTAAAGAAGATCTCACTGGAAGTGTTTAGGCATGGTACTAAAAGATAATATTACCCTATTTTACAGATGAGAAAACTGAGACTAAGAGAGATTAATCTATTGGTCCAAAGTCAAATAGCCAAACAGTATATGTGATTAGAGTTAAAGGTCCAGAAGTTTATTCAATATGTTGGACCATCATAATGGGTAATAGTTACTAAAAGCCCATAATATGGGCATTATTATTTTAATTAATATCTGTCCCAGTCTGAACTTCCTCCTTGGACTGTAATAAAAATTTTAAGAGCGCGACCAGCAACTTCCTCATCAGGTCACTCTTCTCAAAAACGGAATCTCTTTTTCCCCCAGTGCATCCCTCTCTTACCCTTTCTCATACATTTATATATTTATTTTATAGAGATCATCCTAACATAACCAAACCCACCCATGCCTTTTGTCTCTGATGACTCCTTTTAACTTGGTAGTCATTCACTTAGTAGTGCTATTGCTGGGTTAGGGTAGCACATTTTTGAAGCTTTTTCAGCATAGTTCCAAATTGCTCTCCACAATGATTGGATCACTTCACAACTCCACCAATAATGTATTAGTGGCCCTATTTCCCCACATTCCAACATTTGTCATTTTACTTTTTTGTTATGTTAGACAATCTGAGTATTGGGAGACAGTATCTCAGAGTTTCTTCAATTGGGTTTCTCTAAACAGTAGTGATTTGGAACATTTTTTCATAGCTGTATGAAAACTGTTCATATCCTTTGACCATTTTCTCAATAGAGAAATGACATATATTCTGATAAATTTGCCTCAGTTCTCTATATATTTGAGAAATATGTTGTAAAAAGTACCCTCCAGTTTTCTGCTCTCCTTCTAATCTTGATTGTATTGGCTTTGTTTGGGGAACCCTTTTTAACTGAATGTAATCAAAATTAATCTATTTTACTTCCTGTAATGCCCTTTATATCTTGTTTGATCACAAATTCTTCCTTTATCCATAGATCTGGATAAACTATTTGGTAATAAGTAAAATATTTCATATTCCCCTAATTTATCTATAGAATCATCCTTTATGTCTTAATTATGTACTCATTTTGACCTTAAATTGGTCTGAGAGATGTTTATACTTAGTTTCTGCCAAACTGCTTTCTAGTTTTTTCTAGCAGGTTTTTTCAAATAGTGTGTTCTTGTCCCAGAAGCTTGAATATTTCGGTTCATCAAACACTAGATTAGTATAGTCATTTACTATTCTGTAACATGTACCTAAATGCAGCGTTAAGAATGTCAGACCTGGTCACTAAACTGTGTTTCCTCAGTTTCTTTATCTAAATGAGCTGGAGAAGGAATGACAAACCACTGTAGTATCTTAGCCAAGAAAATTCCAAATGGGGTAATGAAGTACTTGACAGGACTGCAAAGCAACTGAACAACAACATTGTGTCATGAGTCTATTCCACCATTCTGTTTCTTAGCTAATACCAAATTGTTTTGATGATTACCACTTTATGATAAAATTTGAGATCTGGTACAGCTAAGTCACCTTTCTTTGTGTTTTTCCAGTGATTTCCTTAATTTTTTCCTTAATATTTTGTTATTAATTTTTTTGTTCTACCAAATAATTATTGGTAGTTTGATTGATATGGCATAATTTACTTCATGAATCATGTCAAGTAAAATTGTAATTTTCTTATATTGCTTCAGCCTATCCATGAGCAATCAATGTTTCTCTGATTGTTTAGATCTTACGTTTATTTGTATGAAGAGTGTTTTGTAATTGTATTCATTTAGTTACTGGATTTTGCCTTGGCAAGTAGACTCCCAAGTATTTTGAATTTCTACAGTTATTTTAAAGGGAATTTTTCTATCTCTTACTATTGGATTTTATTGGTAATGTATAGAAATGCTGATGATTTTTGTGGGTTTATTTTATATCTGAAACTGCTAAATTTCATTTATAAATTATTATCTCAACTAGTTTTTTAGTTTAGTATAGTATAATCTTCAAAAAGGGATTGTTTTATTTTCTCATTGCTTATGTTAATTTTTTCCATTTTTGTTTCTTTTCTTATTGCTATAGCTAGACTTCCTACTACAATATTTGAATAGCATGATGGTAACAGACATCCTTCACTCCTGCTCTTACTGGGAAGATTTTTAGATTATCCCCATTACAGATAATGTTTACTGATGGATTTAGATAGATATTACTTCTCATTATAAGGAAAGCTCCATTGATTCCAATGCTTTCCAGTGTTTTTAGTAGGAATGATTACTGTGTCTTGTCAAAAACTTTTTCCACATCTATTGACACAATAATATTATTTTTATTGGTTTTGTTATGGATATGGCCAATTATGCTGATAGTTGTCTTAATAGTGAATCAGCCTTGCATTCCTGGTACAAATTCCACTTGATCATAGCTTTGTCATCTATTACTTTTTACTAGTATTTTATTTAAAATTTTGTGTTGATATTCACTGGGAAAATTGATCAATAGTTTTCTTTTTCTGGTTTTGCTCTTTCTGGTTTAAATATCAATAGCATATTTGTTTTGTAATAGGATTTTGGTGACACTTTTTCATCTATTTTTTCGAAAGAGTTTATATAGTAATAGAAATAATTATTCTTTAAATGTTTGGTAGAATTCTCATGTGGTAGAATTGGTAGAATTCTCATCACCAATCTGGTGATTTTTTTTTCCTTAGGGAGCTCATTGATGGCTTGTTCAATTTCTTTTTCTAAGGAAGGGTTATTTAAGCATTCTACTTCTCCTGTTCTTAGTTTGGGAAATTTATATTTTTATAAATATCCATTTAACTTAAATTGTTAGATTTATTGACATACAATTGGGCAAAATAGCTAATAAAATTGCTTTAATTTCATCTTATTGGTGATGAATTCATCCTAAAACATTTTTGATACTGGTAATTTGGTTTCCTTCTTTTGTTTTTTTCTTCTGTTTTAAAATACAAAACAAATAAAACAAAACTAAAGAGAACATTGCATTGTGTCCAGCAGAACATTAGGAAGAATTCAAATTATATAACATCAAATTACCAGTTCAAGAAAGTGTATATGTGTGTGTGTGTGTGTGTGTGTGTGTGTGTATTAGTAGAAGAAATTATATTTATGAATGACCATCTTTTCTTTACTTCCTTATAAATTTTTATTGTTCTCTGCTGCACACCTTTTTTACTTTATTCTTTTTCCCCCTTTCAAGTTCTACACCTCAAGCTATAGTTAAGAAAAGATATATTTATCTATAAATATGTGCATACACACACATATACATACATACACACACTGCTCTCTCCCCCCTCCTCCCCACACACCTTTTCTATCCCTGATGACTCTTTGTTTTAATTCTGCTTCTTAACTTGCCTTAGTATTACTTAACCTCCCTCCATCCATGGATCTCTCCCTTGTCTTCTTCTCTCACCATTTGCTTCCCCATCCTTTCTTCCTCTATTATTTCTTTATAGATTTTGAAGGGTGCTATATATGTTGTATTGTCTATTTAATCCATTACTGATGTGACTGTGTCTAGTTTTCTTCTGTACCTCATTTGTATAACATAATTACTATTTTTTACCTTAATTCTACCCCAATCTTTCTTTTGAACTACCTTATTGTTGATGCCAATCTTAAACATATGGTTTACATTTCCCATATAAAAAGACTATAAACAATTTGTCCATGTTGAGTGCCTTGAAAATGATCTTTGATATTGGCTCTTATACGTTAAATTTTCTGTTAAGTTTGGTTTTGGTTGATAGAAAATCCTGAAAATCTGCCAAGTTCATTGAATGTCCATTTTTTCTCATTCAATATTATAAATAATTTTGCTGGGTAGGATGTTTTTGGTCATGGGCCTAGTTCTTTTTTTTTTTTTTATTAATTATAGCTTTTTATTTACAAAACATATGCATGGGTAATTTTTCTACATTGACCCTTGCAGGGGCAGCTAAGTGATGCAGTGGTTAGAGCACCGGCCCTGAATTTAGGAGGACCTGAGTTCAAATCTGATCTGAGACATTTAACATTTCCTAGCTGTGTGACCCTGGCGAAGTCACTTAGCCCCATTGCCTCAGGAAAAAAAAAATTGACCCTTGCAAAATCTTTTGTTTCAACTTTTCCGCTTCTTCCTCCCCTAGATGGCATATATGTTAAATATGTTAAAGTATATGTTAAATCCAATATATATATATATATACATATTTATATAGTTATCTTGCTGCACAAGAAAAATCGAATCTAGAAAAAAAGAAAAAATACTTGAGAAGGAAAACAAAAATGCAAGCAAACAATAACAGAAAGAGTAGAAATGTTATGTTGTGGTCCACACTCATTTCCCATAGTTCTCTCTCTGGGTGTAGCTGATTCTCTTCTTTACTGAACAATTGGAACTGGTTTGAATCATCTCATTGTTGAAGAGAGCCACATTCATCAGAGTTGATCATCGTATAATCTTCTTGTTGCCATGTATAATGATTTCCTGGTTCTGTTTATTTCACTTAGCATCAATTCATGTAAGTCTCTCCAGGCCTCTCTGAGATCATCCTGCTGGTCATTTTTTACAGAACAATAATATTCCATAACATTCATATACCACAATTTATTCAGCCATTATCTAATTGATGGGCATTCATTCAATTTCCTGGGTCTAGTTCTTTTGATTGTCAGTAGATATGATTCCAGGGTCTACAGTTGGTTTTTATTATTATTATTATGGCTGTTGACTAGTCTTGTATAATTCTAATTGTAGCTCCAGCTTATTTGAATTTTTTTCTTGTTTGTTGACAAAATCAAAATTTTGTCTTTGATCTGGGGGTTTTGAAATTTGGCAATAATATACCTACATGTTCCACAAAGGATCTCATTGAGATGGTGATCAATGGATTTTTTCCCTATCTCTACTTTCCTCTAATGTTTTATCACTCCAGGACAATTTTCTTGGATTATTTCTTGCATTATGATGTCAAGGTTCTTTTTCTGGTCACAATTTTCAGTCAATCCAATTATGCTTATATTTTCTCTTCTTGATCTGTTCTCCAGATCTGTCATTTTTCTTATGTTTTACATCTTGTTCTATTTTCTCATTCTTTATCATCTGTTTTGTTATTTCTTAGTTTCTCATAACTTCACTGGCTTCCCCTTTCAAATTCTAATTTTCAAAGAATTATTTTTGTCATTGGGAGTCTGTCTTATTTTCTATTTGATTAACTTTTTTCCCCCATAATCTTGTTTTTCCTGGATGGTTTTTTTCCCCCTTAATGTGTCTCATTTGATTTTTAAATTCTTTTTTTAGTTTTTCTATAAATTCTTTCTGGACAGGGAACCATTTCCCACTACTTTTGAGAGTAGAAACTTTTTTTACTTCAGTGTCTTTCTCCAAAGATGAACCCCAATTTTTCCTGTTTGTATATTTGGGTTCTTTCTTTTTAACCAGTTCATTTTTTTTAAAAAATAAGAGATATTAGTATAAGCACCTCTAATTTTGGGGTGGAAGGATGGTGCCTCTAGCTTTACTTCAGATCTACCCTCTGAGCAGGAACCCCAAAATAAGAGTGCCCCTCTCCTGCAAATGCCCATAGCCAGCAATTAATCCATGTTTCCATAGCTCTTTATTGAATGGAATTTTTATTGCATGATGAGTTGGAAATAATACATTTAATATGTCTGTTTTTCTGCATTTGAATATGAGATTTTTATGCCCTAATATGTGGTCAATTTTTGTATAAGTGCCTTATCACTGGAAAAAAAAGGTATATTCTTTTCTATTGCCACTCTATTTTCTTCAGAGATTTATCATATCTCACTTTTCTCAAATTATATTACTCCCCTTTACTTCTCTCTTATTTATTTTTAGGTACACTTATCCAGTTCTGACAAGGGGAAGTTGAGGCTCCCCATTAGTATAGTTTTACTATGGATTTCCTCCAGTAACTCATTAATTTTTTTCTTTAAGAATTTGGATGCTATATTGTTTAGTTCATATTATGTTTAATATTGAAATTACTTCATTGTCTTTTGTACCTTCCAACAAAATTTCCTTGCTTAGCTTTTAAAATTACACCTAGTTTTGCTTTTATTTCGTCTGAAAGTATACATGACGATTGTGTATGTAGATAGATGTTTATAAGCACTTGGATATTATTCCCTCTTTGAGTCAATTCTGATGAGAGTAAGGTTCAAACGTTGCCCATCCTCCTATCTTTCCCTCACTGAACTTTTCATGCCTCTTTAATCTGAGATAATTTACTCAACTCGACCTCCTCCTCCCTTTTTCTCTCAGTGCATTCCTCTTTCTTAACCCCTAATTTTTTTTTTATATAATCCCATCAGAGTCAAGTCCTACCTATGTCCTTTGTTTATGTATATTTTTTCTAACAGTCCTAACAATGACAGAGTTCTTAGGAATTACAACTATATAGGGATATAAATATGGCTAAATTGAATATGATGGAAAGGAGTAAAAAGGGAAACTAAAGGTTTTAGGTAACATGGCTTGGAGAAGAAATGTAGAAAAGAGAAAGAGTAATGTGTTTAGAGTCAAGAGACTTAGATCTATTTCCTGGTTCAGTCCTTTGTTACTTCTAAGTTAATCATTTCATCTGTGTGATTCTCCTCCCCATCCTTCTCTAAATATTCCATAAGGGATGTTATCATCATACTGGAGGAGGCTTTCTTCAAGTTCTTTTAACATCTCAAAGCTATGAATGTGGTTAATTTTACGGATCTGCTTTGTTTTGTTCATTTGCTTTAAAAAACAAAGCAAAACAGGAAAAAAAAATGCTTGTTTGTTTTGAGAAATGGCTCTCTGAATAGGGAAGATGGAATCAATCCAGGAAGGTAGAACATTTAAAAGGAAAAGATAATAATAATAATAAAAGAAAAAAACCTCACTCATTTGTGGTTTTCTCCAACCAGTTCTTCTTCCTAATTTTTCTATTCATATCAAAGATACAACTATTCTCTTATGATAATAATTCACCTTTATATGGCACTGAAATCTCTGAAGTACTCTGCAAATGTGCTTCTTTTTTCCCTACTCTATGTTGTCATATGTCATGAGTCATTTGTCTCTCATCAAGGTCAAAAAGTGGGAGGTCACATAGTAAAAATGATAACAGATACACTTGCCTGGAATTGTTTCTTCCTATCAGACTGTAAGTTTCTTGAGAGCAGACACTGTTTATATTAATTGTATCCTTAAAACATCACAGTAGTTGGCATGTAGTAGGCACTTTATACATAGTTATTATATTCTATTAGAATGGTAGGAAAGAAATTAAGTTTCAAAGTATAAGGAAGGGCATGAGTTGTAAAAAATAATAAGTGGGATTGTAGTTGCCCATTTCAACAAATTGTAAAGGAAGATATAAAATAAGATAGCAGAAAATAATAATAGGTAAGCATTTATGTAGTGCTTTAAGGTTTACAAGGCTCTTTCCTTGTTTTTTTTTTTTTTTTTCTTCATTTGTCCCTCACAACAATTGTATGAGTTAGTTGCTATTATTATTCTCCATTTTACAAACAGGGAGATTAAGTATTTTCCCAGAGTCACACAGATAGTAAATATGAGACAAGATCTGAAATCAGCTATTCCTGACTCCAAATCCAGCCTTCTGCTTAGGTGCTATTTAGATGGATTCATTGAGTTGTGTCTGCACCCCTTTCCCTCAATTTGGCAACAAAGGACAACACCTCAAACATATTCAGGGACTGAGAACAGCAAGTACAGTAATCTGCTCCCTCTCCCCTCTGACCCCTCCACACAGCCCTAGAGATGCCCAGCCTTTGAAAGGACTCACTGATTTCTCACCAACAGCTGCACCACATAAGTCCTCCCCACCACACCCTTTTGGCAACAACTTATCAGAGTCATATTGGACTAAGCTGGGGCACAGATAGGAAGGAAAGTTGCTATCATATATGGCCAGGATTCCACCTTTGAGAATGGGACAGGCTCCTAGGCCCCCCTTTCCACAGGGAGTTGTGGGTGAGGAAGGGAGAAAGAAGTAGATATTTGGGTAAAGGAAGGCAGAGGGGTTCTTATGTGAATCCTAGCAACTTCAAAATGAAAAGTGGGAGATACAGTGGGGAATGTCACGCTGATCTTTTGTTCCAGTTAAATGTCCCTTACTCTAGCCATTAAAAATATCCTGGCTGTGTTCCTGTCCTTCCTTCCTGTGTAAGCCATGAGCCAAGTGACTGCTTCAACCCCTCAGTCTCTCATGGTGCTTGGCAACTTGTCAAACAATATAACAATTGCTTGTCCTCCTCAGAAATAGAGCAAAGCAAGTTCAAATGAACTGACATTTATCTTCAATAATCTTCTGTCACTTTTAACCACCCTCAAATTAGACTTTGGGCTATGTATAGCTGGAAAAACGGCATGTGATGTTTCAGTGCGGGACTGGGAGTGGGGTGGAGTTGGGAGGGTGAAAGCTCTAATTGGTGGTATCTACTTCAGTGAATAAGACCTCTAGAGTTTGAAGTTTAGCCTCTGAATAAAAAAGGGCCCCTATTGGTCGGATTTAGAATAGAAAAAGATCATAGACTAAGTTTTCTTTGGAAATTTTGGAACGCTTAGTTAATCTTGCTCCTAATCTTGGGAATATCTGTGATTGGTCTTTTTTTACTCCTCGGTGTCATAGAGAACATCCAGTTCAATTCTATACCATTTATTGACTATCTACCATAAGGACCACCCAGTGTCCACTTCTACATGAAATTAAAAGTTAGAAATTCCTACCTTTGATCTCTTATGACACTTTGTCCCTTTCTTTTTCATATATCACATTCTCTTCTATTTCATAGGGGTAGTACCCGGGATCTTTCTAATGCAAAACCCAAACTACTTCCTCCAGCCAAAACAAAAAATAAACAAAAAACTTTCCCAAATCCATGGCATTTTGTAGGTCAAAACACACCCGGAACTGGAGCTTGTGAGCCCCCACCAATGTGTCTTCTTTTTACTAGGTCAACCAGAGAGTAAAAGATATTTAATCAAAGCAAAAGATTTTTTTCCAAATACACAGGGCTATAACCTTCCATGGTTACCAGATCACCAATGGGAAAAGGGGAATTTACAAGGAATATATATCACCATAAAATACTAACAGAGAGCCCCAAAATATATATCCCAGGAATAGGATCAGAGCTACCACAGGGACAGGGAAATTCATACCTCGTTTCTCCAAATTGCTCTCTGCTGCCATCTTCTGGGTGTCTCCCTTCTGGGAGGCACATTTTGCCTGTATTGTTACTCTCCATTGTCATCTGTTGATTGTCAGCTGCAATCTGACTTTTTTCCACTAAGGTGATCCTTTGGGCTGTGGTCTTCAAGGCTTCAATATTATTTCTACTGCTCTTTGCTGCCATCAGCTGGCCATATGCTACAACTAGCCTTTTTATTCTAGGGGGAGAGGCTCCCAGTTTGGGTTTATATATGCAGTCTCGGGCTGTAATTAGCTCTTTTGTCATGGGACTCTAAGGAGCCAGCAGTCTTTTCAAGTCTTTTCCTCTTGATTCTGATCTGGGCTGCTCCTTCTAAACTTTTATCTGAGTTACAATCCAAAATTCCTTTTAATTCCTAATACACACACACACACACACACATATATATAAAATATACACATATATATGTATATATACACATTATGTATTTGTGTATATATGTGTATATATACATATACAAATACATAATATACACATACACATATACGTACACATACACAGAGACATATATTTATGTGTACGTGCATCTATACCTATGAATACATATATGCATACAATATGTGTGTATACATTATAAGTGTGTATATATGCATATATGTTTATATGTGTGTGTATTATATGTATATACCAGGAACTAAATGTGGAATTTAGATCCATCCCTGACACATTCTATGTGATTCTGAACAAGTCACACACAATCTTTGTTCTTTTCAATTTCCTAATAGGTAAAAATAATAATAATAATAATAAAGCATTTTCAAAACCTTAAAGTGCTAGTTAATCTTATTATTGCTTTTATTATTGAACCCTCTCAGCCTCAGTGCCCTCATCTATAAAACTAACTGGGTTGAGTTTGATGGCCTCCAAGGTTTCTTTCATTTCTAAAACTTGGATTCTATAGTCTTAATCCCAAGGTCACATAGTAAATGATAGATCTAATAATATTCAGACTCAGGTTCTTGACTCCAAATTCAGCACTCTCTTTAGTGTAAGAAACTGCCTCTCTAAGCATGCTATGAAGAAGGATCTAGACTTGCAGTGGTTCTCAAACTTTTGTTTTCAGTATCTTTATCCTATTAAAAATGATTGAGGATCTCTCCAAAGCGGTTTTGTTTATCTGGATTATATTTATAGACATTTACCATATTGAATAAAAACTAGTTTTGAATTTGTAGACCCTCTAAAAGGGTTTCAGAGATCCTCAGGATTCTCTAGACCATACTTTGAGAACCACTGATCTAGAGAATGAATAAGAGATCCCTATATGGAAAAGTAGAGTACTTTAGCCCTCTCCAAGCAGTTAAAGGGTTATAATGGGAAGAAACTCTAAATTTAGTTCTATTGTTTCCCAAAGTGCAGAACCAGGGAAAACAAATTGACATTTCAAAGAGGAAAAAACTTAAGTAAAATTTTCACAACAATGAAGGCTATGCAAAAGTGAAAGGTATTCCCTACTGGAGTAATGGGTTTCCCTGGGGCTATCTCCCAGCATCCAGATTTCCTACGGGACCCCAAATGACTCTGGTAGAGAACTCTGCCTCATTTAAATTCAATTCACCCACTAGTCAGGAAATCGCTCTCCTGAAAACATTGGTTCTCTTTTAAGAAAAATGGATGAATAAGTGTGTGATTCTACTATACTAAGAGACCTCAAGCAAAGATGACACCATTTGTTGGGTACATTGTAGCATGTATTCTAATTCTGGACCATCCAGCCTTCCAATGCCAAAAGTCTGCAATTCTGTGAATTAAAAAAAGCATTATTATCTATTTACTTAAGAAGGCCTAAGAAGAACCCCCTAGCAACCCTCTCCCATTTTGGTTGGAGTTTGATCAAATGAAATTTCTCTCAAGATTGAATGTAATTCAGATCTTTATATATTTGTTTCAAACAGATCAAGAACTTGCTCATTCTGAAATGACTGAAGTTTTAGTGAACATTACAGTTTCACTTTTTGAAGCTGTATCTATGAATGGTTATTCAATAACTTGCAAATGGTAGTACATATGGATTTACTCCACCATGAGGGGAAGGACAGGATCTTATGTATTTTCATGTTGCACTAAGATATATTGAAGTTGAATGTAGGTTAAAAAAAAAGTTTGATGATTGATTACTAGAAAGTCAAGGATGTCCTGTTACTTAGATGAAATATGAAATCAAAAAGTTCCCAGAGATCCATAAAGGCCATGTTGGAGTGCTCACAAGAGCTAAATTTTCAGTATGAAGAGTTTACACTTGGGAAATTGGCAAATCCTACAAATCAAGACTTGATTTATTGTTTTGTAATTTCTAGACTTAAGAAAGTGGAGGAGAAAATGTAAATAATATCAATTAAATCTGACACCATGTTAAGGGAATGCTTGTTGTATTCCACAGATTAAAAACAAAATAAAAATTAAAAACCAGTTAAGAATTAGGGTAAAGTAACTCAATTAAAAATTATATGTCTTTAAAATATTTTAAGAATGTCTCTATTTTGTACAATAATGATGATGATAATGATCCTCTTAAAAAAAAAAAAAAAGAATGTGTCATGAGTCCATTTTTAGGGGAGAACCAGTTGTTAAACATTTACCAGCCCACTTATGGATCAGTGATATGATAACTACTGAAGGTAGGCCAGATTCTATCACAGATATGAAACAAATTTAACTCTCCCCATACTTGCCCTCTGGCTATGTATTTTGTGATTTCAAGCAAGACAGGACTAATAGAGTAGCTGAATGTAGCAGGGAGCAAACAGGAAAGTTTGGAATCAAACCCCACATCTAACATTTACTGGCTAAATAAGTTGCTTAGAGATTTGGGCCTTGGTTTCCTCCTCTAAACTGGAAATAGCACGAGCTGTGAAGTCAGAGGGATTCATAGGCTACATCTGATGCTTATTTCTTTTGTGCTCTTGGGCCCAAGTCCTTAAATATTCAATAATTTTCAGTTTCTCAAGCTGTAAAATAAGAGAGCTGGGCTAGATTAAACTTGAAGATCCTTTACTATCTCAAGATGACCTATAAATATATCTGGTCCCCACACTTCACTCTTATGAGCCAAACTTTGTGTCAAAAATTAAAAGGGAGGGGCAGGTAGGGGGTGCAGTGGATAGAGTACTAGCCCTGAAGTCAAGAGGACCCGAGTTCAAATTTGACAGCAGATATTTAACAATTTCTAAGTATACGTCCCTGGGCAAGTCACAACTCCAATTGCCTCAACAACCAAAAAAAAGTAGGGAGGAGGGGAAGCCATTCTGTAAAATTTGTCGCTTTTTTTCTTCACTCATTTTTCAGTCATATCCAACTCTTTGTGACCCCATTTGGGATTTTCTTGGCAATGACACTGGAGTAGTTGTCCATTTCTTTCTCCATCTGCAAAATTAGCCAACACATTAACCAAAACTGACAGTGTTCTACCTTTTGTATCTCCCCCTTCTGAAATACAACAACAACAACAAATAACACTGAGGGAAGTACATTTTTTTTATTTGTCTTCAGGACCAAATTTCTTGGTTGCAGTGGGGCTTTGGGGGAAGGGGTCTTTTCATTTATATTGTTCTAGCCATTGTATAGACTTTTTCTTGGTTATTGTAGTCTTTCATTAATTCATTTAAGTCTTCCTATGTTTCTCTGAATTCTTCATATTAATGTCTTGTAGTATATTCATTTCTTATTCCCTTATTTTTATGTACATGTTTAGCCTTTCACTCAAAGATGGAAGTGTACTTTGTTTTCAGTATTTCATTCTTTTAAAAAGTGTTACTATGAATATACAACAAACCTTTAAAAGGCTAAATATTTGTTAATTTTCTAGGTACTTCTTTTCTGACCCTGTTTCTAAGTCTGTCCTATAAAGATTCCTCTTCTCCCCACCCCACCCCCAACCCATGACTGAAATTACTTTCCCAGATCTTTGCAATGCAAATACAGCTATAAAAACCAGTCACATGTCTGAGCTAATCAATCATGTCATGAACCCTCCAGTTTACAAGATTCAGTGAATGAAAGGCAAAGTGCTTGGCTCTGTGGGGGAGCTAAACACTGATGAAAGGAAAAGAGGTCCATTCCTGGGGAAGACGGCAAACCCATGGCCCAGTTTCTTTCTTTAGGATCTTGGGTTCCCTGATGGATATGCTACATGAAAATTCCTTTCACAATACAGTCAGTTCTAAAGGGACTATTCACATTCTTTGGCTAAAAGAGAGAATCATTTAGGGTAAATATGTTTGAAATAAGCAGGTTCCCCATTAAGGTTATGGAATCTTTTTATATCAAAATCTTTATGGGATTTCTTGTCTCAATCTGATTTGAGGTATCATATTAATATCAATAGCAATAATAATATTTATAACTTATTTATCCCTAGTTATCACTATTTCATTTATTATTGTGATCACTAGGCTGGGGTTATAATGATTTCTCTTTTTCCCCAACCCACTCTTCAAGACCTACCTCAAATGGCATCTTCCTTGATTTATGTTCCTACACGTGCCCCTTTAGAAATGGTCTCTTCCTCTTTGGGGGTTGCATCTTTCTTGGACACTTTTTTGGTAGAAGTTTCTTTTATACTTGATTTCTCTGTCCTACTGGATTGTAAGTTCCTAGAGAACCTAGAAAATAGGGACCATGTCTTGCTCATTTTTGTATCATCAAAGGTATCTTGTATATGATAAGAACTTAGTAAATATTTGCTAAAATTGCATTGAACTTCCCTTTGAAAAGTTCATAGTGTCACAGAGTTGGAGTTAAAAGGAACCTTTGAGATCATCTAACCATCATCAACCATCTAATTTTACAAGTTAGGAAACACCACTAGAGTTTAAATGACTTGCCCATGGTCACTCAAACGGGGAATGACAGATAGAATTTGAACTCAGCTCTCCCACTTCCAAATCCAGTGAGCCTTCCACTGAATGATACTGCCTCTTTTCAGGGACAGTGAAAGGCATGTGAATTAGCTACATGGTATAAAAGGGCGATGGAGTGAGAGTACAAGCTTTAGAAATCAGAAGACTTGGCTCTATATCCTAGTTCTGACAGTTCATAGCTAAGTGTTACATAAACATTAGTTATTTTTGCTATTGTTATTTTTAGATGTAGTGAATCTCAGTTCCTTATCTCTAAATACAATAATATTTGTACTATTTATGTAAAAAAGTCATTTGGAAGAATATAAGCACTGAGATTACCAAGGCCTCGAATCTATAACAGGCTTGATGGAAGTCAATTTGAAAAGAATCCTAGACCAAAGAGTGGGTCAAATCCTAACTTTGCCACTTACTACTTCTATTAACTTGGGGAAGTCCCTTTATCTGCCATAAGTCTCATCTCTAAAATGAGAAGAATGGAGGAGATAATTTTTTTTTCTAATTCTAAACATGATCACTTAATATCCTTGCTTGGATTATCATCCAACACATAAAGGTGCGCTCACAATTCATACCTGAGTAAGAGTCAAGACAATTTTCATCCTTTTTTGATGGATCTGCACTCAGGGGCTAGTGCAACAATGGCAAGCCAAGCTCAGGGAACAATTGTTCAGTCAGCTTGCTGGTATAAAGAGTACATGAAGGGGAGGGATAGAGGGGTCTGAAAGGATGATCAAACCGTGTTTCTATCTGTCTCTATCAGAGGCTAGTGAATGGTTGTACATGGGCATGGGGTAAAAATGTGGAACAATTCAACAGCTTGTCATCTATGTTTAGGGAATTGTGCTGATTCTCTGCACACAACAAAGAGCTTTCATCTAATTCCTTCTCCCTTACCTTCTGCAGAGCCAACCATCTCCATAACAACAATAATAGTCAAATAACAGACAAATCTTGTAGCATTTACAAAGAAGCCCTAGTCATTACCTGTGCTTTAATTATGCATTGGGATGTTTACTTTTGAACTTGCTACTTTCAGGTGGCCCTAGGAGTAGGGAGAGGCTGGTGCATGTTTCAGTTATTGGCAACAGGTGGGGTCTTTATGTCTTCACAATTCAACTCGCCCTGCCTTATTAGTGTGGCAATTGGGCCTGGGGGAGGGAACTGCTCCCTCTATAGTGATTGATGACTCAACTGGAGTAGGAAGGCATTAGATCTAGGCAGTTTGGGAAGTGAGAGAAAAATTTTGAAATCCCAAGAAATATCAAGCAGGGTTGGATTTTAGCTAGAACTGAATTCTCTGACTTGTCTGTGATCTGGTGATCTCCATGACAAAGGAGAATTGGTGTTTATGGCAAAATGAGAAAATGCCAAAATACAAATGGGATGAAACAATAATAATAACCTGATATATGAATATGGGTGAAATAATTCAGAAGACCATGGTACATTTCTATGCACAGAACATGAACTTTGTCTTGGCTTTTACACATATTTAAATACGCACTCTAGTGGGACAGCTAAGTGGGCAAGAAAGAGTGCCAGGGCTAGAACTAAAAAGACTCATTTTCTTAGTTCAAATATCACCTTAGACACTTACTTGCTATGTGACTGTAGACAAGTCACTTAACCCCTGTTTACCTTAGTTTCCTCATCTATTAAAAACAAGCTGGAGAAGTAAATGGCAGACTACTCCATTATCTTTGCCAAGAAAATTCCAAAAGGGGTCACAAAGAGTTGGACACAATTGAAAATGACTGAACAATGACAATCCTTCAAACAGGGAAGTCTGCTGAGTGAAAGTAATCATAATTAATAATAATGCATTTTTATAGGCTTTTAAAGTTAAAAAAAATATTCTCAATATCTTATAGGAACCAAGCCTCAACCTAGTATCATATAATATATTTCTTAAAGACTTGGGCAAAACATAGGGTATATTTTGCTCAAAATTTGTAATGGATTGGATGGATAACAGAGAAAAATAAGAATGTAAGTCAAACTAAACTTGCTTAATCAAAGCTGTATCCAGTCAAAAATAGGATTAAATTTAATAGGTGAACAGCAACACCATTTACCAATACAAGTTAGACAGTATGCCCCATATTATTAAAAAAAAAATCAACCATGAATGATGATACAATTTTTGTCATTCCTTTTCATATCCTTCAACTCCAAACCCCACATTTTTTTTCTTACCTCACCACAGTGAAGATTCAAGAAGTTCTACAATGAAGTAAAACACAAAATTTGGGAATATATATCAGGATCCATGTATCATTGCCCAAGATGGGTCCAAATATTATTAATGAATCAACATTTATTAAGAGCTTACCATATCCTAGGCATTATGCTAAGTATAATTCTCAAGTGATTTATACCTATCTACTGGTTATCTTCTTTTTGCTTTTAGCCCATTTACTCTTATATTTTTGTGTGTTGCGGGGGAAAGAAAGCTGTCCTGATTTTTTTTAAAATCAGTTTTTCTCCTAGTTTAAGCCTACTACCTCAAACTCACAACAGAGACAGCCTCTTCTTATTTATTACTAATTAAAAACAGTCAAGCAAAACCAATTGATGCAGGAGGCATATCTGATGATGTATGAAACATTCTGCACCTAGTCTCCTACCTCTCCAAGGAAAAAAAGAAGATTAATTTCCTCATAGGATCATTGATTTGGAGCTGAAAGGCTCCTTAGAAACCATTAAGTACAACCCCTTTATTTTACAGATGAGGAAACTAGGGCATAGAGACGTAAGGGGCTTTCTGAGGATCATGTAGCATTTGAACCAGGATCTTCCTTAATTCAAATACAGTGACCTGTTTTTTATACTCCATTACCTCAATGTGCCTCATTTCTCCTTCTGGACCAAGATGGATGACTACAATTATATAGAATATAGTTTCATTTTAATGTTCACTTCAATAATGTTTGTTTATCCTGTATATTGTTTTTCTGCTTCTGCTCACTTTTATATCATATTTCTTCTCATATTTCTCTAAACTCTTTGAATGCATCCCAATATTTTATATAGAATAATTGTTTCAGCCATTTCCAAGTCAATGGGTGCTCATTTGAGTTCCAATTGTTTTGCTTCTATGATATATAAAAAGTTTGAGAGACATAGTTTCTATGTGTTTAATAATTTTTATTAATCATAGATAACAGATAATAAAATGGTCATTTGGCTTTCCCTTATAAACCAAAGATGAATCATGGAGGTCAATCAATGTATATATCTTTGGATGAGTGGGTATTCCTAATAGGCAGAAATAAATTCTAATTAGTTAACAATTAGGGAGAGAATGAATATTATAATTAGAGGTGGGCCTATTCTAATGAAGGACTGGCTAAGTGACTCTGATCATATCACTCATGGGCAAAGATCTATCTCAAGTCAGACCACTTTTACCTTGGGAAATTTATACAAAAGCATCTCCCATGTAGTCAGTGAAAAATGAATGTTGATGTGATATGAATTCCATTAGATAAAATGATCTAAGTGAGGTAAATTTTTAGACTTTAAATGAACAATCAAAAAGGAAAAAAAAACAACATTGATTACCTTCCTCCCTCCACCCGATATTAATTGGTTATTAATATAAGGGGAAAAATCATTTCGCTCACTAACACAAAAAAGTATTTCTATAAATACATAGAGTTTTTCTTTCTGTATATAATAAACCTCCTTGGAGTATATGCTCAGCAATTTCTGGGTCAGAATGTCTGAACAGTTTAAGTAATAGTTTTTCCCACAGAATTACAAATTATTTTGCAGAAAGCTGGGACCAATTTGCAGCTCCACCCATGGTCCACTAGCACACTAATGTCCTCCAACCATTCCAACATAGATTATTTTCATCCATTGATATTTTTTGAGTAGGAGGCACATATCTCGGAGTTGTTTTAATTTGTCCTCATCTTTCTGTTTCCTTCAGCTGGCAGCCCAGGTCCTAGAACACAAAGATATTGGTTTTGCCATGGTGGACTCCAAGAAAGAAGCCAAGCTTGCTAAAAAGCTAGGTAAGTATGATTTTCAGAAGATACAAAGGGGACAAATAAGTCACTCAACATTTGCAATTTTTTCCCATATGATAATGTGACCACTTTTAAACAAAATATAGCAAAATATATAATTTTGATACTCCTTTTTGCAAAAGGGGAAAAAGTCAGTCATGGATGCTAATATGGCTTTTGCCATATGTAAAACTCCACATTATAGAAAGAAAAAGTTTGATTAACTTTAGGCATAAAAGTCATAAACTATAAACATAAACAATAATAGCATTTGAGGGTTTAACTCATTTAATAATAGCTAACATTTATATAGAACTTTATTGTTTTCAAAGTATTTTACCTATGTTATCACATTTGATCCTTACAACAATCTTAGGAAGCATCATTGCAACTATTAATATCTTCATTTTACAGGTAAGGAAATTGAAATTAAGAAATATGGTTAATCAAATATAAAGCATCAGAGGTAAGGTTCAAACCTAGGATTTCCTGTTTTCAAATCCAGAGAGATATATGTTCTCCTGCCTCAATGCCTACATAATGTCATTTTTCAGCTATAGAGAGACTTGTGACATCCAGATGGATTCAGGAGTGTGCTAATAAATATTTAACAACCAGCTCTCCAAAATAAATAATATGTGTGACTAACTTTTAATTTCAATCATCATTATTCATTTTCTTCCTTATTTTCTTAGTTTAGGCAATCAGCAAAACAATAAATCAATCTCAGACTTGTAGCAGTTACCTATTTTTAAAGTATAAATGTTCACATTGAAAATTGAAAAATTGGTTCTCATGAATCAATTACAACTTGTACAAGCTGACTTCTGCATACCCCTGGAAAGTTTCCACAAAACAAACATCCCTCCTTGCTTGGTAGCAGCAAAGATTTGAGTATATGGAGAAATATATACTGAGACGTGAACTCTTTTTTGGGTGTTTCCCAGGACAGACTGCAAAATCAGCTTTCAAATCCATCTTATGTTCTTCTTGGCCTCTTGGCTAGATCTTTCAAGGAAGGGGAGGATTAAGGCCTCCCCTAAAGATGGCATTGTGAAGCTATTGGCTTTTCAGCCCAAGCTATCACAGCTGTTTACTGTCATTAGCATGGAGACTGTTTGCTTAGGTGAGAATTGGTTAAGTTCCTGGAGGAGAGGTTTTGACACTTCTTATCCCCACATCAATATAACATGCTGATGTGTAAATGTGCTTGATGATTTTTCCTCCTAAAATGTATGTGGGAGGGGCAGCTAGGTGGCCCTGTGGATAGAACAGCCCTGAAGTCAGAAGGACCTGAGTTCAAATGTAATTTCAGACAATTTATACTTCCCAGATGTGTGACTCTGGGCAAGTCACTTAACTCCAATTGCCTCAAAATATATATATATATATATATATATATATATATATATATATATATATATATATATATTATATTTATAATTTATATTATATTATATAAATATATATATAAATAGAGAGAGAGAGAAAGAGAGAGGTAGATTTTATACTCAGGCAATTTCTTCCTCTCTCCTTCCTCCCCTTTCTCCTTTTATCATACAGGGGATCCTTAAACATTAGTACCTTTATCCTTAAGTTCATCAAGTCCAATTCCCATTTTTCACAGAAAAGGAAACTCAGAGAGGGGTTAAGTGACTTACCCAGAGTCAAACACCTATAAAGTGTCTGAGGCAGAATTGAATTCAGGTCTTCCTATCTTCACATCCAGCACCACTACTTCAACCCTTTTAATTTACAAATGGGGAAACCAAGGGCCAAGATGGGGAAAGGATTTTTCTAAGATCAAACAATAAGTGACAGAATTGAGACTTGAGCCCAGAGTCTTCATGCTCCAAACTGTACAATATTTTTTTTTGCTTTTCACTATAACACACACACACACACACACACACACACACACATACACGTACTGTCCAGTCAGCTTTTCTGCTTGACCAGTGAAGGAGAGCAATTTTAGGAAGGGATTGTAAAAGAGGAACTTTGCAGAAAGGTTAATTAGATTTGGAAGGTGTAAATATAGAAAAAGTCTTATGGATATTCTTCATTCCAATGATAACAAATAGCTATATTCTATTTTTCATGGAGGTTGTAGCCAGAGACCAAAAAAAAAAAAAAAAAGGATGATTTGGTAGCAGGATATAATTAGGCTAGACATTCAGAAGAACTTAAATTAGAGACACAAATAAATCATGAAGACAGACAGTGCTATCTTCTTCCCTAGATACCATTTATGGCAGACACCCAACTATATGGGGATTCATAAATGCAGTCTTTCCCAAGGGTAAAAGAACAAATTAGGTTAAGATACAAATGACCATCTGTCCCTTTTCCCTGGAGTCTAAAATCATTCTAATAAAGCCTGCCTTCTTTCCCCACAGGGAGTCCTAATCTCACCCTACTTTATTTTCTCTTCCTTTTTCATAAGGATTTGTCATTGTAGAAGGATCTCAGGTACCTTTGCTCAGATACCAGAGGGCAGAGCAGAATAGTATTGACCTTATGTGTTTAAAGTGGACAGGGTCAATGGAAGTACCTTACATAACTGTTGTGAGAGAAGTAAACATTTCAAATCTTATAAAACTCTGTGCTCTAAATCATCAGCATTTTTATACATCATTAACAAAATCCAAAAGCAAGCGATACAAAGAGAAATTCCATTTAAATAACTGTCGATAGTATAAAGTATTTGGGAATCTATCTGCCAATGGAAAGTCAGGAACTATATGAGCAAACTATAAAACACTCTCCACACAAATAAAGTCAGATTCAAACAATTGGAAAAATATTAAGCGCTCTTGGATAGGCCAAGTGAATATAATAAAGATGACAATACTGCCTAAACTAATCTATTTATTTAGTGCTATACCAATCAGGCTCCCAAGAAACTATTTTAATGACCTAGAAAAAATAACAACAAAATTCATCTGGAAGAATAAAAGGTCAAGAATTTCAAGGGAATTAATAAAAAAATAAAAAAAAATAAAGCAAATGAAGGTGATCTAGCTATACCAGATCTAAAACTCTATTATAAAGCAACAGTCATCAAAACCATTTGGTACTGGCTAAGAAACAGAGTAGTTGATCTGTGGAATAGGTTAGGTTCACAGGAAAAATAGTCAATAACTATAGTAATCTAATGTTTGACAAATACAAAGATCCCAGTTTTTGTGATAAGAATTCACTATTTGACAAAAACTGCTGGGAAAAGTGGAAGCTAATGTGGCTGAAACTAGGGACTGACCCACATTTAACACCATAGATCAAGACAAGGTCAAAATGGGTTCATGATCTAGACATAAAGAATGATATTGTAAATAAATTAGAAGAATATAGGATAGTTTACCTCTCAGATCTGTGGAGGAGGACGGAATTTGTGACCAAAGAAGAACTCGAGATCATTATTGATCACAAAATAGATAATTTTGATTATATTAAGTTAAAATGTTTTTGTACAAACAAAACTAATGTAGATAAGATTAGAAGGGAAGCAATAAACTGGGAAAACATTTTTATATTCAAAGGTTCTGAGAAAGGCCTCATTTCTAAAATATATAGAAGAATTGCCTCAAATTTATAAGAAACCAAGCCATTCTCCAATTGATAAATGGTCAAAGGATATGAACAGACAATTTTCAGATGAAGAAACTGAAATTTTTTCCTAGTCATATGAAAATGCTCTCTAAATTACTATTGATCAGAGAAATGCAAATTAAGACAACTCTGAGATACCACCACACACCTGTCATATTGGTGAAGATGACAGGAAAAGATGATGAATGTTGGAGGGGATGCAGGAAAACTGGGACATTGATACATTTTTGGTGGAATTGTGAACAGATCCAACTATTCTGGAGAGCAGTTTGGAACTATGCTCAAAAAGTTATCAAACTATGCATACCCTTTGATCCAGCAGTGACCCACATGTGCAAAAATGTTTATGGCAGCCCTCTTTGGAGTGTCTAAAAACTGGAAACTGAGTGGATGCCCATTAGTTGGAGAATGGCTGAGCAAATTATGGTATATAAATGTTATGGAATATTATTGTTCTGTAAGAAACGACCAGCAGGATAAATACAGAGAGGCTTGGAGAGACTTACATGAACTAATGCTAAGTGAAATGAGCAAAACAAGGAGATCATTATACACAGCAACAAGATTATACAATGATCAATTCTGATGGAAATGGCTCTCTTCAACAATGAGATGATTCAAACCAGTTCCAATTGTTCAGTGATGGAGAGCCATATACACCCAGAGAGAGGCCTGTGGGAATTGAGTGTGAACCACAACATAGTATTTTCACGCTTTCTGTTGATATTTGCTTGCATTTTGTTTTCCTTCTCAGGTTTTTTTTTTTTTTTTTACTTTCTAGATTTGATTTTTCTCATGCAGCAAGATAACTATATAAATATGTATACATATATTGGATTTTACATATATTTTAATATATTTAACATGTATTGAACTACCTGTCATCTAGGGAAGGGGGTTGGGAGAAGGAGGGAAAAATATGGAACAGAAGGTTTTGCAAGGGTTAATGCTGAAAAATTACCCATGCATATGTTTTGTAAATAAAAAGCTTTAATAAAAAATTTTTAAAAATCTCTGAGTTCATATGATATTTTGCTGACAGGTGGAGACATTTGAGGGCTGGATAGGCTCAATAGAGGCACACATGTCTAGGCCCAGTGGAGTATTCCTTCTGGCCCTTTGATCCCATATTTGCAACTTACTGAAGTTCTTCACATTTGTGTGAATCAGAACACTTTATCAGAACTAAGTCCTGGAGCAAGGAATTAGGATCATAAAACTTATACCAATCAATCAATTAAGCAGCACTTATTAAGCACCATCTACATACTGAACTAGGCACTGATGATACAAAAACAAATATGAAGGGAGTATCAAAATATATGCATATGCATGCAAATATATACATGCATATGTATGCATTTATGCATGTATATATATGTATTTAGTGGTATTTGGTAAATATTTGACAATCAACTATGAAAAAAGTACAAGAAGTACTTTTTTTTTAATTTTATAAGCTTTTTATTTACAAGTTATATGCATGGGTAATTTTACAGCACTGACAATTGCCAAACCTTTCGTTCCAATTTTTCCCCTCCTTCCCCCTATCCCCTCCCCCCAATGGCAGGTTGACCAATACATGTTAAATATGTTAAAGTATAAATTAAATACAATATTAGTATACATTTCCTAACAGTTATTTTGCTGTACAAAAAGAGTTGGACTTTGAAATAGTGTACTATTAGCCTGTGAAGGAAATCAAAAATGCAGGCGGACAAAAATAGAGGGATTGGGAATTCTATGTAATGGTTCTTAGTCATCTCCCAGAGTTCTTTCACTGAGTGGATCTTGTTCAATTCATTACTACTCTATTGGAACTGATTTGGTTCATCTCATTGACAAGCAGTACTTTTAAGTTTAGTTTGCTTTATTAAAATTTTCTCCATCACTTTGTTCTGGACAATTGGCAAAACAACAAATCAAGCATTTGTCAGTTTCTGAAGTTTAAAGACTCCCACTGAACATTGAACAATTGGTCCTTATAACTCTCAATATACAATTAGATATATAAGGTGATCTGGGAGATGTCAGGGGAGACATTAGCAGCTGAGGCATCAGAAAAGACTTTGTGTAGAAGATGGCATGTGAGTTTAGCCTTAAAGGAAAGGAGGGATTCTGAGAGATGGAGGAGAGGGGGGAAGACATCAGCACAAAGGCTCATAGGAGGAGCTGAGGCATCCTGTACGCCAAACAACAAGCCTAGCTTAGGGACCTCAGAAATGATCCAGTCCAAATCTTTCATGTTTACAAAAGGACATTTAGATGCCTTCCTCAGGGTCATATAGATAACAAGTGGAAAAATAAGTTCTGAGCCCAGATATTCTAAGATCAGATCCAATGAACATTCCATAGCATCTTGACTCTGCCATGCTGCAGGCTGCTTTGTTCCTTGTACTGGGACATAGGAAACAAAGCCATAGTGAACTGAATATTCTTTAAAATCAATGGTCCTAACTATCGTGTTTATTGAGGCAGTTGCATGTTACAGTGCATAGAGCATCAGATTTTGAGTTAATAAGACCAGCGTTGAAATATAGGTATAAATACTTATTAGCTATTATGACTTAATCCTGCTTGCCTCAGTTTCCTCATCTGTAAAAAGAGCTGAAAAAGAAAATGGCAAACCACTCCAGTTTCTTTGCCAAGAAAACCCCAAATAGAGTCACAAAGAGTTGAACGCAACTGAACAATAGCAGCAACAGTGCTTGTTGTTATCATCATAATTATATTATGAGGTTCTGCACTGGATAGAACACTGAACTATAAAGCTATGAGTTCAAATTCTGGCCTCAGACACTTCTTAGCTTCACCTTTAAATCTAATCCCTGATTCCAAATGTAACCCTGTTTCCCTTATGCTACAATGTCTCTAGCATTACTAGATCATTTTTATAAATGATGAAAGGAGGCCCCCCAGAAGTGAAAGGGTTTGCCCAAAGCTTTTTCCACTGTACTTAGTGGAAGACCTGGGACTCAAGACATTTTCTTCTCCAGCTCATTTGACAGATGAGGAAACCGAAGCAAACAGGGTTAAGTAATTTGCCCAGAGTCACACAACCAGTGAGTATCTGAGGTTGGATTTGAACTTGGGAAGATGAGTTGAAAACCAGGTACTCTATGTACTATGATATCACCTACCTGCCCCAGAGGCAGGGGGACCTGAGTTCAAATGTGATCTCCAACACTTTCTAGCTGTGTTAAACCCTAAGCCAAACTGCATCAGTTTTCCCATATGTAGAACATGGATAATAATAGCATTTACCTCCCAGGACTATTGGATCAAATGAGATAATAATTGTAAAGAACTTTGCGAACCTTCAAGCACTATATCAAGACTATTATTGTCATTATTTGAGAATGCAAGATATAAAGTATAAAAAAAGCAATTAGTAATAATAACAACAGCAATAATAATAATACTTAACATTTGCAAAACACATACACATAGACATATGTATGTGTATGCATAAAACCTGCTTGCATTTGACTTGATCCTATAGTCTCAACAATAAACAGAATGAATGGTAGAGAACAGAGTAAGATTAGTCTGAAAAAGCTTCATGAAGGAAGTGAGTCTGTTAAGTCCAGAAAGAAATGATATAAATGGATTTTCCCTGTGAGGATTATCTTTTTTTATTGTCTCTTTATTTATTCCAGGTTTTGATGAAGAAGGGAGCCTGTATATCCTTAAGGGTGACCGCACTATTGAGTTTGATGGAGAACTGGCTGCTGATGTTTTGGTGGAATTCCTTTTAGATGTAAGCATGGATTCACATTAGCCCTGGATGGAACTATTTTGTCCAGAAAATAGCCATGGGTAAAACTTTCAAAGAATTGAGAATTTGCTAACTGATAAACTGTGAGCAATATTTATGATATTTATGTTGGCTTAAGTTTCCTCATCTGTAAAATGAATTGGAGAAGGAAATGGCAGACCCCTCCAGTATCTTTGCCAAGAAAACCCCAAATGGTGTTGTAAAGAGTTGGACATGACTGAAAGATATGCAAAAATATTTATGATATTTGGGGCTTTTCTCTTGTGTTAGAGAATCTTATTTCTCCTGGGAAGCCCATATCTCAGTTTTATTACATGTGGAAGTTTTTCTATCTGTGTTTACCTATCTCTTATGCTTTTTAAAACATGTTTCTATATCCACTTATCCACTGTCAACTGATTACTTCCCACTGATAATTCATTGGTTCAGTTATTGCATTCTTCTGATGTTGGCAAGAAGATTGCAAAGATGGAACACAGTAAAGATAGGAAGATATTTAATTTATAGGGGGAGGAATTAGAGGGTAACAAGTTGGGAGCTTTTGCTACTCTTAATGCAGAAAAAAGTATCAAGAAGAAACAGATACAGATGCTCTTCTGAGGTAAGATGTTCTAGATAGTACTGAGAGTTGGGTTCTAGGACTGGTTTGTGGCCAACTAAGCTTTGGAACCAGAGGTATCCTTCCTCACTTCCCATGTCTTTATCAGTAAAATGAAGGAGCTGGGCTAGATTCTACTCCTGATTATCCTATAATTCTCAATGGGGCAGAATCATGTAAGGCATCTCTACTATGGAAAGCAACAATCATGGTGCAGTAGTGTATAGAAATACATAAGTATAGGCACTCATGCAATGCACACGTGTGTGTATGAATATACATGTGTATATGTTTTCACACAACCAAGAAATATGTATATACAGACAGAAAAAATATGTATGTATTACCATAAAAAAAAGCCAACAGAAAGGAAGGAAGGGAGAAAGGGAAAAGGGGAGGGAGGGAGGGAGAGAGGGAAAGAAAGAGGAAGGGAAACAGAGGGAGGGAAGAAAGAAAGGAAAGATGAAAGTTTGATCTTTGATTTCATAGAGGATAACTCCAAATGTGTAAACTCCCTCCACCAATTCAGATCAGCAGTTCCTCTGCTTCTGTAGTCTTAGAAATGTGAGGACACTGTAAGGTTAAGTGGCTAGAACATATAATCAGTAAGAGTCAAACAGTTCTTAACTCCAAGACTGAATGATTAACTACTCTATGCTGCAAATACATATGTGTGTTTCTTTGAAAATATAGATATGTCTCTCTCTATATATATACATATATTTATCTAAAGAGACAGATATACACATATATATGTACATGCTTTTATATATATACATATATAGATAGATAGATAGATATTTATCTATCTATCTATATAAACATGTACATGTGCCTTACTTATATATACATTCATTCCCACACTAATTTTTACCCATGGAATTACACACATGCCCAATAACTGATCCAGAGAAATATGCCTATGCATATAATAACATAAAATCATGTCTTATATTGTGTGTGTTTATGTATATACTCAGATATATACATATATTATATTCATATATGCACAATATAGCATAATTTATCTTAATACTCACAAATAATATTAATAACATATTTGTGCATTACATTAAGATTCACAAAGCACTTTTCTCATAACTACCCTGTGAGGTAGGTAGTATATTATTATCCCCACTTTACAAGTGAAAAAACTAAGGTTCAGAGAAGCTCAGTGTTTTATTCAGAATCATATAATATGCAAACCTAGTGCTTCAATTACAAATCTTGTACGTTCCATTGTATCATGTTGCTTCTCTGTACAACAAATTTGCAGATAAAACACCTCAGAATCACAAAGATATGATCATCCTTATGGTTGAATACTTCTCCAGAAGGTGGTCAATTCCTTGGTTGTTTTCCCTACTGATACAGAGCCCAGGGCTACAGTGGTACACAAGAAGATACTTTCCATTTGTATAATACAAATGCTCATAGAATTTCTGTACTGTAGTACTCCATTTTTCCATATTCCAAAACTCTAAGAGACTTCCAGAAGGCTTAGGACTTCTCTGAGATGGTGTAGGACTACCTTCCAGAGTAGACCTAGACAATGACCACTGCTTATTCAATCTTTTTTTTTTTTTTATTTAAAAAAAATCTAACACTGTATAGTATTGGATAATTAGCCTACCCCAACTCTATCTCAATCAATTCACATGACTAAACAAATGTTTGATTGTCCCCTGGAAAAGTAATAGTTCAACTAGGATTATATAGAGCTGGAAGAAACCTCAGAGACCATCTAATCCACCTGCAAACCTCTCATTTTAGGGATAAGGAATCAATATCAAGGAAGGTTGCATTGCCCAAGGTCATACAGATAATGTATCTGACCTGGTATTCAAATCTAAATTTTCTAACTTCAAATCTGGCTCTCTTGCCTTTGCACTGAACTGTATCCCCTATAATAATATATTTGTTGTTGCAGCTAATTGAAGACCCAGTGGAAATCATCAACAGCAAACTGGAAGTCCAAGCCTTCGAGCGCATTGATGACTACATCAAACTCATTGGCTTTTTCAAGAGTGAAGACTCAGAACGTAAGTCATCTACAGACTTCAATCAATAAGCGTAAGAAAGTGGCTTTTCCCATTGGGAACAAGGAAAGAAAAACATGAGAGACCTCTTCAGTCATAAAAACTGATATATTCATCTGACATGTAGAAAAGAGGGCAATGAGTTGAGGCAGTACTTGGGAAGAGACAAACATTGTACTCTCAGGAGCATCTTCATTTTTCCATAGATCCCATCATTGTAGGTCTTCCCTCTAAATAATATAGGTAGTCATATATCCAGGCCTTCTCATTTACAGGGCTAGATATTTTACTATATAGGTGATATATTACAAAAGTAATAGTACTAAATACAATACTAGGGATAGTATAATATATAAAAAGATTTGGAAGATAAGGGGCAAGAAGGTCTAGATTATAAGGGATTTTGAATACCAAACAGAAAATCTACTGCAAAAGATGGAATTTGAGATGTTGCTTGAATCAGGAAGCCTGAGAAGCTAGAAGGCAGTGGTAAAGACAGAGAGCAGTTCAAGAGAGGGGAAACACCAAGTAGGACAATGGAGTATCATGCAGAAGGAAGAGCAAGAAGACCATTGTTGTTTTGCTGAAAACTGTGGAAAGAGGCATAAACTGTGAGAAGACTGGAAGAATAAAAAAGGATTAGGCTATGAAAGATATCAAAAAGAGGATTTTATATTTGATCCTGGAGGCAATAGGGAGCCATTGGAGTTTATTGAGTGGTTTATGAAATGGTCAGACTCTTCTTTGGTAGCAAATTAGAGGATGGACTACCATGGATCTTGCCTATGTCATTAACAAAATACTAAAGGACTCTTCAAACTGAGGACAAGGAATATGAGAGGTATAGACTAGAAAATTGCCTGTCTCTGGGAGATGACTAAAAACCATTACATTGAATTCCCAATCCCTATATTTATGCACACCTGCATTTTTGATTTCCTTCACAAGCTAATTGTACAATAATTCAGAGTCTGATTCTTTTTGTACAGCAAAATAATGTTTTGGTCATGTATACTTATTGTGTATCTAAGTTATATTTTAATATATTTAACATCTACTGGTCATCCTGCCATTTAGGGGGGGGGGGGGTAAGAGGTGAAAAATTGGAACAAGAGGTTTGGCAATTGTTAATGCTGTAAAGTTACCCATGTATATATCCTGTAAATAAAAGGCTATTAAATTAAAAAAAAAATTGCCTGTCATTCTATCAGCTGCTATAGCATCCTTAATCTTAGTCCTTTTGTATTTACAATTAGAAGATAAAGGAAATGGGGAAAAAACATCAAAGAAGATATTTACTTCGAGAACACTAATGTTTTCATACTTTTCTTTGAAATCAGGGAAAGGGAAGAAATGTTTAAGTCATTTTTTTTTTAGTCCTGTTCAATTCTTCATGAGACCAATTAGGGTTTTTTTGGCAAAGATTTCATTTTCTTCTCCAGCTCATTTTACAGATGAAGAAATTGAGGCAAACAGGGTTACGTGATTTGCCCAGGATCACACAGCTAGTAAGGGTCAAAGTCAGATTTGAATTCAGGAAGATTAATCTTCTGATTCCAGGCCTGAAGCCCTGTCTACTGTGCCACTTAGTTGCTCCCACATAAAAACTAGATGGGATGATTAAGATAGTCATAGTTTACATAAGTAGTTATAGAAGGTTGGAGACCTGGACAGCATGAAAAGATTTGAACTAGTCTAAAAAGGCCTGAATGTTTAGGGAACAAAAGTTCCTTAGAATTCAATATAATTAGATTTGTCATTGGTTCAATAAGGGCTTTGAATCACTGAATCAAACTCTTTTTTTAGTCATGAATGGACTGATAAATAACATGTATTTAGGTTTGATAAACCTGGTACTTTTTTAGTGACTTCCTGTATTTTACTTATAATTCCACTGACTTTCTAACTACTCATTCTCTCTCATGCAATCTCCACCTTCTCCCCCCTTCCCCATTCTTCCTCCCAGTCACCAATATGTGTGAGTGTGTGTGTGTGTATCTTCTCATCCATCTGCTTTTCCAAATGTGTATTGGAGTATGTTTATCTGTAACTCTGAATATACTATGTAAATTTCTTTTCCCTAATTTGATTCCTCTGTCTTCCAAGAGATTGTGCATAGAGAATCTCTATCAACAGCTATTCTTTCTAATGGAAGGTAATAGAAATACCAATTGTGAATGGATAAATTTTCTCTTAACATATCACTGATTTGTCACCCCAAGGTTCTGATTGAAATTTAAAGTCATAGAAAAGCTTGAAAATTATTCCATTTCAAAATTCCCCTAAGAGAGCCATGCTGATGCCAGGGCAGGGCAAAGAAAATGAACAGACTAAAATCTTCCAGAAGAGGGAAATAAACTCCAAAGGACTAAGAAGGTTTTAATTACTATTGTGTGACCTTTAATGGGGCAGCTAGATGGCTCAGCGGATGATAGAGCTCTGGGCCTACGGACAGGAAACCTGAACTCCAATCCAACCTCAGATATATACTAGCTATGTCACCCTGGGCAAGTTTTGCTTGCCTTAATCTATTAAAAAGGAAATGGTAAACTATTCCACTATCTTTGCCAAGAAAACCTCATAGACAGCATGGTCCACAGCATCATAAAGAATTGATCCAACTGAACAATAACAATGATCGCTAATTAATTCAACTTTATAGTAAGATATATTTTTCAGTCCTCATCCTACTGGCTATATCCTTCAGAGAACCACAGATAAAATAATCAAAGTTTTTATTTGAGGGATTTCTGTGTAATTATTAAATATCCTTTTTTTCCCCAGTCCCTTTCTCTTTTTCACCTGTCTACCTCATAGAAGAGTGATAAGAAGATTCACTTTTCCCCAAGAAACTTCAATTGATTTGGAATGCTTCATGAAGAACTCATGAGTTTGATTTCTAACATTGTAGCCCTAGAACCTGTCATAAGACCTGTCATATACTTGACCTTTAATAAATGCTGTTGATGGGTTGATTTAAGACAGCTGAAAATCATTATGTACATTTAAATATTGATACATAAACATCCTCTTACTTATAGTATAAGCTAGAATATTATAGTATAGGATAGAAGATATTATTCTATATGAATTGGATGGTGTAGTTATAGAATGTTATAGATGCTATAGTATCGGATAATTAAAGTACAGGATAGAAGACATTATGCTATATTAATTGGATGGTAATGGCAATAAAGATTTGACCTCCAAACCAGGAAGCGCTGGAGTCAAATCTTGATTCTGACTCATATTAGCTGTATTACCTTGCTTTATTTCTCAAAGCCCCAGGAAATTCTTGGACAATCTAAGTTATAAGGAGATAGGAATCCCTATGTCAATGAAATCACAGATCTAGTCCTTTTCCCACTATGTAAATATCTTTCTTACTCTAAAATCATATGTGAGTTCCTTGAGGAGGAGTATTTTTTTTCCTGTTTTTATACCTAGAAATAATAGGTACTTAGCAAGTATTTGTTAAGTGATTGGTTGATACTTTAATATCACTAAATCATTTCTTTTAAAGAGGAAAAGAGATTTCTGGAGTGCAGATATTGAAAATTCCTTTCCTTTTATCTTCTTCTTTAGATTACAAGGCATTTGAAGAAGCAGCTGAGCATTTCCAGCCCTACATCAAATTCTTTGCCACTTTTGATAAAGGGGTAAGTAGACATCTGTAAGGCTAAAACATTGAATTATGACCTCTTCCTTTCTCTTTCCTTTTTTTTTTTCTTATCTTTCCTTTTCTTCCTTTCCCTTCCAATTAGCTTTCAATTTTAAGTTTCTATTTCCCAAGAAAGAAATAATAGGAAATAAGGCACAATTCAATTAAAGAGGACTATTAAAATTCCTTACTTGGAGAAGTGCCTAGCCATCCTGCTACCATGACACTTTTAAGAAGTAAAACACAGAAAAGATAAAAAGGTTCAAAGTGCCTTTTGCCCTAGATAAACTCTAAATCCTAGGGCATCCTAAGATTCCAGAGGCCCACCCCAAATGGTAGCTGTTCTGAGCCATCCAGAAGTGTGAATCTGAGTCAGGAGAGCTTCCAAAATAGGCAAGGTGATTCTGAATATTCTATATTAGATTTTTAGTCAGAGAAGAGTTAATATGTTCTCTAGGATTTTCTTAGAACTTATTATAAGCCCAATGAATTTTCTGGATTCTGCAAGAACTAGATCTTTTCACAGTCCTTTCAGACATGGCAAGTATTCCTACATCAGTCAAATGGCAAAGGAAAAGGAATACTAATCATGGAAACTTTGTGCTCAGCATAATTAGAAGCAGTTGGCTGTCAAAAGGTATTTTTGAAGCTTCTGTTAAGTGTTTTTAGTATATATTAAAGAATGAAAACATTGTTCTAAGAGGTTGTCTTCAACTTGATGCAGAAGGCAGGACACAAACAATACGTAGGAAGGACCAAAGAAGCATGAAGTTAATCCTAGGAGACTTCAGTAAGAGATGATTTTTTAGATGACTTTCAAAGGAGAATGGATCCATACTTGTAGCAAGGATAAAAGAGACCTCTAGAGAGAGATACGGTATATGTACATGCATGGAAGCCAACTGGTATATATATATATATATATATATATATATATATATATATATATATGTGTGTGTGTGTGTGTGTGTGTGCATATGTGTGTGTGTGTGTATGTGTGTTTAGAAGTAAAGGAAAGCAAATAGATGAATCTGGTTACAGCTGAATGATAATGTTAAGAAATGAGAAATCATGAGTATGATTTTTGAACTTTGAATACAAGAAAAAGTTTAGATTTTTATATGATTTAATTCAGTTCAACAGAGCTTTCTTCATTAACTGCAACTGGCATTATGATGGGTGTGGAGGATGCAAAGATAGAAAGCAATATGGTAGCTGCCCTTTAAGCATCTACTATCTATGAGAAGTAAAACACAAAGGATGTACAAAAGACAATATAATTGGGCAGAAGAAAGAAAAGAGCTTTGAGAAAATACTTAGAAGGACAGATCACTTTCATTTGATGATGACAGGTGGAGGCAGGGTGAAATTAGGGAAGGTTCCATCCAAGGTTTGGCCCCTGAACTAAGCTTTGAAGAAAGGATAGATTGAGAAGAATAAGGAATATATTCTGGACATAGGGAACAGCCTTTGTGAACTCCAGAAAGCAAGAGAGGGCAGAATAAGTTCTGAAAATAGACAACAGGCCATTTTGGTTGAAGTATAGAATATGGACTGGGAGAAGGATGAAATAAAGTTGGAAAACCGGGCAAGTACTCAATGATGCAGAGCTTGAATATTATCTTATGAGCATTAGAGAGTCCTGAATAGTTTTTAATAAAAAAAATTATTATATTTGAAGAAAAAGATTTTGTTGTGTCAAGGATGAATTATTGGGGAAAGATAGAAGCGGGGAGACCAGTTAGGATGATTTTGAGTGCCTCAAATACTATGTTTTTGTGTATATAGAAAATAATGAAAATAGTTTTTGAGAAGTTAAGGTCAAAGCATTTTTCAGGGTGAATTAGAACAGGGAAATGTTAAAAAAAAAAAAAAAAAAAAAGCCAAAGTGACCTATTGGAAAGTATCTGTAGTGATAAGAGAATGTCCTTGAGTGATAAATAAGGAAAGGAAAGGACAAAGATGTCCTAGGGGATGTCTTAGTTGGAAGACTTTGTGACTAAGGAGAAGGGACACAATTGCACAGTGGATGGCAACTAGCTAACAAAGCAAAGTTGATAACGAAGTCCAAGGCTGAGAAATCTTTACTTCCGAGCTCTAAAGCACGTTGCAATTTGTTCTGAGCTGGTTTCATTTTTCATCAGTCTAAATGGTGCCTAAATAGACTCACAGAATACACAGGCTGACCATTTTTAGAATAAGCACTGGCGTTACTGTCTGCCCTTGTGTGATCACCAAATAAATGTGTGAGTGCTTTCCTCTCCTCTGGCAAAATCCATCACTACCATTAAAATAAATAAGTAGCTAAACTACTTAGTTATATGGTCACCAGAGGGCCTCTTCAGCTCTTAATATAGCATTCTCAAATAGTGTAATAACACTAAGGAGCAAGAGCAGAGCTTTGCAAAAAGCCTGGCTCACAGTAGATTCTCAATAAATATTTGTCAAAAGAATGAATGAGCTCTACTTCAAGATAAAGAGTGAATTCAATCTCTTTGCATCCACAGGCAGCAGTAAGCATGAAACCAGGGACTTCCCAAGGGATAGATACTAGGCTTAGTAGGAGGCAAGGGAAACGTTAGAAAAACTTTGCTCAAGAAATCTAGAATTTATATATCATCCGGAGCTTCTACTCAACCTTTACATTTGTGCCCTAAAATCCTTGTTGACCCAAACATAAGTGCAGGAAACAAACAGGCCTTGCACGTATAAGTTTTTATAAGAAGATGTATCATCACATGTTTTTTTTTATTATTATTATTTTTGCAAAGCAATTGGGGTTAAGTGACTTGCCTAGGGTCACCCAGCTAGTAAATATAAGTGTCTGAGGTCACATTTGAACTCAGATCCTCCTGACTCCAGTGCCAGGCTCCATCCACTGTGCCATGTAACTACCCCAATATTGTCATTTCTGATTGTATTTGCGACCAACAATTTGGATCGACTTCCTCTTGCTTCTAAGAAGCCTTACTTATAAACTTTCCTTGAATGATCAATGCCTCTCCAGTGACTGATCAATGACAGTGTGTGACTAGGCCTTCTTGGAAGCAAGAGAAAGCCCATCCAAACTGGAGGTAGAGTAGGGAGAGGGGAATTCCCAAGCCCTATGATGACAATTTAAATTTTCTTTTTTTCATTGTGAATTTAACAATCAATAGACACAAACATTTCACTATATAAAGCTGAATAGAAAGAAGCTTGTCTAAGAAATAATAAACTTCTATGTTTGTAGTTTAACATACTATATCATATATGTGTGTGGACATTGTTTTTAATTTATATTATATATATTAAATACATGTATATTTCTTAGAGAAATATATTTACATAGACACACACAGGTGGGATAGACCATAGATTTGAAAGATACAATAGATATCATAAAATCCAACCCCCTCATTTTACAGATGAGGAGGCTGAGGTCCAGTAAGGTGGAGAATATATTCAGGATCAGTTCATAAAAGTCTGAAGTAAATTTCAAAAAATGTCTTTCTGAATCTAACTCTATCCACTGCCTAGGTTAAAAATCTGGTTCGGATCCAACCCGGGCCATTTTAGGCATGTCAATTAACCTCCTGAGCTTCAGTTCCCTCGCTCTTAAAATGAAAGGGTTGGATAAAATAATCTCTGAATCCCATGTCTGTGGCATCTGTGAATACACACATATAAACACACATATACATATATATTTAACAAGGTAGTGACAAAACTGTTCTTTTTATATGCCGTTCTGCATGGTTTTTCTTCTATGTATTTAATAAAATTGTTTATTGAAAATCTTTTATTTTGAGAGCACCTATCACCATTGCATAGTACCTGCTCACTAGTCTACTTCTCCCAGGAGAAGCTTCTTTTTTCATGAATACAATAATAGCTTAAAGGAAGACATAGTATTAGTTTCTTTGAGATCATTAATGACAATATTGTCTCTGAGAGGAGATGGCTCCAAATTCCAAAAGAAATATACATGGAGAGAATCCCAGAAAATTGGAGTTAGGTACTTCCCTCTGTTGCATTTCTTCTTCCTTTTCCCCTCCAGGCATGGTTACTTTTTAAACTATCTGGGCCATGATGAAACTGGACCCAGAAAGTCAGAGTCCAGTGTCAGCATCCAGCCTGAGGCTAGATGGTATGACAGACAGCCAGAGACAAAGAGAAATAGAGAAAGACAGACACACACAGAGACAGACAGAGGAGAGGGACAGAGAAAGTGAAATAGAGACAGACACACAGAGAGACAGAGGACAGACAGAGAAAAACAAAGGAGAGAGATAGAAACAGCGAGAGACAAAGAGGGAGACAGAGAAGAAAGGAGAGGAGACAGAGACACACACACACACACACACACACAGAGAGAGAAAAAGAGAGAGAGAGAGAGAGAGAGGCAGAGAAATAAAGACAGAAATACACAGAGAAGCAGAGAGACAGAAACACACAGAGAGACAGAAGCAGAGAGACAAAGAAAGACACAGATAAAGAAGGGGGAAAGAGAGACAAAGACAGAGAGGGAGAGAAAGAGAGTCAAAGAGATACACAGAGAGACAGATACAAAGAGAAAGACAGAGAGACAGACACAGAGAATAGAGACAGAAATGGAGAGAAGCAGAGAGACAGAGAGACATTCAGAGACAGACAGAGACACAAATCTAAGACGATAGGACTTATGGGTTGAGATTGTAACTAGTATCACCTCCATGGTAACTTCAGTGCCCTAAGCCTGAGTTTCTCATCAGGAAAGTGAGGAGACTAGACTAGATGACCTCAGGGACCCCATCCAACTCTGAACCTATGCAGAAGCCTTTGGAGAAGCAGTCCCACCCCAGGTTCCTGCCCCTCCAAACAGACAGGACAATGAATCTCCTTCCTCCATTTCTTTTCCCAACTCTCTCCACTCTTTGCTTTGAGCCAAATGAGTTGCTTTTAACAAAAGGTACTGGCTGGCAAAGTACTTAATAAAAACAAAACAAAGCCAAACAAACAATCGATTCTACAGGGCCTTGGAAACCCAGGAATCCATCACAACTGCTGACAAAACATGGAGTTTCCCAAGGACTTTTAATTTGAACTCCCTACAACTCTCCCCTTCACCTGTGCTCCCAAATCCAATCTGCGTAAGACTAGTGACCACCATGAGGGGGCAGCCAACTGATCTGGGCATCTCCCCAGGGTCACTCATGGCCCAGGTGTATTCTTTCACTCACCAGCACTGGAAGAAAAGGAAGGAACCACCACTTTGGCTTTTCTTTAGAGCTTTTCACACTCTCAGCCTCTCCAGTCCCTTCAGAGTCGGCATCAGATGTCCTGAGGGCAGGGACTCTTAAGGCAAACATGCCAGGGAGGCTTGGGGAGAGATGAAATGTCACCCTAGCCATTGGCTGGTCCCCCGTGCTTTTCATCTGGTGCCAAGAGACCTTCAGCTAACGATCTGGGTCATCAGAAGAGATGGACAGAGAGAAGGGAACTTGGCACTAGGAGACATAATTCTCCAGGCTGGCCCTCCAACTCAAATAGCCAGGAGGCTACAGAATTAGATCAGGGGGAAGAAGGGCCATCGCCTGATCCTCCTAAACAAAGCCTTTTGTTTCAAGTCCCAGGGAGCCTCCAGAGACTCAATCAATCTCACACCCTCACATTCCACAACATTGTTTTCAGCTTTCTCTGTTTACTCCATCCTTCTCTAACACCTTCCAAATTAAATGGCAGTAATGGTGGGAAAACAAAATTACAGAAGTATGGGAGATTACTTAGCAAGTATGGGAATACTTGTGAACTCCAGTGAGTACTTAAATACATTAGTGAGTTAGAGAATTTGCTAAGTACCATGCTAAATTAGGCAACTGACTTATCACTTTGTAAGGATTCCAACACATTTGAGTCTCATAACCACCTTCCAAGGTATTACAGAAATTATTATCTCCATTTTACACATAAGGAAACTGAGGCACAGAGCACTTAAGTGACTTGACCATAACTATATAATTAGGACTGTTCCAAGGCAAGATCCAGACATGAGTTTTCCTGCATCTACATCCAGTATTTTACCTTCATCCTATTCTACTTCTCCTGAAAATGTGGTTGAATTTACCAAATTTTAATTCTAGTTGCTCCTTGATTATCTATAATAATGATTGCTGATATCAAATTTAAAACGCATTTTGCACATTTTATCCCATTTGATCCTTCTAGCTCTGAATAGAGGACTTGGGTCAAATCCCACTTGTGACATTTACCATGTTTATGACCTTGTATAATTTTCTTAGGACTCAGTTTCCTTTTTTAAATAATTAGAAGGTCTGACTAGATGGTTCTCAAGTTCCTTCTAGCTATCCATAAACCCTATTAAATAGGAGTTATTATTATCCTCATTTTATAGATGAGGAAGCTAAGACATAGGCAACCTTGCCCACTTGCCCACAGTCACAAAGCTAGGGTTGATCCCATAAAAAGCATGAAGCCTGCACCAGTCTGTCATTTTTGCCTTTTTATTCACTTCCTCCCCTCGTCCTCTCTGCCAAGGAAACTTCAGAGAACACAACCCTTCCTCAAAGAGACAAACCAGTCAGTCCTGTGGACCTATCTTCAATGAAACAGTTCTGATTATATCTTCCCTCCCCTGTTTCCACAGGTTGCAAAGAAGCTAACCCTGAAGATGAATGAGGTTGACTTCTATGAACCATTTATGGATGAGCCCATTCCCATACCAGATAAACCTTATACTGAGGAAGAGCTTGTGGAGTTTGTGAAAGAGCACCAAAGGTATCTCCCCAAAAATCATTTTCCAAGGTCCAAGGTCCATTTTTCAAGGTCTACCCTTGGAAATAGGGTAGACCTTCTTAAATCCTGTACCAACACTGGCCAAAAGTTTGAGAATTATCTTTCCAGGTTTGATAGATGTTTATTTCCAGGTCACTGGGGACCCTTGTCATACTATGACAACTGAATGCGGGAAACCCTTGCAGGTAAGGCCAGACGACTCCACCCAGAAGACAAACTCCCATAAGGCCAGGTTGCAGGCACAGTCAATCCTAAACATATTTGAGTCTGTGTTGAAGTTTGCACCTAGATGGTACAATCTATAAAGCATTGAAATTAGAGAGCCAGGAAGATCTGAGTTCAAATTCTACTTCAGATACTTGCTAGCTAAGTAAAACACACACACACACACACACACACACACACACACAGACACACACACAGAGACATATATATATATATATATATATATATATATATATATATATACACACACACACACAAACATGTCTGCCTCCATTTCCTCATCTGTAAAATGGAGATTGTTGGGAGGATCAAATGAGATAATTTCTGTAAACTGCTTTACAAATCTTGAAGTGCTATAAAAATGCCATCATCATCATCATCTCTGATGATGCTAAAACCCTAACTATGGAGAGATGGTACAGGCTTTGTCTGGATGCCAAAATTAGAGGGTGTTGACAGTACTTTTACTTCAGCAGAATAAAAACAATTAACTGACTAGCAGAATGGTTAAATAAAACAGTAGTAGCTTTTCTTTTACACTCCAGGTGAGCACTTTCTCAGTGTGTTCCAACCCTTTCCCAGCAGCAGCCTCCAACAAAGCATGATATAGAGCACTGAATCTGGTATAGGAGGACTTGATTTCATAATCCAGACTCAGACACTTACTAACTGTGTGACCCTGGGCAAATTATTTAATTCCAATTGCCTCAAAAAAAAATTATTAAGCCGCTATGCCTGCCCCAGATATGTTTCAAACTCCTTATCCCCAATGCAAAAATTACTATTTCTGAGCCCCTCTCCACCCCTTTTGCTTCTCTTCTCCTCTTTTACTGCTTTTCCCCACAGTACCCTAATACCACCTTTCACTTAGATGGTACCCCATGCCAAGAGTAATTCCTAAAGCCCTTCCCCTCTTGAAAATTTGTCCACTAACCTATTCCTAAGAATAAAAGTATTTTAATAAGGCACAGAGACCAAGAAAAATTCTAGATTCCCAAAGTACAACTGATCCTACAGGAACAATTTTAAAGAGAAGTTAAAGTGCAGCTTTCTCATGTTCTCCCAAGTGACAACTAACCAGATAAACAAATATGTGTTAAGATGTTAGTGATTGTTAATGGGTTAATACATTACTCCTCTAAAGTACATACTTTTATTTAACAGGAACCCCCTAGGTTCAGAATGTCTTATCCCTAAACAATAACTCTCTATTGATGGGAATTCCTTTTTTATATTTTTATTAGAACTTTTTGTTTTTACATCTACATACCCCAATGTATTCCTCTATTCCTCTTCCTCACTGAGAGGGAGTTTTTATATATCATATATCACATACACATAAATAGTAAAGGATTAAAAAGTACATGGAGGAGAGTGTAGGGAAGAGTTCAGCAAAACTATACAACAAGTATTTTTTTTAAAACCCAAAATAAACCTGACATTATATGCAGTTTTTCAAATCCATAATTCCCCACCTCTGCAAAGAGTGAGAGGGAGGGGCCATTAAATGCCTTTTAGCAGAACAGCAAGGAAAAGCTTGATTAGGAAAATCCCATGATGAATCAACAAGTTCAGGGACTCTAAGAAATGGTCAGTAATAAACTGAGATTTTGGAGTGGGGGTGGGGAGTGTGGCCTTTTCAGAAATGAATTTCACAGGGTGGAGAATCTTGTGTGTTGTTATTTTAAGTACCTTTGGGAAAAGGGACAGAAGTGGATCATTATTCTTCCAGCTATACAAATACAGGCCACCAGGAAAATACATAAATGTAATCAAGAGGACTATTACCATGTTTCCAGTCTATAAATTGAGCACAATGGTACAGTGGAAAAAGAACTGGATTTGAAATCAGAAAACCTGGATTCAAATACTGGTTTTGCCATTATCTATTTGATTTGGGGGTAAATCACTCAACTCTTTCGGGCTTCTATTTCCTCAACTATAAAAATCTGTCATATGGGCAATCCAAGAACATGGCAGTGGGTGAGGGAAGAGAACATAGCATGGTGGAGAGTATCTGGGTGAAGGTCAGTGGAGTGAGAAACTAAAAATATTTTGTCATTGGGATATACCATATGGACCATTTGAACAGAAAGAGAAAAAAGGTGAAGAATTTGAGAACTAGATCACAAGCCAGGCACAGATATGATATAGTTGTGTTTGGGGACTTCAGTTGTCTGGACATCTGTTGGAGGTCTTTGCCAAAAACAGAGTAACTAATAACTTCTTAACTTAGTGTTAAATTCATCCTTCAAAAGGTGGAGAAGCAAGCATTGGGGAATTCTGCTCTGTGTCTGATTTTCACTAACAGAGAGGAACTTGTTGAAATAAAATGGAAGTCATGAGAATACTGGGAGGAAGGGATGACCCTCACCCCCACCCCCAATAGAATTTGTGATAGACAAGGAGAAGAAATTTGGGTATAATCAAACACATAGGTGTTGGAAAAATTGTTTTCAAAAGATTCAGGGCAATAATAAGCAGATTTCTATGGACTAAAGTTCTATACCAGAAGTCAAAAATGTTACCCAAGAAAAGTGTGAGAGAAAAGTGTGATCAGCAAAAGAGGAGGGCCAGTCATGTAATAAAAACAAGGAACAGGAATAAATATTTATATACACCTACTATGTTCTAGGCATTGTGCTAAGTGCTTTACAGATATCTTATTTGATTCTCACAACAACAATACAGAAGTTAAGTGCTGTTATTATCTACAATTTTACAACTGAGGAAACAAAGCAAGTAGAGGAATGTTGAGCTGGAAAGTATCTGAAACAGGATTTGAACTCAGGTTTTCCTGATTTTAAGTCTAGCACATTCTATCCATACTAATTAGCTACCTTCAATCTAAAGTATCCCTGGAACAAGATATTCAGATAGATTAATCTCTCCTTTCCTGTCTCCATCATCTTGTTCCTAAACCTACGTTGAAGCTTTGCCTGGTATAAGAAGCAGGCTTTCTTCAGCCAGAGAATCAGCTCAATTCCCTTAGATTCAGCAAACATTCAAATGTTTATTATTGCAAGATACTATGCTAGGGACAAATGTGGAAATATGTTTAGAAGAATTATACATGTTTAACCTATATTGAATTACTTGCTGTCTAGGGGAGAGGGGAGGTGGGGAGGGAGGGAGAAAAATTTGGAACACAAGATTTTGCAAGGGTGAATGTTGAAAACTATCTTTGCATGTATGTGGAAAAATAAAAGGCTATTATAAAAATTTTTAAATAAGTAACTCATCAATGTTAATAGAAAAAAAAAAAGACACTATGCTGGGTACTAGAAATACAAAAATAAAAATGAAGACAGATTCAATCCAGAATCATACTCAACTCTGTGTGACTTTAGGAAAAATCATTTAACTTTTTGGGGATTTAAAGTTCTTTTTCTATATAACTGGGAAGTTATAGATAATCTCCAAGTTTTCATCCAGTTTTAAGTCTGTGATCCTATCACATAAGAAACCAGTTCATGAAAGGATAGGAGATAGACACAAACATGATACAAGGGGGTAGAGGACTATGGGTGTGGAGCATTATATGCTGTCAGATTCTACTGATATGCTGACTAGCCTGACTGAATGTTTTTTGTTGTTTCTCTTTTTTTGTATTCTTTGTTACATGACAAAGAATGTCATGTTTTTCTAGGCAGGGAAGCAGAGGAAACATATTCAAAAATAAATACAATACAAGAACAAAGAATATCTATTTTCTTTTAATGTTAAAAATATAGTTTAAAATATAGGCTGTGGTAGGAACAAATAAGAGATTCATGAGAAAGTTTTCTAAGAAAGAATGTAGAATCTAGAGAAAGGGGAGGAGTCAGGAGAAGATGGAGGCTGATGGAAGAGATTACTGCAACAGTCTGAGATGGAGGGATTGTGGTCCAGGCAAAGACATCACCTATGCAAATAAATTGAGGCAGGAGATCACCAGGACAAGATCAGGGAAGTTCACTTTGACAGAAATACATGCAGGAATATAGAATGAAATAAGGCTGGAAAGCTAAGTCAATGTAAGATGCTGGAGGGCTTTAGCCCTTATAATTTTGCATTGTATCCTCTACCAGAAGTCCTCAGACTTTTAAAATAGGGGGCCACTTCACTGTCCCTCAGACTGGTGGAGGGCCAGACTATAGTAAAAACAAAAACTTTGTTTTGTGGACCTTTAAATAAAGAAACTTCATAGCCCTGGGTGAGGGGGATAAACGTCCTCAGCTGCCGCATCTGGTCTGCAGGCTCTAGTTTGAGGACCCCTGCAGTTTAGACTAACATTTTTGTTCAGTGTCCTATAGACAATGGAAAGCTACTGAAGATATTTTGAGGGAAAGCTTGATTTCTTCAGAAGTGGGAATTAGGAATTAGGAAAGGTGGATTAAAGAGCAGAAGAGACTGGAGGCAAAGAGATCAATTGGAAGACTACTATGTTTAAACCATATAGGAGTCAATGAGGCCCCAAAATGGGATTGGAGGTATAGTATTGTGAGTGTGGAGAAAGAGACTGATATAAATCAGGGGAAAAAAAGGAGAATTGATAGGGTTTGACAATTTATTGATTAGCTTGGGGGAAAGTGAAAAGTGAAGGATCAAAGATGACTCTGGATTTGAACTTGGGTGATTTAGGTAATGGTAGAGAAATAGAGAAATTAGAAGGACCATAAGGAAATATCTCAAATTTTGAATATGTTAAATTTGAAGAGTCATTAGAAATAGCAGAGAATTTTCTCAATAGACAGTTGAAAATGTAGGACTGGTATTTAAGGGAGAAAATTAAGTTGAAGATACAAATTTGGATTGGAGTTATTTGCTTAAACATGCTAAATTAAGGCATAAGAGTGGATGAAATCACACCCAAAAAGAGAGAGAAAAGAGCTAAGGATGAATCCTTTGGGCTATCTATGTTTGGTGAATGGGAATAAGGCAGTGAGTCAGAAAAGAAAGAATGAAGGAAAGCAATCAGGGAGGTGGGGAGGGAATGGGAAAAACAGAAGAGAGCTGTGTCCCAGAAGCCAATAGAAAAAAGAAAATCAAGGAAAGGGTGGTCAATAGTATCAAATCCAAGTCAAGGAGAGGAGTAGAACCAAGAAATGAACATTGCATTTGGCAATTAGATCATTCATTGCTGAGCTTGAAGAGAAGAATGGTAGGGAGGGAAACCAGATTGTTTGGAGCTGAGGAATGAGTGGGTGCTAAAGTGAAGAAAGAATCTAAACCACTGTGTTTATAATCTTATTAGTAAAGAAGATATGAGAGATAAGATGATACCTTCAGGGGAAACTAGGGATAATGAAATAGTTTCTCTGGATGGTTGAGATGTTATCTTTCTTTTCAACATCAGGGAAGGAAGAAATACATAGGAAAAGACTAAAGAAATGATAGAGGAAACAGTCAATGCAGCAGACTCTTGCAGTAGCCTAGAGAGGGTGCCATTGAGGACCCAAGTTGAGAAGCTGGCAAGGAGAAATACCATCTCATAAACTGAACCTGAAAGAGAATGATATAGAAGAAGAACTGGAGACATTTTGAGGTATAAAGAGAGATCTAGAAGATGATAATGGATGCCTTTGGGTGTCTCAGTAAGAGAGCATCTTCCAGTGAAGGAGTAAGAGTGCATGGAGTTAGAGAAATCAAGAAATAAGAGAAGGTTTGGAACAGTTTAACTTGAAGAATCCTTTCTCAGATACTGGCTATGTGAAACTAAGCATGCAATTTAAATCACTGACTGCCTCAATTTCCTCCTCTTTATAATTTAAATAATAATAGCAGCTATCCCTAGAATTGTTCTAAAGATAACATGAAATAATGTTCATGAAATAATTTGCAAACCTTAACATGCCATATAAAGACAAGATATTATTAGCCATATAGGAAGCTAATCAGAGATGAATATAAATATTGTAAGCAGCAGTAAGGACCCAGAAAAAGTGTAGCATGAACTCTATGGTTTAATGATTTCCTTTAAAAGTATCAGGAGTTCAGCCATAGGTTCAGATAAGATAGATGTTACAGGAAGGTGTGGATATGCAAGGGATGGAGATAAAAAGATAGGAGCATGTATCTATTCATGGTTGAGGTATAATAGAGACAGAAGTGGAAGAGTTATGTGAGTTGGGAAGACAGTGATGTTGAAAGGCTCATTTATGAGAATACTGAAGTCACTGAGGATAATGAATGGGCAGAGCTGGGGAGAGAAAGAGAGGAAAAGCAAAATTATTGAAGAAATAGGGGAGTAAGTTAAAGGCATAAGGTATGTCAAGAGTACCCTCAAGTATATCTCAAACTGGGTACTTCCTTCTTGGATAATTCCAATTAGACACTGGATGATGAGTACTTATCATATATGTTACAGACAGAATCTATTTTGTTTATGTGGTTAAAAAAAAGATGGCCCCTGAAGTCCTTTCCAACTATCAAATTCTAAGATTTTAAGTACAAAAAAATTAATTCAAAAGTTGGAGCCAGTAAATTGGTAGGATGGTTTTCTAATGGGATTACGAAGTGAGGCAAGATTGGTAGGCTCAGGGAATATTTAGGACTTCAGGTCCCAGATTCTTTCCAAAAAGGACAAGGGGTCATGATGAAGGAAAAGAGAATGTTCAGGTTTGATGAATTCCAGGAGCTGGGGCATGTGCACCCCACTGATACCCAGAACTGTGCCATGAGGACCTTGGGGGTCACCAAGGAGGAGGACGGGGAGCAGCCCTAGATTGTGCAGAGCCATCCCTGAGATGGGGGAACCTGAGGAGCTGGTGCCAGATTCAGCTGCTGTTATCATTTTTGGAAAAAGCAAGTTTTCTGAAAATATTCCCAGCAACTTCAGCGTAAAATATGATATACCTGCATATCTATCAGGTGGAGATGGACAGATTGTTTTTATAACAGGAAATTGTAAATTTTACATGTTTGGCAACAAGAACTGGGGCCAGTGAGGATTAGGATCAAAGACAATAATCAGCAAGCCAACTTTTGTAAAAGCTTTAAAACCTGAAAAAGTCAAACTTGCCTCATGTGGAAGGAACCATCCTTTAGTACATACATGCAGCTGGAAATAATAGTGAAGGGCAATTGGGACTTGGTGACCCTGAAGAGAGAACTACTTTTCACCTCCTTAGCTTTTGTACATTCCAAAACAAGATTAAATAGCTCTCTGCTGGATCCAACACTTCAGCTGCACTAACTGAGAATGGGGACCTTTTTATGTAAGGTGACAATTCTGAAGGGTAAATTGGTCTGGCAGATGAATCTAATGTGTTGACCCTTGTCAAGTGGTCCTTGGTAAACCTATCTCCTTGATCTCTTGTGAATATTACCATTGCCTTTGAAACTACAGACGGTGAATTTTACACATTTGGAGAACCAGAGAATGGAAAGTTAAGTTTGTCACCTGAGAAACTGAAAAATTATAGAATTCTCCAATTGGTTCTTAAAATTCCTAGAAAAGTGAATCAAGTGGCTTGTGGTGGGGGGCATACAGTAGCTTTAGCAGGAAGAAGTATGTACATTTGGCCTTGGCAGTTTGGACAATTAGGTCTTGGTACTTTTATACTTGGAACCTCAGAACCAGAATTATTAAACATTTATTTTTTATTTATAATATAAATTATTATATATATATATAATATGATATTATAAATAATATAAATAATATAAATTATTAATTTATTATTAAACATTTTCAGAATGAGAAAATTCATTATATTGTATGCAGGGAAATACATAGAGCTTTAATATCGGGTTGCTTGTGGGTGGATGCCACATGCTAGTTTTGCTACTCCAAGACTCAACAAATCTGAGGAAATCATGGTAGAAAAAATAAACAATAGTGGCCTGATTGTAGTTTCTTTAGGACCTTGCAGAGATCATATCTGCAAAATCATAGAGAAGAGAAAGGGAAAATTCACCAGAACAACATTGTCAAATGATAAGAACTCTGTCCCCATTGGAAGTTCCTTTCAAACTGCCAATACAAGCATCCAACAGTACATTCCCTCTCGGGTTCCCTGTAAACAATCATCTTGTTGGAAATATAAGTAATGAAAATGAGAACCTAAAATTACTTGAAGCAGATGAGCCAATTCAAGAGAAAGAAAAAAGTAGTTTTTCAGCTGAAGAGTCAGAACCTGAAAACGAACAGAGAAGTCTTAGAGAACTACTGATGATTTAAATATGACACATATCAATGAACCTGAATCTCACTGATCAATTTATTTATTTTTATTTTTTTATTATTAAAACTTTTTATTCACAACATATGCATGGGTAATTTTTTACAACATTATCCCTTGCACTCACTTCTGTTCCGACTTTTCCCTTCCCTCCCTCCACCCCCTCCCCTAGATGGCAGGCAGTCTTATACATGCTAAATATGTTATAGTAACAGACATTACTATATAATGTATAGATCCTAGATACAATGTATGTGTGCAGAACTGTACAGTTCTCTTGTTGCACAAGAAAAATTGGATTCAGAAGGCAAAATAACCAGGGAAGAAAAACAAAAAGTGCACACAGTTCACACTCATTTCCTAGGGTTCCTTCTCTGGGTGTAGCTGATTCTGTCCATCATTGCTCAATTGGAACCGAATTAGATCTCCTCTTTATTGAAGATATCCCCTTCCATCCCAATGATCAATTTTTAAGATTCTCCCCAATTCAAAAACAAAAAGAGTCAAATGAAGAAAGCACAACACAAGAAACAGATGACAAAGGCATAGAAGCTAATAATGAATCTACAGATGAAGAGAATAAAGAAATGCTAAAGGAAGAGAATGTCAAATCAGAGAACCACAAGGAAGCACAAACAAAAGGAATCAGTAACCCTGTGGCTGAAACCATTAAAAGGAAGAAAAGGTTGAGCAAGCTGAACCACCCATTCTGGAACACAATGAAAGTCAGAAAGGAAACAAAAATGAACGTATGCCACGCGATTCAGAAGTCCAGGAATATTTTATAGTTAGCACCAAATAGACTTCTTTAAAAAATCACCAATGGTTTCTCTTTTTAAGAGGAAGTCAACAGCAAGTCAAAAAGTGCAGGGTATTCTGGAATCAAAGGCTATGGCTGAGCCACTAGTAGTTGTAGAAGTAAAATCAATAAATTGGAGATCAAGTAAATATTAGGAAAGAAAGAATGAAAACCAAATCCACACAGAGCAGAACCATATGGAATCTTCATTATCTAATCGGGGGAAAAAAGTTAAAGTCATGCACAGTTCTATAAATACATGTTTGTTGTTTGTGGTTTTCATGCACATGTTGCAATTTATCCTTGAAAATAATTATAACTTCTGAAAGAAAGTTGCCAATAATGAACTTTGTACTGTATATTATTTGTTTTCTTGGGGTTTGGAGACTGTGACCATGGTATTGTTATTTATTTCTACTGATAATATTAATACAAGAAGTACTAAAAATCTTACTAATTGTTCAGTGTTGTAATAAAAATCTATTTTTATATGAAAAAGAGAATGTTCAGGAGGCAGATTGGAGAGTAGAAATTGAGAAATGTGGAGGAATATGCCATTGTGATAAGATAGAGGAATTTAATAGTTTTGTATCCATTTTAATTCAATAAGCAACTATTAAATGAGAAATAGATGTTGCCGAAGGAAGAGCAATACAAGATAGCAACTGATTTGCAGGCTGAGGAGAGAGGGACTAAGAGAAAGAACAATGGCTCTAAGTTGGTAAACCTGGAAGACTGAAAAGCGTACAGAGGCCTTCTAAGAAGAAAAGAAATTGAGAAGAGTGGTAGGATGTAGCCAGGAATTGAAGTGAGGTTGAGAAGGAGAAAGAAATAACGAGTTTCATTTTGGATATGTTAAGTTTGAGATGTCTATGGGGCATTCAGGACTTGCAGCTGGAACATTTGAAGATGATAGTAAACCTTAAAGTGAATGTCTATGCATGGTTAAAGTATAGTAGAGGCAGAAGTTGAAGAGTTCTGTGAACTGGGAAGACTATGATGTTAGAAAGATCATTTATGAGAATATTGAAGTCATTGGGATAATGAAAAGCCAGAGCTGGGGAGAGAAGGAGAGGAAAAGCAAAATTATTGAAGAAATAGGGGAGTGACTTAGAGGCAGGGGTAAGCCTGCTTATGTTGGCTTGCCAGGGCAATTCTTTCGTTTTTGATTTAAGTATCTATAGCTCAGAAATCAACAAACTAAAAACCAGGGAATGATTTATTTTTTTAATTGTCTACCCTAGAGAAAATGATGTAGAAAATGTTAATAAATGTAGATTATGTGTGATTTAAGAGAGCTAATTGGCAAACATTTATCAACCCACCTGCCTAGAAGTTGCTATGAATGAATAGATGGATGAATGATGGATAGATGAATGAATGAAAAAGGACTGATGAAGTATTTATATGCAAAGTACTGTGCTAACCACTCAGGATATAAATTAAAAAAGCAAAGCTTTCAAAGATTTCACCTTCTGATAGAGACAATATCACATGTAGCAGATTTTAATTGCAAGTCAATGGAAAGACTCTATGTTCCTTAGGATGTTACAACAAAGCAGATATTGCATTTTCTTAATGATATTTCCATTAAAATATGAATTTCTAATGTTTAACTATTTGACACTACAAAGACTCATGTCAAAAAAAACTTTATTTTTTGATTCTTCAGTATCTGTGGCAAAATAGAAAGTCAGAATGATGTAAAAAATAAAATGAGAATTGAAGTCAGGAAGAATCCTATCCATGATATTTGCCAGCTACTTGGCCTGGGCTGTGGGTCTTAGTAGTTCTAGGTCTTAGTTCCTCATTTGTAAAAATGAGAGTAATGATACCTAGAATGGCTAAGTAAAGAAGGGTCAATGAGGCCAAAAGAAATAATATTCTGAAAACACTTGACTAACCTAAAACCTTATATATGTTCACCATTGCTGTTAAAAATGCCAGCAACAAGAATCTGTTGAAGATAATATAATCAGTGTAAACTTTAAGCAAGAGGTTGTTGAATTATGGCGTTATGGCCCAACATCTTGATGTGGTCATCTTGATCTGTAAAATTCTCATTAATCTCTGTAATCTTTGAATTAAAATACCCTATGGAAGGAGGTAGGAGCAGGAAGAAGTCTTAAGGTAAACCTGGAAAGCCTGAGTGTATACAGGTAGAGTTCCTTAGATGCTCATCTTCCTTGTAGCATGTTGGAAGAAGCAGATGGGAGGGGGGGCTTCCCTTTCCCTTTTGGTCCTTAACTTGCCATATACTTTTATCAAGCATGTCAGTGGAATGATGTTGCCTTATTGAAAATAGGAGTTCTGAGTAAAATACTTTTCTTTCCCTGCAGACCCACACTCCGCAGGCTGCGCCCAGAAGATATGTTTGAAACCTGGGTAAGAAAATGGAAAACCCCTTATACTTGTAAGAGATGACCATGACTGTCAAGGAGAAGAGCCCTTTAATCACAGATTCAATCACCTTCATCTTACTACCCAGACTGTAGCAAGAATAGATATGGAGTAGGGAGGATCTGTATTCTAATTCTGGTTCTGTTACTCACTGCATGGGCAAAAGAGGTTTTCTCTCTCTCTCTCTCTCTCTCTCTCTCTCTCTCTCTCTCTCTCTCTCTATATATATATATATATATATATATATATATATATATATAGTAAAATGAGAAGAGTGTACTATGTGATTTGGGTCTTTCATCAGTTGCATGATCCTATGAGCAGCAATATCTATCTAGAGAACTTGATAACTTTCAAGCTTCAAGTTAAGTAGTATCTGGCATCCAACTATCTTAAGGTAAGGACAGCTAGGTGGTACAGTAGATGGATCTCTGGGCCTGGAGTCAAGAAAACCTGAGTTCAAATTCAACCTCCAACAATTACTATCTGTGTGATCTTGGGCAAGTCATTTAACCTTTTGCCTTGTTTTCTCATCTGTCAAATGAGTTGGAGAAGGAATTGACAAATTATTTCAGTATCTTTTACAAGAAAATCTCAAGTGGGATCACAAAGAGACAGACATGGCTAACAAAATGACTGAATGATAGAACACTTAAGGTAATTGGATTCATTAGACTTCATAAAATATTTCCATCTCTTCATCAATGAAGTTCCTGAAGTTTCTGGTGTGTTCTGTGCTTGCATCAAGTTACTGCGGTTGGATTTTCAACTGTCTAGAACTTTGCTATAATATTATTGTGTAGGTCCTAGAAGTCTATGCCATAGGATAATGCTTTGGGTGAAACATTGCTGGAAAGAGAGGCTTAAAACCCACTCAGTAATTAAATCCTTTGGATGGTCTTACTTATACTGAATTCCATTCTTAGGGGTATCTATCACCCCTACTAAATCAGAAACTCCTTAAGGGCAGAAATCATGCTTCATTTATCCGTGGTTATCCAACCTGGTCCCTATCATGATGCATTACAAGTTCACATTAGGCACTTAATAAATTAGGTGCTTCTTGAGAAAGTATTCTAACAAAACATTTTATGGTAAGGTACCACTGTCATTATTTTGGAAGAGTTGCTTGCTGCCATTTTGATCTCTTGGGGAAGGGGGCAGGGAATGCTACTTGATCTCAACCTATGATTTCATCAGTGTGGGGCATTATTACTAAGGTACCTCACACCATTGATTTATACAAGCAACTCCTCATTAATTTACAGTTTTAGGAAACTGTTTAGGCAAGCTGAGAGGATCAGTGACTTGCCCTTGACCACATAGATAGGAGGAAACTGAGTAGGTGTTATTATAAAGTATATATCAGATGCAGAACCTAAACCTAGGGCTGCCTGATTCCAAGGCTAGCCCACAATGTATGATCTTTCTGCTCTAGTTGTAAAGATTCAAATTTTTGTTTGTTTTTTTCCCTTTAAGTACACTCCATTTTTATCCACTGTGGCGTATTATTATATCCCTATTCTAGTTGTAGATTCAAATTTTTTGTTTGTTTTTTTCCCCTTAAGTACAATCCATTTTTAATTAATCATTTATTTAATAAATATTTTTGGAACCTCTGCTATGCAGAAAGTAAGGAATAGCTCAGATAATACAAAATATTACAGTTCCCTATTTCTTCCCTCAAGCACACAACAATGTGTACGCCCACAGGGAGAAACCAACATCACCCCACATTTCACTGTTATGATTACCCCCACTGCCATTATCTTGACATGTCTCTTTAGAGACCCCACTGGGAGCTGCTAAGAGACATTCAAATGAAGAGAAGGAACATTGATGGGTTTTTATGGACTTGGTGGGACCGTCCATTGATGGAACTTGACCCTTTACATCTCACTTTTTTATCCTGATCTGAAACTCAGGGAACTGAGTTCCACCCGGACTTAAAGGGAAAAGAGCAGCTGCACAACCTCTATGTGGTTTGAATATAAGCTCCTTGAGGCAAGAGCTAACTCTCTTTTGTTTTTGTAACTTACTATGTGTCTGGCACATAGTATTTAAAAATGGTCATTCATTCATTCATCCTAATTCTCAGATATGTTCCATCCAAAAGGGAAGCTCCAAAAGAGAGAGATTTTTCCTTCCAGGAGCTCACATTCAAATAGGAGGAGACCAAACAGATAGGATAGCCCAGGGTTAAGGGAAGCTGTCAAGAAAGAATGTAGCGCAAATCAAGCCACCAAGAGACCATCTAAGGCTGCTCCTCCCTAGCCTGTCTATAGTAGATTTTTAATAAATGTTTGCTGAATTGAACTGAACTCCATACACTGGGACCATAAGGTGGAGGTCCAAAGTCAAAAAAGACCTGGATTCCACTCCCACCTTTGACAGATGCTAGAGTAAATGAGTAACCAGAAAAGTAATAAGTCAGTATGGTGAGAAAGAGGGATTTATTTAGTTCAAGTATAACCACAGACAAGTCTGAACCTATTTCCTCATCTGAAAAATGGGCATGATGTTACCTTTAGTACTTTTGTTGAGGTCAGGAACCAAATGTTGAGGTGTAGACCACATGTTGAGGTCTACATTTGAGGTACCTAAATGAAATTAGGGTTTAATTAAGGTCTAGTGGCAGGTTTGGGGTACAGGGAGTCAAACAGAGTTCCCCTGCAACCCCCTTGGATTTGGCGCAAGGATATGGCGGTATATGAGGTCTAGTAGCGGCGTGGAATTCCCAATAAAAGCATTTATTGGCCCGGAGAGCTAGATTAATAAAAGAAGTTTATTACTGAGTTTAGAAGTAGGAGATAGGTGATGGTAGAGACAAGGAGGGCACTGGACAGAGGGTCCAGTGGACAGAGGGTCCTCACATGGCTGCCATGTTTGGAATCTCTGCAAAGAGGGGTTCCCAGTGTGGCCCTTTTAAGTCAGAGACTTAGCTCGAGGGGTTCTGGGGTGTAGCCCCAAAGTTGGCTCAGATCTGGGTGGGGCTGGAACAGGTCCGGATCTTCTATTGGAATTCAAAGGGACCAGGATTTGTGAGTCAAAGGGTAATTTACATTAGCTAGGGGGGTTGGGAATCAAAGATTGGAATCTTTCCCGCATCACTTTGCTCATAAGATTGTCATGAGGTCTTTGTGTGAGCAGCAAAAGATATAATGGCTGTGAAGTACTTTTCAAAACTTAAATTGTTGCATGGATTGGTTGTTTTATTATGTTTTTATATCGTGTCAAATATTTCATTATATATTATACTGGTTATTTTATTATATATAACAAAAGGAGTGTGTATGTTTGATCAAGATGGCACTTCAGAGAGTCTCATGTGCTAAGGAGACTTATGCATTGTAAAATATCTAGTTTTAGGCAGATCAAATAGTGGCTACATCCACAAAGCTGATCTTTTTTTTTTTTTTTTTTTTTTAATTTTTGCTGAGGCAATTGGGGTTAAGTGACTTGCTCAGGGTCACACAACTATGAAGTGTTAAGTTTTTGAGGCCAGACTTGAACTCAGGTTCTCCTGACTTCAGGGCTGGTGCTCTATTCACTGCCCCCTCTAGCTGCCCAAAGCTGATCTTTAACACTCTTTTTCAGTGATAAATATTAGCAAATATTCACATAGCACTTTGCAGTTTGTAAAACACTTTATATTCATTATATCACAATGATCCTGTAAAGAAGGGACTGCAGGTATCATTATTTCTCTTTTCAGCTGAGAAATGCAGCTAGGTATTGAAGTAGATAAGAGTTCCAGGTGTGGAGTCAAAAAAACTCATCTTCTGGAGTTCAAATTTAGCCTCAGACACTCATTAGCTATGTGATCCTGAGCAAGTCACTTAACCCTGTTTGCCTCAGTTTCTCCATCTGTAAAATGAACTGGAGGAGGAAATGTTAAACTTTCTCCAATTATCTTTGCCAAGAAAACCCCAAATGGGGTCACAAAGAGTTGGACACAAATAACAAATGAACAAAAAGCTGAGGCCCCCAAAATTACCCAGGACCACACAGCTGGTGATATCAAAAGGGGAACGTGAATCCAAGTCTATCTGCCTCCAAATCCAGTTCTCTCTGAATGAAAAAGTTGTTTCTCAAGCCCTCTGTGCCAAGCACTGTGCTAAGTGCTGAGAATGCTATACAAAGGCACAGTCCCTGCCTTCAATAAGCTTACATTCTATTGGGGAAGACAAATTTGCCAGACTATCTATAAAAAACAAATCAAAAAATTAAAGTTATACTTGAATAATTAAGAGACTTACTTCTCAGTTTTAAAAATAGGCATTTTCTATGCACACCAAAACTTAATGGATACCCTTTACTGATACTGGCAGTTAATAATTTCCTGGAAACAATTGGTGCATTTGACTCCTGCAGTTCTGAAGGAGAATATTCAAAGAATGTACAGGGGAAGAGGGTAGTTCAGGGTCAGTGCTAACTTGTCATCACTCTGGTAACTCCACCCTGAAAACATACACACCATCCAAGAGACTAGCCAGCCAGAGCACCGGGCAGAAGTCCAGAGAGGATTTGATTGGCTCATTCTTCAGGGAAACAAAAATTCCTGTCTCTGTTAAAACAGTAGAAATAGTTCCAAAGAAGGGCATAGCAACTGCAAGAAGAAGCCCCGGGACATTCTATGACAATGACTCAAGGAGTCTGTTAGATAGAACTAAAAGTCATTTGCTTTTGTTTCCTTTTTTCCCCATCACAAATTTGAATACGCATATAAAACAAGTTTATGAAAAAGAGAGAGAGAGAGAGAGACAGAGAAAGAGGGTGGAGGAGGGAGAGAGGAAGGGAGGGAGAGAGAGAGAGGGAGGAAGGGAGGAAGGGAGGGAGGGAGAAGGAAAGAAGGATTTGTGGTAGGTCATATATTGGTCAGTTACTACATTTTTCACAGTTGATTATCTCGACAATATTGTTGTTACCTATAGATTGTTCTAGTTCTCACTTCACTTTTCACTGGGGTCTTTTCAGATTTTTCTGAAACTATCCCCTTCATCATTTCTTAGAGTACTATAGTATTCCATTACATTCATATACCATAACTTGTTCACTCATTCTTCAATCCTGGAGAAGATGTGGGAAAACAGGCACACTAATACACTGTTGGTGGAGCTGTGAATTCGACTAAGCATTCTGGAAAGCAATTTGGACCCATGCCCTATTAAACTGTGTTTATCCTTTGAACCAGCAATACTGGTACTAGGGCAATACCTTACAGAGATAAAAAAAGATAGAAAAGGTCTGAATATATTTCTTTTTGTTGGAAGAGTTGCTATAGAACTTTTGTATATCCAGACCTGAATATATTTCTTTTTGTTGGAAGAGTTGCTATAGAACTTTTGTATATCCAGACCTTTTCTATCTTTTGTTGATCTCTGTAAGGTATTGCCCTAGTACCAGTATTACTGGTTCAAAGGATAAATAAATACAGTTTAATAGGGCATGGGTCCAAATTGCTTTCCAGATTGCTTAGTCTAATTCACAGCTCCACCAGCAGTGTATTAGTGTGCCTGTTTTCCCACATCTTCTCCAGCATTTGTCATAAAAGACATTAGTTTTAAGACTGCACTCATTCATCCCTTCTTTGTTTATCCAATTAATCATCCATTAAATAAGTATTTGTTAAGCAGACCTACTATGTATTTACATATGACGTGATCTATGCTTTCATGTAGTTTATAATATCAGAGGGATGTCATGACTACAGATATATATTTGTGTGTGTGTGTGTGTGTGTGTGTGTGTACTTAAACAATTATCACTTCCATATCATGGGAGTTAAGGGCATGGTACCTACTTCCCCCATTGTAAGAAAAAAACACATAAAAATTTCTGCCTCTCCCTTTGTACCAGAGAAGTCTGCATTTTTTTCTTTTTCTTTTATAGGGTGTTTACAGTTCCTCATTGCAAAATTGGGATTAAGTATTTATTTATAGGATCTGTGTTGTCCACTGGGCTTTATATATCATCTAGCTTCTACAAAACTTCCGCAAAATTCCCATTTAATTTTTTATGGTGACCTATAATACATTGAAAATGCAACAGGGAAAGTTGAGATGTGGAAGGGATAATTGTATTTATTAGGTTTTAAGGAGATACAGTGCTAAATGCTAGGGGAAAAAAGAAAAAAAGGGAAAAAATACAATCCCTTCCCTCAAGAAGCTTACATTCTTATAGAGGATTCAACATGAATATAAATGAGGATGTACTAGATACATACAGAGTAGATGGAAGGTAGCTATAATACCCAAATTGCAGCCTAACATAGTGGTATGGACAGAACTAATAGTCATAAAGACCTGGATTCAAATCTCCCTATAGTTTGGGGTGGGATATATATGTAGTCCGGTATATAGTATGAATCAATGTAATTGTTAACCTCTCTGGGCCTCAGTTTCCTGATCTATAAAATGAAAAGGTTGGACTTAACGACCACTAAGGTCCTTTCCGCCTCCAAATCTAAGATTCTTAGAAGTATATCAGAAAGGTATAAAACAAACTGGTATGAGATCTAAGAGGGAAGGACATTACCACCTGTGAGGTCCAGAGAAAGCTTCATGCAAGACGATGAGATTAAGTGGAGATGAATTGGTTGAGTTTTTAAAAGGGGAGAAAATTCAGTCGTTGAAGAAGGGAAGCAGGAGATTCCAGAAACTGAAAAAAGTCACAAGAGAAGAATGGCACTGTGAAATCTTGGAGCTCAGAGAGCCGCTCAATTTGAGCACATGGAGGTAAAAACACCAGAGAAATCTGGACAGGTTGGACGGTGCCATATTGGGAAGGGCTTTGTTCAGCTAAGCAGCCTCCATGTCTCCAAATGCGAGTTAGTGCTTTCTAACGTGAGAACACAGTCTTTCTCTACTCATATCCATCAGTTGAGTCTGGCTGGTTACCTAGGGTTTGACCCACTTTCTTTCAAACCCCCTAGGAGCAGTTATATGCAGCTTCTTGAAAAACCAGGCAAGAGAAGATAGGATACAGAGCTAGTCAATGAAAGAACATATCAAGGCCTGTCAGTGCCCCACACAGGGGATACATATGACAAAGTCTTTGCCCTCAAGAAGCATACAATCTAGTTGAGAGAATAATCATAATAATAGTAAGAATAAAAATAAATAACATCACATTTTAAGGTCTGAAAATTAGTGTGTACAGGTAATTCCACTTGGTTCTCAACCTTCTGAAAGATATTTGTTTTATATGTATATATATATGTGTGTATGTGTATATCTATGTATGTATATATATATATATATATATATATACATAATTTGTGAAGAATTTTAAATAGGTCTGAGAGAGATCAGGTGATTTATCCAAGGCCACACAGCTAATAGAAGCAAGATTTGAACTTATTTTTGCCAAGGCCAGCTCCAGCACTCTCTTCTCAAAGGCCCCAAAAAGACATGAGGAAAAAGTCCCACATAAATATTAGAGATTTTAAGTGCTACAGTCATCAAGGAGGGCAAGGTCAGCATGGCTACGGTTCATCCAGGGCTCAGTGGGTGGGCTTTGTCCCTCCCCAACAGCAACAGGACAGGGTATCAAATAGATTTCATGGTTAGACAGCTCCCATATCTATACATGGTGTGTGTGTGTGTCTGTCTGTCTGTCTCAGTGTTTTTCTGTCTCTCTTTCCATCTCTCTGTCTCTCTGTCTCTCTCTCTCTCTGTCTCTGTGTGTGTCTGTGTGTGTCTGTGTCTCTGTCTGTCTCTATCTCTCTGTCTCTTTCTCTGTCTGTGTGTCTCTGTCTCTGTCTATCTCTCTGTCTCTGTCTTTCTGTCTCTCTGTCTCTCTCTCTCTCTGTCTCTCTCTCTCTCTGTGTCTCTGTCTGTCTGGCTCTATCTCTCTGTCTCTTTCTCTCTCTATGTGTCTCTGTCTCTCTGTCTCTGTCTCTCAGGCACACTCACCTAGGAGCCTGTGGGTTGGCTCATGAAAAAGGAAAACAACTTCCCAGAGACACACAAAGGCGAGAGTCCCATTCTTCCCCCAGTGCTAACCTTGAGTTCATCGGGGGCTCTTTCCCAACACTGGAGAGAGGGGATGACAGGAGCAGCTCAGCACTTGGTGAAAAGGGGAGTTGAAAGAAGTTTACAGCCTGGGAATCAAAAAGAAAGCAACAGGCAGAGGCCTGCTCCCCTGCTTTCCCCCAGGACTAGCAAGTCTTTTTGCCCATGATAAGGGACAGACCCACAGACACACACACATGTACTAACACCTGCAACCCCCACACATCTGCATATAGACATACACGTGTGACACACCAGCACATGCATGCACACATGTATAGAACACTTATCCACAAACATTGCACATGCATTTGCACAGACACAGACACAAATACTCAGGTACCCAAAGACATACACACACATATGGGCACATATGCATGTCACAGTGCAATGCATGTACATATAGACACAGGCAGACACATAGACACACACAATACAAGCCAGGCAGGTCAGCACACCGAACATACATGTATATGCTTGGATACATACATGGACACACGGACAGACAGAGGACACGTGTGCAGGTTGCACGTATCTGCATCCTGTGTGCACACATCTGTATATGGCCACATGCTTGTGCCCATGTTTGTGGCTACATGTGTGTGTTTTGACATATATGTTCACATGGACACCCATACATTTGATTTTTCACTCTGTTTTGCTTTTCTTCCTTCCCCGAGAGATTTGGATCCCAAAGGATTCTACAGCTCATCTCGGTGTGCCTTCACAAGGAGCAGAAAAGAAAGCTGGGCTCCCAGGGGTTAATGCTCTCCCTTCAGTATGTGATAGATGGCAGGAGACAGAGAGCCGGGCCAGCCCTAATGAGATCTGATCAGGGTATTCTGCCTGGCAATAATAGCAAATGTAAAAGAGTGAAACTTCACACTCTTCCCTTCTGTTTGCTGTCTGATTTGTATAATAATCCTGCACCCAAAACAAATGCTCCTGTCAAAATTCAATTCCCCAGAGAAGCTGGCCACAGCCATGCCCACCCTCTTGTTTTTAATAATAATATTTTCCATTTAATCTCTTTTAGAATTTTTGGCGGTTTTGTCCCTTCCAAACTCAAAGGAAAAAATTAGCATTTAGATAGGATTGTGCTACATTAAAAATCAATTGAAATGGAAACAGGGATCATGGGAGGGATGAGACACTGGGAGTTTTTTCTTTCTTTTCCTTCCTTTTTTTTTTTTTTTTTTTCCATAGCATGATTTTGCTGTGACATTCAGGCTGCCCAATGAACACCTCTTCCAGTGTCAACAGTAATCAGTATTCATTCTGTTTTTCTCTCCTCAGTCCCTTGGGTGCTGGGCTTTCACACTTGAGCCTTCCTCATCCCCCCGAGGCTCACTTTTTTATGATATTGTACCCTTGAAGCTTTCTTGTCTCTTTGCCCCTAACATTAATAAATGCAGAATACTAACAGCCTTCTGGATTCTGTTTGAGACACGCAAGACGAAATGAACCTTGCCCTCTGGATATGAGATGCCCTCCCTGGCTTCTCTGCCCCCAGCCCTTACCCCCACCCCAACCACATCTTTCACAGATGGGCTCATGCTTTACAAGGAAATCCTCTGCCTTCCCCTTCCCAGCTTCTGTCTCCCCACGGAAGCCTCCAGTATCTCCCTCTCTCAGGAGAATGGAAGCTCTTCAAGGCTAGGGGTTATTATTTCATCCTATTATCCTCAGTACCTAGCACAGTGCTTAGCAAATAGAGGCTCTGCACATGCTTTTTAAAGTAAAATGAATTGAGTCTCAGTCTCAGGAAGGTGCTGTGTTAGATAGAAAAAGCAGTGTTTGGAGTGTTCAAATGTGATATCTAACGTGTACTTGCTGTGTAACCTTGGCCAAGCTGATTAACCTTTTGGGGCCATCATTTCTTTGTCTGTAAGACTCGGTGGGGAGAAGTGGGACTGGACTAGAGAGGTGGCTATTAAGGTCCCTTCTACTTTGGATCTTCCTAAGGAAAGAACACTGGGTAAGGCATCTGGCGCCATATTGCACAGAATGCCCAGCCTGGCGTCAGGAAGACCTTTATTCAATCCAGCCTCAGACACTTACTAGTGGTGGGACCTTGAGCAGAGCACGTTACCTCTGCCTGCCTCATTTGGCTCATCTAAAAATGGGGATGATGATAGTATTAGCTTGGAAAATTATTGTGAATAAAATAAGATAATATTTTTAAACACTTTGCAAACCTTGCAGTTCTATATATAAATTCAAGTTACCATTAGCTTTTGTTGTCATCACCACCAATGTTGTTATGTTAAAAAAATCCTGGTTCAAATTGTATGCATGTACTGCCTATGTGACCTTAGGTTTCATTTTTGTTCTTCAGTTTCCTCATCTATAAAATGAGGAGGATTCAAGTGGATTAGTGATGTCCAGCTCAGATAGAAATAGGGTCTGCTAAGCCACATATATTATACCTTTGAGACACATATTAACTTAGAAAATCAGTAATATTATCTGCATTTTATTGTATTATAATTATTTTGTATATACATCCTAATTACATTTTAATTTAGTTCAGGATGCATAGTGGGTCACATGTTTGATACCTCTGAATTAGATCATCTTTTAGGAACCTTTTGGTATTAGACCAATACTTAAACTCCCTCACAGGGATGAGAATTTAGTGAATGAGATTTAAAACCAAAATGAAATTGTCAATTCTAATTGTCCCATTTTATAGATGAGGCCCTGAGGGATTGATTTGGCCAGAAAGGGAAATGGGTGGTCCAAAATTAGAACATATTAAAGATGGGGTTAAAACCCAGCTCTTCTGATCATTTATTCAGTGTTTTTTTTTTCAATATACTTCATTGTAAAGCTATCCCTCAATGTCTCCTGCCAGGTTGAGAAATGGGGGCTTGGAAAGGGAGCTTTAAGTAGGTGTCCTCAAACTTTTTAAATAAGGAGCCAGTTCACTGTCCCTCAGACTGTTGGAGGACTGGACCATAGTAAAAAACAAAACCTTTGTTTTGTGGGCCTTTAAATAAAGAAACTTCATAGCCCTGGGTGTGAGGGGGATAAACGTCCTCAGCTGCCACATGTGGCCCACAGGCCGTAGTTTGAGGACCCCTGCAGAGGGAAGAATAAGGAGACAGATGAGGAGTCTAATGGAGATCCAAGAAAACAACCTAGAACAAAGTAGGGGGATACAATCTTGGCCCTCAACTACTCATGCAGGTTTTGCTGATTCTCAAAGGAAAATTCATGGGACATTTTAATAAACCTCCAAGAGCTCCACAAATGATGTCTTTTCATATATTGCCTCTACAAACTAAACCTGCCAAAAATGGAAAAGATAGCCTAATATGAATTTATTTTACTAACTGACCAGGAATTTTCGGTAACTTTAACTGCTAGAAGAAAGAGCAGGAGACAATGTAGAGCAAAGCAGAGTGAAAAACCACAATGAAAAATCATTTATTAAGCCCTTACTGTATGTTCTGGGCCCTGGAGAAGACATAAAACTTTGATCAGACATGAAAGGAAAGCCATTTGTTTTCTTTTTTTCCGTAGCTGTAGTTTTGTCCCCTCCCCTCTCCTCTCAAGTGCTGACTAATCACACATGTATTTATTTTGTAGTGAAGAAAACAGACCTTTTTGCTGAGTAAGCCATCTTTCTAATTATGTCCATGTTCTTAGGCCAGGCTGCCATACCAGGTCTCCATATCCTGACTTATCCCAGAGAGAGAGGGAGTGAATTAGAGACTGACTTTAAAACATTTAGAATGCCATGCACCATTGATCATATTTATGGATAAGCAGGGAACAGTAGAAAAGAGACCCAGGTTAAGAATCCTCTCTCGATCACTACCTTGAAACAATAACTTAGCTTTTCTGGCCTGAATGAGAGAGTTAGAATATAAAATCCATAGGCATCCTCTGATTTAAAAACCTATGATTCTAATTTTAATGTTTCTTTAAGGTCCTATAAAGTCTATTTCAAAGAAGAAGTATGGTATTATGGAAAGAGCCTTGGATTTGGAAAGATCATAACTCTCCCATTTATTATCCATGATGCCTTGGGCAAGCCACTTAGCTTATCTGAGCTTTGGTTTCCCCATCTGTAAAATGCAGGTAATACTTGTATTACCTACCTCTCAGAAGGGAGAGAATCAAATGAGATCACATTATTTGTAATCCTAATATACTCTATAAAAGTGCTATTATTACCATTGACAATAACAAAGAAAAAAGTTAATAATAATAATTACAATTATAAGTAGAAACTGATGACAAAATATTATCACAAACAGCCATTTCTAATTCATATCCAAATTGTTTTCTGCAGAAACTCAGGCCCAATATGGCTTAACACCACATTTAAGCCAAATTCATTATCTTTGTGTGGTTTGAGTTGTTTGTTTTCATAAATTCAACTGATTGCGGTACTGTCCTATTTAGTAAATTCATTTATCCAGTTGCCTTCCTCTAAAATCATCCTTTTGGATTTCCTCACTTAGATGTTCCCCATGAAGCTAAGTTATTTAAACCTTCCAGAAGAACTTCAGCTCCTTAATGGCAGGGACCAGCTTTTATTTTCTCTTTATTTCCCTAGCATCCTAATGTGCAGGCACTAAATAAGATGCTTGTTTAATTAAACTGAATTCATTATCTCAGACAATCAGAAAGGTGTGCTGGTACACGCCTGCAAATCTTACCAATGGGGATGGTGAAACTGTTAAATCTCTTGAGCTCATGAATTTTGAGCTGAAGTGGGCTAAGCTGACTATATTTCCAAGATAGAAAAAAGAAAAAGAGAGAGAGAGACAGAGAGAGACAGAGAGAGAGAGAGAGAGACAGAGAGAGAGAGAGAGAGAGAGAGAGAGAGAGAGAGAGAGAGAAGACAGAGACACAGAAAGAGAGATGGGAGGAAGGAAGGAAGGAAGGAAGGAAGGAAGGAAGGAAGGAAGGAAGGAAGGAAGGAAGAAAGAAGGAAGGAAGAAAGGAAGGAAGGAAGGAAGGAAGGAAGGAAGGAAGGAAGGAAGGAAGGAAGGAAGGATGGAAGGAAGAATGGAAGGAAGGATGAAAGGAAGGATGGAAGGAAGGATGAAAGGAAGGATGGAAGGAAGGATGGAAGGAAGGAAGGAAGGAAGGAAAGGAGAGAGGGAGGGAGGGAGGGAGAAAGAAAAGAGAAAGAGAGAGAAAGAGGACAGAAGAGAAGGAGGAAAGAAAGAGAAAAAGGAAGAAAAAGTAAGAAGGAAGGAAAGAAGGAAAGAGAGAGAAGAGGAAGAAAGGAGAGAGGGAGGAAGGAAGAAAGGGAGGAATAAAGAAAGGAAGGAAGGAGGAGAGGAAGAAAAAAGAAAGAGCAAGAAAGAGAGAAAGAAAAGGAGGGAGGGAGAAAGGGAGGAAAGGAAGGAAGAAAGGGAAAAGAAAGATAAAAAAGAAAAGAGGGAAAGAAAGAAAGGAAGAAAAGAAACAAAGAAAAGAAAAGGAGACGGAGAGAGAGGAAGGAAGGAAGGAAGCAAGCAAGGAAGGAAGGAAGGAAGGAAAGAGGGAAGAAAGGAAAAAAAAAGAAAGAGAAGGAGGGAGAGGGAGAAAGAGGAAAGGAAGGGGGGAAAGAAAGAAAGAAATCCTTAAGTTTCTGCTACACATCAAGAAATTATGCTAAGCACTAACTAGGGCTATAAATACCAAAGATAGTATCTGTCCTCCTGGAGCTTAGAACCTAATACTGTTTCCTTTTTTCCTCCCATGTCCCTCCCTTTCCCATACCCATTATATTCCCACTTCCTTAAAATTCAAATTTCTGATTTTTTTTCTCTATTTAATATTCTTTATGTCCATTCTGGAGCATAATTCTTGATTCTTGTTGTCTACAGGAAGATGATCTGAATGGAATCCACATCGTGGCCTTTGCAGAGAAAAGTGATCCCGGTAGGACCCTTTCTTTCTCCCTTTGGCCCTGTTGCACTAAATCTTCCACTAGAATTAACTTGGTTTAGTCCTGGATCCCTCCTCCTCAAGGGTTGCATTCTCATCACAAAGGATTAAGGGAATGACAGCAGGGTTGGGGAACAGGGAGGAAATACTCTATCAATTCCAAGAGTCCAGATGAAGTCTGTTTTTCTATCCCTCCTTCCTTGTATCTGAAGTAACCCCAGACACTGGATACCCCTAGGAGTGATGCAGTTGGGACAGTCAATTTTCAATTATCTGTGCCAGCAAAGGGAACATAACTTGAAGCCTAATTAAAGTTCATATGATAGACTCAGCCACCAAAATATATAGGAAGAGATACTGAGAATACAGTATATAAGATAAAATTTTAAAGCTTTATAAGTGGATATCTGTATGGATATGGATATATTATTTTTGTTATTGTAGTTTTCACACACATAATGGCACAGGTAAATGGAGAGAGAACTGGCTTCCAAGCTAGGAAAGCCTGAGTTCAAATGCTGCTTCTGTTATTTCCTGGCTGGGTGACTGGGCACACAGGCTCAGTGTTCTAGGCAGCTCTGAGGTTACAAATTTCAGAGAAGGTGCTTCTTCCACATTGGTAGAAGCAGTTTGTAAATTTCAGAGAAAGTGCTTGTTCTACATTGGCAGGGAATTTCCTTATCCAAAAATTCCCCATGAATTGACAACAAAATTATAGATTCCCTCTTAATAATCATTTGCAAAACATCTTGCACATAGTAGGTATTTGTCATTCCTTTTCCCCTCTATCACACACAATATAATAATGATCAGAGATAGGCTTGGAAATAAGGTAATCTGATTCCAAAGCTTCTGAAAAACCACACAATTTGAGTGTAAGAGTCAGGATTTGAATCTGATTTTCTTGACTTTGACATTGACTTTTTGTCTGCTATGACACAATGACTTACTTTAATGTCAAACACCTACTATGTGCAAGATGTTTTGCAAATTTTATCTCATTGAATCCTCACAACTTCATGAAAGAGGTGCTTTGATTATTATTATGATTATTAAATTACTATTATTATTAATAAAATTGAGGAAACTAAGGCAGAATCTTGTCCAATGTCCCACAGCTAGTAAGTGTCTGAGATCATAATTGAACTCAGGTCTTTTTGTATGGAGTAGCTTATATTAAATATGATGGTTTACTGGATGGGCATGTATGTTTATGCCATAAAACATTTCTTCTTCTTAGGAAGTTGATTGAGGAGAAATCTAATCCCCAAATTGGATGGAAAACGGGCAGCCCAGCTTATCCCTAGACTGTCAGTTACTTCTAGGTGTGAATGACGTTTTCATAGCCAATAGTAGTATGTTGATTTCACTTGTGTTTAAGTGAAATAGCAATGGAAGGCAGGGTAAAATAAGGGAGAGACAGACAGACAGACAGAGACAGAGAGAGAGAAAGAGGGAGAGATTCAGAAAGAATTTATTGTAGGGCCTTCTCCTGGCAAGACTTATGCCATGAAAAAAAAAAAGAATTTTGTATAGCAGTGGAAAGAGCCCTGGATTTAAATCTTGGTTTTGGGTCTCAGTTTCTCTCACAGGTATAAAAAACCAGTTGTAAATTCCATGATCCTATGATATATTTGTGTTGGATTTTAAGGGGAAAATGTAAGTAAAGACACTAGTAAACTATAAACTCCATGAAGGCAGAAATTTCCCTAATCTTTAATGCATTTCTTGTAGTACCAGACACACATTGAGCTGTTTATAAGTATTCATTGATTGCCATTATATATGCATTAATGTTAAAATTAGGTTCAGGGGAGAAGTGCTATAATTTAAGAAAAGGAGGAGGAGGGGGGCAGTAGGTGATGCAGTGAATAGAGCACCAGCCCTGAAGTCAGGAGGACCTGAGTCCTCAGACTGTCAGTCAGTACTCAGACTCAGTCCTGCCTCAGACTGTTAACTTTTCCTGGATGTGTGACCCTGAGCAAGTCACTTAACCCCAATTGCTTCAGCAAAAAAGGAGGAGGAGAAGAAGAAGAAGAAGAAGGAGGAGGAGGAGGAGGAGGAGGAGGAGGAGGAGGAGGAGGAGGAGGAGGAGGAAGAGGAGGAAGAAGAAGAAGAAGAAGAAGAAGAAGAAGAAGAAGAAGAAGAAGAAGAAGAAGAAGAAGAAGAAGAGAAGAAGGAGGAGGAGGAGGAGGAGGAGGAGGAGGAGGAGGAGGAGGAGGAAGAGGAGGAGGAGGAAGAAGGAGGAAGAAGAAGAAGGAAGAAGAAGGAGGAGGAGGAAGAAGAAGGAGGAGGAGGAGGAAGAAGAAGAAAAAGAAGAAGGAGGAGGAGGAGGAAGAAGAAGACTTGTTACTTGAACTAGACAAGCTGACCGCCAAAGCTCTGAGTAAATGATCTTAGAGGAGCTTTGTTAAGAAATGTCTCTTTCCACATACTATGAGCCTCTGAGAGAGTATACAGGATTTTAGACTCATAAAATTAGAAATTAAAGTAAGACACCATCTAGTGCAAAAATGATTTTTAAAGATGAGAAAACTGGGGTTCATAGAAGTGAAGGGTCAGTCATTCAACACCCATTTATTTAGCATCTACAGTATACCATTACTGTAAGCACTTGGGATAGGAAGAGGCAAGAACTTCACCTTCTCTCAAGGAGTTCACAATGTAATGGGAGAGACGCCATGCATAAGACTATGCACAAACAAGATAGAGATAAGGTAAATTGTAGGTAAATCCGAAGGGAAGGCACACAACTTAAAAGGGATCAGGCAAGGCTTCTGGCTGAAGGTGACATTTTAGCTGAACCTGGAAGAAAATCAGGGAAGCCAGGAGGAGGAAATGAGGAGACATATATTGGCTAGAGAAAATTCCTGGTGGTATCTTGGGTGAGGAATAATGGTGTCCCTGGATGGCAGGAGACTTGTGAAAGGAAAATAAAATATCAGAAAATTTGGGAGATAGCAAGGGTCCAGGCTGTGAAGGGCTTTAAAAGCCAAACAGAATTTTATTTTTGATCCTGAAGGTAATAGGGAGTCACTGAATTTTATTGAATAAGGAGGTGACACGGTCAGACAAGAGCTTCAGAAAAAAGACTTTGGAAGCTGAGTAATTGACTCTAAAATTCCCTGTTAACTTTTTCTTTGCACTGTCCTAGACCAAGAGATACGGTTAACAAGGGATATCCAAAGAGAATGGGGCTCCTAGTGTTGTGTGGATAGGGATGAAATAATATTTCACAGCAGCCACCTGGCTAAACTCCAGCAGGCTCCTACTTCCTTCTCTGCGGGCCACCCCCTTCCCCCCAACCATCCCCCCTCCCAGGTTGTGACTGAGCCTGCCCTCCCCTTGCAGAACAATGGAACAAAGAGGCCTCCCTGAAAGTTGCACTAACCTGTTTGACGGAGATTGGAGCTGTAATGAATCAAGCTCCTGAAAAACGCCTTTCACCTCCTCCCTGCACAAATATCCCTGGGCCCAGATCCTGCCTGCTCCCAAGGGGGCCCAGGGCAGGGCCGGGGCAGGCCAGCCTTAGAATGGGGGCAGCTGGCAAGGAGGCTGCCCTTCCCTTCATGGGGAGAAATGACTCTCATCCACAAATAGAAAGGATTTTCTGGGGGAGATCCCAGCTGCGAGAGTGGTCATTCACTGACATCAACATTCGGGGATTTCTCTCCTGCAGAGGGATGTGGATGGCAGGAAGACCACTTTCTTTCAGTGTATCCTCCACTTCTCCCCCTCCTCCTTCCCTCTGTTGATCTTTGAAGAAATGCTAAGTGCTGCTGTTTGTAGATCTGATTCCCCACCCCCAAGCAGCCCACTACACACACACACACACACACACACACACACACACACACACACACAAAGAGGCATGTGTAAGCTCCCTGAACCATAAAGACCATGGTCAAAAGTGGTGCTACTCGGAGGGCTAACACAATGTCATCATAGAATTTTCAAGCTGGAAGGAATCTGCGAGGTCATTTATTCTGCCCCTCTTTTTTGACAGGCAAGTTCAGAAAAGTCAAATGCTTTAAGATCATATATCTAGTTAGTTGGGGGCAGAAGTAGAAACCAGGATTCCCAGCATGCAGTTCACGGATCAATTTTACAACCTTCCCAGCATACTCCCCGGGCAAGTAGCAAACAGGTACAAGTCCGGGAGAAACAGTAGTAGGGAGAATGGGGTGAACCATGGTATCAAAGGTGGAAGGGGACATCTTTCTCTGAAGGCAGAGTATGGACACTTCCAGCCAATCTCAATTCAGAAAAATGATGCAATTCCTTCGCTCTCATCTCCCTTTTTAGGGATCCTTTTTTCAAGATATGGATTCTCTGCTGAAATCATAAGGACCTCAAGTTTTCTAGCTTGGATTAGTTTGTCATAGTGGTTAAAACTCTGGACTTAAAAACTGAAAGGACTTGCAGAGACCTTCATCTAATACAATCCCCTCATTTTATACATGAATAAACTTGAATCTCAGAGGGATGGATTAGAGCAGCAGAGATGAGATTTCAATGGAGATCTTGATTCCAAATCCAGCAATCTTTCTACTTCTCCTGGAAAATCCTGATGTCAGGAAGACAAAGAGTCAAATCCCATCTGGGCACTTTGTAGGTGCTCAGTTTACTCATTTAAATATAAGTAAAATGGGGGAATTCATAGTTCTTACTTCACAGAATCTTTCCAAGAATCGGATGGGATGATATATGTAAAGAACCCTGAAAACCTTCAGGTACCTTATAAAAGTGAACTACTGGTATTTGTGTTGTAAACTCCCTAAGCCTGGGTCTCAAGTACTTACTGCCTAGAGAGTATAAAAGAATGAACAGTGAACTTAGAAACAGAAATTTTGGTCCAAGTCTCAGTTAAATGACCTCAGGAGAATCACAGCAACATTCCAAGCCCCCATTTTTCCATCTGTAATATGGGGATAATAATCCTGGCATAACCTATCCCACAGGTTTTGGGAACCTCAACTGAGATAACAAATATGCAACCACCTAATAAATACAAGCTGTTATTATCTGGACCCTGCCAGGGGCCTTCAGTAATTCTAGAATGCCAGCTACCTCAATCCTTCCCCAGCTAGAGAATTATCTTGTATTGTTCCAAAAGGCCTTTGTTATATAAAGATACTATAAATCTCTGGCTAATAGGATCTTCCTCTGCCAGCTCCCCAGAAGGTCTAGCCAGGAAAGGGCATTTTCCTGGGTCTCTGGATATTTTCCAGATTTCCAGGTTGATCTGCTTTGTCTTTCTTTTTCACCGATGCCCCCCTTCTCTGGCTTTCTGTGTGGTTGCCTAGAGAGCCAGCTTGGGTAGCCGCTCATTTGACAGGTTTGAAAATGAATGCATCTCTTTCCTGCCGACCCCCAGATGTGTCTGAATAAATTTGACATCTTCTTTATAGGACTTGATGAAAGGTTTTGCAAAGTGGTGTTTCTACATGAGTGCCCCCTAGATGGATATCCTCCTTGGGAACACAGAATGTGAGTGCTAACAAGCTTGAAATGGAAAGATGGTCCAGTCTGTGGATCTAGCTCAGATTAAGTGAGGGGCCTGCAAATGGCGAATCTCTAAGCCCTCTACCATCATAAAAGCAGCTGCTGACTCTGAAATTTTGTTTATTTTTTTATTTTTTGAGACAAACTGTGCACATATAAATTCAAAGGCTAATTACTCATTTGGTTTCTCAGCACAAACTTAACAACACCTTACATTTTTACAGAGCTTTCTATTTTTCAGAATACTTTTGCATCCATTATCTAGTTTACATGGCGCCTGCAAAGAGCTATAGACTTGGAGTCAGAAGCCTGCAGCTTGGTGTTGAATATTGAAGCTAGGGATGAGTGGATTCTCCAAACCAAGCCTCATTTATTCAAGATGATGATAATCATACTCATATAACTTACCTCAGAAGATGGTGAAAAAAAAGCTTTGTTAACTTTAAAATGCTACAGTGTAAGAGAGGTAGAACAAAGTAGGGGCTACCAAGATGGAGATGTAGGTTCAGGTCCCACTACTGATATAAGCTACCTGGGTGATGCTGGGAGTTATTTAGCCTGCTGATGCTCCAGGTAATTCTCTGAGACTGTAAGTTACAGATTAGGTACTCATCTACACCAGGATAGTTTCCTAATGCAAATAAAATCACAGCTTCTTTTTTTCCAACCCCACCCGCCAATAGAATGAGGCACTATTGAGCATCATAAGACCTCTAAGCTCATTAATAATTATGATGATGATGATAATGGTGATGATGATGGTGGTGGTGAGACTATTGAGCATCATAAGATCTCTAAGCTAATTAATAATCATCATGATGATAATGATGTCTGACATTTATATAGCACTCTAAGGACTATAATATTAATAATCCTGAGAAAAAAGAATATGATACACAATTAAGATGATTGAAACTTTAATCATTTAAACAAATAATTGAAAGTAAAAATGGGAAATAGTAACAGAACTTACTATTGTTCAGTTGTTTGAGTCGTGTCTGACTCTTCATGACCCCATTTGGGGTTTCTTGGCATAGATTCTGGAGCATTTGTCATTTCCTTCTCCAGCTCATTTTTTAGATGAGGAAACTTGACAGTTAAATGACTAGACCAGGGTCACAAAGCTAGGAAGTGTCTGAGGCTGGATTTGATATTAGGTTTTCCTAAATCTGGTCCCAGTGTTCTATCTACTGAGCTACTCAGCTACCTTATAGAACTAATAATATCAACAAAAATTATAATTATTTCATTTAGATGTTTAGCTAGTATACATTAATTATCACAACAGGGAGATGAGTAAAGCCCAGGAAGCACCTCAGACAGTAAAATCTGACTTAATTGCCAAATGGAAAGAGATAATAAAGGCAACCTAGGTCAGAATATGACTTAGCTTGTTTATAAAAATAAATCTTAAAAATACGGATTATGGGGTAATTGTAAGCAAGAACTATCTTTTGCCTTTTTTTCTGTATTTTCAGTACCTAGAATATAGTAAGTGATTAATAAATGCTTACTGACACTTATGATCAGATCACTTCATAAAGCAGAGAGAAGAATGGAGGATGAAACCAGTTTAAACAAAGTATGGGAATGGCTGAATGATGCAGTAGATAGAGCATCTTTGCTGGATTCAGGAGGACTTGAGTTCAAATCCCACTTCAGATACTTAAAGAGCTGTGTGATTCTGAACAAGTCACTCAACCCTTTTTCCTTCCAAAAAAGTGTGACAAGATATCCAGTTAAACAAAGTCATCCCAAAGGCATTCAAAAATGGAAATTGAAGGAGGACTGACAAACAAGAAATATGGATAGATCTGCGAAAGTTATCATTAACAAACTTTTTTTTCCATCAATAATAATAACTAGAATTTATATAGTACTTTACATTTTGGAAAATGGCTTATAAATATTATCTTATTTGACGTTGACAACAACCTTAAAGCTAAGGATTATTTATTATCCCCATGGAAACAGAGGTACCAATGACAATCAAGAGGTTGGAACAGAATGACATAACTAATAAGTATCTGAAGCCAGTTTTGGATTCCTAACATCATTGTCCCCAAGGGGCCTTTTAGAGGAGATGGAAATAAGTATAAGGAAAACAAAGACAGTAAAAAAGGAAAGAATAGATCAAGTATAGATAGAGGAGATTCCTCCCAACTATGAGATCATTGGGATATCTGAAAGTTGGTAGATATCAAAGACATGAAAAAAAAAAAGACCTTTATAATAGCACCCCTCCCCCCCCAAAAAAAAACAAGGAAGCAAAAATTTGACTGAAAGGACATTGTTAACTACAATTTAAATTCACCAAACTAAGCAAAATTTTAGGAGAGTCATCTGCACATAAATAAATTACATCTTTGATGAAGGTATTAGTAGGGAGCAAGCTTTCTCAAGTATTGATCAATAATAGCCCATATCTTTTATGATCCCTCAATCAATTGAAAGAATATAAAACCCCATTAACTATGGATTACTATTGATTGGTTACCCCAAAATTAATTGATTTGTTAGAGCCAAATTCTACCTTCCAAGTCCTCTTAAACTGAAATGTTCCTCATTTATGTACTATTCCCACCTTCAGGGGCTTCTGGTTAAGATGAAAGCATGAAAAAAAAAAGAGTCCAGCTTTCCCACCTATATTCTAACAAAGGCATCAGATTGAGTGATGACCAAGAAGTCTAAAAAAGCACATCAGTAAGCTCTTTTATTCAAATGTTTGCACAAAAAGACACCAGAAGTTGAAAATACTGGAAGAGGCATATTGCCAGTAAAATCAATTCTGGTTCATGTGACTGGAAACCCAAGCCAGGAGGTGAGGATGAAGAGAGGTTAAGAGATAAAGAAATCCATGGTAGCACTTCAGAGACTCTACAAAAGCTAAGGTTGGACACTGTGATCTTTTCTTTGGGAGTTGTGCAACCTTGGGAGTATTAATAGACCACAAGTTCTATGTGGATCAACATGTCACGCAACAGTCCAAAAGGCTAATGGGATCTCGAGAGCTGTGTTGAGGGACATAGCTTCTATGAACAAGAATATAATGGTTCCTTTGCATTCTGCCCTGGCCAGATTAGGACAACTGGATTCATTTTGGTCTCGAGCACCACAGATTTCAAAAGAAAGACTGTTGACAAATTGGAGAATACTCAGCGGTGGGCAGCCAGGATGGTGGTGGAAAGCCTCAAGTCATGTCATGTGGAGGTTCTGTTTGAGGAAGGAAAGGGGCGTAGATAGCCTCAAGTATTAAGACTTGAGGGAGACACGAGAGCTGTCTTTAAGTATTTAAATGGTTGTCATGTGGAAGATAGATTATAATTATTCTCTTTGACCTTAGAAGACAGGACAAGGAACAATGAATGAAAATTGCAAAAATGCAGATTTCAAATTGATGTCAGGGAAAAAAATTGCTACCAATTGAAACAGGGCTACAGTGAAAGGAAGTAGACAGTTGCCTCATTTTGAGATGGTTTCAAAAAGAGGCTGAATGACCAATGTGTTGTATAGAAGGTATTTGTTTGCATTTAGGTTGGACTACATGCCCTCGGAGGGTCCTTCCAACTCTGAAATTATGTGATTTCTAGAGCTGACAATTCATTTTATAGATCAAGGTTATGCTGACTGTATCTCTAATAAGCTTGCAGAAATTACTACAATTTAAAGTATTTACAACTCAGAAATCTGTTCACTATAAATTAGCTTGGTTTCTTGTTTTGTTGATTGTCTAGAGCTAGACTTAAGCAAATCAATGCAGTTTAAACTTAAAATTGTATTGCATACCTTTTTTTTTTTTTTTTCTCCCAAGGAGCCTGATTGTTAAACATTTACCAGCACGTCCTGGTTGGCTCTGTAAGCATTGTTTGAGGTTAGCAGAAATTCAGGAGAAGACTCAGGGAATGAAGTCATCACAGACCAGAGACTTACAACAACAACAACAACAATATGTATTTATATAGTGCTTTAAAGTTTACAAAGTGTTTTACATATATATCACATGAGACTCACAACATCCTTGCATACCAACATGACCTCATCTAATCCTGGGAAAAACAATGTGCAAATGCATGCATGTACATACCTGTATATGCATATCTACACATGTACACAATGCACATATATGCAACACATGCATACACATACACATGTGTATCTTTAGGTTCCTAAATATATTTACATGTATATTCAAGTTTATATGTGTGAGCATGTATGCACAATATACAGACATGCATCCCTATGTGCATATGCACAAGCATATATGTATACATACATAATGAACTTTCTGGTTGGGCAAAATGATGTCTGCATCACTGTATATCATGTTCTTTAAAAATAATTCTTTTAATTAAATAAAAAACCATTTTCTCCACATCCCGCTTCAACCCCACATTGAAATAAAAAAAAAATCTATGTATGAGTAAAAATACATAGGTATGCATGTGTATGTATATACAGATATACATAAATATATATGCAAACACATGTGTACATATACACATAACTGTATGTGGATTCTGTTTCTGTGTATAGATACGTGTATGTACATAAATATGTGTAGCTATGTGTGAACATATATTCAGATATAAATATTTATAAATACATATAGGTTGGTTAGTATTTGAGAAGGCAGCATGGTGTGTGTGTATATATATAAACATATATGTAGTTAGTTAGTTAGTTAGTTTTTGAGAAGGCAGCATGGTGTGTGTATATAGTTAGTTAGTATTTGAGAAGGCAGCTTGGCACATATAGTTGGTTGGTTAGTATTTGAGAAGGCAGCATGATATATATATATATATATATATATATATATATATATATATGTGTGTGTGTGTGTGTGTGTGTGTGTGTAGTTAGTTAGTTTTTGAGAAGGCAGCATGGTGTGTGTATATAGTTAGTTATTATTTGAGAAGGCAGCTTGGCACATATAGTTGGTTGATTAGTATTTGAGAAGGTAGCATGATATATATATATATATATATATATATATATATATATATAGATAGATAGATAGATGTAGTTAGTTAGTTTTTGAGAAGGTAACATGGTGTGTGTATATAGTTAGTTATTATTTGAGAAGGCAGCTTGGCACATATAGTTGGTTGGTTAGTATTTGAGAAGGCAGCATGATATATATATATATATATATATGTAGTTAGTTAGTTAATTTTTGAGAAGGCAGCATGGTGTATCCTATAGGGTAGGGCCCTGAACTTGGAATCAGGAAGACTTCGGAGCGCAGATATTTACCCGCCGGGTGACTCTGGGCAATTCATTTTGCCTCTGGCCATCAGTCCCCACCTTTTAAAAGAGGGAGTCGTACTCGGAGGATCCCTTCTAACTCTAAATCTTTGGTCCTAAGGGCGAAGTAAAGAAGGGAGAATGTATTAAAGGAAAGATGGGGAAGAAGGGAAACTTTGTGAGGACAGAATTCGGTAACCGCGCGTCCGTCCCCTTCACGGGACACTCTGGCCACCTGATGATCCGAGGCCAAATCTCCAAAGACAGTCTCCAGTACGTGGGATTCAGGCGGGTGTCTCCACGTAACCGTGCTAAGCAGATGCAAACAACAGCAGGCTGCGGGGCTAAACCGAGCTACGGCTTTGCCCGGCGGGGTGGCGGGGTGGGAGGGAATGGGGGTCGATCCAGGTTCCGGGAAGGCGAGGAACAAAACTAAATCACCTCAGCCCGGCCAGCAGTGTTTCTCGGGCCTTTTGCGCTGAGATTATTAGCATGCACAGTTCCCTGGGAGATGTCACTTCCCTTTTACCGGGGAGAAAGTGAATACTACGGGGCAGGAGAAGCCCGGGGCGCTTTGTTTATTTTGCGGCCGGCTGCCGGCTTCGGAGACTTTCCTGGGCTCCGGTGGAAATGGATGAGACGGGCCCCGCGCAGGTTCCCCAGAACCCGACCCAGCCTCAGTCCCACGTTCTCTGCGTCGGGAGGCTGCGGCCCTAATCATATATTCCCTTTCCTGTGAGGAGTCCTATTCCCAAGGCGACCTCCAAGCGCTTGCCTGAGCCGGGGAGGCAGCAGCTAAGTGGGCTAATCACCTCGTTGGGTGCTCAGCATTGAATCTTGGCTACAGCTCCCAAGACTGAAAGTCTGGATCCCTGCCCGAGGCCAGAAGCGCCTCGCTGTGTCATGGGAAATAAGCATCTTTTGAGATCCGTCCTTTTTGATTTTGTCTCATCTCTGTGCTACCTAATAATAAAGGGGGAACCTTTTGCCGAAGGCATGCCTGCCTGCCTGTTTTTAGGTACTCTGTCTCTCTGAGATCTGAAAATAGGAAGCTATAAGTGAACAATTAGAGTGTCGGACCTGGAGTCAGGCAGACTCTCAAATACTAGCTGTGTAATCCCAGGCAAATCACTTCACCCTGTTTGCTTCAGTTTCCTCATCTGTAAAATTACCTTGAGAAGGAAATGGCTAACCACTCCAGTATCTTTTGCTAAGGAAACCCCAAATGGGGGCATGAAGGGTTGGACATGGCTCAAAAACTACTGAAAAGTGGACAATAGATTCTCATTTAGTTTCAGAGGCCCCACCTCTCTCCTTTGCAAATAATTACTCAGAATTAAGGGAATATTTCCCCCTTTTCAAAAAGTGAACTTGTTTCAAATCTCACTGAACCTGTTCCCTTTCTCCACTGCATCTATTCATGAAGCTTCTCCACTTTGTTGTCAAGATAACCTTCCTTTTGCTATTTCTGCCAACATGTGAAGGTGTTCTCTGTACTTCCCCATCGCTGCTAAATCAGTGGAGACATATGGTATTCTTGATTCTGTCCCCTTGATTCTGGAGAAAGCAACAAAGCAGGTTTTATATGTAGGCTTGGGGGGAGGGTATTCCAAAAAAAAAAAAATCCTGATACTGTGGATTGGGACCCAGACAGACCCCCAGTGGAAAGTCCTCCTTCCTTTGCACACCACGCCTCTTCCCAGGAAATGCAGGGACTACCCAGGTGGCTTTTTCTCTGCTCCCAAGTATCATACATGTCAGACTGAATGAAAGGTGTGAAAGTTTACTAGCATGGAATGCTTTGTCATTTGTTAATTTAGCATTGCCTTTAATGGGGTGGGAGGTAAAGGGTGGTCTTTGGAGCATGTCAGCAGATGAGCAGCAGGTCATTCACTAGAAATACCTGTACCTTTTCCCTTGTCATTAATGTTGGTACAGAAGCGGCTCTTTACAGCTGTTTTTAATCCCGTTGTTCAGGTTAAGAAAGCACTGGGCTGGAACAAGACAGCCTCCACACAGACGTGGATAATTTAGGGGATATTGTTGCCCCATCTGAATAGGCCACGGATTTAGGTAGTACAGCACACATACGAAAGGAGAGATTTCCTTCACAACTCATTTGGATAGTGCTTTCAAGCCATAAAGAAACAGGCAATGATATTTAAGAATAATAACAACAAATAACAACATTTATATAGGGCCTACTATGTGCCAGGCACTGTGCTAAGTGCTTTACAAGCATCATTTCATTTGATCTTCACACAACTCTGGGAGTTACTTGCTATTATTATTATTACCATTTTTACAGTTGAGGAAACTGAAGCAAGTCATTTGCTCAAAAATCACAATTAGTTAGGGTCTGAGGCCAGATTTGAACTGAGGTGTTCTTGACTCCAAGCCCAGCTGGAGCCCCTGCATATCTACATTAAATCAAAGTCACTTTGTATGATGACTCCATTTCAATAATGCCTCCAACAAATCAGGAAACATTTCTATTGAAAATGAATTAGATTCAAGAAAATGGATACAAGATGATACAGATACTGAGAAATAGCGCCAAAAACACAATTAGAGGGAAAAGAACTGGAGATCATAGTGAACCACAGGTTAACCATCAGTGTCATAGAGAAGAAAACAATCATGATATTGATTTATATGCTAAAAAAAAAAAAAGAAATGAAAAGAAAAAGAATGTGATAGCTCGTCATTAGATTTTTTTCCTTGTGTTAAGGCAGGAAGTAGTCTATGGAAAAATAGGTTTTTGTTCAATTAAAATTATTTTTTTAAAGAACATGACATATAATGATGGAGATATAATCTTGTCCAGCCAGAAAGAGCATTATAATATATATCTGGATCATAAAACCTTAAAAACTTTTTATTATATTGTATATCTGAATCATAAAACTGGTAGAAAGGATCCAGAGAATGGGGCATGTGGAGAAGAGCTAAGGGATATATGGAAAGAAAACAGAAGCAATGAAAAAAAGATTCAGAAAAAAAAATGAAAGCAAATAAGACTATTTAGCTTTTATAATAGAAAGCTATGAAGTGTTGAATTGCCTTCCAGTAAAAATCCTTTTACTGGAAACTTTTTTTACTCACAACTCCTTTTTACCCAAGAAATTTTTATACAACCCTAGCTATATAGTATATAAAACAGATATGCAGATCGAATATTTACTGATAATAAATCATAAAAAAGTATTTTAAAACAATGGTTTGATATACATATAGTTTTACCATTCCTTAAAGACAAAAGTCTTGTTTGTGCTTGTTTGTTTTTACATTAAATATTGGCAGAATATTTGAATACCTTTTGTTTTTCATGATGTCGACATTCTGTAATAGGGGTTGCTTTAGAAAGTGATTGTGTCATGTGTGTGCTAATGGTAGGAAGTAAAAAGTGAGGAGAGTGGAGATGGAAACTAAAAGCAAAGAACAGCCAAAAAAAATAAAATTAACATAAAGAATAGTTTATTAACTGTCAGGCAAATAGGCAAAGGAATGAGCTACTGGAAAGAAGCCGTGGGTATGGTCATATTCATCATAGTCCATGCATGGGCTCTTACCAAAGTTAGAAGAGGTTGTGAGGATGGGGAGAAGAGAGGGGATTGGGACAGCAGCAGTAGAAAGCCAAAGATGTCTGCCTGAAGAATTAAGTTCCATGTCTTCTGATGGAGCAGAAAATAGAGGAGGGATGTTGGTAGATGGTTTTCCTCCATTATCATCCCAAGTGATATCAATCACTAGAAAACTTTAAGAACGATCACCAGTCCTCAGTGTTTAGACATTCATATCTGTAAGTCTATTTGATAAGAGGATTGGTTCGGATGATCTCTGGAAGTTCATTTATTCCTTCAACAAATAATTATTGAATTGAATTATTGAATGAATCAAATACTGTGAATACAAAGAATACAATACAGAGAATGCAAATACAAAGATGTTATATAAGGCATATGTACAAGGCCTTCAAGGAGTTTATAATCCATCAGGGGACAGAAAATATAAACATAAACAAACAATGCATGGCAGAATGTGATAGTGATGTTCTTTCACTATATAAAACTTTCTAATTAGACAAGTACCCCCAAATTAAATAGGCTGCCTTGGGGGTTAATAACTTTCTCAGCCCTAGAGTTCCTCAAGCTGGGGTTAAAAGACCACCTGTTAGGGATATCAAACAAGGGACTCATGTTGTAGGTAGAGGTCAGCCATGTTGACTTCTAAGATCTCTTTATTCGGTGATTCCATAATGCTATGATAGATGATGGTCCAAGGACTGTCATCCTGGCTAATATTTGGATCCAGATTCTCCCTTCAAATTACACAGGTGCCTCATCCTTTTTTGCTTTTAATTGCAAAGTCTTCTAAGAGATTCTCATCTAAATGCTTATGAGCATCTTGGCTTCTCTCCCCCTCGGGACCTGAAGGTAAAGCAATTAGAACAGACTCTCAACTTTACATAGCAAAGCAGAGTTGGAGCTGTTGAACTGGTCTCACAGGATATCCAGTTGCCAAAATTAAAAAGTTCAAGGTCAGCTTCCTTCTGAGTAGAGAGCTTCTCTTTCTACTTAGAAATATCTGGCTAAGAATTATAACAGAAACAAGATAGGGTGAGGGGAGGGGACCATTAAAAAAAATGGATGGTCCCTGTGCTTTCAGACTGGTTCAATGGACTTCAGTTAGTTTCTCATTTACTTTTTGAATCATGAAGAAGGAAAGTATTATTTTTATGCAAGTTTGAGAAAAGCTCATCGGTATCTATTTTGTGTCTAGGATCGACACATGGCTGAATATTTCTCTTCTGTAAATCAATATTTAGCACTGTGCTAGACATATTGGTACTTAATAAGTAGTTGTTGAATTCATCTTTTTTTTAAATTCTGATATACTGAGCTTTAGTGGTGTTTATAACTCTGGCTAAGAACTTTTTGAGGGATTATATATTTAGAGCTAGGGAGAAAGGGACTTAGAGGTCATTGTGTCTAATCTCTTCATATTACCTATAAGAAAACTGAGGCCCAAAGAAATTATGTACCTTGAACAGCTCACATAGTAAGTGTCAGAGGCAAGCTTGAACCCAGTTCTTGATAATTACAAGACCAGTACTCTATCTATTACACTATGTTGCTCTCTTAAAAATTTAAGAGCAGGAATTCTTTTTTTTTTTTTTTAATAATAGCCTTTTATTTTCAAAATATATGCAAAGATAATTTTCAACATTCATCCTTGTAAAACCTTGGGATTCATTTTTTTCTCCCTCCCTTTCCCCTTCCCCTAGACAGCAAATAATCCAAAATATATTAAACACATGCATTTCTTTTATACATATTTCCACAATTATATAGCACAAGAAAAATCAGATCAAAAAGGAAAAAAATATGAAAGAAAACAAAAAGCAAGCAAAACACCCACAAAAAGGTGAAAATACTATGCTGTGATCCACGTTTATACACACACACACACACACAATTATATTTCTTTATCATCAGTTTCCTTGGTATTAGTATTGTTTCATGCATTTCAAAGCATTTTTCTCAGAAGGCATCCATAGGCTTCACTAATCTACCAGAGGGGTCCATGACTCAAAAAAAGCTCTGCCTTAGAAAAAAAGTTTCTTGAGAGATCAACTAGAGAATATGGTCAAGAATCACAGAGAAGGCATGAATGGGATTAATTTTTACAAGTGGAGGGAGTATCTACAATATTGATATTATAGATTCATCAAAATATAGGATGCTATTTCATGACTATGGTTCCCCAATAAATGTATTTTTGAAGAATTTTACATGAATATCCTACAATTTATACCATTTTCCTAGTAGCCTTGAAATTTCACCAATCTCTATGGATTTCCCTTCTTTTCCTTCCATCTTAGAAGCAGCATTGATATATTTACTACTTCATATTATAAACATTGTTTCAGATGGCTTTGAGTTCCTAGAGATCCTGAAACAAGTCGCCAGAGACAATACCAACAATCCTGAGCTGAGTATAGTATGGATTGACCCAGATGATTTCCCAATGGTAAGACTTTTATTTATTTATTTTTTTTCGCAGTCTCATATTTGTAAGCAATTTTGATGCCTGAGGCAAGTTCTCTGAAATACACCCTCACATAAATATTTTAAAAGTTGGTAAGGGTGGAGGAGTGGGCAAGACTCCAGCACACTGTGAAGCAACTACTAGACATGGGAAATTATGGGATAGAAGGGTAGGAAGGGCAGGCTCAGAAGAAAATCATCTGTGGTGAGGAAGTATATCAAGTAATTACTTCCTATTTTAACTAACTACTCTTATTAACTAGTTGCTAAATTTAGGTTTTTTTCCCTACACTTCTGCTCTGGTTATATAAGGGCTATCAGCACTCTCCCAATTTTGGTGTCTCCTGGCAAGGCCCTTATTGCTCTGCCTTAGTTACACTTCTTTTTTTTTTGGAGGATTGGGCTAGAAAGAATACAAGAGCATGAAGCAAAAGAAAAGTAAAAGATCATTTGTGTAAACTGAATAGAGCTATTGGAACTAAGATTATCTGTGTCACTGAGTGGTGGCTTGGTTATCAGGGACAATTATGAATTTAGCACCTTACAGAAACACAAGAAATTGAATTGGCAGAACCATTCACTCCTTGGACATCAGAAGCTGGAAACGCTTTTCAGGTCTCAAAAGTAGCAGGTTCCAAATTTTTTCTTTTTTAGTTTCAAGACTTATTTACACTCTTAAAAATTAATTGAAGATCCCCTTTTCCCCCATGAGCTTTTGTTTATGTGGATCATGTCTAATGACATTTGCCATATTTAAAATTAAAACATTATTATTAAATTATGATGAAAATAGTCTTGCCATTATAATAAATAATGTTATTGTAAAAATAGTTTTGACCTTAAGAACACTCTAAAAGGGTCCTGGGGGCTCCCAGTCCACAATGTTCTAAAAAGTGGGCTTAGAAGGTAGGGGCAGAGAAGAGGGAGCGGAGAATCACTTATCCTAAAAGCTTGGAAATGTGTTTCCTTTTTTCTTTTTAAAATTATTTTTGGAATAGAGGAGCATCACATTGAGGTAAACTGAACAGGTAAGTGAGAGAGAGCAGAGATACTGTTCTAGATAACTGTTCTTTGGAACAGACATCAGGGTTATGTTGCTAGATGGAAATCCTTTTCAGTATCCCTACTAAGCATCTGTGTGCTCCCCCAGTGGAAAAAGGCTTCTAAGTCACACCTGGATCTGAAGGGTCCAAGATAGCAGCTACTACTTTCCATCACTACTCATGGGGCCTTATGGCTTCCACCCAATTTCCCCACTCTCACTTCCATCCCAGACACAAGAGACTCGGGCATTATTTTCTCCTCACAAGCCTACCTACCTTTCTGAGGAATCTGGAGAGTTGGGAAATGGATACCAGAGAGGTAGAGTTCCTTTAAGGTTATGCTTTCTAGGCAACTGACCTCCCAGGTCCAAAGAGACTTTGGCCATAAAACCTGGTGAATAAGAAGTGCCAGTGGAGTAAGGACCAGAGAATTTTAGATTCAGAGGCCATTTGGTTCAAGCTCCTTGTTTTTACAGAAGAAACTGAAGGAACAAAACACACTTTTTTCACTTTATTATTTTTTCTTTTGCAACATGGCTAATGTAGAAACGTGTTTTGCATGACTTCAAATGTATAACTGATATCATATTTCTAGCCTTCTCAAGTGTCAGGAGGGAGAGAATTTGAAACTTAAAAGTTTAAAAATTAAATACTATTTCTAATTTAAATTTTAAATAAATTTAAACTTATCCAAATAAACTTAAATTTATCCAAATAAATTTATTGTCATTTATTTAAATCAAATTCATTCATCCATTAAATATGATTTGTTTAATTATATATAAATAACTAATGTAATCACATATAAATAAATAACATAAATGAAAATATAATTAAATTATATTTGGTGATTAATTGTTAATTAAATAAATTTAGTTATTTGCTTAAAAATAAAATTAAATAGAAATTAAAAATTAAATATATATTAAAATTTTAGTATACATTTTAATGTTAAATAGATATTTAAAATGTCTAGCTTTCTCATTTCTATTGTAACTGGGAAATATTTTTGGAAACAAATAAAAATGTATTTTTTTAAAAAAGGAAACTGAAGCACAAGAAAGATTTATTGTTTTGTCAGCTGGTTCTAGGCCAATCACTTAACCCTTAATGTCAGTATTATCTATAAAAAGAGTATAATGATAGTTGAATCAAGGTTTGTTATGAGGAATAAATGTATTTTGCAGATCTTAAAGTACTATATAAATATTTCTTATCATCATGATTGTTGTTGTTGTTATTGTATAGCCCCAGTGTCTGGGATTTAAACCTCTGTTTAGGCACAGAGGAGAGCATTTAGGAAATCCTACATGCTTTCCCCTGTGTCTACTTTCTCCCTGCTCATCTCAGACTCATCTTTCCACCTTGTCTAACCAGGATGAGCATAAAGGGCCCAATGGTCCTTTTAACTTACTGAAAAGTGCACTAAGTGCCCCACCATGAGAAGCCAGCACCCAACATTTTCTCTTGCTTCTGCTCTCATTTCCAATCCTCATGTTTTCCTTTTCTACCTGGTGAAGGGGTCTGGAGGTCCTAGAGGACATAGGCATTCCAGGTTATGTGAGTCATTTCTATTATTTCTAGTCCTTTGCCTTGCCTTTGGAAAGACAGAGAGTAGACTGCAAACAAATTATGAGAAACTTTCAACCCAGGAGAGGAGGGCCTATTTCTTTGCCTCTTTGTGTATTTGAGTATAGGTCACAGCCCAAGTGCAAATACTGACTACTGTCAACAGCAGACAGCTTTGCTGGCTAACATTCAATCTAGAAATGAATAGACTGGGTTTTCTCATTACTTGGGTGTGTCCCCCATGCACTTGAAGTATTAAAAACAGTAAATCTTGAAGGATCCTCATAAATTTGGTTTATTCTTCCTAGTCTGAACAAGAGCCAGATTTAAAACTCATTTGGCCAATTTGATTTAAAAAGAAACAGAAATAAGCCCCCCCACCCCCCACCAAATAAATTAAAGTAAAATAAAAGCCACAATCGCTGGCAAGAACAAGAGGCTTCCAAAGTCATGACGTCAGTGTCCCGATGATGAGTACTAATCATAATTTTCCTCTTTCCTTTTTTAATCATATTTACTAAGGGTTTGTCTATTTTGTTGGTTTTTTCATAGAACCAACTCTTCGTTTTATTAATTCCATAGTTTTTTTTTTTTACTTTCAATTTTATTGATCTCTTCTTTTATTTTTAGAATTTCAAGTTTAGTGTTTGACTGAGGGTTTTTAATTTGTTCCTTTTCTAGAATTTTTAGTTGCAAGCCCAATTCATTGACCTTCTCTTTTTCTATTTAATGCAAGTAGGCCTCTAGAGATATGAAATTTCCCCTTATTACCACTTTGGCTGCATCCCACACATTTTTGTATGACGCCTCATTATTGTCATTTTCTTGGGTGAAGTTATTAATTATGTCTATGATTTGCTGTTTTACCCACTCATTCTTTAGTATGAGATTATTTAGTTTCCAATTATTTTTTGGTCTATTTTCCCCTGGCTTTTTGTTGAATGTAATTTTCATTGCATCGTGATCTGAAAAGGATGCATTTACTATTTCTGCCTTACTGCATTTGAGTTTGAGGTTTTTATGTCCTAATATATGGTCAATTTTTGTATAGGTTCCATGAACTGTTGAAAAGAAAGTGTACTCCTTTCTGTCTCCATTTGTACTAATCATGATTAAAAAATACACATCAACACTCTTTTCTTCCAAATGTCATAAGGCTTTATTAAATTTCTTTTAGCTCTCGATCTCATTTAAATGAACTGTTTTATGTCTGGAGGTCACCCTTACTCAGCATCTTTCACATTCTAGACAACTATTTTGGTCAATACTTAATAGGGGACTTTTCTAAGACATCTTTCCAAACCATTCACATTTTCATCCATTTTCATAGTACCCAGTTCTTGTCAATTTAGTCTTACTAAACTTTAGTGAACTTTAAATCTGTTGGCCTTTTCTCTCTTTTCAGACCCTAATTCTTTACTGTTCCTCACATCTTCACACCTTCACATATCATTTCCAATTTCCTATACTCTACCACTTAACTAGAAATTAAGCAAGCAACAAAGTATTAGTCCAAGAGATCCAGATCTTTCTTTTAGCTTCTTTCATACCAAAACAGCATCAGTCTCTCTGAATACTGGACTTTTTTTTTTTTAACATTCTTATTATTTCTCTACATACAGAATAAGGAATTTTCAAAAGTCACATTAAAAGAAAAGACAGAGATAAACATCCCAAATTACTATCCTTTAATTCTCAGAGTGGCACATATACAACATGAAGGAACATGGGACTATGTCAACTATATATTATTAAACTGTTCCTGTATTACATATATATTTGTACCTTTTTAAATGTGTCCCTCCCATTTCCTCAAACATTAGAAATGTCTCAAGGGCTGGGATTGTGTCACTTATTTCTTCTGACCACTTAATTTACAGCCAGAACTGGTGGGAGAAAATCTTTTAAGTGACTTTAACTAGCTACTGGGAAACCTTGTAAGAATAGCTGTAGAGTAACAGACTTGTCTAGCTATGTCCAGTGGATCTGGTGATGGAAAGTTTATTCTGTCTCCTAAGTGTATTTTTTGTTGTCACAGCTCATTTCCTACTGGGAGAAGACCTTTAAAATCGACCTGTTCAAGCCACAGATTGGAGTAGTGAATGTAACTGATGTAAGTAGTTTATACTCGAGGGCTATGTAAGAACCTCTTATTTATATCGGTCTGTGACCGGATGTGGCTGGGAGAAGTCTGGTCCAGATCTTATAACATAGAGTGAGAACTGAAAAGGGTCTTAAGAGACCATTGAGTATAAATCCTTCATTCTGTCTTGCCCTGGATCATTTAGCTAGTAAGATAGAATTTAAATTCAGGTGTTGACAGTTGGGAAGGGAAGAGGAAGAGGAGGGAGAGAGGAAGGGAGAAAGGGGGGGAGAAGAAGACAAGGAGAGAGAAAAGGGGAGGGAGAGAGAAGAGAGATTGAGATGGACAAGGACAGACAGAGACCGAGAAAAGAACAATTACTGTTTCTTCCCCCTCTTCCCCAGTTGAGCCATGTTGCTTGCAGCCTTCCTTTCCAGCACCAGTAGCTACAGTGGATATAAATGCAGCCTTGTTCTCCAAAAGAACATTGTCTCTTCTGGCTCAAGTTAAGTAGGGATAGTTGAGCCATAAGGGAAGAGGCTTTTTCCTATCAGTCCCTTCCCTCTGGAGCAAGTGAGAAACATAATTGAGCTCTTCTGTGTCTTTAATTCAAATCTCCTTAGTCTACATTGTAATTAGGGTAGATAAAGTTGGGAGAAGAGGGGTAGTATTTAGGGTCTTGCTAATACTTAGTGAAAAGTCTACATTTTGGAAAGCCCTGAGTCCTTGAATGTATAGAGCTTCTCTTCCAAGTGTAATTTAAGGGAAATTGTTTGGATAATTCAAGTCCCTTGAAAAACTCCCACAGATTTTAAAGGGAATAAGAGAAACAAAGAAAGAATCTGGAAGATCTATTCACCAGCAATACAGAAGTGCAGACAAAGTTACAGGAGGAAAAAAGGATGAAAGCTGATAGTTATTGAAAATAGAGAGGTGATAGTCCTTAGGAGATGGGGTACCTTGATGCCCCAAGAAAAGCTGGGTGATCCTTTTTGAGGGTGTTATACAGGATATTCATGGATAGGTATGAGTTGGATTAGAATTCTCTAAGGTCCCTGCAGACTCGGAGAAGCTTCCACTTTCCCATCCATTAACTCCCACTATTTCTTTATTGTAGGCAGACAGTATCTGGATGGACATACCAGATGATGACGACCTACCTACAGCTGAAGAGCTAGAAGATTGGGTAGAAGATGTACTTTCTGGGAAAATAAATACAGAGGATGATGACAATGATGGTGAGGATGATGATGATGATGATGACGATGATGACGATGATGATAACTCTGAAGAAGATGATGATGATGATGACGAGGATGATGATGACAGTGATGATGAAGATGACTAGCTCTCATGGCAGATATTCTCACAGACACTGAACCATTTTTATTCATTATTCTTTAAAGACAGAATGGGAGATAGGAGCAGGCAGTCCTAAAGAGTTCCTTCCCTTATTTTTAAGACCTACTTTTCTACTCCCTTATTATCAAGAATAAGAAAACTCACCAATTCCTTCCTAATATAAAGTGAGGAGCTGCTTGTGGATATAGGTTGGGAATAGGAGAGTGAAAAGGGGAAGGATAGGGAATATGTCCGGTTTTAATGTCCTGACTCATGTCTTAAGACCAGACATCCCAATAGGACAAGGAAAATCATTCACATCTTACTTGCATTTAGCAACTTATTTCTCTTATCCCTAAAATACAGGGGTCGTGACAGTGTCAACACCTGGTGTCTTAAGAGAAAAAAAAGTCCTCTCATATCTATTCTCAAATATACTTTTTATAGTTGACTGTGACAATAACAGAAATAGGGTTTTGAAATACCCACCCATACAGTTATCTAGAATCAGGTGCCATGGGAAAAACTCCTTAATTAATTTAGGAATATACTCCCACATTAGGTAAATATTCTCAATTAACTTAGAACCCAAACTCAAGGCAAACTCAGTATGGCCCATGTTCACCATGTTCATGGAAATGGGTGAAATTTTGAAACTTTTAAGTTTGCTAAAAAATCCATTTATGATATATTTTTTCAATATCAAAACATCTATTTCATTGGATGATAGTTACAATATTGACACTTTCCTCATCCCACCCCTTTCTCTATGTCTTCTCTCTCACCTCAAATGCTCTGTGGATGAGCCAGATATAATTTTATGGAAAATTCTGTACCTTTGTATGCCTGGAGCTTCTTTATCATCGCATTTTTTTCTTTGTGGTAAAAGCAGTTTTTTTTTTCTGACATCCTATCAAACTGAACTTTCTATTAATTAACACTTCTACACATCTCTAGTGCAATCAGAAACAAGATTTATACTTGTGCTTCTGAAGCACTGTGAGATCCTGAAGTGTTTTCTGAATCATCAAAGAAAGCTTAAATTATATTCAGTATAGTTGTAGTGTTGTTTGTTTTCAGTTGTAGTGTTGTTTGTTGCCTTTTCTAATTCTTTGAAAATTGGCAACTCATATATGAAGATTATTAGCCAAAAAATTTTACTAATGAGAATTGTTTCTTACCCAATTATTCTGGGCAAACCAAGTTAGCCCTATTTCCTCATTTACTTCTCTGCTGTAAAAGATTCTGGTACTCTGTTCCACAATATGATATGAATATTTTTCAAGGTCTGGATATACTGGCAGGCCTCTAAGATTGTCTGACCTTCAACAGAATATCATTTTGGACCTTTGTGGACATGAATCAGCAAAGTAGTTGTTGAAACTATTATGCTAACTGGGCTTTGGTCCATGTGTCCATCCTGTCCCTACATCTGGGATGACACTGACTCCTTTTAATCTTTAGGCTTTTATTCTCAGGGAGATTTGCTAAGCTTGCCCCCTCCACAAACATAATTATCTTTAAATTGTGTTACTATGTAAGAACACTGGGACATTGCAAGATAACTGAAGAGTAACAAGTGAGAATGATATAAAAAGTACCATCCAGTACACATATGATTAGAAAAGGACTATTTTTATGCCTCATGAACATTAAAAAAAATCAGAAAATGAGTTCCAGGGCTTTGAGAAGATCCTTTTGTAAAGATTTAGGGAAAAAAAATTTCACAGTATACAAAGATGGGGAGGGGTTGTAATCTGTTTTGGTGATCCATCAAAAGATTAACAGTCATGTCCCAAAGTCTATTTTGTTTTCTTTTAGGACCTCAGACCAACAATTAGTCTTTATTATTTTCCAGGGTCGAGTGCAACAAAACTTTTCAATCAAAGCCAGGCAGAGTCCTTCCTTTTGTCCTTTATGGTACGTCTATGTTTAGGGATGGAGCTCCAGTAATTTTCCCCACCTCTTTTATTCAGTGGAGCCTGGAACAGCATAATTCTTCCAGTCTCCTTTTGGAAATAATAGCCAGGGTGATAAGCATTAGGAAGATAGGGCTATCCATCATGTTTTGGGAAATGGTTCATTGTTTTATTGTCAAGAATGAGTAAAACTTTTAAATTGTCTGTAAGAATAATAATTCTGTTTTAACATTTCAAATTGGCTTTTGTCATCTTTATATACTAAGATTGTATTCTGATCATTTCTTCATTTTCTTTGAATCTGTGAGGTCATCTTTTAATTGAAATCATTAAGGGCATATTAATTACACACACAATATGGTGTGGTGGAAAAAGATTGGATTTAGAGCCAGACACCCTGGATTTTAGTTCTAGCTCTGATACTTTCTATGCACCTCTGGGTTGTCTGATGATTTAGTCTCCTCATTTATAAAATGAGAATAATCATACTTGGGCTGTTTTTTTTTCCCAGAAAAATAAACAAAAATGGGGCAACTGTTTACTTGAGCATAAAAGCCTTTAGTGACAGGTTGCCCCTCTTTTTGTAATTTTCTTACTGGAACTTTGTATCCCTTGGGATTCCATTTGGGAAGCCCCTCATGAAGAAATTTAGATTGTTGGGAGGTCTTGTCATGCTAGTCACTGACATGTCTCTAGCAGTAGAAATAGCACTAGCTAAGGCTTTCCATTCAAGGATTTTGTTTCTGGCCTGAGCTCCTGGAGTATTTTGTGGGAAAACATGACAGTTTCTTTCTTCAATGTCAACCCCCAAAATACCTCTCTCTTCTTTGAATAATAGCCAAAAAATTCACGTAAACCCTTCCTGAATGCTGATAGCCCTGTCAGAGAAATGTCCAACCTAGGTATAAGAGAAAAGACTACCACATTTAAAGATAATGATCTTTAATAATAAAGAAAGATATTTTAATAAAAAATAAAGATATCCCCTACTACAGATTAGGTTCTGTGGAATAAAACTATTCTCTGCCTGAGAGATACCTTTTGGTAACAGTGCCTTTTTTTTCTATAAGGAGCTTGTTGCACAGGAGCAGCTAGTGGGTTTAGTGGATAGAGCACCTGCCCTGAAGTCAGGAGGACCCGAGTTCAAATGTGACCTCAGACACTTAACATTTCCTGGCTGTGTGTGACGCACTTAACTCCAATTGCCTCAGCAAAAAAAAAAAAAATTAAAAAAACAAAACAAATTTGTTCCATAAAGCAGTATGAAACATGGTGTGTCACAAGACGGGAGAAATACGTGGGTTCAAATCCCATATCACTTTACAAATTTCAAAGAACCATGAAAATAAGTTCTTACATGTTATTAAGAACTTTAATGTTATGTATTTATAATAACTAATATTATAGATAAATATAACCAAATGTTGTTAAAGTGCTGCTTCTGCTTTTAACTTACTCAGAAGGAATCTGCTTTGTGTGCTGTCTGCATTGCTGACATGGAACAATCAATAGATAAGAATCGTGGGTGAGCTTTGTAGGCACAGGTGAAAGGGGAGCTTCCTTGATGGAGTAATTTGCTTTCAGCTCTTCCTTTACGTGAACATCCCACTCATCACAATTAACACACCTACACCAGTCACCAAAAATAAGCCTTGTGAAAAGAATTAAGTGAATGGCACTTTTCCCTCTCCTAGCACATCTTGCATTGTCTATTTTTCAAATCTCCCCCAATTATTGCAGTGAATCTCTCCTTCAAGACCCAACTCCTGTGCCAGAGGCTTTTCTGACCGTCCCATGCCATATTCTACTTTATGGAGGCTCCTGATATTCCACTGGAAGCATTCTGAATGGGCAGATTATGGTGTTTCCCGTCTTTGTGAAGTCCCACTTACCAGCCTTGGGACCTACTTCTGGCTTGTTTCCTTTGCTCCAGGAGGAGCCTGGAGCCATTTCTACATCCTGGATCACTTGTCCCAAAGGAGAAAGGGACTAGTTCCAACTAGTAACGAGTATGGTTGCCAAGAACAGAAGGCAGAAGCCACGCAAGGGTGGATCCCTGTCTAGAGCAGTGAGCAAACGAGTAAAAACAAATTCTGGCCTTTTCCCTAGATTAGCTCCACTAATTCTGAGCCTTAATATTGCTGCCTATGGGAATTATAATTTAGATTTTTTAAATGGGAGTAGTGAAGAAATATAAAAAAAGAGAATTGAGTTTTTCTGGGTCTTTTACTATGTAAATAAAAACTTGTGTAATTCTCTCTAAGACTTGGCGGTTTTTTTAAGAGAAGCTGGCACTATGCCAGATATCAGGCTTTATTTTTTGGTGGGAGGAAATAGATCTTTAGAGTCTCCTATGTGTAAGAAACCAGTATACAAGAGAGAAAAGTGAGTATTTAAAAGTCCTACAAACACTTTTCATTAGAATCTCTAGGGATTTGGAGAAATGCTTCCAGCACTGTTGGGAAAACTTGTATGAGAATTAAAGGATGTAGGGGCAGCTAGTTGTGCAGTGGATAGAGCATCAGCTTTTAAGTCAGGAGGCCCCGCGTTCAAATCTAGCCCCAGACACTTAATACTTTCTGGGCAAGTCACTTAACCTCAGTTGCTTTAGCCAAAAAAAAAAAAAAAAAAAAAAAAAAAAAAATTACAGGTCCTTCAAGTCAGGAGAGAGCCACTGACATAAGGGTTCCAACACTGTTAGAATCCATTGATATACAGAAGGTTCTTAATAAATGAAATGCATAGAATTTATTACAGGGAAGCTCTTGAGTTCTGCATACTGAAAAGATGATTCCAGCAATATATCAATTTAAAATTATTCCTTTCTAGCAAAAATTAACATGATATGGAGTTTGTTTTCTATTCTTCATGTACATTAAACCAGATTCTATTATTCCAATAGTCCTGATTTTTTTTTTAACCTACATTTTGCAATGGAGTACAGTGGAAAGGGTTGGATCTGGAATTGGAGAATGCAATTTGAAATCCCAACCTCATCACTTACTACCTATGTGAATTTGAACAAGTCCCTTCAACTCATCTCTAAAATGGGGTTTGAGTTAGATGGCAGGTCCCCTGCCACTCTATCTCAAGGAACTTTTGCTCCTACCTTTAACAAATGAATCATAATTCAAGTTATTAATTAATAAAGTAGAATTAAAAATAAAATAAAATTAAGCTAAGATCCCATGTTCCTTGAAAATCAACTACTTTCCGGAACAAAATTAACATAGCATCAAAAAAATATAGTGACACTAACATATTTTGGATTTGTTTATTTTCCAAGATTTACAGTACAAAATATGCAAAGTGTAAAATGTTTTATTTTATTGGGAGAGGAGCAGAAGGTAGGAAAACAAACAAACAAACAAACTAGGACTTGTGGACCCAAACTGAAACAATCTCAGGATGCTAGACTTTGTGTTCATCACAGACACTAAAATTTTGCTACCAACTTCACAACTAGAAAAATTTAATTTAATAAAAATTTTAAAGATAGCAATTAAAGTTACATGTGCAGATAGATGCTGGTTAGCATTGATTCAGTCTTGTACACGTTGAAAACAAATACACTGAACTCCACATAGTTTGTGTAGGAAAAACGCACAATCAGGCTTTGTCATACCCAATGACCCAATGGGTGGAAGGTGCAGCAGTTGTAAAATTATTCCCTAGGAAGCTCTGGATCAAAGCTGTCGTTGCACAAAGGCTTGTGGACCTTTGGTTAGTAGTTACTTTTGCTGGTGCTGGATTCTAGGCTTTAGCCATTGAGCCCTGGCTCTAGTCAGGTATGACCAAGCTCATTCTGGCTCCTGGGTGCAGGTGGCTAGCAAGAGACCAAGTGCAATGTAGTCGCTCTTAGTTACAAACTGTGAAGATCACCTATTTCTTCTGCATTCTCCCTCCTCTCTACTCCAAATGTAAGGAACACATGTGTGAGAGGGACACTGACCACAGCCCTGAGGCAGTTGACTTTGCACAGCCCTCCCTCACTTAAATCCAATTTACTTGTGCGTCATGGAATCATCTCTTCAATGTCACGTCTTCTTCGAGAACAATGGACAGACACCAACTCCAAGTGTAATTGTGCTTTTCTTGCCCAGGTGTGCGCACACAAAAAAATTGAGCAAAAATGAAATTTTACTTCAAATGCACTAGTGGACATTTCTTTTTAAGCATACACAGTGAATCATCTTATAAACTGAATAAACTCTTTCTTGTCCCCCATCCCACCTCCCAAAGGTCCTTGGCAAAGAATGGTCTCAGACCCTATGGGTTGCCATAGTAAGATTTTATCGCCAGTGGTCAGCCTCTCGAGCCCAGCCTGAGTGCTCTACACTGGGACCCACAAGATGCTGAGAGGTCTGAAGGAATCCCTCCAGCACTATGGGGAGGACCCCGGTATCCGCGTCTCATGGAGTCATGGCTGGGGGTGACGACGGTGACTACATCCATGAGATAAGTGTTGGGTTAGCAACTTTCCATTTCAGATTTTCACAGGGGACCAAGCAAGGATGCATGTTCAAAGCTCATTGTTTTCTGACTAAAAACTGCTAGAATTGAAATGGGGCCACCAAGTCTTTTTCATGTGGGTTCCTGGAGTGATTACTGGAACAGCTGGAATTCTGGGCCAGTTTTCACTCAACTAAAATGCGCCACCCGTGGGGGAAATGTCCTGAGCCCCCATTATCAATTCCCTGAGTCACAACAGCCCCTCCACCCCCACCTTAGAATGGAAGCTTTGATAGGCTGTTATTTTTAACAGAGCCTGATCAATTGTAAGAATGAAGAAATAAACACACATTCATACACACAAGACCAAAGACAGTTATACATTCATTTCTTTTTCACACAGACATTTCTCCAGAAGGAAGAAAGGCCCTCTGAAGGGAGAACTTTGGAGGCTGCTCTCATTTTTTCTCCAGTACTCAAGATAAAAGCTTCTTGCTCTTCTAAGGGCTGCTTGGCAAAAGAATGGACTAAGGAATGGAACATGAGTGAAGTTCCTTGAATTTTTTACAAGGGTAACTTTAGTCCAACCACAGATTCTTAATTATTATTAATTCATTCACTTACCAAGCAATTCTGTGAGAGCCAGTTAACTCATGTATCCCAAATTGGGGGGCGGGGGAGGGATTTAGAAAATTTGGAGGTCTTAGAACTTGACCCTATTAAAAGGATTTATCTGGTAGGCAAGTGATCACAAATTCAAAAGATTGGGATTTGGGATACGGTGGTAGGAAAAAAGGTCAATAATAGGAAAAAAAAAAGTTTGCACGTTCCACAAATCCCATTTTTCCAGTAGTTTTAAACTCCTCCCTCATTAAAATAATAATAATAATAAAAATAAAAACACACAAACAACAATAAACTACAGCACCCCTGCCACAGAATAGCAGAGCTCACAGATTTGAGTTTGGCCCCATTTTCTGGTTGGATCAAACCAGTGATGCAGCAGTGGGAAGAAGGGGAAACAGGAAAACCTCAAAGCAATCCTTTGACAAAATGGGTAAAGAGAAAAATTATTTCCAAGAATTACAAATCTTTCATTCTGACTTCCTCTCTGTTCTCTCAACAATTATCATTTAATACCTTTGAACTACTCAGAAGAAATAAGAGGTAGCAGGACTAAGTGGACAGACTACAGGACTTGAAGCCAGGAAGATCTGAATTCAAACCCTACTTCAGAAATGACTAGTTATGTGATAGGGAGGAAATGACCTTTCTATGTCCCAATTTCCTTCACTATAAAATCAAAAGGGTTGAACATAAACCCTAAGATCCCTTTCAGCTCCAGATACCTATTCACATTTACAGTATGGTCTATGGTTTATAGGTGATGCACAAGGCAGAGTGGATATTCCTGCACTTCCCAGGCACTCAGCCAGGCCAGTTCAATTCCCTGTGATCATTTCTCCACCTCTAGGACATAGGGAGAAGAATACCAGCAGAGCTGGGCCCAGAAGTGGCCTGGGATACAGAAAGGCACGAGGCTGAACCTAGAGAGATAGTCTTCCAATCCAAGAGGAAGGAGGTAGTGGGGAATCATTGCTGTTAGGTGGGAGAGCACAGCCCCAAATTCACTGTGGGTCAAGAGCATTTAGAAAGTCTTCCAAGGAGAGCTCAGATCTGTAGCTCCCACCTTCAGGTCATTAAGACCAAACCAAACCTTTGACATTAACTTCAAGCAACAAGCTGGGACCTTGAGGTTAATGCTTCCCTCTTTCCAAGCCCTCAAATTGTTGGAACTATGGACCCCAACCTCACTCTGTAATTTTCATGCAGGGCTCTGTTATAAGTTACAAAGTGTGACATTTCCCTGGTACTTCCAATAGTAAATAATTTAGGACTCGTGTTTTATGGGAGGATAGGTAGTGTTCCTAGAAGGCTCCAACGTAGCGAGTGTTCTACAACAATAGTAACTGTTACACTGGGATTTGGTCTCTCATATTTCACTGACTTTGGTAGGGGTCTTGAAATACAGAAATGTTCTACATGCAGCTAATTTTATTGGCTCCAAGTTTGTTTTAAGGGAGTAGATTCCTATCTCACATTGTTATTATTGGGAGAAATCAATGTGACTTGGCTTCAGAGATTAGAAAATAGAAATGGAAGCGTGGGAAAGAAATTAGTAGTAGGAGGGTGGGGAAACATTATTTTAAAAACAAAATCATTGAATGGCTTGTATCTCTCAAAATCTAGTTGGAGAACCACCAAGAGATGGTATACAAACACATAACTGGGGATACAAACATGGATCCATGCATTCTTACACAGATTCTCACCTATATCCCATAGATATAACAAATTTGTGCTCTCTTTCACATATACATTAAAATCACAGACAGGAACAGAAGCACACTAATGGATGCAGATGTTTAAACACAGACGGACTCTTTCTATTATGGAAACCTATCTTCTATTCTCCCTGGGCTACAATTTTGTGTCAAAAGGGACCCTTTTATCCAGCCCCAAGTGGCTAAGAAATTCATTTAGTCCATAGCTGCAAGGTAGATGTATGGTAATCAATTTGCAGACCAAGACAAAAATGATGTGGAGATAGACACAGAAATCGTGGGGAGACAGAAATGAGTATGCTTCCCTTTTGTGAGAGAATATACAGATAAAGGCCCAATCATGTAATAAAAAATACCATCACAGCCCAAATCTCTATATAATAAAAAGGATTCTCAAACATAAGCCAATAGTCTTGACACAACAAAATCTGAGTCACACCAAATAATGTGAGACATTTTGCCATATATTATAAACAGATTTGGCTTATATACAGGTTGGAGAAAATGAGAGAGAATAGATTATTAGGTTGGCAACAGGAGTTGGGAGATCACTTGAGGTATTGATAGAATTTGGAACACAAAACTTTTTTTTAAAAAGACCCAAATGTTAAAAAAAAAAAAAAAGTTTTAACATGTAGTTGGGGGAAAATAAAATAAATTGAAGCTAATCTCAACTTTCCCACTGATTATCCCCTGTGATATTGGCTAAGTTTCGTCACTATTCTGGGTCTCTCTTCATAGAATTAGGAGAATGGACTACATAGTCTTTATAGCTCCTTCTAGTTCTTAGATTCCATTTCTCTTGAGCTCAGTCCTTCAACTTTTCAAGGGGCAAATAAAAGCTTGGGTGCTTAAGATAATACTAAAGACACAAGAGAATTGGAAACACTCAAAAGAGCTGGCACTTAAGAAGTATGCCATATCTTTTGACCTGTATATGAAAGACACATTTGATTTTAAGTTCTCCCTTAACAAATCCCCAGGGAAGAAAAATCAGACAACATAGTCTTTATAAAGTCTGGGAGCAGTCTGTGCATGTGTACTTTGTAAACTTGAATGTTACAGTTAGTGGGTACAACAGAAAGTAAAAATGGCATGTAAAGGCAATCTGAAGCCTCTTTTAGTTAACTACACAGATCCTTTATCTTTGAGATTTATATGTGAATATATATATATATATGTAATATATACATATATATGTATATGTATATTCCCCAGTAGCGTCTTTTTTTTCTTTTACCTTTAATTTGTCATAGGACCTGTCAGAAGGATTCAATGAGAAAATTCTTAACAGCTGTATTGTTTCAGCAAGTTGCTTTGGAGTACCATATGCCAATGGGTTTTATCACATTTATTCTCTAAATCTTAAGAGATACAAATATAGTATCAAATATAGTGCAAAAGGACTTAACTTTATCAGATCTATAAGAAACTCAATCCAAGTTAGCCCTAAAAACCCAAGTTCTAATTTTTAAAAACTGATTTTGGTTTTCTTTAGAAAACCAAATAAGTTTCTATATATGGTCTGAGTTCAAGGGGAAAATGAGTTTCTCAGTTTCAGTCTTTCCCAATAGTGCTGGGAATGCACAAATGATAGTCAAAGCTTTTAAAGAGAATGAAAATAAACTCCCCTATCACTGTCTTAAGGCTGGAGAAATTCAAAGAAGAAACTGCACTAATAGTGGGCAGAAAGAAAGCTCAATTTAGCTTCTTCCAGGTTAGCTCTGAAAAGGCTGATTAATATCAAAAAGGAATTCTTTTTAAGGACCAGAACTTTTGTCTTGCCAGCATCCCCTTAAAAGGCATGGGATTCTATGCCCTTTAAAAGCAAACATATTTATTATCCAGCAGCTGCCGATCTATCCTGCACTTGACTAAGATCCCATTCTCACACTACAAAATATATTTCCTGAGAAGGTGCCTGAGCATTTTAAGCAACTTCCAGTTTTGAGGGCAAAATCCCAAAGGAAAGCAGCATCATGGGGTAAGTGATATGTATCTCCAACGAAAGCCAGACGGGGGATGTCTTAGGAATTGAATGGTAAATTCTGACACTGAATAAAGTCAAAGATTCTCCCTTTTCTATTATCCATTTCACTGCAGAATTAGAACACTACCAACCCAAGAATGTAGTCTGATAGTAACAGGTATCATGATAACCTCCAAAGATTTTTTAAAACGATTCATAAAATACCAAACAATCATAAAAACATACAAAATTGTTCTTAAAATTAATGCACACTGGATGCTGAAATCATTTTAGGCAATGTAACAGAGGACTTGAAAGACCTGGCTGGAAAACAATACTGAATACTTTAAAATAAAATTGCAAATATCTGTGGTGGGAACATAGAAGCTGAAGGCATAAGATGCTCCTGCTTCAAGATGGCCCTGTCTGAGACACAGTGCTAAAAACTTTGCACTCCCAGCAGTGCCTTGACAGGTTCTGGTTTGTTTCAGCACCAAAGTTGATGATTAGCCATAAGACAGCTCCTCCAGTTATATAACTGGGTAAGGAAACCCCTGAAAACAAGCTACATGTAAGCAAACTAATTCTGATTCACCTAACTGCTCTCTCTCCTACCTGTTGCCACTCCATTCCACCACAGAAATAACTTAAAAGACCACAACAGGTACCAAAATATCTTCCTTTCTTCCTTGTAGTGACTGGAGGCAAAAAGTCACACAGTGAAGATGGTCAGAAAATAAAGCGGAATTGGATGTAATTAGCTGCCATTACAGCAAGATATGGTTTGATCTTTGTTAGCAGGGCAACCTTGGAGGAAGTCTTGTATATTTATATTCTCATTCTCTAATTCTCTCTCTTTTCTTTTCCCCCTCTTTATTTCTCTCACCCTCTCCATCCCAACCTGGATGACACTCAATCATACCTTCCCATCTTGAAACCACAGCTAGTAGTTTATGTCACTAATAGGAGTTTCATAATCTCTCGTTGAATCAGAATGGAATTCTCCCCTGGTGATGGCCTATCTCGGAGGTGAGTAAGGATGCAGGACGAAGGGCAGGGAGATTTATGTGAACATCTAAGTAGCTATTATGAATGGTTTCAAGTAAAGAGGGGTCAGAGAACCTGGGGTTTTACCCTATTTAATCCTCCCAACTCTAAGGAGAAGAGCCAGTAACCACCACCACAGACCAAAAGGTGCTCCCAGGCAAGACGGAAGCAGGGTTAAAGTAAGACAAACAGAGCAAAGTAGTTATCTTTGGGGAGTAAGGAACAGGAGTGAGGAAAGAGCCACAATTCGATAGTGCACTTATTCACTGTGACTTCTCTGAAGGACCGGAAGGCAGCAAAGATGAAAAAAAGAAAGGCATTTTGTGTAATGGCCCATGGCCTACCATGAGGAAGTGGGCCAGGCAGACCAACCTGGGCCAGTCAGGATCCCTTTGTTCCAAGGGTGAACTCTAGACCTACCCTGTGGGGATACACCAGGAGAGTTACTTCGAAGATGGGCATTTCTGTAGGAACCTGTGGGAACATGAAGGAAACCCAGGGCACAGAGTGGAGGATGGGGGAGGTGGGATTTAATGACACTGAGACAGAGGACCAGCTGTTATAAGGCAAGGTTCCCATGAACATGCCAACTTCAATTTGGTTTACAGCTATCTATAAGACTCTGGCAAAAAAAAAAAAAAAAAAAAAAAGAGAGAAGGCTTTTGTAGGACGGTCAGCCACCGGAGCATGTCTCTTGTTGTCTTTCTTCAGGACAAGTGTCCCCTCACTTCTTCCAAATAAAGTGCAGATGGTCAAAGAATACTGGTCTGTCATCTGCCAGTTTCAGTCAGCATCAGAGAAACCAAAACCAGAGAAAAATCCCACAATATAATATATATATTTTTTAAAGCAACAAATATAAAACCTTTAAACTGATGTCTCAGATTGTAAGCGAAGAACAAATTTATGAGATTTGGGGTCTATGAATTCTTCAGAAAGCACGATGAATGGGATTTTCTTCACATTAATTACAAGGCTGAAGTCCAAGCACTTAAGTACAAAAACAGCTCCATCCCTTAGTCCGTTTGTGACAGCTTCTTCACTAACAAGTGTCCACTGCTTAGAGAACCATCGATCCTTGTCATACTGCAGGGTTGGGCCGGCATTGAGGTAACGCTCTAGGAATGCCTGAAAAAAGAGGAAAAGCTCATCAGGGAAAGAGAAAATATCACTGTCCAACTGTTGTCTGGTTCTGTCTTTTTCAGTTGGGCTGCCATTTTTATCCCCAGGGACACCATTTCTCCCCTAGTCAAATACAACCTTTCAATTAGAATACATTTATATCTCCTTGTTTTCCTACCAATTCACTGGAACATACTGGGGAGGGGAAGGGACTACCCCAGAGCCATCAATTGCAGATTTTCTCATTCCTCTTTTGTGTGTGTGTGTGTGTGTGTGTGTGTACATATTCACACACTTGGGTGGATGCACACTTAGGTTTATGGAATGGAAAAGAGATGTTGGAGAAAGAAAACCCTTAATAGGAAAGGAAGGATAAAATATCACAGAGGAGGAAGGATGAAATATCACAGAGGATTTAGAATGTATACCAATGAAAAGTCTACCACAGAAATCATGAATCTGTATAAATATTTATCCTGCATATAAATTCTTTCATATACATATTTGTGTGTCTGTTTTTTCTCCCATTAGAATGTAAGTGCTTTGAGGGCAGGGACTGTCTTGAGTCTTTTTAAATCCCCAGAGTGCACACAGTAGTTGCTAATAAAAGTTTACTGAGTGATTGATTGACTGACCTGCTAAGTTCACAGAAGCAACACTAAGATACTAAGATAGCAGCCTGTGATAGATGAAAATGTTCTTCCTTCATCTGTTTGGTTTTAACTGGCAATTCTGCTGCCTTGAATTTCTACTTTGTAAGAGCCAGTTTGCAACCTACATACACCAGGGCCAAGGGAATGGGCCATCTTAGGATCTGAGGAACAGAATGTGCTCTATTGCTCCATGAAGGTCTAACACACACAGTGAGGACATGGCAGAAAGGCTTCTGGAAGCCAAAAAAAGGAAAAACAATCACTGGAAAGCATGGTCGTAAGGATTCGATTTTCAAAGATCAAAACAAAGAACCATCAAGGATGTGCTAACAACAGTGATTGGAAACTTCAGAAGATGAAGTGGAAAGGAAATAAATAAGAACTTAATTTCTTTCCACATGAAGGAATCAGAAAAGAAAGTCCATCAGCCATGTTCACAGTGGGTGATTACTGAGAGTAATAAGAGAAAATAAAGAGCTTGTCTCAAGCTTAGGTGCACAGGTCAACAAAGCCTAGATGTACAGGACTATTAATTAGAGACTGCTTGCCCCAAGCCTTCATGTTCATTTCTTTTATTAAAGAGTTAGTCTGGCATAGTAGAACAAATTCTGGCTCTAGTATTTAACGTCCTGGGTTCAAATCCTGTCTGTGACTGACAAAAACATACCCAATGTGCCTTCCTCACTAACACATTCACATACAGCCAAACGAGGGACTAGTTTTAATATAAAGGATGGATGGGAGAAACAATATCTTACCACACTTGGAAACCAAATTTAAAAGATATCATTTATTGTGGTTTTAATAATAAATGTTATTTATCTCTTCCTTTTCATGCTTTCCTCCTTTCTTTTTTGAGATTGAATCCTTTCTATTTTGCTGAGGGTGAGAGCACAGGGGCCACTCACAGAGCTATTCCTCTGCTAATTGGATGTGTTGGTTCACTCCTTAAGGCAGCTTACAACCTAATTCTGACCCCCTCCCAGAGCTTACAACATTTTTGTTATTTTTCAGCTGTGTCTGACTCTCTGTGATTTGAAGAACAGTTTTCTTGGCAAAGATGTTGGAGTGATTTTCCATTTCGTTCTCCAGCTCATTTTACAAATAAGGAAACTAAGGCAAACAGGGTTAAGTGACTTGCCCAGAGTCACACAGGAAAGATGAACTTTCCTGAATCCAGGCTTAGCATTCTATCTCCTTGCCATTTAGCTGCCTGCTCACATGTTAGTGCCAGTTATTATGGTCACCCAATCAGTTTTAGCCTTATTACACCTCAGAACCGCCAAGCTCAAATAAGCCATCGATCTCGGCATCCTCCAGGAGCAGAATGACAAGTGTGCGAGGGATCACACCCAGCAAAAAACTTTTAACTTACTTTTTCTTAGAATTTTGATGTCCTAACCATCCCTACCATTTCAGAGAGGTGAGAGAAATGTGCTGTGTCATTATTATCTGCAATCTGTTCTCTGAGTAGAATGCAAGCCCGCTGAGGACAGGGATAGCCGCTTCCTTGTTGGTTTTTGCACCACTCATCAGTCCTTAATAAATACTGGTTAAACTGAAGCCGGTTTTACAGGTGAGAAATGAAACATCCAGCCACGCCAGCTGTTTCAGCAGCCAAGGGCTGGGAGCGAGGGAAGGACCCGATGGCTGGCTACCTTGGGGGTCATGTTGTTGGTGATGCAGAAGGCCAGGTGCTGCAGGATGCTCTCCATGGTGTGATAGTGCTGCTGCCGCGTGGTACGCAAGTACTTCTGTAGAGCCCTGGCCATGGATGGGAAGATGGCCTGGGCCGCCTCTCTGGGGTCCATCACCTCACCAGGGACCTTCTGCTGCTCCTCTGCCTGGAGCCGGCGGATGTGGACGAAAGCTTCCTCCACTGCGACCACCAGCCTACGGAACACGGGAACCAGGACATCACCTCAACAAAAACGTCTCTAATCCTTCTGCAGAGCCCAGCCCTCCCTCCTCCCTTCCTTATCCCCACTGCCCCAACAGACACAAGCATTAGCGACTGTCATTTGTCATTTCCACTACTGGCAGCTGGCACAATGAATAAAACTGGAGTTTGGAAAAGCTTCGTTCAAATTTGGTCTCAGACACTTATTAACTGTGTGATCTTGGGAAAAATACTTCGTCTCTGTCTACCTCGGGCTTCCTTATCTGTGAAATGGGGATAATAACAGGACCCACCTCCCAGAGGGTTGTAAAGCACAGTGTCTGAAACATGGTAAGTTCTATAGAAATGTTAGCTATTATTATTACTTACAATCTCTTTGGCAAAAAGGTAGGTGGCAGTCCTGGATTTGGAATCATGAAGACCCGAGTTCAACTCCTCCCTTCAATACCTAATAGTTGTGTGGTGGCCCTGAATAAGTTACTTACTGTTAAGTGCCTCAGTTTCCTCATCTGTAAAACGTGGATAATTGTAACTCCTACCTGGTGGAGTTGTCACGAGAGTGAGATAATATCTGTAAAGTGCTTTACAAACTTTAAAGCACTATTATTATTATCCTTATTATTTACTTACAGAAGAGAACCTAAGAAATCTTTAGCAACAAGATGGCTGCTACAACAGGATATGAATTAGGATTTAAAACTCATCTAGTCCAACTCCTTCAGTCATCAGATAAGAAAATGGAGGTCCAAAGACAATGAATGACTGGGCTACCAAACTGCATGACCAGCAAGAGAATGAAACCATCATCTAACTGCTTCAGAAAATCATTCAGAAGAATGAGAGCCTGGAGAAGTGATCGTGGAGCAATCAATTCCAATTAATCAACCTGGGATTTGAGGCTCTCCATGAGCAGGCACAAGTTGACCTTGTTTAACTTTATTTACTATTATTACTGCCTTTCTTATGCTCTCAGTTCCAGCCAAAATTGACTGCTCGTTCCCCCCAGAACACACGTAATGTTTTCCTAACTCAGGGTACCTTTATAGACACTTTTTTTTTTTTTAAACGCCTGGCTTGTCCTGGTCTGGTCCCAAGCTCTTGGATGGTCACCTATCTATTAAAGTCCAAAGACCGCCACTCCAGGATGCCCTCTGACCCTTTCTGTCAAGAATGAGTTTTTACCTCTCACATAACCCCTCTACTGACATATCCTCTCTCTGATATTTCCACACATCTATGATTTCATTAATTCAACATAATTCAATCAAAATATATTAAATTTGATTTATTTATTTATTATTTTTCCTGAGTTATATTTAACTTTAACTTTTTAATCCTGAGTTATATTTAAATTTAACATTAACAAAAAATTTGTGTTTTTAAAGTTTTTGAGTTCTTGATTCTCTTCCTTATCCATACCCACAATTAAGAAACCATATGTGAAGTTATGCAAAACATTTCCATAAAAATCTCAACCAGCATATATTAAGCACCTGCTTTGTACCAAGTACTAAGGATATAAAGGATGAGTTCAGAGAAGCTAAATTCTACCAGGAGGAAAAAATAAACATGAGTTATAATACAAAAAATATACATAATTGGATTTCAATACAAAATATATTATTGGGAGTGGGAGCTAGAAAGGGATGCTAACAGGGATTCGGAAAACCTCCTTGAAGGAGGTGGTACTTTTGTGAGGGGAAACAAGAAAGAAGTGAGGAAGGAGAGCATTGATGGTGGGAGATAGAATGGTGACTCTCATCAATAAGGGATTGGAAAGCATTAAAAAAACACATATAACACATATATGACTAAGTTTCCAGGGTCTAAGAAACAGAGAACAACAAAGATCTGTCAGAAATTAATTTGAGTTACAGGTCAGAGTTAGCTATATTTAATAGCATCTTTTATACTAGATACAATTATGCACCTCAACAATATTAAAATGTAATTGGGAAATATTTTAAAAAATAAATAAAAATACAGTATAACATAGATGATGTTAAGAAAAATAAATGAGGGGAAAAAAGTCCTCAGCTCTTATGGGGAAGGGACTTTAGAGGGTACCCAGTACAAATTCTTCATTTTACATATGAGGAAATGGATTTCCTGGGAGTCAAGTTACCTAACCAAGGACAAGTAAAAGCGAAGAACATGATACAAACCCTGGTCCTTTGTTTATACAGTTTGGGTTTTTCAGGCTGAATAATGAAGTCCTGGGAAGAAACAAAGCCAAAGATAGACGTCTCCTTTTCTTACTTTCACCCTTTCCCAACCTCATCAAGGAAAAGCTGTCACATGAAATAATGGGAATTGGAAGCAGTAATGAGCCACTTCATAAATGCAATCAAGTTGGGCCAGAGGAAATAGAGACCCTTTCCACTCTGGAGGTGATTGTGAGATTGGAGGCTCTCTCTCTCTCTCTCAAGGTATTACCACAAGCAAAGAGCTTGCATATCATGCTAGCTGGGAATGGTCTGAAAATGAAGGTCAGGAGAATGTTCAAGATGAGATCGAACTAAAGTCCTAAAGAGAAGCTACAAAAGCTGGAGGGAAAGCAGAATTTAGTCTTTCAGGCCTCTCCCCTGCCCTTTTATTTTGCTCTTTATTCTTCGTTCCTCTTCCTCTTCTCTCTGGCTATCTGAACACTTCCCCTTTCAGAAGTACCAAAGATATCAACAATTTTTCTCTAACCACTATCCATCAAAAACCTGTAAAGACATTTTTATTCCTCTATCCTGTTTTCTCCAAGTTAAATTTCCCTAAAAGTTACAGCCTCCATTAATCCTACTCTAATATGCTCATACCTACATATATGTATATATGTATTTAGCCATGTATGTCACTTTTGACATGAGTACACTGTGTGAATATTAAAAATTCACCAATAGCTAATTCTTCCCCATCCACAAGTTATAATAGTTATCCAATGGTTTTGCATATTTGCTCATGAAGTAAAAATTTCCTAAAATCAACAGCATAGATTTTGTATGTTTCTTATATAAACTTAGTATAAATTTTGTTTTAAATACAAATGTGCTATATATTTTGTTCAAGAGCTAAAGTTTTCCCAAAGTCATTAGTGTATCACTTATTTACTTGAGAAACAAATCTCCTGGAAATTTTGCTTTGAATTTATTTTGTATTGAATATAAATTTACTGTATATTTTGTCGATGGGTTAAACGTTTCCCAGTCACCAGTACATAGTTTATTTATTTGATAAACAGATGTATTGTAAATTTTAAGATTTATTTTGTTTACAAATTTACTGTATTTTTATTTGCCCATGGGCTAAAATTTCCCCAATATCATTGCTTTAGATTTTATTTACTTGATGAGCAATTTTACTGTATATTTTACTGACTTCATTAATATACAACCTTTTTAAGGAAGAGTCCTCAGTGTGCAATTACAGGATAGTGTTCTAAGTTGTATTACTGCCAACATCAAAAACCCACAAGGTTCATAAGACTCTTAAAAATGTATTATGTTCTGGAAGGAAGGGCACATAATACCACTCAGAAATGGTAAAACAGTAGAAGAAGAGATTCAGCACTATATCCTCCCTTATTCTACCTACCCTCTACCTAAAGAATGGGAGAGATCAGTCATAGAAACATAAGATCCTAGAAGCTGAGATGAAGTCCCATCCCTGCCTGATCAAGAATTCCTTCTACCAAGATACGCTACAAATGACAATCCAGCCGCTTAAAGGCTTCTAATAAGGGCAAACCTATTCCCTTCCCAGGAGCCCATTCCAATCCTATGTGGCTAATTGTTAGGAAGTATTTCCTTTATCACACCTACGCCAAACTTCAATCTCCTGCTTTGGAACTTTCTCTGCTGCTTCTAATTCTTTCTAATAAGACCAAGTAGAACAAATCTAATTCCCCCTTTCACACAACAATCCTTCAAAAGCTTGGGGAAAAAAAGCTACAGTTCTCTATTTTGTTCCTCAAGGTTTCCCTCGTCCAAACTAAACATCTCTAGTTCCCTTCAACCAATCCACATACGTATGAACTGGAGGCATTTTTACCATGCTAATCATCTTCCTTTGCATTCTTGGTAATTTATCAATGTCTTTCTAAAAACAGGTGTTCAGCATAAGAGTGATATAATACAGTCCTTGAAAAACTTGTGGTGATGAAGGAACCCAGTGGGATCCAGTGGAAAGAATGATAGATCTAGAATGAGAGAAAGGACATGGATTCAAATTCAGGCTGGGATGCTTATTATTTGCATGATCTCAGGAAAGCCACATTATGCCAATAAGCCTCAGTACCTATCTATATTTAACATATGACTGCACTGTGTGAATATTAAAAATTCACTATTAGTTAATTCTTCTCTATCCACCATTTAGAATAGTTACCCAATAATTTTGTGTTATTTTATATCTTTTGACTTAATAGGTGCCTTTTTTGCATGTCTTTGAGGTGTTGGTATATTTCCTAAAAGGGGAAGACTGGACAAGACTATTTCTCTTCTAGCTTCAAGTCTATAATCCTATGAATATATTCTCCAAAACCTAGAAGATTCTGTATTCATAAAATACTATTTCATTCAGTCTTGGAAATCATTTTGTTTCAGGAAACAAAATGTTAGTGTAAGAAGGAATAAGGGTTAATAATAATAATAATAATAACAGTAGCAATAACAAGTATGATCTGCAGAAATGTCTTATGCTTTTCAAAGTACCTGACATATATCATTACTTAATAAATGTTTATTAAACTGAACCGAGGTGGGGGAAGAGTCATGTACCTGGCTCTTCGTTTCTTTACTCGACGTTCATGTTCTGCTTCTTCATAATATAATTCATTGTGGCTGGAGTCTCTGCGTCGAGCAGCAGCTGCTATCATAGCCCGAGATTGGCCTGTAGCATTGTTCCCTGGGCCTTCAAGGAAAAAGTGGTAGAAAAGCAACAGTTTTAATATCTTAAATCTTCTAAACACAGGGCAAAAAAGAAGTATCAAATTTCTCAATACCCTCCACCCTATAAGAAACCTATTGGCACAGTTCTACATAAATCCCAAAGGAATAATCCCAATTTAATGTCCTACAGAGTAGAGTATTCCTAAATCTTTATTTAATATGCCCAGTTTAGGATAGGAAAGACATTCTTAATAAAACCCCAAATGGATCAGTGAAAAGTGAAAAAGAATGGGATGAAGAATCCTAGACAATTAAAATGTTTGCAAAATAAAAAAGTAAAAAAAAAAAAATAAAGACAAAGAAGAATGCGCTAAAGATGTTACTTACCATCCGTTATATAAAGTTTCAGTTTGGCCATAAGGGCAGCTGGAACATCACATTTCAGCAACAAAACAATGAGAGAGCATGAGAGGGAGGGGGAGAACAAAGACAGACAGAGAAAAAAGAATGTCAAGAGACATGGAGACACCAACCACACGAAGGAAAATAAAAGTTATGCTGGAATGTGTCATGGCAGCCACAACTTTTAGGAAATATACCAACACCTCAAAGACATGCAAAAATGGCACCTGTTAAGTCAAAAGATATGTAGCCCATGCATGAACTGAACATCTGACACCCTCCCTTGTCTATGTAGTGGAATATATTGAATTCTTCTTATGTATTACCTAATAGCAGATCAAGCCCTTTTGTTAAGTTCTACAGACTCTAAAAGGACAACTTCAAAATTCACGCTCTAGCTTAATCTATCATTGGACTAAGAAATTGAATGAGCATTTAAAAAATAAAAATAAAAAAATGTACTCAAATTTAATACTGCCCATTTATCCTAAATCTTGCTGAGAGTATTAACTGTTTCTGGTATATGCAAGAGTGGGAGGTTCTAGCCAAAGCCTCTCTCTTAGCCTTCTACCAACTCCTACAACTTCATCTCCCAGAAAGGATTGATAAAGGCCCGAACTGCTACAAGTATGATGAGAAAGAAACATGAACTAGTGAGATATTTACTGACTTGCATGATTATTTGAAATTAAAGTATTTATCCAAATTTTTTAAAGTGTGCCCTTCCTAAGAAAGGCTTCCATTATAAGATATTCCCAGAAGATAGGAAATATAAATCAGGGTTATTTTTTTTTAATTCTTAAAATGTGTACAATTAAAATTTTTTTAAAAAATGTATTAAACTCTCAAAGGTTCTTTATGCAATACATGTAAAATGTTAACCAATACTTTTTTTTTCCAAAATAAATTTTTGCCTACACTTAAACTCATCTGAAATAAGAATATCATAGAAGACAGACATCAAAGGATGGAGGAATCAAATTAATTCTAAATTTTAACTTAACAGTTTCTTTCTCCCAATCCCCTCCCCACTCCACCCCCATGCATCCAACCTCAGAAGCCACTTCCAGAAACATACCATCTACATTGTAGACTTTTAGGCCAGCCATGTGCTTAGCTGCTCGGGACTTGGAGGCTGTTAAGAGGGTTGGGTTATAGATGGTGAAATCTTTGTAGTAATTTTCCAGAACTACCAATGCTGCTCGTTGTATGCTGAGAAGAAAGAATAATGTTAATTCAAAATCTTTTGTAAATGACCAGGAATTCTGGAGTTTATTTTGAAGACAAATTGGTCACAAGGGGAAAAAAATCTCCTTTCTAAGTTGCAATAAAATGCCAGGGAGTTTGCCTAACATGTCCTCACTGTCTCACAAGATTCACTGCTCCTTGTCACCACAAGTAAAAGGCAAAGCAGAATACTGAACTTCAGGTACCAAGAATACAAGACACTGATTCTATGCAGAAGCAGAGTCAGCAATATTTCCCAACTGACCAGCTCCCTCTTCCTACATATTTTAGTCCCATCTCCCCAACTCTACAATGGCTGGGGTTGGAGTGGGAGGCCAAACTAGGAGCCATAAACTGTTGGGAGCAGGCCAGAGCCCAAGTCTGGTAACATGCTGAGATGATTTTTGTACCTGAAGTGAACGTCTACTTGAGGGCACCGATCACTGCTTCTTAGTAATATGAATATGCAGGGTTCTCATTAACTATTTAGAAGATGTAATTTTAGTGAGAATAGCCAGTATTCACAACACAATGAAGCAGCAAGGTGGTTCACTGGGTAAACTGCTGCTCTGGAGTCAGAACAATCTACTTACAAATCTGCTTTGTCTCTTACTAGCTGTGTGAACTTGCAAGTCATTAATCTCATCTGTGAAATTGGGAATAAAAGCATCTACTCCTTGAATCTTCAAGCATTCTATAAATATTCTCTATTGCTGTTGTGATGGAAGGATCTGATTGGGAGCATGGGATTTATAATTTGAAAATGTCATTAAATTGTTATAATCAAGAATCCCCAACCACAAAATCCCCATCTATTGGTAGACCTTAAAGTTGGTGGCCACCATCCTGCCAGCCAGGGGGACACAGACAATAGTTCCCTCTTCAACCTTCATTCAAATTTAATTTAATCAACATTCATTTGATGTATGTGATGTGTTACGGATACAAATATGGCTAAGATAGTCCTTGTCCTTAAGGAGTCTACAGTCATGGAGAAAAAGATAAGGGACTTGGCTGTGAATACTTTCCCAGTGCCAGTTCTGCAAGATCTTAGAGCTCATCTAGTCCAGCTAATTTTGTTTTTCTTATTCTGTTTTGAGTTTTGTCCAGCTCTTTGTGACTTCATTTGGCATTTTCTTGATAAAGACATTGGAGTGCTTTGTTTATTCCTTCTCCAGCTCATTTTGCAGAGGAGGAAATTGAGGCAATTGAAGTGAAGTGACTTGCCCAGAGTTACACAGTTAGGTCCCATTTGAACTCAGGAAGAGAAATCTTCCTGACTCGAGCCTGGCACTCTATCCACTAGGCCACCCAGCTGCCTCCTTGTACCCCCTTCATTCTTCTCCCAGACAGCTAATTCCACAGAAGAAAAGGGACTTTTCTCAGAGAGACAAATTGATTTGGCCAAGGTTATGGAGGAAGCTAAATACACAGCAAAGACCCAATCCAGAGCTCCCAACTTTGGATGCAGCTCTTTCCACTGAGCTTCACAGAAATGCTGTGGGATGGCTGCTCCTTGCAGAATGATCAGGGAATCCCTACCTGCAGGGCAAGCACCGGAAGCTACCTGAGACCTGTCCTCCCACTCAAGCACCCACAGAACTTGCCTTCCTACTAAAATCTTTCCTTTTTCATTAAAGGAATGAAAATTCCAAACAAAAGCAAACGTTTGGAATGTCATTCTTAGAGTCTTCACACGTTGGGCTTTGTTGCAATACAAATGGACCATGGAAGAGAAAGTCAATACCCTTCTTCCTGAGAAGTAGAGGAGAGAGCCTTGAATGGACCCCCCAAAAAGGAGACTCACAACTGTAGTACAAGAAAAGTAACTAGGGAAGTTATTTCTCTTCTGCATCAAGATACAGTGAAGATCTAACCTTTCTCAATATATACAATGACACAAGTAAATTATCAGCTGATTTACTAACGTGCGACACACACACACACACACACACACACACACACACACACACATTATCCTCTGTTAGAGATCACAGTTGCCCAATATTCACAATAATACCTACTATTTATATAACACTTTCAGGTTTATAAAACAATCTATATGTGTACATATAAATGTGTATGTGTGTATGCGCACACACACCCACACACCCGAGTTACCTCCTTTGATCCACTCAACATGGTTGAGGTTGGTCTTTTTTTTATGTCCCTTTTACTGATAAGGAAATGGCAAACTATTCCAGTATCTCTGCCAAGAAAACCCCAAATGTAGTCATAGTCAGACAAGACAGAACAATGACAACAAATCTCAAGATTTCTTCTTGATGGTTCTTGAAGTTTTTGATAACTGTAGCTGATGTCTCCCATCCTAAAAATAATCTTTTCTTACGTCTGCCATGCCTCAAGTATCATCCTATACTTCTCCTCTTTATCCCTTTATTTTTGCAGTTCTATATTCAATTTGTGGCAATTTGCTGGGTTTGTAGAAGCAGTCTGGAGAATTTGGAAGTTTCCAACCTACTCCACCATATCCACAGATGTCCCTATTGCTAAACTTCTAGAAAGAGCTGTCTACACTCACCTGCTCATCAACCATTCATCTCTTGTAATCTAGTTTCCAACTCCATTATTCTACTGAAACTGTCTTTTTCAAGATCACCGATGGCACCGCTGGTGGAAAATTCTGTGACATTTTCTTATTCATTTGTAGGACTTCCTACCAACCATCCTCTTCTCCTTGATTTTCTCTTCTTTGGTTTCTATGAAACTGATTCTCCTCTCACCTGTCTAATAACTTCCTCTTGGTTTTCTTAACTCATTTTCCCATTTCTTATGTGTAGGTGTTCTCTAAGGCTCTGTAGGCAGTCCTTTTATCTCCTTTTCTCAATAGTCCCACCCTTGGCATTCTTGTCTACGCCAATTATTCTCTTGGTGAAAATATTTTCTAAATACATACACACACACACACACACACACACACACACACCATATTCCTTCTAGAAGATAAAACATACAACATAAAAACAATCTTTTCCCCGACCCCAGCTTTATAGCTTCCTCAGCATATAAACACAAGGTCTGATAGAAGGCATTTAGAACATGATGAATTGAATACATACTTATGTATAAATCAACACACAAGAAAAGAACAAAAAATAGACATAAATATTGATTCAGAAAATTATATAGTATGTGGAAAGACAGCAAAAGATTTCTAATTTCTGAGATGGGTCCTGAAAAAACTTTTAATGTGTACTCTCTAGTATTATACAGGTACATATCAGTGGGCAGGCAAAAAAAAAAAAAAAAAAAAGATTAAACCTCACATATAACATGGAGGAAATGATCTGTGGGTTGGGGAAGAAGAAAAATTAATGAATCAAGCAATGAAAAAGAATGTAATAATTGCTAAAAAATATAACTAAAGTCCCTGACCTCAAGGAACTTACATTCTAAGAAGAGAAGACAACACATAAAAAAATCAAGTTTGAGTTGAAAAGCAAGTTAGAGTCAGGGGAAGGGCACAGACAGGGCAACAGAGTACAGAAATGGCTGGTAAGAAAGCCTGGCTCTGGACAAGATCATGTAAAAGCTCATTTGTGAAAGTCAAGGATTCCAGGAACAGAATAGGAAAAGGGCAGAGTACACATAGTGGAAGCAGTACAGTATAATACAGCAAGCATTAATAAGTTGTTAATATGTGCAAGGGCATGTGAGTGGCTGGATGGTAGAGTGGATAGAGTACTGGGACTGGAGTCAGAAGTTCAAAGTTAACCTTGCTAACTGTGAGACTCTGGGCAAGTCACTTAATCCTGCCTGCCTCAGTTTCCTCATCTGTAAAATAAGCTGGAGAAGGAAATGGCAAACCACTCTGGTGTCCTTGCCAAGAAAATCCCAAATGGGGTCATGGAGAGATGCACACAACTGAAAAACTCAACAATATTACATACTAAGCACTAGGAATAGAGAGAAAAACACAGTCCCTGCCTCTAAGGATCTTTGGGTCTACGGACCATGGCCTAGTAGGCTCCTGAGTCAAGTAACAATAACTAACTATCCATTCCCGAGATCCATTCTATACTGGAATTATAAGTAGCAAAACTGAAAGGAATTTTGAGGGGAATGTGAAATGGTGACAGAGATCAAACATGATTTTATATGTAAAGAATTATCCCAGCATGGCTGTGAGCAGATGAGGTAATATTTAAAGTTTGTCACATTGTAAGCACTTAATAAATGTTTCCCTCCTTTGTCTTCCAAATAAGACTCGGGATCATTTTGTGCAACTTAACAATCTTAGGGAGTTGACTGAAGCATTGAGACCCAATTCTTTCTAGTTCTGAAGCCAGCGTCATGCTGGAGCACAGAAGAGAAGAGATGAAGCAGGTGGGTGCATTATAGCCCAGACCCTGTTTAAAGGAGGAAGTAAGGGGAAAGGTATTTAGTCGAATAAAAAGGAAAAGGCCAATGCTGAAGCTCTGGCTAGACTCAGAAAAGCAAACACACAGAAAGGTAGATGGGAGGATACTTTGAACCACAGAATTTCGGAGCTGGTAGTCCAATGCCATTTGAATTGATAAAATGATTCCATTTCCTTGAGAAGTAGTTCTCTTTCCAGTCTCTGAAATTGGAAAGTTCTCTGGGTCTTTCTCCAAAAAAGTATTTATACTTTTAAGAGTTTACTTGATGGTGTTAAAAGGCTAGGACTTGAGACTTTCATCCTGGCAAAACAGTTGCTCATTACCAACAACAATTATCACTCCATCACAGCTTAAGAGAAAAAAGGAATCTTAGAAATCATCAAGAGCATCCTCCCTCATTTTACAGATGATTACTCTGAGACCTAGAAAAATTAAATAATTTGCCCATGATCACAGGAATAATAATGGGATGAGATTAGAACTTGGCACCTCTGGAACCAATACTATTGCCTTTCCCCCCTACCATGATCTGTCTAGGTGCAAGAACAAATTAGTTCTCCCTGTGGGCTTTTAGTGTCCTCTTATAAAATAAGAGAACACCTGTAAAATATTAAAAACAGACAATCTCTAATGTCTCTTCCAGCTGGCTGTTGTCCTTTATTCTTGAAGAGGACCAAAATGACATCACTATGTCGGGGTCAAAGTACAATGTGTCCAAGTGGCTGATCGGGGCCAATATGAGCTCAGAAAGCTCTACCACAGATTGGTCACAAACTGTCCATATGAAAATTTGGGGTGAAAATAGATCTAAAATTGTGCATCTCACATTTCTTCCCTTCCAGTTATACTGTGCTGGAAGCCTAAGAATGCTCCTAAAAATTGAGCACAGGCTTCCTTATGAAACAATCTAATTCATTTTTATATCGCTTAAGAAATTATTCCTTAAAGTGAACTGAAGCTTAAAAATCTCTCTCTCTCTGTCCTCTATGGCCATGCAGAATATATATGATCTGCCTTCTAAATCTAACCTTTCACTATTTGAAAGAGTTAAAGACTCCACTGAAGTTCCTCTCCTGTAGCCTTCTCTCACAGCAGGCTGGCAAGACAATGAGAGGTCAGTGTAGAAAGCACACTATTTTCTTATTAACGAATTCCTCCACGTCTACCTAGCCTTCTTTAAGAGATGTGTGCTTGGAACCAGAGAAAGACTTTGCCCTTGTACATGAAGCATTTGGGAGAGCTCCAAAGAACAGGGCCCAAAATGAGAGTTTAGTTTTTTGTATGAACTCCCCTCTTGGGGGGTGGGTAGTGATGGTCAGGGCAGCTGTCCACCACGTCTGTTTACCTAACTGCTGCACAGCCCCAAGAAGAATCCACAAAGGTTATCTCTGCCTGGATGTCTCTGTGAGAGAAGAGGTAGCTTTATACATGGAAGGTAGGAGAGGGGGTAGGGAAGGAAAGGCAAGGTTAGGTAAGACCAGATGAACCAGAGGTGGCAACATAAATATGACTACTAGCCCAGTGAAAACCAAATGTAACTCCCAAGCCACAAATTACTACTCCTTTGAGAACCGGGTACAAATCCCAGTTAACACCTCCTGTCTTTTAATTAAATGTTAGGCTTAAAGCCACCATGTTTGAGATGACAGTTTATTCAAGCCTGAGATAACAGGGACAGAGTAATGACTACTCTGGAACTTGAAGAAAAGTAAATAAAGATGGACAGCAGCTGGAAAGAACTCTTCTTTCCCATTGAAAGTGAAGTCAAAGTTTTTAAAAGAGTAAACTGGGACATTCTGGCTTCCCTGGGACTTTCTGTTAATGGATTCTGGAAGCCAAGAGGACACAAAACCCTGGAACGCACAAAATTTGCAGCAAAATTATAACCTAAGAAAGCAGACTGGCAGTAAAGATCACTGAAATCTGCCTCCTTTCCTATTCATCCAGGGAAATGCCAGTAAGATTTCCTTTTCCCGAGAAGCCACCTGCGTATGCAGAAGGGCAGCTCCCCAAGCTCAATTAGGTATATGTGGGAACAGCCTTAAGTGGCTGCCTCCTGGAGTCATCATGAGCTGTATTAGAGTGTCTGCGTGGCGCTGGGTGATGTGTGCCTGTACATAAATTGTAAAACTGTATCTGCACATCCATTACAGTCCCAGAACTGGGGACTGTTAGCCTTGGAAGTGACCTTATAGGCCACTGAGTCTGAGCTCTCCACAACATCTCCAACAAGTGATCATTCAGCTTTTGTTTGAAAATCTCCAGTTCAGGGAGCCCACTACTTCCCCTGAAGCACTTTTTCTTCTAGCTTGTAATATCCTATGACCGGTTTACTTATTTTATTTTCATTTAAAAACTGTCTTTCTTGACTCTCTTTCCAAAAAAAACCTCACATTTCACATGATCCTGGCACACTGCAGGTGTTTCTATAAATATTTGTTGGCTTAACTGTAGCACTTTGAGGTCTGTGACCACATTTTCCACAAAACAACCCTATGCAGAAAAGTAATGCTCCCACATTTTACATATAGGTATAGATTAAGTGATTTCTCTAGGCTTAGAATATTGTAATTAAAACTTCAGACTCCAGGTCACTCTATATTACACCCCGTTCTTTCTTTAGGAGGTAATTAGGGGACACAACAGAATGGGGGCATTGAGAGTCAAACTGTTACCCTAAGTTTTCTCATCTGGAAAATGGAGATTATTTTTCACAGGACTGATGGGATGATTAAATGAAATACAATTAGGTAAGACCAAGAAACTACATAAAAGTCTAGCTTTTAAGAATAAAAATTCTTGAAGGACAGGGCCTGGATAACTTACATTTGTACACAATCCTAATAAGTGCTACATATACAATAAATCATCAGTCGATGCATTCCTTGAATTTCTGAGTTGAAAAGGATCACATAAAAGCCATTCAAATCCAACATATACTTCCTCACAAAATTTCCCAATACAACATACCTGTCTTGGCACATCATGTACATGCCCATGATATAGTCATCCCACGTGAGACTGAAGCCCTTTCATAGGAAGGGGGAGGAGACAACTTACTCCCCTCTTCTTCCACAACATCCCCTTAAACCCCAACCAGGCCATTCAATAGCTGGACAACTCTAATGTTTAGGAAGTTACTTTTTGTTCCTACAAGTTTAAAATTTGAAAAAAATTGAAAAATAATTAAGATTTTTCCCTACAGAAAAATTAAAACTCAAAGTTGGGGGTGGAGTGTGCTGAGACCAATTAGGAATCTTCCCTTTCAGACTTTTCCAGTAAAATCAACTTCCCAAGTTGGATTGGATAAGGGGCAATTTCCTTTCTCAATACAGAGAAAGAACGGGGCGGGGGGGAGGTGGACAAGGGTAAATGTTAGTCAATAAGACCCAGACATCTTTAAAATGAGAACAATTTCCTCCCTGCAGCTAGGGTGGGAGGGTTTGGTAACAAAGTCCCAGACAGCTTGGGAAAACCTGAGGCACATCCCAGAATTGACCCAAAACTATGCAGGGTCCAAGTCTTTCAAGGGCCACAGAGGAAACAAAAAAAGGGGAAAAAAAGCCAGAAAGTCAGATTTCCCATGGCTAAGGGGGCCAAGCCCATCCTGGATGGAGGCTGTGAGACCAGTCAGTCACACAGAAGCTTCAGGGCCAGACTCTTCTCTTCATCCAGCTCCGTGAGCCATAAAATGCCTTTGGCCTGGGCTTTGAAGCCCCTTCCTGACCTCCAGATAAAGGCTATAAGGTGAGTTAGAAGGAGCTGGGGGGTGGGAGGGTCAGAGGCCTGGAAAATGGAAAGGGACTGAAGGGGAGTAACTGGAATCCAAGAAAAGGCCATCAGTCTGGCCTCTTAAAAGTTGGGAGTTCTCGCTGCAGGACTTCCAAAAGCTTTTAACTGATGGGCCAGTGGCAATTTTTTCCCCTTTCCTCCCTATCCCTGTGGGTTGTTTTAAAAGCTAAAATCACAAATTCCTCTATTTTAGTGGGCAGAGAAAAGGAAGGAAGCCAGGAAACAAAAGCTCACCAATTCTAAACTTGGAAAGGGCCGAGCCGCAGGTCAAAGAGATAACAAGGGGAAATAGAAATAAGCAGTAGCACATTAACATAGGCAAGACTATTAAGACAATAATCAACTCACATTTATACAGCCAGTCAACAGGCATTTAGTAAGGGCTTACTCTTAGGCCAGGCACTGTGCTAAGTGCTGGGATTTAGGGGGAAAATAGGTAAAAACAGTATTCCCACCTTCAAGGAACTCACATTCTAATGGGAAAAACCACATGTAAACAAGGCAGATCCAAGGCATGAGTGAGGAGATGGAAGGGAGTCTTTGAGAAGAAGGACTTGGCAGCAGCGGGGGGAAGGCACAGATCCTCATTCATTCCATGCACTGCTGCACATTTCTACAGCACTTTCAAGTTCTGCAAAGGGCCATGTGTGGGGGTGGGGAGTGAGGTGTGTGTGTGTGTGTGAGACAGAGGCACACAGAGAAAGAAAGTGTGTGTGTAGAGAGAGAGAAAAAAAAGATATATATAGTTATATATGTATAAGATGCTTAGAATGCAAGGTCTTTGAAGGCAGTGACTACCTCTTTTTTGTACTTGCCCCTCAGACTAATACGGCGCCTGCTTGCTTAGGGACAGCTGGGTGTACAGTGGATAGAGAATCAGCCCTGAAGTCAGGAGGACCTGAGTTCAAATATGATCTCACACTTAACACTTCCTAGCTGTGTGACCCTGAGCAAGTCACTTAATCCCAACTGCCTCCATGCCAAAAAAAAAAGACAAAAGCACCTTAAATGGAATTGATCAGCAGACACAACCAACAACCAATTGGATATTAAGGCATTCTCCTATAACTTCGTTCCACTGTGTAGACAGGCCTCTAATTCATTTGAAAGCATTATGAGATTTTGGGGGCCGCCATATGAAAAGGCAAATGATGTCAATCAGGAGCGATCCTATGACTGGAGGAAAGACATCACGTCCTACCCTGGCCCTGGTAAGGATAATATTTTGGCAGGCTGATTCAGAATCGGGCTGTCCAGTGGTTGGGAAACACCAGCCAAGTCCCTGAGAAGGAATTGCTCAGGAGGAAGAAAGAGGTTTTTCTTCTTCTCTCTTGGTTGACAATTCCCCAAGGAGTACTCTGCTTCAGAGGTGGGGATCTCCTTCTAGGAGGAGAGAACGAAAGCCCTGGAATCTGGAAGAGCATGACTCCTAAGAAGAACTTTATGAGGCTTCCACAAAGGGATACAAGAACAAGAACAAGAAGTCAGGAGTTGAGTATCCTATACTTGGGCCTTAAGAGCGCTGTCCTGTGAGTGGGAGCCCACTTTCCCCAAGGACTTAATGTGTAAGGAGAAAGTATGGCCCCTGTTTAGAGGAAATGTTCTGTATAAATTGTTCTTACTACAAATACCTCGAGTAAAAGCTAAATCTGGATGGCAACTTGTTCAGGTGAAGCACACAACCAGGGGCTCATGAGACTAAGTACTAGACATTTAGGGTTTGCTCCTAGAATCCTAGAAACGCTAACCTGGTGGCCTAAGAGTTGGGGAAGAGCGAACTGGAGAGTAGTGGAGTGTGTGCACATGTGTATTTTGTGTATAAAGACACATATACACATAACAAATATCTATACACACATACAGACATTCCCATGTGGACTAAGACCTTCAGAAGTACACAGAGACTGCTTAAGGGGCAGCATTCTCACCTATGACAAGCCTCTCACATTACTGGCATAGGCAGGGGACTACATTCATCCATACATATTCCATATACAAAACTTCTTCCAGGTTGACTCTGAATGAATTTGTTACTCACCCAAGATTCTAGATACTTTACCTACTTAATATGACCCCAGAAGGATAAGTGACATCACATAAAATTGACAGGTATTCCAGATACTGAACCTAAATCCATCCAAATTGAATTGGATACACAAAGAGGGGGTAGGGCTGTGTGGTATAGGTCTAAGGAAGAGAAAAGGGTCAGTCATTTTTCCTTGAGAATGACTTTATTAACACAAGGTTTGGCAAGGGTCAATGTTGAAAAATTACCCATGCATATGTTTTGTAAATAAAAAGCTTTAATAAAAAGAAATAATTTTTAAAAAGAAAAGAAGAAAATGACTTTATTACTAATGAATGCTAAAATGATATTTATTGGGTATTTGCTATGATGGGTATCATAATGGATTTTCACATTTTCTAGATAATGATAACATGGTTCCCAATCTCAAGGACCTTACAAGAAAAGAAGATATAGGTATAAAAAGGACAAAGGCATAACAGAAATAATCAAGTATTAGGATAAGTGAAAGGAATCATAGAATTTCAGAGTTTGAAAGGTCTCCAGAAGCAGAGAGTGGAAAGCACATTGGCTCCAGAAGTCAAAAAAACCCAAATGCAAAGCCTGATTCTGACACTTACTACCCATGTGATCTCGGGGTACCTAATAAATTTTCTTATCTGAAAAGGCAGTCATACAATATGATCTCTGAGGTTCTTTTAAAAATCGATATCAGTGACCTTGTGATACAGTCCAACCTCCTCCTATCATGAAAAAAAAATCTACTACAAAACATCTGACAGTGCCATCCATCTAATTTTTGTTTAAAAACCTCCAGAGAGGAATTTGCTCCCAGCAAGGCCAGCCCATTCCACTTTTGTATACCCATTCCTGTTAGGAAGCTTTCCTGACATGATGCTTAAATTAGAGCTTTTTTAAAGAAAAATAATTTAAATTTGTATAAATAACTAAAGTAAAAGTCCTGGAAACTATCACTTGGTAGTGAAGTGGAGAGGGAAGAGAAATGCATTAATAAAGGTTTCATGAAAAACATGTCACCTGAATTAGGCCTTAAAGGATAAAGAAGGAGGTGGGGGGGGGGGGAAGGAAAGGATCCAAGGGGAGGGAACGGTAGGAGCAAAGACACTGAGTTAGGAAAACATGGGGCATTCAGAGGATGAGTAGTCTGGTTGGAAAATAAAGTAGTGTTTTAGATAAGAGTCAGAAAGACAGGTTGGAGCCAGATTGAATGCCAGCGTTAGACTTTATAGCAGATAAGGGGGAGTGACTGATGACTTTTGAATAGTAGGGTGCCATAATCTAAACTCTGCATTAAAAATGGCAGGAGGAGATAGAGAACTCAATTAACAAAAGTTTAAACAAGGGTATGAAAGGGTCATTAGGAATGGTGGCTAACAATGTGATGATGTCGACAGAAAGAGCAGTCAAAGGTAACATTACTTTGCCTCTCTGGCTCAATCTCCTCATCTATAAAATTAAGTTAAACCAGAAAAATCTCTCCAGTCACAGTCACTTCCAGCTATAATTTATGATCCTATGAATAGAGGATTTTGAATGTGGGAAACTAGGTTAAAATGATGCTGTAAACGTAGAAAGCTGATAAGTCAAGTTCAGTCCAGGCCGTGTTGAGTTTGAGAATCTACAACAGGGTTCACAACTAATATCCAAATTAGATCTTTTGAATTCCATAAACAATGGAACCCTGGTGGTATAGAAAATATAATAAACAACTGGGAAATCTAAATCTGGAACTTTGCAGCAAATTTGATAGAAGTAATAGTGATAGGAGCTTATATAGTCAGAGATCCAGAATGCAAGATTTGTATTTTGACTAAAATAACAATGACAAATATTGGAGAGGATGTGGGAAAACTGGAACACTAATGCATTGTTGATGGAGTTGTGTACCAATCTAGCCATGCTGGAGAACAATTTGGAACTATGCCCCAATGAACTATCAAACTGCATATACCCCTTGATCCAGCAGTATCACTACTGGGTCTGTAATCCACAGAAATCATAAAAGAGGGGAAAGGACCCACAAAAATGTTTGTGGCAACCCTTTTTGTAGTGACAAGAAACTAGAAATTGAGTGGATGCCCATCAGTTGGAGAATGGCTGAATAAATCATGGTACATGAATGCAATTTATATGTATGTAATGGAATATTATTGTTCTTTAAGAAATGATGAGCAGCAGTGTAAGGAATTTCTTTTATCATTAAAGGTTGTCACAAAGAAAGTGACAGCTATTAGAGCTGTCTAATAGAGGTTAGAAAACTATAGCTTACTATCTGCTAACTTTTTGTATGGTCAAATGAGCTAAGAATAATTTTTACATTTTTAAATAAAACTACTGTATTAAAAAAAAAGAAAAAAGAAAAGAAATGATGAACAGGCTGATTTCAAAAAAGTCTGGAGAGACTTACATGAACTGATGCTGTGTGAAGTGAGCAAAACCAAGAGAACACTGTACACAATATGTGATGATTAACCATGATACACTTAGCTCTTCTCAGCAACTTGTGATCCAAGATAATTCCAATAGACTTTGGATGGAAAATGCCATCCACATCCAGAGAGAGAATATGGAGACTAAATGTGGGTCAAAGCATATTATTTTTACCTGTTTGTTTTTTCTTTTTGTAATGAGTTTTCTTTCAAAACATGAAAAGTAGGAGAAATATGTCTAAAATGATTGTACACTTTTTCAGCCAGTGTTTCTGATAAAGGCCTCATTTCTCAAATATACAGAAAAGTAAGTCAAATTTATAAAAATACAAATCACTTTCCAATTGATAAATGACCAAAGGATATGAACAGATAATATTAAATATTAAAATGAATAAATTAAAGTCATTTCTATTCGTGTTACAAAAATGTGCTAGTAATTAGAGAATTGTCAATTAACACACCACTGATGTACCACTTAACTCCTATCTGATTGGATAAGATGACAGGAAAAGATAATGATAAATTTTGGAGGGGGTGTGGGAAACTGGGACACTAATGCATTGTTGGTGGAGTTGTAAACTGAGCCAATGATTTTGAAGAGCAATTGGGAATTATGCCCAAATGACTATAAATTGTGCATACTCTTTCAAAAAAAAAATTATTGTACATGTATAACCTATATCAGATTTCTGCTGCCTTGGAGAGGGAAGTGGTAAGGAATGGAAGAAGTAAAAATTTGGAACTCAAAATCTTACAAAAATGAATGTTGAAAACTATTTTTACATGTAATTGCAAAAACAATACTATTATGACAGAGAAACAACAGCAGAATTCAAGATTTGGGAGAGAAGAAAAGAATAAAAGATCATTTACTGATAATGAAATCTAGCATGGGTCACGGGATAGTCAAATTCAAGTGAAATGGACATCAACATGGAGAAATTATGGGGTAAGGATATTAGAAAGGAATCAAAATGATAATTAAAGTAGCTGATAACTATAGATAATAATTAGATGGAGAAGACTGAGTCAGATGGTGAAGGTGGTAAAAGGGTAAGAATTCTCTGAGGAATGAGACTTCGTTATATAATACAATGTCTAGTCTGAGACACGATAACAAATAAATTATTATTCTCTGGGCCTCTTACCAGTTCTTTGGACAGATGTTCATACCAGCTCTAGTTAAAAATGAATGCTTTTCCCCCCTCAATTAATGACTGGCTCTTACATTCTGAAGAGGCTAGGTCAGAGAGATTATTGCCTTGTTTTCCCTCCCTATCAGGTGAGGCCCCTGAGCAGAGGTCGGGATGAGAAGTCTCCATCCCTGTTCCCTGCCCAGGAGACAGCTGTACAAACAGAAGAGATCACTGTTCAGAACTTTTCACTCTCATCAAAGCCCCTTTTAACAAACACCACAGAAGCTAACCACTAACGGCAGCTCCATTTCCTCCCTAATAATCCTCAAATCCAAAATATATTTAGATTCTGATCCCTAACACATGCATTGATGATTTAGCTCCCACTGCTCTTGGGGTCTGCCAGTGCCTTATTCTTTTATTTATATTTGGGAGGGGTATAAAATATCCATATTAGATTACTATTGTCAACAAAAGTAAACACACACACTTCTCAAGAGTTTAAGCTTTTAAACTGTCCACTGTGTTCAAATAATGTGAACAAAAATTTTCACAACTTCTATGGGTCCATTGCACAAATGTCCACAGCATAAAGAGCCTTATTCTGAAGAGGTGAAAAGGGTTAGAAGAAAACCTTTTGCTGGAGCCCTGCCACTTCCCCCAAAAACAATGGGTAAGACTTCCCTGTCTGAGACAGACCCTAAACCTCAGAGATCTTACTCCCAAGAGAGACTGCACGAGGAAGGGACCTCCACAGCAGACATACCACCATTCTGTCAGGCTTCCTTTACAAACAGAAAAAGTATTGTCTTGGGGGGGGGGGGCGGTGTTCCCAAGAGACCAGGGGAAAGGATTCCCTGTGGAAGAAAATGTAATTTGTCTTTGAAATTATATAATTGTAGTTCAGTCATATCTAGTTCTTTGTAACCCCACTGGAGATTTTCTTGGCAAAGATACTGGAGGTTTGACCATTTCCTTCTCCAGTTCGTTTTCCAGATGAGGAAACTGAGGCAAGCTGGGTTAAATAACTTACCCAGCTAATTATATGGCTGAACTTATACACTATCATCTTCCCATGGCAGATTTGCAAATTGAAGGTGGAGAGATTGATTAGACATAACTATTCCAATTTAAGTAATAGGATTGGCAATTAATTTCAGAGGGCGGATTTATAACTAGGAGGAGTCTGATGTCTTCTTGTACAGCTTTCCTTACTTTATAGATGGAGAAGCTGAGGGTTAGAGAGGTGAAAAGTACTTGGAATCATGAAGCCCAGAGAATCTAGTTCAAGTCAGACAGCAACAGAAAGTCCCTCTATACCTCAGCTTCTTGAACTGAGGGTCACAACTCCTTATGGGGTCTCACAACTGAATGTGGGGGTTGCAAAATTATGATTTCTCATCAGTAAATGTTGATTTGTATGCCTATTTTATATACCTATATAGCTGGGGTCATGAACAATTTCTCAAGCAAAAAGGGGTTGTGAGTGAAAAAAGTTTAAGAAGCTCTGCTCTACACATCATCCTTAGCACAGGGTCATCTAATTTCTTCTTGAAGATCTTCAGAGATAGGGAATTCATCACCAATCAAACCAGACCATTCTACTTTCAGAAAACTCTTAATTGTTAAAAGGGTTTTCCTTCCATTAAGAAAAAAACCTTCTCCCCCACAACCTCCACTGCTCCTTTTTCTGCCCTCTGGGACTCAATAGAACAGATCTGATACCCCAACTTTCAAGTTGTTCCCTCTATCCTGTTCCTCCCAGATCTTCTTGTTTCTAGGCCTACCATTATCCCATAAACCATATATACCACTCGGAAGCTTTTCTGGGTTTCATTATCTCCTGAAATTCCTAATTCTTCAAGATAATTCAACTCTCAAACTCACACCTCCTTAGCACCTCCTGCCCCTGGAATCTCTTTCTTCCTCTCTCTCTCAGACAGCTCTTCCCAGCTCCTGCCCCCATTTAGAAAGGCAGCCCAAGGATTCACTTCTTTATTCCCAAGCAGCTGCTTTCTTGAACTTCATAATCACCAGAAACTCATACTGTAAGATAAAATCAACTATAAAATTGAGATCCCTCCTGAGATCACAAGACTTCATTATACTCCAGAGCCAGTTAGCCCTTGCTTCCTTTTCTCCCTCACTCCTATTTTTTCAGCTTCTTTTTATGTGGTGTCCCCCCCTTCCAGACTGTAAGCTCCTTGAGGGCAGAGCCTTTCTTCATCTTTTCTTCACATCCCTAGAGCTTGGCACAGTGTAGATGCATTTATAAATACATTTATAAATAAATGTAGAACCACTTTGACTTGGAGTGAACAACTGGCCCAAGATGGTACCTACAGCCAGGACTAGAACCTTGGACTCTCCATTTTTGGACCAGAGCCCTTTCCATCAGGCCATGAAGAGAAATTCTCGCTCATTCTGGGCAATCACCACCTTCATTATTTCTTGGCCCTGGGATTAACTAACAGACACAAAAAAGTTCAGTCAGCGACTGGCTGTCTCTCCAAATTATTAGAGTAACTTTAAGCTCCCCAGGGAACCTCCCTCATAAGTTTCTAATTTGAAAACCAAAGTGTACACCAAAAAAAGCGAGGTCCCAGCCAAAGCCAGAGAGGATGTGAAGGGAAGCAAGAGGGGTGACAAGCTTAGCTTTGTCTCCTGGAGTTGGATTCTGCTCACTGACGACAGTTTCCTCCTGTTTCTGGGCCCAAAGTGGCCAAGAAACATAAAAGTTCTTTTCTGAACACCACTGGGACAAGCTCACAATCAAACTCCCACTGTCAGAAAAGGACTTACAAAAGAAGCTTCTTTGAGAATGCTGTATTTTTTAAAATTTGCAGTCAACGGTCCTATCTTTTTATAAATGGCTATCCTTCAGTGGATAAGGCACAGACTTCAGACCGTTTGGGCTCAGACCACGATGGCTGAAACCACACATCTCAATTCATTACAGCAATTCCTCATACACACAGAGGACTAGAAAAAGAATTGCTCTGGATAGTCAAGCTGAGAGTTTGTCCTTAAAATCGCCAAATTTTTGGTCAGTTTAATCAGTTTAGCTAGAAATCTTTACATACACACAAAAATGTGATGAACATAATTTAATATTTCTTAATTAATAAAGCTCTTCAAGGGAAGTACCAAGGTACTGTGGAAAGAACTTTGGATTTGGAATCAGGCAACCGGGATTGCCCATGTGACCTTGAACAATCTCTGAGTCTCAATTTTTTTATCTGCAAAATGAAAAGGTGAGAGTAAATGATCTTCCAGCTCTATATCTATGATTCTTTGATGAAGAATCTCTCTGAACTCAGCAGGGCTGGCTATATTTGAAGCCTTTAAGAAAGATCACCCTGTGGCCCCAGATCAACCTAAAAACTTAGCTTCTGTGGGGTGGGGTGGTATACATCTGCAATATCTAATAATAGTTAGCATTTTACATACTGCTTTGTGGTTCCTGATGCCAGAGATCACCAGATCACTTGAGCCACAATAGGGCTAAAGGCTAGAAGGTATCCACACCAAAGTATGGCATTAATATGGTGAATCTCTGACCCCCAGCCTGCCAAAGGAACAAATCAGTCCAGGTCTGAAAAATGAAGCCACTTTAGTGCCAATTGGCACAGGGGACAGATCAGGAGTGGCTGAATTTCTAGTTAAGGCAAGACAGAGAAACCGATAGGGAAGAGCACAAAAGATCTTCTATGACAATTTGCCAGAAGTCCTTTGCAAAAAAAAAAAAAAAAAAAAGTCACCTTAGCTATGCAGCTAAAGCATAAAAACAGGTCAGTCCCACAAGAGCAGCCTTAAATAAAATACAGAGGCCTGTGATTCTAGTTTGGCCAGACAAAGAAAAAGGATGTGCTATTCTGGACCTCTCCAATTCCTTTTATAGACTGTTTTCTTTTCCTTATGTAATGCTTAAACATCTAAAACCTTTTTCCCCTTCAACTTTGCAAGGCTCTTAGAAGGCATATTTCTGGCCTCCTGGCGGCTTTTCCAGCCCCTGCTGTGTTGGGTCAGACTCATCCCAAGAATTTGTGGGCTGTGTGGCCCACATCTGGTCCAAGGGACCAGCCCTGATTTTCACAGTGGGCTTCCATGGCAACTGCTCCACTGGTCCCCAACCCATCCTGCCCCTGTCTTAGGTTTGAGCCCCAACAGAATGACGCAATGCCTAACAAGGCCAAACACTGCACAAGTCTCTCTTTCTCTAACTTATCCATTCTTTTCTACAACAGGCTCTCTGTGGAAACTGAGGGAGGGAGGGAATTGTGTAAAGGAGATGAGGGTGTGGACTCCATGATGAGCTAGAACCCCTAGATGAATCATTTTTAAATAGAGACTGAACAATTGGCATTGGAGGCTGGGGAGTAGGGGATTGAATGGATGATTAAGAATGGATAATTATTGTTGTGAGCTCAAATATGCCTGGATGCAATACTGCCTTCCACATGCAGTTCTCGCCATGGCCCATCCTGGCTATTTGATGGCATTTACACTCGTGACTATAACAAGCATCATTTCCTAAGGCAACAATTTTTTATTGTGATTAGAAAATCTCTCCCTCCTCTTCCTTTTCACCCTTTCTGCCTTACCTCCCACTTCTCCAAAGCTACACTGCCCAACAATTCTGGGAAATGCAAATTTAATCTTGCCACAACCAACCATTAGGAGATCCTAATTTTGCCTCCTGGAGCAACATGAAACAAAGTCTTTCTTTTTTCTACATGTTTTTTCAGTTACTTTAAGAATGGGACTTAGTATTCTCCATTGAGATTTCCAGTCCTCAAATACATCTTCCCTCTCACTCTGTATAAATGTGTGTCTGTATGTATATGTGTATATATATTTACATGTGCACAGTATATACACATGTGCATATGTATGCATGTATGTGTATGTGTGTTATATACATACCCATTAGCCACTGGCTACTGAGCCCTGCTATAAAGTGTGATGACTGTTAGAAGTAGATGTGTATGTGTGTGTGTGTGTGTGTGTAAATGTATATATGGTGTATATATATAAATGTATGTATGTATATGTGGATGGATGGAGAATGGATAGCATAAGTTAAAGCAACATGAATTCAAGTGATCCCTGAAATCAAAACCATGTCACAGAGTTGATGGAAGCATGCTTGTGTGGGAGGCGGCCAGCCTAGGCTCCAGCTTGAAGTCTGGCTACATTTCTAGCTCTTAAAAAGAGGAGCCTCCGAATGCCAGTTGTCATTACGCCCTTTCATGTCCCTTTGCTAGTTCTGGAACCTTGATGGCTGTCATGAACTGCTCCAACATCTATTTATCTAAAATACCAGGAGGGTTTTGAGGAAAGATTGGATGGATGACCCTCGAGAAGACTACAGGACAGAAGGAAGGGCTTCTGAACCAGGTACATGTCTCAGCCGGTCCCTTCATCTCTAGGACTCTGCGATAATGAGCACTCCTTTCTCCATGACTCCTGCCAGTGACACCCATTTCTAACAGTCATCACACTTTATAGCAGGGCTCAGTAGCCTATAGCTGATGTGTCTGAGATGATTCCTGGACCCAATGTAAGCAGCACTCCCAAACTCTATTACCTTCCACTATGGAGAATAAGTGCCTGCTGCAAAAGGACTTGATAAGTCCCTTGCCTCTAATATAAATGAGATTCAGCAGCTGCCTTCTCTCCCCTCAGCACACAAAACAAGACAGACATCAGGATCTCTTGCTTTATCAAGTCAGAAGCAGTCCAACCATTTTTAAGCAAACCACAATTTAATTTTCCTGAATTTCTTGACTTACCTCAAATTTCCCAAACTGTAAAAGCGTGACTCGCCGTCGGTTGACCGGACCACTTTCAGAGTGAACATGGGCTGGAGCTGCCGAAGCTCTAGCAACACAATTGCTAGATAATGGATGAAAAGAAGAGCGTCCACAAGAGACACTGCATATTGCACAATGCCCTGGTAATTTCGGTCCCGAGAGTCCAGGATGCGCACGCCATAGAAAAGCCAATAAGAAACCACAAACAGAAAAATAAGGACCAGTAAGAGGGCCCGGAATACAAAGATCCGGGGCATTTCCACTGTCTGACGACGGAAGAAGAGGGCCCAGGTCCCAATGAGAAGGATAAGGAGTTTAAACGCCACTGAGATGAAGAGTCCCTCGCATATTGTGCCACATGGCTCCAGCTCATCCCGCCAGAGAATGGGGGGCAAGAGAATGAAGGCAATGGGGGTGAGGAAAACCAGCAGGCCCAAGACTGCCGCCACAGTCAGGCCGAGGTAGCGCTTGCAGTCCAGTCCGACGCTGTCCTCCATGTCCTTGCTGATCCTCGCGATGTCCTCCTGGGAGATGCTGTGCTCAGAGGTGCCCGTGATGGCCGTGGTGGTCTCTCCCCAGTTGTCATCCTAATGGCAGAGCACAAGAGCAGTGTGAACCAAGTGCCGCTGACCCAATCTCAGAGCAGGAAAAGCACCTCAAGGGCAATGGAACCCAGCCCAGCCCTGAAAAGTAAACCTTCTGCCTCTGAGACATCCCCAACAGAGAACCTGCTTTGGGACTTCCAGCAAGGAGAACCCCTACTCTTCAGAGGCAACTCATTCCACTTCAGGAATTCATTCTGCTGAGCCAGAAGCCATTTATCAAACTAAGGTCCAGGGAAATGGAAGTATTTATTCAAAATCACAGAGAAATGAAGTATCAGAAGGAGGATTTGAACTTTCGAGTCAGTGATCTTTCCCTTACACTACAATTAGTAGCATGTCATTCGTAATAGCTAGAAAACATTTGGAGGTATAGTGAGCCAGTAGTAGAATTTCCAGAAATACATTTTGAGATTTCCTGTATTCTTTCTCATGGGGAAATGGAGGAGTGTTTACTATTAATTAAGGATGACCTCTCTGAACACTAAATTTTAGGGGAAGGAATTCTTAATATAATGAACATAACAATATGTTCTTGATGACTCTGGATTTGGAATCAAAGAAGCATATGTGATATTGGGAGAGTCATTTTAATTCTTGAGGTCCAAGTTCCCAAATCAGAAAAAAGAGGGTTTTGAGCTAGAAAATATTTAAGGTTCTTATGTTCATCTCTAAATTTTATTGCATGTTATTAATATCAATTTTCTTATTCTAATGTAGTTTTCCCAAGTCACAATATCAAAGCCTTCACTTCTCCCTGTCATCCAGCTACTGTTGCAGTTGACTTATAATAATCTAGAAGCTATAAAACCATGAGAGCAATCTCATTAGGACAATCCATGAAGTAAAATAAATAGGTCCTGTAAGTTATGTAGATAAAATGGGGGTAGGGGAATGGGTGAATGTTTTGTCTTATGGTATGGTTGGAGCAGCACCTGTTTTATGTAGCCTGGACTGGTTTTTCTGGCCCAGGAAATGAAGGCTTGATTTATTAGTATGGCTTCCTTGCCCCCTGAGTCATAAAGGACCTAAATGATGGGGAATTGGTGCTCTAAAGGTTTTATAGGAATTTCTATTCCCTTGCAAAGATGCCTTCCTAACTTGACTATTGTTAACTTCTGTGGTAAGTACAGAAGCAGAAGAAGGGTGGAATAGTGGATTGAGTGTAGTACAGATGTATATGTTTTTTAATATGTATATAAATATATAAAATTTATTTATATTTTTATAATATTTATATATCATTCTATATATATGTCTGTGTGTACCTTTATAGACACACATAACACATATATGCATGTAAACTATGTATCATATATAGGTTATGCAAGTTGTGCAAATTATATATGAATAAATTATATATATGTAAAATAGCATTTGAGTAACACTTTTAAGATTTGCAAAGTACTTTGTAAATTTTGTCTCATTTTATCCTCATGATAACCCTGGGAAGGGATGCTATTCTTAAACCCACTTTGAACAAGTCTTACTGATTCTAGATCCTGCACTCTATCCATTGCACCAGCTGGTTAATCTCTGAATTATCAAATCTCATGGCCTTTTCTCAGGCTTTATTCTTTTTGACCTCTGTGCAGCCTTTGATACTGTCATATTCTTGATTCTCCTCTCCTTTCTCTCTGTTCTTTCTCAATATCCTTTGATGTATACTCATGGAAGCCATGTATGTGTCCAAGGCTCTGTCTTGGGTTTCTTGCCCCTCTCTCTGTTGCACTTGAAGATCTCAATAGTTTCCATGAATTCAATTATCATCTCTGTGTCGATAATTCTCGGTACAATCTGTCTAGTCATAACCTCTCGGCTTGCTTCTACAACTTCCTAGTGGACATTTCAAACTACATATGCCATCACCATCTTAGACTCAAGATGTCCAAAATTAAACTCATTACCTTCCCCTCAAACTCCCCTCTCTTCCTAACTTCCCTGCTACTGTTAAAAGAATTACCATCTGGCCTTCACCCAGGCTTGCGATCATCCTCGCCTCTTCCCTTCCTCTCACCATCACACCCATATCCAATCACTGCCCAGTGCTGTCTCTTGCCCACTTTGTAAGAAGACTCCTCGATGCCCCCTTCTCTCCCCTGACACTGCCCCGACCCTAGTTTGTGCCTCACATATGGGCTATATCAATTGGTCTCCCTACCGCAAGTCATTCCTAACTCTAGTCCATTCTCACTTAGCTTAGACCAAAAGTAGAGGTTTGACCATGTCATCCCCTAGTCAGTCAATTTTAATGGTTCCCTATTATTTCCAGATCAAATGCAAACTCTTCTGTTCTACTTTTAAAGTCCTTCGTAAATGGGCCCTTCCTTCTCTTGTATCTTACTTTCCTCTGTGCGCTCTGGCGTTCATTAGCCTACTTGCTACTGCACCAAGAGGACACTCCATTTCCTAATTCCAGGTGTTTTCATTCACTTTGTCCCAGACCTGAATGATTTCGCTCCTCATTCCTGCTAATGGCCTTCCTTCCAGTCTCTGTTAGAGTCCCATCTTCTACAGTAAACCCTTCCCAGTTATCCTTCATCCCAATGTATTCCCTCTGAGATCACATCCTCTTTATCTGGTCTGTAGCTTGTTTGAAAATTACTTGCCCAAAGTCATACAGGTAAGAAGGGACAGGTTTCTTTCAATACAAATCTACTATTCTTTTCATTGCAGCAAGCTGCCTCCTTACAACAAGCATGATAATTGATTCCCCTGGGAAAATACAAATGAAACAGAGGCAGTATCCACTGTCCCATGGGGCGGGTGAGGCCTAGGTCATAATGGAACTAAATACATCTAGATCCTGTGATAACTCAGGTGGCAAGGTACAAGAACCATGAGAAGTGGAAGCTAAAGGGGGAACCTAGATCCAAGAATTGCTGCAAAAATTATTTCTTAAACTAAAAAATTACATATAGAAAGAGAAGTTTGCCAAAACTTAGGTAAAAAAAATCATTTAAAACATAAGCTTATTGGTTATATATAATCATTATTTTCTGTGTAAATAGTATTATTGTTTACAGGTAGAATTCCATGTTTGGACTATGTTTAGAAAAACTGTTAATAATTTAATAAGTTTAATTTTTAATTATTAATTTAAATTTAATTTAATAATGTTTGATAAGTTAAAATGTTTAGCATCTATTGACCACCCTTCTCAAATACCATTCATCCCTTTTTTTCTACTCACCATATATATACACACACATATATACACGCACACATATGCACCTATGTATGTATATACATATATACACATAATCTAATCTATATATAATCATCTGATATATAAATGTATATGTATTTATATATGTATGTAAATACACAAATAATCTAACATATATAATCACCTAAAATATAAACACATATACACAAATATACATACATACACATACATGCACAAAGCTAAATATATATATATATATATATATATATATGTATCTATGCACACACACACACACACACACACACACACATATATATGTTTAATCTTAGTGGCATGTATCTATATGTACACATCTGTCAATTATATAAGATCCAGATAAATCCAAAGATTGCCTAATATTCTTAGCTTAGATAATAATCATACCAGCATACATATCCCTATGCTCAAGGGGTACTCTGAAGAATAATTGCCAAGGATCTACAATGGACCATAAGATGCCTTGACCCCAGTTCTTAATTAAATTAAATGTCTATGGCAGCAGTGGGTATTCACTAAAAAAATCTAATTCCAATCTATAATTAGAAAGTGGTCCTCAAAAATCCCAAGATCATTTAATAGTTCAGGAATTGGAGGAAAAGGCTTATGTGCTTTAAAAAAAAATTGAGCCATGTTATAGGTACCCAATAGATAATCTTGTTTGTAAATCATTTTAGAAGAAGAGAGCAATGGGCCCTTGACCACTCCTTGAAGTATATTCAGTGACCAGCATCTATATGTATTCATAAAGGAAGCATGATATGGTATAAAGAATACTGGATCTGGAATTAATGGACCTGAACTTAAACCTTAGCTTTTTCACTTATCTGGATGACTGGGGGCAAAGCATTTAAATTTTCTAGGATTCCTTATTTTCTCAAAAAAGGGGGCTGAACTAAATAGTCTCTGAGATCAATTCAAGCTCAAAAAATCCATGATCCTCAAGGAATGCTAAAGTTCCTTCTTGTTCCAAATTTATGTTCTATTATATATGATTCAGAGGGAGACAATGAGGTCAGCATCCTGTGTTCAAATTCCATCTTATCATTTGTTTAAGACACTTTCCTTCTTCTGAGTCCATGGGGAATGGATTAGATTACCTTCAGTATGTTCCAGTCGAAATCTTTGATCCTTTGCCCTCCAAGTAGTCTCATTTATTATATCCAAAACATTGATTTTAAGAAAAACAACTTTACAGCCAGATCCACTGGAACACTATGAATGAAACTATAGTACACAATCTGAAAGCTAATTCAAATTAGCTTGGGAAAACTAATGCCACAGGGCCTTAAACCCTGCCAATCCTGGCATACATTTGAGACTAAGAGCCCAAAGGGGTGAACGTGTAGTCTGATTATAACGCCAGCACGATACAGTCACGGCAACATCCTGGAGACATGTCTGCACACACACATGTCTCTCTAGGCAAAGTGCACAGGTCTGGGACCTGATCTGCATGTCTGAGAGTGTGCACTATCCTTTGGATGGTTCTCTTGAGGGGATAGGAGTGTCTGACTCCACACATGCTTAGGTATGGTTAGTGTGTGAATGACTTCCCATGTGGGGAATCTGAATGAGCTCAAGCAGACAACTTCCACTGCTGCCGGTTATTCCTGCCCTTTAATGTTCCCAGATGATTCCTTTTCTTTGCTTACATCTAATAATTCTGGTTTATCTCTTAGCATCATGCAAAGTACAGGTAAGTGATCTCTGACTTAGCAGCAAAGCACCTGCTGTGCGAAGAGCACCAGTCCATCGATCCTCCAACCATGGAGAGAGCTGGATAAAAATGAATGAACTAGTCAGAAAAGTAAATGTGAAAACCATAGGGTTTTCACTAATAGAGATGATGCACTAAAAGCTGAGAAAACAGAGGAGCTGAAATGGGCCACTGCTGAGTGATAGCAGACTTTCATTTCTCTCCTTTTTATCCTTACCTGTACTTCCTCCGCGCGAGTGGAATCATTGCCCAACAGTGGTTCTGCTGGAGGAGCCTGAATGGTGACAGATTTTTCAGAACGGCTTCCATCTTTACTTCGGGAGGATTTGTGTCTCTCCCTATTTCTCTCCCTGAGAAGGAAAAACAAAAGATACAAATATGAATGTGGATACAGAGATGAATAAATAGAAAGATATAGAGATGGGATGTTGTTGTTGATTCAGTTGGACCTGTGCCTGGGGTTTTTCTGGTAAAGATATTGAAGTAGTTTGCCAAGGCCTACTCCAGTGTGCTCCGATTTTACAGTTGTAGAACTGAGGTTAAATTGTTCACTAAAATTCACTAAATCCTTAGGGATTTTCCTTGATTAGGTGAATTTCCTTGAGTCATCCAAAGAGTGAATGTTTGAAGATCGATCTGAACTTAGATCTTCATTGTAAGCCTGGTGTTCTAGCTACTGTACCTTCTAATTGCCCCAAAGTTACAACTATAGATACATTAGGACAATTGACTCCCAACAATTTTTTTTCATGACTCTTCTCTTGCTCATAATATCATATAAACTTTAGAAATCATCCAATTCTAACTTGAAGTTTATCATTAATTTGTTTTGGATTTATGACAATGTTATTTTGCAGGTATGCAAACTACACTCAGCTCCTCAAGGATCAAGTTTGTTTTTTCATGTGGAGTTTTCTTTCTGATGACACTTAGTACTTGTGTGACTATGGAAAAATGGAGATACTATAGTATCGATCTCACGGGATTGTTGAGTGATCACATCAGAACATACCCAGAAATTCTTGACAAATCTTACACTGCTCTGCAAGTAGATGTCAACTGTTATTATTATATTTTCCTAGCCAATGGCATGCATTAGATAATACTGCTTTTTCTCAGCCTTACATCTTGGTCTGGCAGGGACAGGAAAAGAGATGTGAAAGTCATATCATATAATATGATTATATTATCAACCACTAAGTTCAAGCCTGAAAATCATTCTCCAATGATACCAGCTGATTTCAGAACCCCAAAATACCTAGAAGTGGGGAAAATAAATGGAAAGATGGCAATGTTTTCTTTTGTTCTTAAAAAAAAAATAAGATCCAAGTGGTTATAAACACTTAAGGGAAATAGGAATTCAACACCAGATGAATGTTCTGGGGTGGTCGTCCAGGGATCCTTGAGCACACCCTGCAGTAATCCAATCTGGAGGTTACAAAAGGTATCAATCATTGCAGCAAAGCCCACTGAGAGATGGGGTCACAACCTGTGCATTAAACACAGATGGAAAATGGCATTTCTAGTCACAGCTGCTGACTGAGGATCAAAGGGCCTCTACCATTCAGACCCCTCAGTTGGCTACAGTAAATAAATAAATGGGTTGCCCTTCCTTCCCATGGGATCGCTGTGCTCCTCAGTGCAGCCTGTGCTGCCAGCCAAACACTTGTCCTCATTCCCAAGAATGGTCACAATGGGACTAACAGTTAAAAAAAGCACCTACTTACATGCATTTATATCTAGATACACATATATAATTTGTTGTAAAAATTATGCAACTTGCAGCAAAGTGAAATAAAAAAGCTTTAAATTTAAAGAAAGGTAGTGGTGTCTAAATCACTACCTACAGTAAAAGAAAACTATTTGTACCCTGGCCAACCTTGAATTTCCATCTTACCAATGTCCTTTCTTCCTAAAGTAAGGTGCCACCCTTTTACTTATTCACTCAATCTATGTACAAAATATATACAGTACAAAGGAAGAGAATGATAACTGACTTATTAATGGTTCATATACCCACTGGACCTTTCTGTGTATCAATCATCAAGCATTTATCCATACTACTATGTCCTAGTACCTACTATATTAGGTACTAAAGGTAAAAAGACAAAGTCAGATAATTCCTGCCAGTTTACTGGAACCCACTGGCTGTTCTGTACAAGCCAAATCCTAATAATCAATAAATACTTATTAAGCACGTACCACATGCTGGGCACTGTGTTAAACTGGGGATACAGAGAAGGGTACCATCAAAATTCACAAGATCACAGATTCAGGGCAAGGGAGATGGGATGGAGATGGGGAAGAGGAACCCAAGAAATGATTTAGTCTAATCTCATTTTACAGATGAGAGACCTGAAGCACAGAAACTTGAAGTGATTTGTCCAAATCAAGCTGCTAATAAGTAGTCGAGATGAGATATGAATGGCAAGCCTGTGAACCCTTAATCTGGAACTCTTTATACTGTATGTTATATTCCAGAATATCACTGAAATGACTAGTTCTATGACAATGGTCCTAAACTGAGCCTGAATTGGGAGGAGTAACATAGGACCATATACTTCTTCCAGTCCTACTAGTTCCTATGGGAATTGAGAGCAATGAAATAGAAAGAAATCCTCAATAATCTGATAATCCTTTGATAAGAATCAGAGTGAACATAACAAAGGGATCACTATCTGGTAAAAGGAAGTTGTGTTTTTATTTTAATTTTTTTTTTATCCTGTGACATCTAGAGGCCATAGCCATTCACAATTATCCTAACTGATAGCTATCCTGTCTGATGAGCTAAACTTAAGTGCCAGCCAGAAGATATCACAATGTCTTTTTCTTCTCTTTCCTCTTAAGTTGTGCTATGTAAACAACTATCAAGTGTTGAAGTTTGTTTTTGTTATAGTTGTTCCTTTATTTGTTTTTTTTTGTTTGTTTTTTTTTTTAAGGAAACTAACTAGATAAAAGCTTTCACAAATTAAGTCAAGATCACCAAGGGCATCATTTCAATGGACCACTGGCCAAGGTAACCCTCCCATCAGGACGAGCCAGTCATTTGCAACAGTGTTTGTTTTTAAAGGATGTGACCTGTAAAAACAACTTTCCCACAGGTCACCAGATAAATAGGCGCCTTCATTGGTATCCCAAGCTTCCCCTACAAAACTACCTAATGCTCATTTGTGGTATGTACATACATACACATACATACACACACACACACACACACACTTTTTTATTCTCTTCCTCATTTAAATGGGAGATCCCTGACTGCTGTTTTGCTTTTGTCTTTGTATTTATCCACGGTATAATAGGGCATCTAAGTGCTAAATGGACAGAGTACTCAGACTGGAAAATTGATCTTCCTCAGTTCAAATCAGGCCTTAGATACTTACTAGCTGTGTGATCCTGGACAAGTCACTTAACACTTTTGCCTCAGTTTCCTCTTCTGTAAAATGAGCTAAAGAAGGAAATGACAAACCACTCTACTATCTTTGGCAAGAAAATCCCCAAACAGGATTATGAAGAGTTTATTATATGCCTACTATGTGCCAGGCATTGTGCTAAGAGCTGAGCACACAAAAAAGAAGCAAAAGCTCCCCTCAGGAAGCTTACAATCTAATAGTACAAAGAAAAGTGTTTTTAGTAGATGCTTTTTTGATTAATGAATATGAGAAAAAAAAAAGCTTGATTGTCATAGGATCCTATCATACCTCTCCTTAACTTCGAGGCCAGGCAAGAAACAGCCTTTGTAATAACAAAAACTCCCCACTAAAGTTCCCAATTCATAGTTATGGCTTTGAAATTATCTCAGAGCCATTCGAATGCTCAACATTGTGTCCCCAAAAGGCTTCACTGGTACTCTCTTTGGAGCATATTATCATAGCACCCAATACCACAGCCTTAAAGCAAAGTAAAGAGCTAACAGATATCATTGGAATAGGGGGTAATGTTTATAGGACTATAACACCAGAGATGTAGAAGGGACCTTGGAGGCATTTAGTCAAATGTCCCCATTTTACATATGAGTAAAATAAGGAATCTGACTTGTTCATGAGCAGGAACATGCGTCTGACTTCTCTCTGAAACAAAGCCTGATCTTCATTACATCAGATTTCAGATATTTTTCTCTAGCTATCCCCTAATTCTTGCAATGTTTTTACTGTTCATTATCATCTACTGGCTTCCTGGACCTCTTTTAAGTTCCAACTAAAATCCCATCTTCCAAAAGGCATCCTTCCCAAATGCTCTCAATTTTAGTATCTTCCCTCTATTAAATGTTTTCTACTTATCCTGTATTTAACTTGTATGTACATGTTTATTTGCCCTCATTGGATAGTGAGCTTTTCAGGACAGGGACTATTTTTTGCTCAGCTCTTAGCAATGCCAGACATACAGTAGGCACTAAATAACTGTTGACTGACTGACATCAATATTTTGACATCATTTGATGGCAAGCCATGGAATGTCAGAACCCATGAAGAATTAAAGCTACATGTGATTCTCTCTCCTCCTCCCACCCCTAGCCCAGGTCACTAAGCCACACTGCCTCTCATTAGTTATTATAGTTTATATCTCAGTGAGTTCATAATATTAATAGCTTATATTCATATAACTATTTAAAGGTGGGGTTTTTCCATTTTAGTTCTTCCCACACATAGCTGTATCATCCCCATACCCTTCCATTCCTTTTATCATCATAAATTGGTCCCCACTTTTTCTCTTCCCCAATTCTAGGCAAAAGCCTTTTTTTTCATATCTTGCCTGATTTTGACACTCTCTAAATTAAACCACTGTCAGTTCCAAGACTATTCCTATGTTACCTGGAGCTGTGTGGTAGATGAGAAGGTACTATTTGTCCTTCATTCTCAGGGAAGACCATGACATCAGGGAGGGGATGCTAAGACATGCAAGTGAATTAAACTGAAGTGAGGGAGAACTGGGAAAGATCACCTGCCTCACTTTCTCCTCCAGAACTAACTGGATCCAGTGGCCAGATATAAATCAGGATGACTGGAGATGATCCTGGATGAAATGAGAGACCTTGGCCCTTTTTAAGCTCAGTGTTCAACAGATCTGTTTGATTGAGAAAGTTCAAAATAAAAGACAGATCTCTACTGGGAAGCAATACTTCATTTTCATTTAATTTTGTTCTAATTCTTCTACCCTTCAAATCTCAAGCATTCCTGGACTTCTCTACAGTAAAACTGATGGAGAAATACTAATCTACACAAAAACAGTGGCCTAAGAATACTTTCCTACCCAACATTTCTAAGCTAAATGGAATTTCTCCTGAGACCAAAGCTTTACAGCCAGGCTATAAAACTCAGACAAGAGCTAGACAGTTCACATTTGTCCATCAACCTGGAAACTGGACTACTCTCAGAGGGTAATCACAATGTCATCAGAAGTATCAAGTTCAGAACCATTTTATCATTCCTCTTTTGAAATCAGACTCTTACTGAAATTACAGCGAAAAAAACTATAGCCTATTTCGTATCTAGCTGTCCTATTCAGATCTATTCAAATTCTGAGCATGTCTAAAAAAAAAATCAAAACAAAACCTCTCACTCAGTTTTCAGACACACACCTGGATAATGCTCTATACTTGGCTGGACTGAAGAACTTTCTCATTAACTAGTCCTTGGACAGGTACTATTACTGCTCGGAACACTGATAAAGGACACATTGCTATGCACCATTTATAAAATATATCCCTTGCCCTAGGGGGGTTCACAATCTCTATACCACAGATAATATACCTCAGTCACAGAATTCATTCACCCAATAGAGTGGTTAAAGCTCAGCAGTGTGGACATCTAGTCGATTGCATGCATCTATAAATCTCATCACAGTCGAGATAACTTAAGAACAATTTCATGGGATAGGAAGCCGGAGGGGAAATCATCTGGCCCAGGTTCCCTCATTTTATAGATAAACAAATAGATCCATGACTTTTCCAAGGTTATTCATGTAGCAAAAGAGAAAGGATTCAAACTTACTCTGACTTTAAATCCCATGCCTATAATACCACGCTATCACTATGTCTCTTGAGCTCACCAGTATTCGAATGAATTCATGATCTGGTATATATGTTCATCTGTCCCTAGTAGAATGTCAAGGTTTCATAGAATTTCATCAGAGGGGAAAGGAATCTCCATCTACAGCTGTCTGAATGTTCTCAAAAACAAACCCATGTGTAGAACTGAGCAAATGGGGACAGAAAAAAAAGCCCCTGAAAAATATCTATTTAGATTTTGTGTTTGCAACAATTAGATATTGTGAGCTTGTCAAGACATCCAGCCTTTAAGTCTTGGTTTTCTCCTGTGAAAAATGGGGGAAATAAAACTTCAACTACCTCCCTCCTAGGGTTAAGATAATATTAAATCAAAGACTTGTTTCTCATCAGCAGTTCAGTGATTCAAGGCAATTCCAATAAACTTTGGATGAAAAATGTCATCATAATTAGAGAAAAAACTATGGAGACTGAATGTAAATCAACTTTTTTCTTCCTTTTTTTCTCATGGTTCTTCCCTTTTGTTCTGATTTTTCTTTCTCAATATGATTCATATGGAAATGTTTAAAAATGAATATACATGAATAACTTAAAAAATGTTGATTTACATGTAACTGGAGAAAATGAAAATTTTTAAATCAAAAAAGGATGATAAATCAAAAAGCTCTCTGGATTGTGAAAATTTATACAAATGTAAGATTAATAGGATCATAGAGTCAGGACCTTTTGAGATAATTTGGTTATACTTAGGGTCCCATACTTCAATATATTTTAAAATGCCATTTGGTCCAATTCTTTCTTTTTACATATGCTAATACTATGGCCCACAGAGTTTAAGTGACTTGCCCCCAAATGACAAAGGTATAAAGTAGTAGAGATAGGATTTGAACCTGATCTTTGACTTCAAATCCACCATTCTTTCCATTGTGTCACACTAACATTCATTCCACAAATGAAGAAACTGAAGTCTGAGAAGTCCACCATCCTACAAATGGGTGAGCAGAGAAGTTGAGAGCAAACAGGGATGCTGTGTCCAAATGCAGGCAGTTTTCATTAGGTCAGAAGGCCTATCATCTTGGGAGACATTTCAGAAAAGCGTTTAATATGCATGAGTGTGATGACCCTCCAAGCAGTGCTAGAGAACTGCTTGGATTATTCTCACTCAACCACAGAGAAGGCCTATCTGCAAAGTGCCCCTCTGTGCAGGAGGCAGACTACCCAAGAAGTGTATGAGATGTAGGGTCAAAGAGTTAGGGCAGCCTGGGCCCTTCATTGTCAAATCCCTTTCTTTGTTACAAACCAGAAAAAAAGAGGGACTTGCCACAAGTCATATACAGGGAATGAGTGTCAGGCTCATAGGTCCTGTGAGTTGAATCTTAGCACTATTCCCCGTGTCACAATGTTTTCCCAGCAGAAAGAATACCCCGTTATTGAAGCCATGGATTCAAATGCTGCCCCTAGCACAGGTAGTTACAGGATAGTCATAAATCTTGAAGTCTGTGATCTTAATATTCCATGACCAAATTATCTCAAAGAGCCCTTTCTAGCTCTAAATCTAGATTTTCACAGTCCGAAGAGCAATTTGATATATCATCTTAACTCTGCAAAGAGGTAGTTGAGGTTTCAATTTTCCCCATTTTACAGAGGAGGAAAACCAAGACTTATATTTTACTTGTTTCAGATCTCAGCTATCTCATTTGTAAAAAGGGAAGAATACTTGTTCTGTCCATAGAATCCCTGGGAGGAAAGTGCTTTGTAAACCTTAAACAGGGAAGAATATTAGCAATCTCTTAGGAACCCTGGGAGACAATGCTTTGTAAACCTTAAATAAGAAATGTAAGTGTTAATTATTATAAACATCTGTGGAGTAGGGATGTGGTGATATAATACAAATAAATGGACCATCAATTAGAACAGGATATATATAGAAGAAAGGTATACGTGATATGAAATTAGATCAGGGCTTACTTCAAAGAAAAAGGAGGGAAGAGCTTCCTGGAAGAGGTGGTATTAGAGTTAAGCCTTGAAAGAATACTGAATGAGATGAGAAAAGAGGGAATTCCAGGCTAACAAACAATGTAAACCAGTCTATTCTACTCAATTCATCCATCACTGAAATACCCTACTTTTCCCCTAAAAAAAAAAAAAAAAAAAAAAAAAAAAAAAAAAAAGCAACATGTAAATCTTGAACCCCTTCAAAATTCTGGTTTACATAATTTTGTGGAAGAAAAGGAATGGTGAATGTTAACAACTTAATGTGTTCAGGGTGGGTCTAAGGATTTAAGACTGAAGCTGTTATTCTGAGATGTTTATCCAATTGTTTACATTTATGCCCTAACTTGTCTCATCATTTGAAAGGGCTTCCAGAGTTCCCTGGCATCTTCTATTTTTTAATCAGTTTTGTTTTGTTATGAATTATTTGGAAAATCTCAAAAGGCTCAATTCAACCTAATATTCCAAAATGAGACCTTGGTTTGGGGCTTTCAAGTCTATTCCTTGAGTCCCTTTTACCTCCCAATTCTTTGAGAAAAGCCTTTTCTAGGCTTTGAAATTCATAGTGTATTTCAATAACAGGTTTGGAGACCTGTTTGCACAAATTAGCACCTTCTCACCACTCATAGTTTTTAGTTACCTGATACAATTGAGGGGTTGAGCGTCTTGTTTGGATCACAGAACTAATAGATATTGGAGGGAGGGGTCCCTGTATTTATTGATTCTTAAGGAAGATTTGCCCCCTATACTATGTTGCCTCATCATATTTATGACATTAATTATCACAATAATAAAGTGCTTTCACATAATTATCCTATTTGACAATCCCTGAAAAGTCAGTAAAGCAAGTATCGTCCCCATTTCACAGAAGAGGAGCCCATGATTTAAAAACTGACTTGTCCAAAGTTACATGCTTGTAAGCAGTAGGACCGAAGCTAAAACTTGGCGAAGAATTCTGCTTTGTTCTCTTTCCACTACACCCTGATGCCTCTCCAATTTATTTATTTTTCCAATCTTCTGATCCCAGAGCTCTATAACTCTTGCTTCCTCCTAGCCCTAACTGAAGACTTCAATTATTTCTTTTAAGTTTTAATAATGACTTTTTATTTTCAAAATACATGCAAAGATAGTTTTCAACATTCTTGCAAATGTGTTCTAAACCTTGTGTTCTAAATTTCTCTCTCTCCCCTCACTCCCTCCTCTAGACAGCAAGTAATCCAGTATCTGTTAAACAAGTGCTATTCTTCTATACATATTTCCACATTTATCATGCTACACAAGAAAAAACCAGAACAAAAAGTTAAGAGAGAGAAAGAAAAAAAAAAGCAAGCCAACAACAAAAAGGTGCAAATCCACATTCAGTCCCCATGATTTTCTTTCTGGATGCAGATGGCTCTTTCTATCACAAGTCTATTGGACTGATGGCTTATTAAAACGTCAGAGGCTTGCCATGGCTTAAGAGAGCACTCCATGACAGCACCATGTTGAACAGGCCATCCTTTTATCTGAGTATAGTTGGCTCCATAAGTTATAATGTCCCTGAATAGGCCAAGTTTTGATATAGACCTTATGTAGGCCAGTAAGCTTTGCTCAGAGAAAAGACCTTTGTTCCATAAGGCACAGGCTACATCACCCAGGAGGACAAGATGGATGTGGGATAGAGCCCCAAGAAGAGCCAGAATGAATGGCCCAGCTCAAGCAATTGGAGCAAAGGAAAGAACTCTGGGTGTACAATCGATGACCTGATTTCAAATCCCAGCACTTTCTCTCATGCAGCCTGAACAGGCCCTCTTAGGGACTCACTTTCCTCATGTGTCAAAGGACCGTGTTTGACAAATGATCCCAAAAAATCACTTTGGAGGCTAGATGTAAGATTGTAGGACCCACCATAGCTACTTAGAAATAATTAACATCAAAGTATAACTTCTAACCCATTCATCGTCGACAGGAACATCTCCCGACAGGAAAGAAAACAAATTAACACCTTCCCTTTTCATTTACATTTTTGGTTAATTGTTAAAGGAAGGGAGGGATCCTTTCTGAGAAGGGCTCAGAACAGAAAGAAACATTGCGGCTGAAGTAAGAACCTTAATCTAAAATCAATTATGAAAAGAACAAGAGGCCATCCACTGTCTTTTACTAGAAAATCTAATTTGGCAGGGTAGTTACTCCTCATGCATTTTAAAAGCTCTTTCAGGATCCAGTTACCCGTATTGTCAAGGGAGACAAACTCCCGGCTCTCCCAACTCTATTGCACTCTAGTTTGAAATGTTTTAACCTGTGAAACAATTTCAACAGCATCAGTGGGAGAGGCAATGCTCGAATGCCCACTGGAACATTTCCCAGATAAGGAAGAGAAGAATGATCAATAAAGTTTACTTACCCCTGTCTATGAGATTTCTTGGAGTGACTTGAATAGTAAGAATATCCAGAGTATGTAGATTCGGTATCCATAGCAAAGAGCACCTTGCCCTTTGGGAAGGGGCAAGTATTGGTTTTCCTTAGGAGAAAAGGACCACCGCTATCTTGCTTTTCACCAATGGTACTGCTGAGATGTAGGGGAGGGCTCTGGAGGGGTGGTCTTTGACTTCTTCAACCTTGAGAAAGGGTAAGAAAAATATACCTTAACCTGCAACATTCACCTAAAAGGGGAAAAATGAAATATTACAGCAGCAGTACAACCAGAAGCAACTCAATGTTCAGAATTTTGATTAGGCAGTATGAAGATAAGAGATGGAAAGAGGTAGGTCAATATTAATGTTAACTAGACATCTAGAAAGGGATCCAACTCCAGGTTTCCTACCCCCTGCAGTTCAGTCACTCTATATACATCTTATTATGTTTAGAGTAAGTAAGCCATCAAACCACCTTCTCCCCACCTCCCCAATCTTTCAGTCTTTGAAACAAGGAGAGTGGCTCCAATATGCCTTATTTTTAGTGCTTTTCTTCTGTTATTTCCCATTTATCCTACATACAGTATATTTGCGTATGTAGGTCTGTATATATTATCTTCTCTATTAGACTATAAGTTTCTTGTCTTGCCACTGGATTTAGATCACTCTAGCAGAGAGTGAGACTTTGTACAACTCTTCCTCCCTTAAATCCGATTCAGGAGCACATCAAGACATCACATGATGTTACCAAGCCTCTTTAGAGAAAGAACATAAGTTTCTTGAAGATATAAACTGTCTTTGCCTTTCTTTGTATCCCCAGTGCTTAGCACAGTGGATGGCAAACAGAAGGCATTTAATAAATGCTTATTGTCTAGCTGCCTTCTCAACATTCAGGCACATTACAGTGAATGAACATATTAAAAAAAAAAAAGTCAGAAGAGCAGAGTTCAAATCTTGCCTCAAATATTCACTACTTATGAGAACTATGAGCCTGTGTTTCATTTCTAAAACTAAGGTAAGCACACCTACTACAGACACAGTGCTTGAAAGCAGTGGTGAAAGCCACTAATAATCACAGCCTGATGTTTCCCGCAGGCCATATATTGATTTAATTTTAAAATGTAATATTATCTGTTTTTAATGTTTTTTATTAATTTTGTTAAATATTTCCCAATTACATTTCAATCTGGTTTTTCAGTACCCGGGAACATTGTGACACCTCTGGCTGAGGGGATTGAATACCACAATTTTTAGAAGCTACTAAGTGCTATGTAAGTATGGTGGTAGTTGGAGTTGTAACAGTAGTAGTAGTAGTAGTAGTAGTGATGGTAGCACAGGTGGTGGTAGTAGTAGTAACTGTATTTAAAACTAAACTGAAATTGATCTCTTATTTTTAGTATTTTCTTCCTCCTCAAATTATATTTACCAAACTATGTAACAGTTGTATCCATCCAATTGAAGTAAGCTACTTACGAGTAGGAACTGCTGGATTGTTTTTATTTATTTTTGCTCTTGTTTTTAAATGTTTCCCTAGCTGCTAACATAGCATTGGTCACCTAATATTGGTCACTCAATAAATGCTTACCAGTGAGTTGTCCGCAGTCACATGGATACTAAAAGGGCAGCATTGGGGTTTGAATTTAATGTGATTAATTTATGTAAAGTGCTTTCTGTACACTTTCAAATGCCAAGCAAATGTCAATTATTCTTATTAGCTGATTGGAAAGAGCCAGAACCACTGGCTCCAAATGCATTGTTTTTCCATATTAAGTCTGGACTGTTCTATCCACACCCAATATCTGCCATCAGTGAAACAGTTTTCAGCACAAAAAGTATCCTAAGTCCACCTTGTCGGCTTTACTAATCTTAGTAACTACACACAGCTCATTCTCACAGTCAAAACATGAAAAGCCCCAGAATTCTTGGAAAAGGAAAGCACCCACCCTTGGGAATCCCAAAGCTGCGCTTCCTTCCTTGCATCCCACCACACTGGAACCCTGTTCCATCTGTCATCTGCTTCCTTCACATCACCATCCAAACATAACAGCTCTTGTCTGAAGCTCCATATGGGAGCTGGAACAGCAGGCCCAGACAACTGCAGTGAAAGAGCTATGCATGTGTCAGGGAAAATAAAGACTGCAAATTGAGAGCCAAGTAGAGCTGGAGTCGAGAGAGGCAGCTGCCCCCAACAACTATGGAAGCAGGCTTGTCTCCCCCCTTTATCCAAGTGTCTATACAAATCCTGTAGACTGGCACACACTTTCTAATGTACTTTAACTGTTTATAAAATTTCAAAATTTTAAGACATCATTTCTGGGGAGGATATTACAGAAACAGGAATTACAGAAACAGAATCCCTAGCTATCTTCAAATTTTGAATTAAATTTGTGGAAATATGTATAGAAGAATTGCACATGTTTAACATATATTGGATTACTTGCTGTCTAGGGGAGGGGGTGGGGGAAGGGAGGGGAAAATTTTGGAACACAAGGTTTGCAAGGGTGAATGTTGAAAATTATCCATGCATATGTTTTGGAAATAAAAAGCTTTAATTAAACAAATTTAAATCAAATGCTTTTTTACCAAGGCCTTTCCTGATCCTCTCTTTTCACCAAATGGCAAGTGGTCCCCAATTCCTTTATACTTAGTCTGTATTTACACACATACCCACATACGTATGTCCCCTAAATAAAATGAAGGAAAAATCCCTGAGAAAATGTTCAATTTCTTCTCCCTCTCTTCCCCCTTTCTTTTTCCCTCTTCCTCTTCTTTTTTCTCCTCTCCTCCTCCTCCATTTTTTCTTCTTCTCCTACTTCATTTCTTCATCATTTTCATCTTCATTGTCTTAGTCTTCATGTGTAGCTCCAAATTTGAGTATGGTTTAGATCACACAGCAGATGAGTAAAACATGACTATTGCTCAATTGGATTTTAGAGATACATCATTTAGTCCAATCCCTCCATTTTACAAAAGAAGCAACCTGCTCATTTAGAAGAACATGGGAAGCTTCAAAATCACAAGAAAAAACAACCCAAGAACCTTACAAAAAAATCAAGTGGGGGTTCACTTCATCTTGTCACAAACTTTTTAAGTTTAGCTTCATCATTTCAGTGTTGCCACAATAATTTACTACATTATGCCATGATAAATAAACTTCCTTTTAGTTTTTTTTTTCCCCCCAACACATTTTCTAACACATTCTAACACATCTAACACATTTCAGGTGAGTGTGGTACAATCGACTGAGTGATGGACTTGAGTTCTAAAGTGCCACGAAAGCCAACTAATCCCTCAGTCTCAGTTGCCTCATTTGTAAAATGGAAATAATTATGTCCTAGCACCTATCTTATGGCATTGTAAGGTTTGAATATGATTAATTTATGAAAAGTACTCTGTACACTTTCAAATGCCAAACAAATAATTATTCTTATTAGCTGATTGGAAAGAGTCAGACCTAGAGATTTAGAAGGCTGTGTGATCCCAGAAAAATCATTTTTCTGTGTCTGTTCCTTAAACTGGGGTATTTCCTTTTCAAAACATTATGAGGATGAAAAAAATAAAATAAAATAATCTGAAAAAAATCACTGACTCCATCTTTGAGGGAGCCAGGAAAAAGAATTAGAGAAGGGAATTCAGACTAGCCCCTCCTTCAGAATGCCCTGGATGGGGCTCCTACACTACCACTGTTCCATCTTAGCTTGTGTTGTCACCATTCTACTTACAGATGACTTTCTAATGCCAAATTGAATTGTCTCTTCTCAGGCTTCATCTTCTCTGATTTTCTACAACCTTTGGCATGGCTGTGACTTTGACATTATATTGTCACCTCTTCTGTTGGTCTTGACTCTCTTGGTTTCTATAATATTGCTTTATCCTATTTCTACTCCCTTTTCTCTCATGGTTCTCCGTCAATCTTCCTCTTTCTTCCCTCCAAGTATATTGAAGTATATTTCAATTCAATGTGCTTTTATTGAGTACATTTATTACTGTGTACTAGACACTGTTAGATAATATAAAGACAAATATGAAACTTGAACTTGAACCTAGGAAATTAGTCTTTAGGTGAATACAATAATGACAGGGATAGTGGTAGAGTCCTCGAGGGGGTACCGTATTTATTTTGCATATACAGTCATCTCTTCCACATTGAAGCTTTCTCCAGTGTGGTTATGATACACCATGGGTCAACATAAGAAAGTAAACGGGAATTCTGAAGGAGTTTTGCAGAAGTTTCAAATACACAAAGGCCAGCAGATGACACAAAAAAAGTTTATAAATTTCAGAAATGCAAAAATATATGTATAGTATTACAGAATATCAATATCTTTGAATACCTTATAATAATTCAGACTTCTTTTCTGGTAGGGAGGGCCAGAAAACTTTACATGGATTTTCCAGATCTCAGGGGCACTGTACCCCTAATTCCCAAGATGTGGCGGTTACAACTTATCTGAGTACATGTTTCTTCTCTTTTAGGAACTTTCAGAGAAGGTTCCTGCTACTAGTAGTGCATGAACTTTCCTTGGTTCATTTGTCTTCAGTAATTAGCCAATTAGCTCAAAGCAATGATATTAACTACTTCACATAGCAAGGCCAGTAGATAGAGAGAGGAAAGATTGATAAATGGAGCGAATTTATTAAGCATTTGCTAGCAAGAATACAGTGGGAACACAATCAGGAAGTAGCATGGAGGAACGCTTAGGATCCAGTTATATAAAGTTTCTGCTCATCTATCAGATCCAGGGGAGTTTCCAGTGGGAAGAAACTATCAGAGTAAAGGTACAAATCACTCCATACACCTGGAGCATGCTCTGTCACAAACATCTTCAGCTGGAGTGGGAAGAACAGACGAAGAGTATCAAAAATACACTGGGGGGAAAGGCTCCCAGCCCAGGCAGCTGCCGTCCCAACATGGCAGGCTCCAAATTGCCTTGTCCTCCTTGTGCGGCCATCCACCTGCAGCTCTGCTGGGTTCTGTGGGCCTGTCCTAAACAGCTAAGCTGTTAATAACCAGGGACATCTCTTTGAACTTAATAAAGCTCCTATCTAATGTCCTTGACAGACTGGGCCTATTTCCTTCTGGGTGTGCACAAAGAGTTACAATATGCTATGGCCAAAGTGATGGGGAGAAAGGAAAAATCCCAACCTCCTGATTTACTCTCAAGGACTGTGTTGTTCTTCCAAAGCTGGCCATCTTTTCTGCTACCAAAGTTCACCCTCTTTGGAGCTCTCTCCTGCTTCCACCGATCCCTTAGAAAAAGAGTCCTTAACCTATTGTTCAAAAACTTGTTTTAAAATATTGTATTTCAAAAGAATTGGCTTCCTTTATAATCCTGTGTATTTTATTTTGGCATATTTAAAAACATTATTCAGAGAAGGGGTGTGTAAACTTCATAAGACTGCCAAAAGAATCCAAGCAGGAGTGTACCAGATCCAGCTCAAATCTGCTTAAGTCAATTGTGAAATGTTCAGTGTGAGCATTTGTGTCTTGGAAAAAATGGCAAACACAATAAATTAGGGCTTGATTTACTGTACCGTTGACTGTATAGGTTGAAGAAAGTGATGAAGAAAATGTTAATAACGAAGATTAAATTTTAAAGTGCATCCAGTGTTCACTTTTTTTTTTTCTTGAAAGACAGTTGTTAAATGTTACTAAGTGCATCCTTGGATATATGATATACCAAAAAGATTAAGAACCTCTGCTCTGTAGTGTCTTTATGGAGACCACTAAATAATTGACTAATCCTGGCCAGCTAAATTTGAATTCCATTAAATTGGAACAAAGAGCATGTTTACCCTTGTAAAAGGATAACCTAATAGAGACATTCTTTGCCCTAACAGCAACTTGTCTATTATCTATGCATTATGTTCTCTGACTTTTTCAGTTTAAATGGGCTTTTAAGATGGAATCTTTAGATTTTGTTTAAGCTTCTACCCCTTAATTTTCCAAACCAAACTAGCTTTCCCTGGCTACCATTTTCTAATCTGTATTGTTTCCAGCATTTTAGGATGCAATCTCCTCTAGGGCAAGGGCTGTCTAAGAGTTTGCATTTGCATTCTTGGCAGCAAGTATACCAGGTCCCAAGCTAGGCAGACTCATTTCCCTGGTTGTAAATCCAGCTTCAAGACACTTACTAGCCAGGTGACCCTGGGCAAGTCACTTAACCTTGTTTACCTCAGTTTCCTCATCTGTAAAAAAAAAAATGGCAAACCACTCCAATAGCTTTGCCAAGAATAACCCAAATGGGGTCACAAAGAATCAGACACAACTGAAATAACTGAAAATTCAGAGCACTTAGCAATGGTTGGCACGAAGTACACTTTGTTTTCCCCCAAGGCAATTGGGGTTAAGTAACTTGCCCAGGGTCACACAACTAGGAAGTGTAAGTTCTGGTTAACTCAGGCCCTTCTGACTTCAGGGATGGTGCTCTATCCACTGGGCTACCTAGCTGCCCCAAAAAGTATACTTTTAAAGAAAGCTTTTTCATCCATCCAGCTAGCCAGCCATCTGTCCGTCCCTTCATTCCCCCTTCCCTTCCATTTCCACAATCCAGAGGCAAGTAGGTAGAAAAATGGATAGAGCATTAGGTCTGGAGTCAGAAAGAGCTGAGTTCAAACCCAGGCTCAGGAAATTGTTAGTGTTGTTACACTGGGCAAGTCATTTAACTTCTGCCTGCCTCAGTTTTCTGAATTATAAAATGAGGATAATAATAGCATCTACTTCACAGAATTGTTGTGAGGCTCAAATGAGATATGATTTGTAAAGTGCTTAGCATAATGCCCAACACATAGTAAGAACATTTAAAAAATGATTGCACTTTCCCCAGGGCCACTCAAATCAGGAGACCACAAAAACCAACTCACTTCCTCTAATAGGCCATTCCTAGTCAAAGAATTTACAGAAGCTCCAGTGAGAAAAATGCAGAGCAGCACCAAACTGCTAACTAATTCAATTTAACTGTAAATTAAAGAAAAGGAAGGAAGGTGAAGACTGCACCAAACCATAAAATCTCAGGTTAATTTATTTAAAAATAGGCTTGATAGTCTGGACAACAGGTCAGTGGTACTTAAGCAGGAAATATACCCTGAAGGTTATTATCTCAACTGTGTTATTTACAAGACAATATTTTGTGTAAGTAAGGCTGTAACAAAGCTCTCAGAAGCAAGAGGCAGAACTTATCAGGAAACACAATAGGGCACTGAAAAAGAGCTCCATTTTCAATCAACAAGCATTTATTAAGCACCTAGTATGGCCAGGCATTTGTGCTAAGCACTGAGGAAGCAAACAAAGGCAAAAGTCAGTCCCTGCACTCTAATAACCATTTATATAAACTGATGGCAGGAGGGACAGGGGAAGGGATAGTTGCTTTTGATAGACTTTAATCTAAACTGGAAACAATTTGATTTTAGAATCATAAGATTGTAGGTCTGAAAATAGGCTACAAATAATAAAATGTTTAAATAATAGAACATTGTCAATAATAAAATGCTAAAGAGAAGATTTTTGTTCAATCTACTTTTTACAAATGGTGTAAATAAATAGAGGCCATTGCCACTAGTTAAAATCTGCTCCCTTCTCCATTTTGATCTCTCAATGAAAGGTTTAACTCTATACTGTTTTCATTCTCTCCAGTCTCTTGTCCCTTTATCCCAGTACTGATCTTGCCCTGGAAGACTCAACCTTGGATCAAACTCACCATCTGTTGCTTTTGCTCTATTGTCATCCTACTGAACAAAGTTGGAGAGTATCACCAAACACTACTGCCTGGGTTGTACAATCTCAACCGGGGCCCTCACTGCTACAAAGCTATCCTTTTATACTTCCCTGATTGAGTTGATATTTCATTCATTTCAGAGGCTTTTCCAAATCTTTTCATTGTTTCTCAAACTTCTCATAACAACTCTATTCCAAAAAAAAAAAAGGAAGTTATTTACCAAGATCTCTCTTCTTCCTCATCTCAAATACCTCATGTGTCTTCCCTTAATAGCTCCTTACTGTATCCTGATATAATAACACATATCTGTCTTGTGGGACAACTCAGTGGCAAGCCTAGAGTCAGAAAAAACTATTTTCCTGAGTTCAAATTGGAGCTCAGACATTTACTAGCTGCCTCAGTTTTCTCATATGTATCTTTCCTCATACAGTATCTTTGCTAAGAAAACACTAAACGGGATAAGGATGAATTGGACAGGACTGAAAAATGACTTAAAAAACCCAACAACCATTTAGATTCTAGAACCAAAAGGTAAACATCTCAGGAAGGACCACCTTCAGAGTTCAGTAATTGCTCCCAGGATTTTTCCTAACGTCATATGAAATAGAGATGAATATCATATAAGGGATAAGTCAGAGGTTTCTAATCTTATGGGGGTCACAGACCCCCAAATCTAATAAGTCCTATAAAATCTAATAAGTCTAATAAAGCTTACAGATCTATTTTCTGAATGTTTTCTAAATGTATAAAATGAAATATACAGGATTACAAAAGAGAGCAATTATGCTGAAATGCGGTCATCAAAACTTTTTTTTTTTTTTTTTAAAGAATGAGTTCATAAACATCAGTTAAGTAAGTAGAAATCCATAGCCAGGACAATAATGAATTATGGAAATAATGGTAGCAAAAATAAAGCAGCTCTTATCGATAATGAAAAAATTAAAAATATGGATCGAAAAATTGACATTCCCATTCAAACAAAGAGCTTCTCCTTAGCTAGTTTTAAAATCTACCTTATGATGAACACAAAACAATAGATTGAATTTGAAAAGTCGGATCATCTCACATTCTTTGTGGATGATTTCCCAGTATAACTATTTATAATACAGTACTTAACCTTCTAAGTTCTTTTGAGTAGTATTACTGGCTTTCTTTCCACCCCCCAATTCCCCTTAAGTGGGTAATTTCAAGTCTTGGAGGAAAAGCCCTGAGCAAAGGCCAAGTCCTATTCATATGGAGGTTCTCCAAATGCTCCTAATCACAGATGACTTTGTACAAGCTGTACTGAGCCCCAGGACACAATGATGCCTCTTTAATGAAATCCATAGAAACGTGAAAGACATTTTCCTTTCCATCATTGCAGCTCGTAACAAAGTAGATGAAAAATACAATTTGCTCAGATTATGGGACACATGTTGCTAAACAAGGACAGCTCACATGTGAGAACAGAGGAAGGAGCCCAGCCATTCTTCTGGAGAAGTCTCTCCAAACTCACCTAGGCTGGTCCTTCAAACAGGGAGATTAGTGCCAGGGCCATGCTAAAAGACTTTGTAACAAGACAGACTATCTGGGGGCACAGTTTTTAACAATCCAAGGTCATTTTCATATCAAAAAAGTATATATCAGAGAGTGGAAAAAGCACAAGATGTGCAATCAGATAACCCATGTCAAAAAAGTATGTTATCATAGAGAAAAAAGTACAAGATGTGCAATCAGATAATCTGTGTCAAAAAAGTATATAACAGAGTAGAAAAAGCACAAGACGTACAATCAGATAACCCAAGGTCAAATCTCCCTCTGACACTTATTTATGGGATCCTTCACAAGTCCCTTAACTTTTCTGGGACTCAGTTTCCTTATCTGCCCCCCTCCCCCCAAAAAAGAGGGGAAGTTGAACCAGATAACCTCTGCAGTATTTTCCAATTCTACATTGTATTTGGGAGACTGCATTTTTTGCATACTGCAAAAGTCCCTCTCTTTAAAATCAACTTTCTCCCGGTAAGGCTCCATGGTTGTGAATCATAGAACACTATAATCTCCAATCAATCAACCCAAAGACTAATGGAAAGTCTATTAGTGGGCATAAATCAGTGGTAGTAAGCTACCAATTATTTACACATGATGAATGGCATAAAAGGCTGACCTTCAAATCTTATTTTCCCCACCCATACTGCCCCAAATCTGATTCCCTTTAACATCATACATTATTGAAGAGATCTATTGATAGAAAGGGCAGAAAGGTAACTAAATAGCACATCAGAAAGATGAATTCAAATCCATCCTCAGACACTTTCAGGCTGTGAGACTCTGGGCAAGTCATACAACCCTATTTGTCTCAGTTTCCTCATCTCTAAAAATGAGCTGAAGAAGGAATGGTCAATCATTCCAGTGTCTCTGCCAAGAAAATTTCAAACAGGGTCATAAAAAGTCAGACGACGAAAAACAACTGAACTACTAGAAAATTAAGTATAGGACAAGGCACGGACAAGTCAAGTGTTTCATTGGTACCCGAAATATTTTTTTTCAAATAAGGAGGAGTACTACTGGGTGAATGTAGTATGAAGATTTATAGAAAGGAACTGTTGAGGATTATAGAAGAAAAAAAGGAGAAAATGATGATCGGGAGAGGCTATGCTATGTAGCAAAAAGAATGCTTGCTTTAGCTCTCTGTTCCTTTAACTGTGGGATCTCAGATATATCCCTTTAACTTCCTAGAATCCATGATCCTTCTCTATAGAAAAGAGGTTAGACCCATCTTCTTGTCCATCTGTGTAGGGAAATATGAAATCACATATCCATCAACATACCAAAGGGAGGATTCTTCTTTAAACATAGGATTTGAAAAAGTTAGCTGTATTGTGGGTTTTCCTTATGTCTTGGAGCCAAAACAATCTTTTCTATGGGAATACATCTTCAATTTTATAATTATTTTGCAATTCTGACATTATAATAATTATGATTATTTTACCACTGGCCATCTAAAAGAATTAGTTTCATGTTAGCTTTATAGCCCCAAACATCAATCTGGTAAACCAGACAACTACAGTCAGGAAGGTTGTGGCTGTATCTAGCTGTAGGAGTTGGGTACAATATATGTAGAAACTTTTCTAATACCTTAAAAATGAAAGGAACCTTTTTTTCCAATCACTCACTTCACAGATATAAGACTAGTCTGTCTGCTGTTGTTCAGTTGAGTACAATTATTTGTGGTGAATGAAAGCACATGGATATTGTCCAAGAGGTTTTCTTGACAAGGATACTGGAATGATTTGCCATTTCCTTCTCCATTGTATTAAAACAGATTAAGTAACTTGCCCAAGTTCATATAGCTTGTAAGTGTCTAAGGTTTTCCTAACTTGAAGTCCAGCCTAGTCCTCTGTCCACTGAGCTACCTCAATGCCTTAAAATCAGACAAATATTAGCATTTATGAAACACTTTAATGTTTGCAAAGCATTTTAATGTTATATAATTTGATCCTCATGACAACCCAGGGAGATAGATGCTATTATTATTCTCATTTGATAGATAAGGATCCTGATACAGACCCAGAGTCTTACAGGTAGCAAGTCTTTGAGGATGGATTAAATAGTTCATTGCTTAGAATTTGGAGCTTGGAATCAGGAAATCTGTTCTGGCTTCAAAAGTGGCTTCAGATACTTATTAGCTGTGTGACCTGGGGGCAAATCACTTATTCGCCTCAGTTTCCTCATCTGTAAAATGAGCTGGAGAAAACCCCAAATGGAGAACCCTCCGAAATCAAAGAGTTGGACATGTCTGAAATGACTTCTTGTCATTTAAACTTCTTGACCCCTCTCTAGCACTCAATCCTCTGAACCACTAAGCTGCCTTTGAGGCTTTAGGAGATTAATTAACCTTCCGTGTTATGGTGGCAGAAGCTTATATATGTTTCCTTAAGCCAGTGGTTCTCAAACTTTTGTTTTCAGTGTCTTTATTCTATTAAAAATGATTGAGGATCTCTCCAAAGAGTTTTTTGTTTATCTTATATTTAGACATTTACCATATTGGAAAGAAAAACTATTTTTGAATTTGTAGACCCTCTAAAAGGTTTCAGAGATCCCCAGGATTCTCTAGACCATACTTTGAGAACCACTGCCTTAAGCACTACTATCTACCACCATGCAATTTTAAAGTCTGACAAATATTAAATACTCACAGTACTAAAAGAGTTCTTAGATGAGATGCAGCCTTGCTCTCATCAAACTTCCACCTTAGTAAGCTACTTACACACTTTTCGTTTTGAAAATAATTTTCTCTTATCTATTTCTTTTTACTCTCATTTATCATTGATCCACATGCCCTAATGCCTAATGATGAATCAAGAGGAAGGTGAGGGGAGAGGAAGATGGGAAAGAGAAAAGAGACAAAGAAACAGTATATGAATGCAGGTGTTGGCAGAATTGGGATGAGAGAAAGTGGCTATGGTCTCCATGAATTTTGCCAGGCCAGTGATCTATATAGCATATGGACAACTCATAAGATCTAGGTCTGGAAAAAATATTAGGAATTATAATATAAAGTCTTTCATTTTATAGATGAGAAAATTGAGATCCAGAGAGGCAAGAGGCAAAATGATTTCTCCATTTCCTTACGAGAGAATCTGGATTTGAATCCCAGATTAGTCTATAAACTTAAAACTCTTTCTGATATACCACAAGGCTTGTCTCCCCTTGCTTGGTGACAATGTTTAACAATGCTTATTGTAAATTCAAAAATCCAAGTCACTTCTCTGTATCTACTCTTAAATTAATGCTGCTCTGACACTGGTCACATGTAAAGGAAATGGCAGTCTTCTTCCACCTCCATTGAAAAATAAATTTCAATCACAACATAGTATTTTCACTTTTTTTCTTGTTGCTTGCATTTTGTTATCTTTCTCATTTTTTTCCTTTTTGATCTGATTTTCCTTGTGCAGCATGAAATTTATGTATCACGTATTATATATATATATATACATACATACATATATATAGGATTACTTGCTGTCTAGGGAAGGGAGTGAGAGGAAGGGATGGAAAAATTTGGAAAATAAAATTTTATAAGGATAAATGTTGAAAATTATCCACGTATATATTTTGAAAAAAAAAGAACTTTAATTTTAAAAAAATAGAGATTTCAATTCTTTCATCAGATGAAGTCTCTCTGAGGTCCTATCACTTTAATCCCTTTGACAACACCTTTTTCACAGGTGTACATGTGTTTGAACAGCTGTAAGTGGTTAAGAATCTGTTTTTGTTTTGGATATCACATTATTTTTATCTGTAGTATGATTTTTATTCAGGTGTGCCCTTTTCTTCTATGCCTAATTTCCCTTCCCCCTCTTCTTCCATGCCTTCTATTTCTTTTGTAGCAAACTCCCTAGGGTGTCTGAGATAGTGAAGGCTCAGCATAGGAAGAGTTGATAATGATGACAAGAATTGAATCCGACAGCAGAGAAGCATACACGCACCCTTAATAACAGATTCCAGTTAGTGAAGAGGAGCTCTCTTGATAAGAGTCCATCCCCACTAAGCCAAAGCTGTCCTTGGGGGGGCCTCCTTCCTCTCACACCTCAAATACAACTATCCAGGAAAAGGCACTAATTCAATTAAGTTTCATTAGAAATTCTATAGCAATACAGGATAGAAGAAAACTCTTGACTAACAGATGGAAAGCCAAATCATAAATTCTACAAAACCATCATCTATCTATTCTCAATTTCATCTTCTGCCCATAGGTATAAATGTGACCAGTTGGAACCAGCTATGCCCAGAGAAAGAACTCTGGGAGATGACTAAGAACCATTACATTGAATTCCCAATCCCTATATTTATGCCCACCTGCATTTTTGATTTCCTTCACAAGCTAATTGTACAATAATTCAGAGTCTGATTCTTTTTGTACAGCAAAATAACGTTCTGGTCAGGTATACTTATTGTGTATCTAATTTATATTTTAATACATTTAACATCTACTGGTCATCCTGCCATCTGGGGGAGGGGTTGAAAAATTGGAACAAGAGGTTTGGCAATTGTTAACGCTGTAAAGTTACCCATACATACAACCTGTAAATAAAAGGCTATTAAATAAAAAAGAAAAAAGAAAAAAAAAAAGGTGACCAGTTGTATTTCAATTATAAAGAGCATGGGGGAGGGGAGCCCAGGAGCCAGAACCCAGCTCTAAAAAGCTTTTTATTTTGCAACAGACAAGCCAACTTTTAGTTTATTTTTTCTGAGATCGAGAATTTAAATGTATCCTATTGCTATCTCTACGCTTTCACAGAAGTCCAAATCCAGTATATTGGCCGGCTAATGATGTCTCCAAAGCGTGGCACTCACAAAACTCTTACCTCATTTTACTTTCAAATGAAGAATGAACACAGTAGTCTCCCATCATCTTTGGGGAAACACCACCTACGTCACTTTCTAATTACATCCAGTAGCACCCCAAAATCTGGGAAGGCTGCAGACATGGATTATGTTGAGTGTGTTGTTTCTTTGAACTGTAAAACAAGTTTCCTTCCACAAATCAAAGCCCCAACTATCTCACATTGACTTAATTCAACCCTAAAAACTCTAATTAGCGGTTACATAAAATGGCTAATTATGCCTCCCTAGATTCAGACAGTTTCTGCCATCTCTTAAAGACTCTTAGGAGACTTGTAATCAAACCACCCACCCTTCGGAGAGAGAACGCTAATTAGCATTGTTGATTAGTGACACAAGTTAGAATATTTTCCAGCAGCCCCAGCAAAACGTAAAACCGTCGGTGAAAAACGCCGGATTCTTTACAGCTAGCTCGCTTTTCAAAAGAGCAGCTAAAAACATACAGGCGATTTCCCCCTCCGCCCTCCCTCCTCACAGAGTCAGCGAAGAAGAAAAAAATAAATGAAAGCGCCGTAAGCGTGCACGCGTCTAGCACCTTTTAACTAGGGGCTAGAGGTGCCACGGAGCGCTCTCAGGAGGGAAGGATCCTGCCTGCTCTGTAATGAATTGAGTCGGTTCAGCAGACAGTAAGCGCCTCCTGCGTGCAAGCCTCCGTGCTAAGGAAGAGCGGGGGGCAGAACTCGGGAGAGCTGCCCGGGAGCAAAGCGCACACGCCACGGGGAGGACACGCGGTCCGGCGCGTCCTCCTCCGAGGGGCTCCGGCGCTGCCGCCCGTCTCTGCTCCACCCCGGCGGTTTTTCGAAAGTAAACTCCTACCTGCCTGTTGCTCCCCGAAGCGCGGCGGGGCTGCGCCGGCCGGGCCTGCGGCTCGGCCCCGGTCCTCCCGGGGAGGGCGGGAAGAGGCGCCCGCCGCCAGCTCCCCCCCAGGAGCTCGCCAGGGAGCTTTGTCCCCCCTCGCGGGGCCGGCGCCGAGTCCCGGGCCCCTCTGGGGCGGCTGCAGCGCATGAGCCGCCCGGGAAGCGGCCGGGAGCGGGGGCGGGCTCGGGCTTCGCCCCGCTCCGGAGCAGCCAGCCTGAAGCGCCCCCCCGCCCTCCCCCCAGCAAGGGAGGCGGGGAAGCCGCGGGGCGCCGGGCTGGGAAGGGCAGCCTGGCGCCCAGCACGGATGGGAGGCTGCGGGCCGCCGAGAAGGTGCGGCGGCAGGGGAGGGCGCATCTGCGGGGAGACCGGGCGGGGTCCCCGGCGGGGAGCGCGGCCCCCGAGCCCGGGCGGAGGACGCGGGCGCAGTCCCGGGGATGGAGGGGCGGGCCCCCGGGCGGGGGCGTCTCCCCCGGGAGGTCCGCTCCCAGGTGCTGCCGGGGCTCAGCTCCCGGCCCTCCCGGCCTTCCCCGGGGCTCACCTGGGTCCCGGCGGGTGCGGCGGCCCCGGCGCGGGGTCTCGGTGCCCGGCAGCCCCCCGGCTCTGCGGCCTGCGCTGGGCTCCGTGCAGAAGCTCCGCGCAGCCCCGCCGCCGCCGCCGCCGCTCCGCCGCTGCTTTCCGCTTCCTGTCCCGGCACCGCCCCGCCGCCCAGAGAGCCAGAGAGGCAGCGAGAGCCCGAGCCCGGCGCGGAAGGCAGCCAAGAAGCCGCCGGGAGCGCAGCCAGCGCGGCCCGGCCCTGCCCACCTGCGGGCCCCGGGGCGCGGTCCCGGGCCCCCAACGCGCGCCCCCGGAGCCCGAGCCTCACCTCGGCAGCCGCTCCCGGCGCGCGGCCAGCCCGCCCACGCCGAGCCCCACGTGCCGACTGGAGGCGTCTGGGAGGCAGGCGCCTGATGGACGCCTAGCGGATTGGATGGCGTCCGGTAGCATCCTTTCCGGCAGAGGCCACCGGTGAGCGCAGGTCCGTGGAGGGGCACACGCATCAATGTAGTGCCTGCTGTATACCTTGTATGCAGCCCTAGAGAGTGGCCAAGGGAAACATCAGCGCTCTATCCTGCCTTCACAAATAGCTAGTAATCATAGCTTTGGAAAATAAAAGAGCCCAGGAGAGGCAGCTAGCTGGTGCAGTGATAGAGCACCAGCCCTGAAGCCAGGAGGACCCGAGTTCGAATCTGCCCTCAGACACTGAACACTTCCTGCCTGTGTGCCCTGGGCAAGTCCCTTAACCCCACTTGCCTCAGCAAAACAAAACAAAAATGCCCGGGAGACCAGGATTCCAATTTAATTTAATTAAGCCAATATTTACTAATTAACAAGGAACTGTCCCAACACCCCATCTCTCATGTCTCACCTCAAAAAAAAAAAGGCAGCGTATGGAAGGCCGTGAACCCTACTTTTCTTAACTCCAATAATAGGGCACCGTGCGTGGCTGCAACAATAAAAAAAATCAAAGCAGTTCCTGTCCTTAAGGAAATCACACGCATCCTGAATTATTTCTAAAGTGTAAGAAGTCTGAAGGGAAAAAATAACCCAAACTGTAGAAAGTAAGGAGGCCTCGAGGGGTTGCTTGATTCTAGGGGAAGTCTCCTTCCTCCAAGCTCGTGGCATTTGAAAATACCTGCTCCAAGGTTTGCCTCTGACAGCTGCTGGCTCAGAGTTTGAGTGGGACAACTGTTTAAGGCTATGGATTAGAGTGCCTTTGTAGAGAGATGGCCGTTTCCATGCAGCAACATCCCTTGCTGATAGAATGATAGGTACAGATTCATCCCCTTTATTTCCCTTCACTTGGCATCCTCTCTATGTGTGTCCCTTGAGTCTCCTCCACAGCTTAGTCCTGTGAAAAGAATGTGAAGGGCCCGTTTTTAAAATCCTATCACTGGCATTTACTGAATGTGTCTTTGGGCAACTCACAGCCTCCAGAGGCCTCTTTTTCTCAATAAAATGAGGTGATTATGTGAGGTCAGAGGTGTTCAACGCAACACTATGGCCCACTGCAGCCCATAATACTCCCTCACTTTGACCCCAGCCAATTAACTGGGATATATTTGGCAAAATGTAGTAAAATGCAAAACATAGAACATTACGCTTTAAAACTGTCAACCTGCCACCACAGAGATCTTTATATATAATTGATCAGTTCTGCTCCTATTTGAGTCTGAAAGTCTGATTCTCGTTCTATGCTTCTCTGGGATGGTTCGCTCCCTAAAGGCAGGGATGGTATTTTATTAGTTTTCATATTGATGCTTGAGTTTAGTGTGGTACTTGGCCATATTGGGCATTTATTGGATTGAATTGAACTGAAAGAACTTTTTTTTTAAAAAATAACATTTTTGGTGCTTTAAAAGATAAGCTTTAATTTTTTTGTTTTTTTGGAAAGTTCCTTTTTATGGCTTATCTCATGACACACTGACTTAAATTCTTATCACAAAGGCCTGGAAAGACTTAGAAAAATTGATGCTGAGTGAAGTAAGCAGAACCCAAAGAACATTGTACATAGCAACAAGATTATGTGATGAACAACTGCAATGAATTTAGCTCAATTCAAGAATAAAATGATTCAAGGCAATTCCAATAAATTTGGGTTGGAAAAATGCTTTGTGCATCTAGAGAAAAAACTATGGAGATTGAATATGGATGGAAGCATAGTATTTTCACCTTGTTTTTTTTTTTTATTTTTCCTCTTTCTTGTTTGTTTTCCCCTTTTGGTCTAATTTTTTGTGCACAACATGACAAATGTGGAAATATGTTAAAATAAAAAAACTCATCATAGTATTATTTGTGAGGATTTCTAATCTCTCCAATTGGACTATGAACGCCTTGATAGTAGAGATTATATCTTACCTATTTACCATAATACCACTTGACAGATCAGGTACAAAGTATCATTCAATAAATGTTTATTGATCAGTTGATCGATAGTTGATAATACATATTTAATGCAAAATTCTATGTTAATGAGATCCCAGATGCTGTATACATTTTATAGTTGTTCAGACAAGGAGATTTGGGAAAATGAGGGACTCGGGTCGAAGCTTTAAGAACTGGGAAATGGGATGGCAGGAATATCCTATTTCAGAGGTCCTCAAACTACGGCCCGCGGGCCAGATGCAGCAGCTGAGGACGTTTATCCCCCTCACCCAGGACTATGAAGTTTCTTTATTTAAAGGCCCACAAAACAAAGTTTTTGTTTTTACTATAGTCCGGCCCTCCAACAGTCTGAGGGACAGTGAACTGGCCCCCTATTTAAAAAGTTTGAGGACCCCTGGTTAAAGGAAGTGAGTGGATTAGTTTGGCCACAAGATAGATTCAGGTATGGAAGTAATGGGAGGCAAGGGATAGAAAGTAATGTTAAAACCAAAGTGTGGGGGATCTCAAATGACAGGGAGAAGGGAGGTCATTAAGGTTATAACATTTTCGAATAGGGCAGTTACACAATAATCCCCTGACTTTGGCCTGAACCTAATTAATGTGTAATTGAGACATGTTTGGCAAAATTAAGTAAAATATAAAAAATAAACAGTGGTGGATAGAGAGCTGGTCCTAAAGTCAGGATGATCTAAGGTCAAATGCTGGCTTAGACTTGTTGGTTGATCCCGTCACTTAACTTCAGATTCATCATCTATAAAAAAGAGATTATAATAGTACCAAACTCCTAGGAGTTGTTGTAAGGATAAATATTTGTAAAGCATTTTACTGATCTTTTGGCACAATACAAGAGCTAATTATTATTATTCTTTGGGATAAAAATGATGTTTTAGAAAAATGAATCTGATAGAACATATTGGGTGTAAAACATTACAAGGCGAAAAATTAACAGGTCTTGACTGGATATGGTGCCAACAAAAAAGACCTGAAGAAAGGAGGAATCCCAAAGAGATTCTGATGTGAAATATGACTGCCTGGGGAAAGGTATACCATCATAGATGATAATTGAAGAACATCAGAAGGAGAAACTGAGTTTGGGGAGAGAGATAATAAATTTATTTTTAGATTTGGGTTTGAGACAGGCTTGGGACACCCAGGTAGGAATGCCCAGCAGACAGAGAGTTTGTTGTTGTTATGTCTAACCTTTCATGCCCATTTGGGGTTTTCTTGGCAAAAACACTGAAATGGTTAGCCATTTCCCCCTCATTTTACAGATGAGGAAACTGACTTACAGAGCAAAGTGACTTGCTTAGGGTCACATAACTAGTAAGTATCTGAAGTCTTCTTGACTCCAGTCCAGAACTGGTAAAAGTACCAGGCCACTGAGCTGCCTAGTTAGAGATGCTCCCCCTTAAAGCTTTACTATAGTGCCTGAATTCAAGTTCTGTGATCACAGATTTGCCTTCCCTCTGTGTAAAACTAACTGGTCCACAGGGGAACTGCCCTGATAACCTTGTATTTGTCAGCACCAACGTTTAAAACCAACTGAACTTTAATTGTTGGTATGATGCGGGAGAATTTGCCCTGAGACTCACACTGTCATATAATTGCATCTAATTCCTTTCACCCATCACCTCTGTGGGGTCTGTGGTGATACCCAAAGGCCATTCTAAAGATGCAAGGGTCTACAGCTTTGCCCTTCCACTCATTAGGCTACAAAACTCTCCAACAAGGCTCTTTTTTTCTGTCTCCTAAGTCAGCTGTTACATCCCTCATTTTTAACACCTCTTATCAGTAAAATGCGTACAAGCTCAATCTTGTAAAATTCGTAAGACAAGCCTCTGCAGAACATTTGGATTCGAGGTTTAATTGTTACAGACATAATTTTATCAGGTTGAATGGTAGGAAACCAGACGATCTGAATTCTACTAATTCTACTAATAGTAAGTCCCTTCTGGATTCTAAAAGTCAGTCTTTTGTGTTTTCTTTCTCCCCATCATATTCTACCTCTATTCAATAGAGTTCTTTGGATTGCTCATTAATTATTTATGAAAACAACCTGAATTAGACTAATTATTTACATTCACATTGAGGGTATTATTTCCCTAACCTTAGGCCCAACCTTAGCAGAAGCAAAGGGCTGAAATGTAATGCCCTTACTGGCAGAGAAGGAAAATCAGAAATTAGAGAAAGCTCTAACCCACAAGCATAAATACTTCTCTCCTCTAGCCTATCATGAATTTAATTTGGCCTTCAAGAGTGACTTAGAGTAAGCCAAGGTATTACTATATACATGACCAGTCACTGCTAACATAATGTTAGCAGAATTAATGAATCAGCTAATGACATAAGAACTATAGAGCCAGGAGTCAAGAAGACCTGAGTTCAAATCTAGACTAAGTCACTTACTGTGTGACCCTGAGCAAGTCACTTAGCATATGTGTGCCTCAGTTTCCTTATCTGTAAAAAGGGGATAATAAAAGCATCTTCCTCCCAGGGTTGTTTTGAGGATAAAATGAGAAAATATTTCTAAAGCACAGTGCCTGGCAGATAGTAAATACTGTTAGTATTATTATAAGCTTTTACAATTATATAGGGTTACAAGTTTATAGAATGATGAACTAGAAGCAACCTTGGAGATCATCTAATCCACCTATATTTTATAGATGAGAAAACATACATCAAGAGTTGAGGTGAATTGATCAAATTCATTTAGTCCACAAGTATTTATTAAGCACTTACTAAACTAAGTATTGAGGATACAAAGAAAGGTAAAAATTTGGACCCTACCTTCCAGGACAGTTATGGCTCAGTGGATAGAGTTCAAATCTGGTCTCAGACACTTAGAATCAGGAAAACTCAAATTATGAATTCAAATCCAGCCTCAGACACTTGTAACTGTGTAACCCTTGGCAAGTCACTTAACCTATTTTTGCCAGAAGGAGGGAAAAAGTTTGTGACAATTTCTACATGAAGTATGATAGTCAATTAGATATGAATATATCTATATATCTATATCCATATATCCACATATAGCAATGAAGGCCCAAATAGAATATGATGAAGGCTTTCATTACACATGGTGCTCCATGCCTCTTCTCCTTGATTTTGCACTGACTGTTTCCCCTTCCTGGGATCTTTCTCTTAATCCTTCCCCCTTAGATTTCATCCATATCCTCTCCCCAAGAAGTCTTTTCCAGCTGATTTCCCTACAAGCTTACATTTCCTCTGTCTTACCTATCTTATGTGAACATTTTGTCCCTTCTATTATAATGCAACCTCATTGCTATGAATTGGTCCAGGCATTCTAGAAATCTATTTGAAATTATATGAAAAAAAATGACCAAATTATGCATACCCTTTGGGTCAACTCCATCACTACCTAGACCTGTCCTCCAAAGAAATTAAAGAGAGAAAGGAAATGTATGAAAAAATCATTTATAGCACCTTGGAAACTAAGGGGCTGTTTTTCTGCTGGGAAATAGCTAAACAAAATTGGGGGATATAGATGTAATAGAATATTATTATGGCATAAGAAATAATGAAATGGACAATTTCAGAGGAATCTGAGAAGATCTTTGTAGACTTATGCAGAGTGAAATGAACAAAACTAAGAGAACGATATAGAGCAGGGCTTCTTCAATTTTTTGTACTCATGACCCCTTTTTACCTGAGAAATTTTTAGGTATGTAGGTACAAAAAATAGACATACAAACTAAAACTTTAGTGATAATAAATCATAAAGAAATTCATTTAAAAACAATTCTTTGATGTATATATAAACTTTTACCACTTGTTACAGATGAAAGCAAATTCTCATACTAATGAGACAGATGTGCTTGTTTATTTTTATATAAAGAATTAGATATTGGTGAAATATTTGGTAACTTTTACTGTTTCCAAATTTTTTGTGACCTCCATATTTAGTCATGCAACCTGTTATGTGCTTGTGACCCACAGTTTAAGAAGCTTTGATGTAGATAATGGCAATATAATAGAGAAAAATATCTGAAAAACTTGAGAACTGATCCACTCAGTGAAAAGTTATAAATTCAAAAGAATTACATGACCTTTAACAGAAAAGTAATGAACAAAAAGCAATATATATTATTGAACATCACTGTGATAGAAATATGTTGTACAGCTGCAAACTATGCAGCTATTAATTACTATTATTTACTTCTAAATTTAAGGTTAGTACAACACTTTACAAATAAATCATTTGATCCTCACAACATGTCTGGGATGTAGGTACTATTATTATCCCCATTTTATTCTTGAAGAAACTGAGGCAAGCAGAGGTCAAGTGACTTACCCAAGTTCACATATCTATTAAATGACTGAAGTTGGATTTAACCTCAGGTCTAGTTCTAGGTCTTTATCCATTGTGTGGTTACATATTAAAAGTTTCCATTGACTTCATATAGCTAACTATGTGTTGAAATAGATGTAGAAATCATTGGAAATTTAAAATTTTTTTATATATATCAAACTATGTGTTGAGGAACTAAGAGATGCAGTGGATAGGAATCAGAAAAAAATCATCTTCATTAATTCAAATCTGGTCTCAGACATTTATTAACTGTGAGACCTTAAGCAAGTCATTTCAGTCTGCCTTAATTTCCTTGTGTATAATATGAGCTGGAGATGGAAATGGCAAAACTATTCTAACATCTTTGCTAAGAAAATCTTAAATGTGGTCACAAAGAATTGGACATAACTGAAACAACTGAACAACAAATGTGTTGAGGCTTTATTTTTGTTTGTTTTAATTTAATTTTCTCAGTGTAGGAGATGGGGGAAGAGTACTGGGATAGATAGAGTAAGATCAGATACTTGTTGATTGAAAATAAAAATTTTAAAAATTAGATTAAAAAATAAAATTTGAACTTCTTCAGAGTTCAGAGAACTCTGACAATTATTTTTTAATTCTCTCATGCTTAGTACATTGCCTAGAATTTAGGAAGCATTGAATGATGTTTGTTCATTGGTTGACGGGAATGAATTCAGTCCATGTTCTTTTCTATTTCCTTCAGTGCTTCAGATATTTAGAATTTAGAGCAAATAATGATACAATTAATAATTTGTCACTCTGATTTTTCCATATTGATTCACAATCTGGAAAAGTCAATTATTCTTTTTACCAAAAGTTTTTAAACTGTGGATTGCAACCCTATTTGGGGTCACATAGCTAAATATGGAGGCTATAAAAAAAAATTGGAAATAGTAAAAGGTTTCTGACTGTGCAAGGACCAAAAATTAACTCAAAATCAAATGCGTAATGAATTCAAGGTGTTTCTGGCAGCACTTGCCCACATTGCATCTCACAGCTTCACTGAAGCCTTGTTTCTGAACACACAACATGCACACTTTGCACTGTGCATGCTGTTATAACATGCAAAGCCAAAGAATGCTGCCAGAAACATCTTGGCTCAGATTCCAGACAATATTGTATGTTATGAATTACAGTGTTTTTACTGTACATACAAAGTTTTTTGCTCTTAGAGAAACATAATAGTTTAAGTATGGAAAATAAAGGCTTTTAATATCTTCCTACCATCATTTCTAGCATATAAGTATCAAATTAATATATCTTTGGATTGTATTGTGGTAGAATGTTTGATTTTTAAATGCTATTATTGCCATCTTTTACAGAAGTATAAGTGCTTAATTTCAGTAAGTAAAGACAAAAGCCCTTTAATCATATTTCTCCACCATCACTACTGTATATATATGTAAATGTGAATATCACTTTTTAAAATTAAGCAAAATCAGATGTAATTTCATACACTAAAGCTAGTAATTGAGAAATTATTAACAATATTTATATATTATAGGACAAAAATATTTTTCAGTTATGGATAAGTCACCAAATTTAGACAGAAGAAGTAAAAATACTGATGACAATATGGCAGTCTTTGCTACTAGATTCTAGTGAGCCTAAAAAAGAAAATATGTTGAACCACTTTTGCAATATGAATTTACTTCTAATAATGATGATGGTGTGGAAAGATCTCTTTACTTAATTTGTAATGAAGTTTTGGTTGTGGAGAACATGAAACCAGCCAAACTAAAATAACATCTTAATACCAAACATGCAACATACTGCAACGAGCCAAAAGAATATTTTGAATGACTTTTAAAATATTCAAATAAAGAAAAAGAACATTTTGAGAAATTTGTTAACTATTAATAAAAAGTATTTACTAGCATTTTATAAAACTTCTTATTTAACTATAAAAACTAAAAAGCTCTATGTGATAGGAGATCTTGTTTTACCAGATGCTATTAAAATGTCAGAAATAGTTCATGAGAAAAAGTATGGGATGAAATTCATAAAATTTCTTTATCAAATAACACTGATTCTAAAATAATTTTTCCAAAAGAATTTCTGAAATTAATTATGATCAATTCCAACAGCTTATTGTCAGGCTTAAGGACAGCCCAAAGTTTGCAATTCAATTAGGTGAAATAACTGGTATTTCTAACATGATGCCAGTTATTTTATGTAAGTGATGCTTTTGAAAGAAGCATACATGAAGAATTATTGTTTTTCAATCTGTGGAAAGGCATACAAAAAGAGAAGATACATATCTTAAAGTTGATTAATTTTTCACAAATGAAAGTTTACAGTAGAAAACTTGTGTTGGATTCTGCACAGATGATGCCGGCGTAATGTTGGGTGAAAATGTTGAATTTGTAGCAAAAATTAAAGCTGGTAACAATAAACATATCAGTTTTACTCACTACATGATCCATCAGGAGGCACTTATAGCTATATATATATATCATTTCCATACTATCAAAATCATTAATTTCATTAAAGCCATGCCCTTAACAATCATTTATTTACAAACCTTTGCAAAGACATGTATTCCAATTATAAAAGCTTATTAGTGCATGTGGAAGTAAGGTGGCTCTCAAGAAGGCAAAGTTTAAATAGATTATTGAAATTGATAAATAAAGCTGTTATATTTTTGACTGAGCAGGAATCCCATTTTGTTAACGTTTTTTATAACAATTTATGACCTTCAAAACTGTATTATTTGTCATATATTTCTATAAAAGCATAATTTACATATGTCTTTTCAAAGAAAAAATTGTAACAAATTTATGTTAAGATATTAAATTCAAACTTTTAGTAAAAAAGTAGAATAAGATGGAAAATATTTTAAAGAATTGTTTATGAGTACAGATGATTTCAGAATTGAAAATAATTTTCCCAAAGATTTAATTGTAAGAATTATAATTAGTCATATGAATTGGCTAGAGACACAGTTTCAGAAATACTTCCCTTCAACTTTTTTGTTTTAAAAAATTAAGTTGGGTTTATAAACCATATTCAATTGAAATAAAATGTCAATCATCTAATTGACTTTTAACTGTTCAAGAAGTTTTTGCTAAATTATCAAGCAGCACAAGTTTAAAACTTGAGTTTCCACCAAAAAAAAAAAAATCATATGAATTTTGAAATGGGATTAGAACAGAATTTCCAACAATTTCCGAAATGGCTGGCCCAAAACGTTTGCCATTTTGTTCTGATATTTATACAAAGTGTCATTTTCAGCATTGGCAATTACAAAATCAAAATATTTATCAACTCTGAAAAATGTTGAAGATGCTCTATATCCCACCAAGATTTAATTCTTTATGTAAAAAAATAAACAAGTACATCCATCTCATTAGTTTGCCAATTTGCTATCTTTAATAAATGGTAAAATTATATCTATACCCAAGAATTGTTTTAAAATAAATTTCTTTATGATTTATTATCAGTAAATATACCTGGAGTCATAAAAATTTCTCAGGTGATAAAGGATCACAAATGGAAAAAGTTTAAGAAGCCTTGTTTTATATCTCTTTCTGGATTCTTTCTTCTCTTGGATTCCAAAACATTTAACTCATTTTTTTCCTATCTCTTTGACCATTTCTATATCCTTTCTATCTCCTTTCTTGATTCCTCATCCTCTAAGTTTACCATCTTAAGTGGTGGTTCCCCAAGGTTCTGTCAATGTCATTCTCTCTGTGTCTCTGTCTCTCTGTGTCTGTCTTTTTATCTCTGTCTGTCTCTATGACTCCTTCCCCCATATTCATTCATTCATTCATTTACTTATTTGCACATAATGTACATACATACATACATGCATGCATACGTACATATACTGGCATTCAATCTCATTCAATTCTAGTCTCATCTATAGTCTCATTGTAAATAATTAGTGAATCTAAATCTCTAGTCCTGATCTTTCTTTTGAATCTTGGTCATTCATTTGTCTACAGGGAAATTTCTGGGACCTCAAACTCAACACAGTCAAAACTCAGTTTATTTTCTTTTCCCCAAAACTGCTCCACTCCTACTATCCTCTGATGATTGTCACTCATTTCTAACCTGGCCATCATCTCTCTCCCTTAGCTCTCATATTTAATCAGTTATTAAAACTTGTCAATTTTACCTCCTTTAGTACCCATCACAACTATTTCCTCCTCACTATTTTCATTATCACCACCCTAAAACAGACCTGAAATCTAGCATTTGTAAGAATTGATTTTAGCTATAAGATTAATAATATGCATAACCAATGGAACAGTGGTTAAAGACATGAATGAATAATTTATCAAGATAGAAATATAAGCTATTAATAACCATATGAAAAGTTCCTCAAATTCATTAACAATCAGATACATGCAAATAAATGCAAACTCAAAGTACCACTTTAAACAAATTGGAGGACAACATGGCAAGGAATAACCTCACCCCAAAAATGATTTTAAAAAATACGGTGTAGATTTATATGGAAACAGAAACCCTGTAATATTGTTCATGGGAATGAAGAATAGTATAGATATTTTAAAGAGCCCTAGGGCAATGGACAATGAGTTTCTAAAATGATCATTGCTAGAATTTTGTCTGAAAAATGTTAAATTAGGCGAGATATCTACATCAAAATACAGCTTTTTTGTAACAGCAAAACAAACAAACAAAAACAGAAGGAAAACTCTATATGTTCGACATTTGAAAAAGAAATGAACGAATTATCATATGTAAATACAGGAAAAGATTATGGTGTCATTAAAAATGACAAATGGATACAAGAAAGGCAACATGATATTTTGGATAGAGGGCTGCTCTTAAAGTTCAGAAAGATTTTGGTTCAAATTCTAGTTTGTATCCATTTAAATCATTTCTTGATAACCCAGGGAATTTTCTAAGACTCTAAGTTGGGGACAAGTTTCTAGCTCTGCTAATCTGCATTGTTGGGAAGAATTATTCACGTCAATATGATCATACATATGAATAATACAAATGAAAAATACAAATTGAGCATCAGACTCTCTCCTCCTCCCATCCAAGATTAGCAGCCAAAAAAGCTACCCCAGTTAGCCTCTTAAAACCATAGCTCATGAGGCTCCACCCACTAATGTTTACTTTTACCAGTCATAGGAGACATTAATTCCAAGCAAAAGACATTTAATCAAACAGCATAGCATGGAAAGTGACAGTTTAAAAAATTCTCTCTGTCTCACATTGCAAAATAAAACTAACTTCTGACACATTAGCACAAATGCAGAAAATATGGGTGACTAGGGAGGGTAAACATATTAGTAATATGTATCTAAGACACACACACATGACCAAAGCATCCAGACATCCATCATTACAGTGGTATCTGTTCTCTGTTAATATCCTTTTGATGATCTCTGATGGATGAGGAATCTGTGTTCTCTGCTTAGATTACTATCTCCTGGGAAAGTTTTTATTCTTGGTTTTGTTGGTTTTGTGATCAATTTCCCACTATCCACTTTGTTTCTTTTGGTCATATAGTTGCTAAGGCTCTTTCCCCTATTATTTTCTCTCTTTCTCCTGAGATTTAGCTCTGCTAGACTGACCCTCTGCTTATCATCTCCTAAAGATATAATGATAAGAAAGCCTCTCCATGACAAGGAAAGATTAGTGACTTTTTGGTTCATAGCCAATGCTGGGTTACCAGACCTAATAACTAACAAAAGCTAGTCAGAGTACCACAAACTAAGATTAAGTCTATGTTTTTAACTGCCTGTGACTGATGTTGATTTAAAGTCCAAAGTACCTAATATATTTAGTTTATATATATATATATATATATATTTATATATATATATGATATATTCTCTGATATAAAGTTAGAAAATCCCTTGTATTATAACTTTGCTTTAATCCTTAGTGGGAAAGATAAGGTAAAAAGCGAAAAAACTTAAGCAGAAAGAATCATTGAACAAAAAGCATTTTCTTTGCTTGATTACAATTTGTCAATTCATTTGGTTTGGACTTGGAAGCTAGAGTTTGGTACAAGATTTTATCTCTTACTCTGTGTAATTTTAAATTTATTTTATTTGTATTTTGTATTTTATTATTTGTAATTTTTTGTAAATTTATAATAATTTTTAAATCAACCTTTTTTTTTTTTTTTGTAAATTTGACAAAATCTGAAAGCTCTTTAAGGTAGATTGGCAGTTAAAGGGGCAGCAGCAATAGGAGTTGTATTATAGGAAATAATGCCAGTTAAGATAACAAATGGTTCCAGGGAAAGATCACTGGACTTGGAACCAATTATTCTGGGATTTTCTCCTGGCTGTGAATAAAAGTTTAAGGTTTTGATACCTGTTAAAATGTAAAATACCTCTGAGCAAGGTAACATACACTGCTATTAGCAATTGTTTAGCAAATACTATATGTACCAGCAGCTAGGTGGGCCCAATGGATAGAGAGCTGGATGTAGAGTTAAGAAGACCTAAATTCAAATCCAACCTTAGACACTAGCTGTGCTTTTGGATAAATGAATTAGCATTTATCTGCCTCAGTTTCCTGATCAGGACAGTATCATCTCTATAAAAATGGGATTCCAGGATTGTTGTGAGGATGAAATGCAATAATATTTATAAAGCATTTTGCAAACCTTAAAGCACTTCATAAATGTTATCTGCCATCATCATTATTGTTAGAGACTTGAGTTTGAATTTCTAATTTGCCACCAATTAGTTATATGATGTTAAATAAGTCTTAGGACTTCAGTTTCTTCATATCTAAGCAGAATATATGAAGGCTGAGTAGATTTCTTATAGAACTAAAATTCTATAAATTAAATTAAAATATATTATTTTTATAAAATAAAAAAAAGAAAGATTTAACGTGTTGACACCGGACCCTTTAGAGTAGATAATGCCACAAAAGAAGGAAAAGGATAAGAGAAATGGAAGCTTCACCCAAACCTGTTCATCTTGGTGATTTCTTTTTGGGTGGGTACAACCATTCACACTGCCTCTCCTATTTCTCACTTTGGAATTATCTTTGTCTCTTTTTAGCTCTCTTTCCACCAATAAAAAGCTGACATGCATATTCTCTTCTCCATTCTCAAAGCCACCGATCTTAGGCAGTCACTTTTGCCAAACTATCTGAGCTATCACTATAACCAATTTTTTTTTTTTTTTTTTTTTAAATTAAAGCCTCTTGGGGCAGCTGGGTGGCTCAGTCCTGAAGTCAGGAGGACCTGAATTCAAATGTGACCTCAGACACTTGACACTTCCTAGCTGTGTGGCCCTGGGCAAGTCACTTAACCCCAAATTGTCTTAGCAAAAATAAATAAACAAACAAATAAGCCTTTTAGTTTCAAAATATATACATGGAGAATTTTCAACATTTACTCTTACAAAACCTGGTGTTCCAAATCAATAAGGAGCCACTGAAGATTCTTGAGGAAGGGAATATCTTGGATGAGCAGTGCTCTGACATGTCATCTCATAGCTGCACATACAAAGCCCCACATTATGACTAAAAGTACTTTAAGGAGATCAAAAACTCAAAACATTCATTCTCAGCTTCTCTCCTCCAGACCAAATGAAACCTACTTTGTGAGTCTGAGTTGAGACTTGTTTGAGCTCCGGCCTCTACAACCCACCTTTTGGCTTGCTGCCTGCCTCCTCATGCTCGGAGCTGTGGACTCTGGGTAGGCTTCACATCTGCTCATTAGGCTGCCCCGCCTCTCGGGTGGGTGCTTCCCATCAAAGAAAGCTGGAATCCTCAGACCCTATTCGATTCTCCCGGGGATTGTGGGTATTATCTTCACAGGACAAATCCCTGCCCATCCAGCCCGATTTGATCCCTTTCTGATTTAATTCTGGAATGGTCATTGATAGAATCACTGCTGGAAATGTTCCTGAAAGAACAGATGAAAAAGCATTTATTAAAGAATCAAAAAATATATAATTATTAAATAAGCCCTGGGATACAGAGAGAAGACAGTTTTTGTTTTCAAGAACTCACATTATAATGGGAGGGGGCAGGGAAGAAGGAGAAGAAAACATATAGGAGGTTTGACTAGTAAAAGAGAAAGGTTCGGTAATCCTTAGCAGAGAGTAAATGAATCTTCTAATAAAACCCTAGAAGTTTCTGACGTTTAATCATTTGACAATGCAAAGGACTTGGGGATTAAGAAATTTCTTCTGGTTTTCGCTAGCCATAGTCCCTGATCAGGTGGGCCTGAAGCACCAGAATTAGTTCTTATATATTATATGCACAGAAAGAAGAGTAGGAATATTAGGGTAAGAGCCAAATGCTGAGGGTATATATATATCCTCATCTGGCGCTGCTGGAAGGCAGGAAGAGCTGTGGGTCTTGAGAGGAATGGAAAGCTGTAGAGAGAGCACTTTTCTGGGTCTGCTGCAGCAGAAAGGCTTTGTTTTCTGTCTCTGTTTTGACCCCTATAAAGATTTCTAACAAATTATTTTCTCAGTGCCTCAGTTTCCTTTTCTGTAAAATGAAGGGGTTGGAAAAGATGCCCTCTATGGGCCCTTCTGGTTCTGAATCTTATGATCTATGGACATACAGGCATGACAATGGGTAGCCCCTTTGGGGTCGGTAAAGGGGTCTTCAGGGAGCTTTCTGGAACTACACTTACCAAGGAGCTTCAGGATCCTTGCTGGGAGCTCTGTCTAATCATGACTATAAGTGCTGGTCTCTGGGAAAAGATAGGTCACTAGAGGGTATCTTTGATTTTCCATAAGATGGGGCAACTAGGTGGCTCAAAGGATAGAGTGCTGGGCTTGTAATCAGAAAGACTTACCTTCCTAGGAAATCTGGTCTCAGACACTTACAGCTGTATGATCTTAGGCAAGTCATTTAACCTAATCTTTGTCTAAATTTCCTCATCTGTAAAATGAACTGGAGAAGGAAATAGCAAACCACTCCACTATCTTTGCCAAGAAAATCCCAAATGTATGCACAAAGAGTTGGACATGATTGAAAATAAAACAAATAAAAAAACACTGCCCCAACCTATTAATATACCTTTCCTTCTTTGATGTTTATAAATACTCTACCTGAAAGGAAAATTGTTGCCAACTCATTGGGTGGTGACTTTCCCAGATTTTCTGGGTGGGAGTTTTAAGCCAGGGTGGTGAGTAATTCCAAGAAGTGTACTGAACCCCATTGTGTCATGAAGGAACTTTTGACAAAAAGGTTAATTGAATTCCATTTGTAAATCCCACTGTAGATTAATATGCCTCTTAGGCTCATGCTGATTTTGTATGCTAGACATAGAGATCACTCATTCTAATATATACCAATACTAAAGGTTCAATAGATCTATAATCACATCAACTTAAATATTCTCTACAATCCTTGTAGGCCTCCTTCTTTTATATGACTTCTGTGCATGTCTTTTCATAAATTCACCATGATAGGGATGGAAATGGGAGTATTCCATTTTGCATTTTAGGAGCATTTCTTAAATTTTCTTTTATATGCTCTATAGAAAATAGGATATAGTAAGTAGTATATATAAAAATGGTACCCTGTACTACAGTCTGCATTTGACTCCTAGATCTGCCTCCTTATTAGTGGGTAATCTTAGAAAGACATATTACTTATTACATATAATCTTAGAAAGACTATCTGGGCCTAATTCTCAAGGGATCAGGGATTCCCCAAATTATTCTTGCCACTAGTTTTGGCCTGATACTCCCTAGGTATAGAAGACACATATCAGCAGGACAATCTCAGATCAATAAAGTCATACTAATTAATCTAAGAGTAGACACTTATTAAATCAGAAAAGAACAAAACAAGATGTCCAGAACTTATTCATTTTTAAAATAATAGCTTTTTATTTTCAAAATATATGCAAAGATAGTTTTCAACATTCACCCTTGCAAAACCTTGTGTTACAATTTTTCTCCCTCCTTTTCCCCTCACCCTTTCCCCTAGATGGCAAGTAATCCAATATATCTTAAACATGTGCAATTCTTCTATACATATTTTCAAATTTATTGTACTGCACAAGAAAAATCAGATCAAAAAGGAAAAAAAATTAGAAAGAAAACAAGCAAGCAAAAACAACAAAAAGGTGAAAATAATCTTTTTGATCCATGTTCAGTTCCATAGTCCTCTGTCTGAGTGCAGGTGGCTCTCTCTAGCTCAGGCCTATTGGAATTGGTCTGAATTACTTCTTTATTGAAGAGAGCCACTTCTGGGGTCCCTAGATGGCTCAGTGGCTAGAGCATCAGCCCTGAAGTCAGGAGGACCCGAGTTCAAATTTGATCTTAGACACTCCTTTGTTGTGTGACCCTGGGCAAGTCACTTAACCCCAATTGCCTCAGCCAAAAAAAAAAAAAAAAAAAAAAAGAGTCATTTCCATCACAGTTAATCATCATATAATTCTTGTTACTGGGTACAATGTTCTCTTGGTTCTGCTCATTTCACTTAGCATCAATTCATGTAAGTCTCTCCAGGTTTCTCTGAAATCATCCTGCTGGTCATTTCTTACAGAAATTGCATAACATTCATATACCACAATTTATTGAACCATTCTCCAACTGATGGGCATCCACTCAGTTTCTAGTTCCTTGCCACTACAAAGAGGGCTGCTACAGACATTTTTGTACGTGGGTCCTTTTCCCTCTTTTATGATCTTTTCTTGTGATACAGACCCAGTAGAGACACTGCTGAATCATAGGGTATGCACAGTTTGATAGCTCTTTGGGCATAGCAGAACTTAATCATTAAATTGGCATTCATGAGCAATTATCTCAGGACCCTCAGCTGTCTATTCCATAAACATTCCTTTTCCTCCCATCTTTTTTTTATAACAGGTACCAAGTGAATTTCCCTTCATATTTAGTCATTGTATAAATTATTAAATTTTAAATTCTTTATTTCTTTATATCTATAGAGGTGGTTTACCATTCCTACAAGGAGGAAAACAGCCTAACAAAACATTAGCACTGAAGTGTCAACAACAAAGTCTTAGAAATCTATTTCCTTACAGAGAGTTAAATTATGAAATGTAGGATTAGTCACAAAAGAAACAAGTGCAAATATTGTGCAAACTTGCCAGATCTGGACCTCTTGAAGATAATCTGCCAGCTGTAACTCGAAGGTTCTTTAGCACCCCCCCCCCAAAAAAAAAGTACCTTAGGCCATAGTGCCTGAAATTATAAATATTAAGGATTCCTCCCTCTCCCTTTACTTTTTCTTTTGACAATTCTCTTGTTTAAATTTTTTGTAATGAAATATTGTATTTTTATATTCACTTCATGTTCAATTATATACCTCTCCTCTCCTCTCCTTTTTCCTTTCCCTTTCCTTTTCCTTTCCCTTTCCCTTCTTTCCCTTTCTCTTTCCCTTTTTTCCCTTTCCCTTTCCCTTATTTCCCTTCCCCTTCCCCTTCCTCTTTCCCTTTCCCTTTTCTTCTCCTTCTCCTTCCCCTTTCCCTTCCCCTTCCCCTTCCCTTCCCTTCCCTTTCCTAGAGAGCCATATCTTGTAACAAATAATAAAGGAAAAAAAATGCAATTTATGAAAAACCAATAAATATAACAAAATAACAAGTCTAACACTGCATAAGCCCTCAGTTCCTGCAAATTAGGGAAGGAAATACATCTTTTCATGTCTTTTTCAGGACCAAGCTTGGTCATTAATATCATCGTATTCAGTTTTTTTCATTTTCCTCTAATCTTTGTTTATATTTTAAGGTTTTACTCATTTCATTCTGCATCAATTCGTATCATTGATTCATAAATTTTCTTATGTATTTCTGTATTCTTCATTGCCATTATTACTATGGTGAAGTAATATTCTATTACATTCATGTACTTACATTCATGTATCCCAATTTGCTTAACTCTTCTCCAGTTGATGGATTCTGCTTTTTTTTCTAGTTATTTGCTACTACAAAAAGTGTTGCTATAAATATTTTGTATGATTCACATTTAAAATGCAAATATTCCTAAATTAAAATTAATTAACATTATTCACACAAAGTTATTGTGTCTGAAGTCTACTCCATTTTAAGTGACAAGTAAACTGATTGGGGAGGGAGACAGGGAAGAGAGAACTTAAGGGTTCAAAAGTACATCTGAAATGTTTATCTCTCTATAAATCCTCCCCTCTCCCCTGATTTTCCACTTTTCTTCTGATTTTGACTACATTTGTTTTATATGTACAAAAATTTTTAAATTTAATGTAATTGGATAATAACCAAACAAGTCATAGTCCATGATTATTATGTGGTAAATGATACTTTATAGGAAATGATAAAATCAATAATCTTAGAAAAACTTAGAAACATCTGAAATAATGAAAAGTGAAATGAACAGAACCAAGAGAATACTGTATGTAGCAGAGCTTCTTAAACTTTTTCCCCTTGCTACCTCTTTTTGCCTGACCCCAGGAATGTGGATTTATAAAGTAGTTATACAAATCAAACATTTACTCATAATTAATCATTATTTCACAGTCCTCACATTCAGTTATAAGATCCCATGTGGGGTTGCAAACCACAGCTTAAGAAGCTGGAGTATACAATAATTGCAATATTGTTTTAAGAATGACTTTGAATAAATCATTTTGAGTATTATAAGTACCCAAATTAAGTGTATTGAACATATGAAAAAAGATCTTCAATATAGTTAATTTCTGCATCTAGAGAAAACAGATAAATATAAGTATAGAATAATTATATATGTGTATATATACATATACACACACACACACACATACACACACCTGTTTGTGTCTCATAGTAGCTATTTGTAGAGTGAGGGGGAAAAGGAAGAAAAAAAGGAGGAAAAAAAATAAATTTACTTGATAATTTTAGTATATATTTAAAAGGACTAGTAAGTTGCACATAATAGATTTGCAGTTTTTATGAGCTATCTTTTTTTATTATACTATGTAATGGAAATGCTTGTCTTATTCTATAAATTAATTTTTTTTTTCTTAAAAGTACATCTGGGAAATTCAGTAGTAAATGCCATGCCAGAAGTATAGCAAAGGATAATAGAATGGGTTCTCTCAAGGAAAGTTTGCAGACTGGCCATGAACCTAAGAAGTAAAATCTTCTGGTATCTATTACATTTGATTCCATGTCCTATCGTAGCAATCTTCTCAGGAGTTTTTAGGCCTGGCTTTTATGTATAGTTTAATAGGGGCCCATGACTTAATCATGTATGTATGTCTAAGAGAACAGGGAAAGAGTTGCAAGGTATCATCAAGGATGCAGACATTGCTGATTTTGACCTATAACATCATCCCCGTCAAAACCTTCATGGCATATAATGACGTAGGATTCCAACAATTTTCAAGAAAACCTGCTTCACAAAACTATCTCCAGGGATTCATAGAAAATGGAATCATATAAACACACAGGAAAAAAATCCGTTCAACCAGACTCCTCAGAGCTATCCTTCACCCATTAGAAAAAAAGGTTTTTACCTGGTTTTCTTATTTTTCATTTTAACAACAAAGTCAGCTCTACCATATGAGACCCAATTTAGAAACACTAGCTCAGAATCCTGAGTTAGCTAAACCTGTAAAAGCAGGCTGGGGATGAGGAGGGGAGAAGCTAATTTCCTCCTTAAAGTTATTGTCAACAGCTTTTCCTTTGTTGCTCCATAGATCAATTATTCTGCCTTCCTTATTATGATAAACATAGTCAAAAGAAAGAGTATATAGAGTATATTTTGAGAGTTTCTGAAAGACTTCATTGCCTAAAATACCTCCTCTACAATCTGTCAAACTATCAAAAATTTCATCATTGCAATTGTGTTTTTTTTTGGATCAAAGTGGTATCTCTTGAAGGCTCTTGTTGAAATGCATGCAAATTAACTGAAGGAAGGCAGAGAATATATATACTTTTTTTTTTGGTGGATCTATCAAGACCAGAACTTAATGTTGTTTCAGGTTTCTCTTATGTTGTAAAATTCACTTTTAAAAAATTAATTTTCATTCTTGTCCCAAATCATCTAGGCTTGCTTATTTGCCTGTTCTGTAAGTGGCAGTTGGTTGGCACTTGGTGGACACGACTAGACCCATAGGAACCAATCCTTTGGAGGATGGCTAACAAGAGCTGGACTAGAAATAAGGTCTGGAAGGTATGACTATTTCCTGATCTCTGTGCTATGGTGAATTTAAGATTATGACAGATTGAAGAGAAGATAGAATTGTTTAAATCTTACTTTGCTTAGATTTCTTAACCAAAGAGATAAGAAAGGTGGTTAGAATCACAAATTAAGTGAACAGGCTCAGAGTAAATTGCTAAATCAAACATTTTAAGTGCTTACCATATGCCAGACAGTGTGCTAAATGCTAGGGATACAAATAAAAGCAAACAAAACTGTCCCAAGTCTGAAAGCTTATATTTTAATGAGAAGATAACACATGTAGGGTGCTGAAATGGGGGAAGAGTGAGAGAGGAAAAGGATTTACTCTCAAGGTAATATGGCAGACAAGAAAGAAATGGAATCCAGAGAAGAGTCAGATAAAACATGACTGGGTCCTTCCTAAAATGGTGGTCTTAAGAAAAGAGTCACAGTTGAGGAGAAAATCCCAGAATAGTTTTTTTCAGAGGTGGAGCAATGCAGCAGATAAGGAAAGGGAGTTGACATCTGGAAAGAATCAAAAGTCTTCACCCATGTCATGACTTGTCATAGGTACTGAAAGAATTGCCAGAAGTGATGTATCATATCAGATGCAATGTCTGTGATTTTGGAAAGATTGTCAAAGACAATAGAAAAGTGATAATCTAGAGCTAGCATGACTGTCTCAAGAACATTTATCACATTAACTTCATTGTCACTGTTGATAGATAGGGGATAATTCTCTACTTCTAGACTTACACAGAACCACTTTCCACTGCCACTTTAAGTATATATATATATATATATATATATATATATATATATATATATATATATTAGTATAATATATACACTATATATTAGTATAATAATGTGTATTATTGGTATTAGTAAAAGGCAATATTACCTTTCCCAGAAATGATATTCATAAATTAACTTATCACTCCATTCACATTTACTTTTTTGGCTACCACATCATATGATTAAGTCAGACTGACCTACAAATCCTTTAGATCTCTCTAGATCTTATTTTGAACAAATTATCATATTATTGTAACATAATAATGTTATGTTATATTGTATAATATGAACACCTGCTATTTTCTCCCAAAAGAATATATGTTCTTTGAGGAAGAGAATTATTTTATTTTTGGTTTTGTACTCCTGGCACTTAGACTAGTGCCAGGCACATAGAAGGCACTTAAAAAGTGAGTTGGATTGAGTTCAAATTGACTTGGAATCAGAAAATCTAGGTTCAGATTTTGGTTTTGCTCTATCTAGGCACTTTTGAGTAAGTCACTTCATTTCTCTTGACCCCAGTTTCTCCATGTGTAAAAAGAGAGGCTTGGACTAGGTAAAGTCTCTTTTAACTCCAAAATCCTATTTTTTTAACCCAAGTAGAGGATTTTATATTTATGTGTGCCCAAAATTAATAATGTAAACTTTATTATATAATTCCAATCTAAGTCTTTTTTGAAGTCCAGTCTATCATCCAAGACATTAGCTATTCTATTTTAAATATTATTGCTCTTTGAATGTATTATTATGAATGATGCAGTGGTAATTTTGTCCCTAAGTTTCACATTAATGCACCTCAAGATTCGAGATTTCTGTGCAGGATTTTCCTTATCGTGGTCAACTTTTTTTTTATCGAATCTTCATTCCCAGATGATTCATTAATTGAGGTATCGATGTCCCATCCTGTCACTGCTTGATTTCATTATAAAGATTTGCCTTTGTATCAGAAGGTCAATAAATCATACAATGAAAAACCCCCTTAAAAGGACCTTTGTTGCTTTGAAAGGGAAAACAAATTCTCAAGACACAGGCTGGAAAAATGTTCAAAGTATGTCCACTAGACCATGGGAAAGCATTGATGAAGAAAGATTGGCCTCTGTAAATATAAGGTTGCATTCCTGTTATTAAAAGTTGGTTAAAGTTTAAATTCTAAATCCTTGACAAAATTTTTAGGAAGAATCGTATTTGTTTGAGATAGGCTTTTTTGCTCAGTCAGCCTTGACAGGAATGAATTCTATGACTTTCCCAGGTGGGGTGGGGTAGAGGATGGTGAGGTCAGACCAGCAGGTGTTGATAATGGATTTGTGATAAAGGCTCAAGGCCTGTGCAAGACCTGCTGTTGATTGATTAGTGCAAGATGGGGCAGATGCTTGCTCAGGTGAGTTGGAAGCAGATTGGAGGCCGGATGAGAAGAAGTGGATGGAGTGAGAAGGACTGAGAGGAAAGTGGGAGGTTGAAGGCTACACTCATCAGTAGAGCAGGTAAGCCCTGAAGGGGAAGGGGAAATTGCAGTTGCAACCCAACACACTGATAAAAAGAAAGGATAAATCAGCAGTTACTAAACCAGCTTGAAATGAGAGAAGCTGAAATAATGGTGAAGCTGGGGCTGGACAGAAGCTTAAGATCGCATTCCTTCCCAAAGTGGGAGTTGATCCAATCTCCTTAGGGAAGTATGAACCTCTCATAGGCAGTTGGGATATTTTGGTCAATTCTAACATGAGATGAAATATTCCATCCCAGCTTTTATAGAACTTTGTCATTGGAGAGAAAACTTAAATCTGTTAGGGCTTCATCTAGGGATGAGTTGAGGTAAGCAATATTTATTACTTAGTAGAACTGATAAGGATTTCTTTTAGGAGGAGACTGGGTACAAATTCCCCTGAGCTCTCAGGGTTTTTCTCTTTTATTTGCCTCCTGTCAAAAGTTTAATGGTGGGAAAAAGTGATAAAATGGGTATTGACTTGGGTCCCTAACACCTTAATCCTTTGTGATTATAAATGAATTTATAATTGAATACCATTAATAAAGTCTCTTTCAACTTTGTACCCTCCCAAATATCATCACCAAGGGTCATCCTGACAACCATTCCAAATAACAGTGGGGATTCCGCCTCTGAGATATTAGCAAAGTACATCTTAAAACCAATCTCCTAATTAGAATCTTGAGGCCATTCTGTCTACAGGAATCTCAAACCTAGGTAGTCTCCCTGTGGCTGGCTAGTAAATTCCTTTATCCTGATCTAATCTCTTATTATAATTAATTATAAATTATGATATTTATTTATAATATATAATATATGATATATTAATAATGTTTTATATATTTTATATAATATTTATAAATATAACTAATTATAAATAATTACTTCTGTCTATGCAACAATAACAATAAAAAACAAACAAATAAAAGGCCATCTCTTGGTACCCCTCTGTATTCTTATCTCTGTCCATTTTCCATTGAGTTCTCTAAAACCCCTTTTCTTTAAAAAAAAAAAAAACCCAACAACTTTTCTTTATACATACTTACACACATATCCACATGTATATATGTATATGTATGAATATGTGTGCATATTATATATAATATATAATTATTATTAGATATTTCCAATCTGTATGAAACCTGTATGAAGTATCTCCATGCTTTCACACAGCCTGTCTCTCATATCTAGAATTCACTCCCTTCCCATAACCATCTTGTAGATTTGCTAATTTTCTCCAAAGCTTAGGTTGAGTGTCATCTCCAAGAAACGTTTCCCCAGTCCCCCAAATTACTAGTACTCTCTTTTCAGAAGTTACTTTCTGTAGTTTGTGTGTGTGTATACTTTATATATATTTTATACATTACTTTGTATATATTTTATATATACATATAAATATGTATGTATATATATATATATATATATATATGTATATACACACACACATAGTAAATAGAATTTAAATTCCCTGAGAGCGAGGAATCTTTTGGTCTTGACTCTTTTTTCTCAGCTACTAGCACTGTGCCTGAGACATTTAATAAACGTCTATTAAGTCATCAAGAAATGAAATGTTGACTTTGCTAATGTTTTTGCTCATGTCTCAGAATCCCTTGTGTGTTTATCAGTACGCAATTGAAATGCTCAGGCTGTTGACTTCCTTGAGAATAGTAAGATACAGTTTTGTTTTTCCTACAAAAGCCAACACCTTGAATGTTTGTTTGCCTTCAAAGTTTCTCCTTTGATCAAAGTGGATCTAGACAAGGAAGATATAAACAGAGAAATGTTTTAACCACAAAGCTTCACAAGATAAAGAAGCTTTCAGCTTCCTGGTTGTGTATTCTTATACCTACCTGGTGAAATGGTCTGTCATCACAAGAAAATTTCTAATATTTTTCCTTTCTCCTCCTAGAGATAGCAAGTCTATAGCTCTAAAGTCTTGCTAGAACTCATATTCTCTGAGTACACTGCTCGATTGATAATGTTATCCTCTGGATATATTGTACACAGTTCTTATTCTTCTTACAAACATATGATGCATTTTTGGACCAGCAGAATTTACTGTATAAATATATACTATATAAACATAAATTCTAAATTTCTCTCCAACTAGATATCCAAAATCAGCATGTAGAGTTTTGATAGCAATAGAATGAAACGCCGTAGGCAAAAGTAACATTAATAAATATTTACATAACACCAAAAAAAATGTAAATTTCTTCATGTATTTGGTGCTTTAAATCACAGAAAACTTAATAATGTTGATTTTTGGCATGAATTATACAAAGGCAAATTAATTAATTGAATTTTCTAAACCTGCCTGCTTAGAATAATTTTCACTTATGGTTTCTGTGGAAGAAGGTTGTGAGAATGAGAGAGAAATAGAAAAAGAACTCTATCAAAATAAGGAGAATCATACAGATAATTTAGAAGGATTAAGAAAATAGGACAGAGGTTGAATGTGGGATGGAAAATTTTGGAAAATTTTATAATGAAGAAAATTCTAAGGAGAACAACATCCTGGCTCAGAGTCAACTTCTAGTTGTAAGAGACAAGATCAAGGACAATTAAGGAGGATAGAGGGGATTAAGGAGGATAAAACACAATTAGGGAGTGGATCTTGAGGAGGTAGGCTCAAGAAGGATAAGAATAAGGTAGTTGACAAAACACTGTAAGGCAAGTAAGTAAGAAAAGATAATCGTACAAATAGTTAAATAAATTGGGAGAGTGAATTGGTGGAAAGAGATAAATTGGTGATGAATTGTTGACAGAATGAACAGTCTACAAAACGTTTTAACAAAAGTATTTAGAGTTGCCATACAAATACTCAGAATTAGTTTCAAGAACAAGGAGGGGAAACCTTAACCATTATAGAGAGTAAGAAAAATTGCACAGCAAATTGTATTGAATATATAATATTTGTATTTCTGCCAGAGTTCAGGAGCTATTATCTGTACTCTAACTTGTAGAGTGATCTCTCTCCAGAAGGAAAGGACTAAAAGAATGACTCTCCAAAAGAGGAGGAGGTGGAAGAAAAGGAACTTTATCCTTTTTGGAATGATACATGATGGGAAAGTATTATACAAAGAAGAAAGGGAAGGAAAACATAGCTAGGCTAATGTTTTTCAAAGTGCGATCGAGAGACCACAGCATCTATTTTCAGAATGGTGTTAACATGATTTAATTTTTAATATGGTATCAATCAGTAGGCATAACCTACATAAACAAGTGCTCTTTGCAGTTTTCAATAATTATTATGAGTATAATGAGGTCCTCAGATAAAAGAAAATATCGAGAATTATTGATCCATACTGTGAGCTTCAAAACAATCAGAGATTCTTTGTGAAGTTGTGAGAACACTGAATATTTTGCTTGTTTTCAAGAATAATAGAGTCAAGTCTCAAAAACTCTTAGATGAGATTATTTTATCATGCACAAAGGAAGAGAAGTAGTTGGTGATCCTCTGCTCAAGGATGCGGAAAGATAGTTTCTGCAGTTATACTTTACTGTTTCTAATGAAGAAAAATGAAGGAAGGAAAAAAGAAAGAAAGAAAATGAGGAAAGAAGAAAAAAGGAAAGGAAGGAAAGAAGGAAGAAAAAAAGTATTTTTTCCACATACAGAGTAGAACACAAAAGGAAGACACTATATGAAACCATTAATCTCCATTTCACTTTTTTAAAAAAGTATATAATACATTCTACATATTATTTTCAAAATTGTCCCACTTATTTGTTCTTCCTTCTAAACTTTGTTTTGTTTTCCTTTGGCATTTAACATATTTCAGTGACTCTTTTTGGGGAAATTTCATTATTACTAACCTCTTCCATCTCTTCCATATTATAGTAACTTTTTATTGACAGAATCCATGCCAGGGTAATTTTTTTTTACAACATTATCCCTTGCACTCACTTCTGTTCCGATTTTTCCTCTCACCCTCCACCCCCCTAGATGGCAAGCAGTCCTATATATGTTGAATATGTCCTAGTATATCCTAGATACAACGTATGTGTGCAGATCAAACAGTTTTCTTTTGCACAGGGAGGGTGGATTCAGAAAGGTAGAAATAACCGGGAAGAAAAACAAAAATGCAAACAGTTTACATTCATTTCCCAGTGTTTTTTTCTTTGGGTGTAGCTGCTTCTGTCCATCATTGATCAATTGAAACTGAATTAGGTCTCTTTGTCAAAGAAATCCACTTCCATCAGAATACATCTTCATACAATATCGTTGTTGATGTATATAATGATCTCCTGGTTCTGCTCATTTCACTTAGTATCAGTTCATGTAATTCTCTCCAGGCCTCTCTGTATTCATCTTGCTGGTCATTTCTTACAGAACAATAATATTCCATAACATTCATATACCACAATTTACCCAACCATTCTCCAATTGAAGGGCATCCATTCATTTTCCTGTTTCTAGCCACTAGAAAGAGGGCTGCCACATTTTGGCACATACAGGTCCCTTTCCCTTCTTTATAATCTCTTTGGGATGTAAGCCCAGTAGTAGCACTGCTGGATCAAAGGGTATGCACAGCTTGATAACTTTTTGGGCATAATTCCAGATTTCTCTCCAGAATGGTTGGATTAGTTCACAACTCCACCAACAATGTATCAGTGTCCCAGTTTTCCCCGCATCCCCTCCAACAATCATCATTGTTTTTTCCTGTCATCTTAGCCACTCTGACAGGTGCATACATTTAAAAACTGAGAGAAAGATTTATTACCCACTTAACAAATAAGAATAGTCAAACAAAATGCATTCATACAATACCTGTGTGCAAATATGTACGTCTCTTTTGGTACCTTGTGTTCATCATCTTTCTGTCAGGAGGTGAATAGCATGCTTCATCTCTGGTCCTCTGGAATCTTGGTTGGCCATTTCATCCATCAGCATTTTTAAATCTTTTAAAATTGTTTTCTTTACAATGTTACTAAATTTGTATAAATTATTCTTCCTGTTCTTTTTATTTCTTTTCAAACCCAGGATTCTTTGAAATGTCATCTTTGTAATTTTTTTATTTCAATCTGTTTATTTCTCCCTATGATAATCCTTTATTTGTCTTTGCGTCTTCACAATTTTCTATCATTTCTCAGCTGATTTCCCTCATAGAATATTCTTTTACAGGATCTGATATTTTTTTCTAAATTCTTGTGTGTGGGTATGTGTGGGGAGGGTGGGGGTTGTGCAAGAGACTCTTGGAGGAAGTGACCCCTTCCAAACCACTTGATCAAATAACAGGATCTAAGAGGCAGATGAGATGTAAGGATTCACCCCCTTTCAAATTTCGTTTGATCAATGTAAATAACAGTTCCTATCAGAATTAGAAAGAACATTCTTTGCAAGGTGCCCATGGTCTATTTCAAAGTCCAAAAGAGACCTGTTCTTAGATGTCATTATTTCTGTGCCAGCCCCTTAAAGTTTAGACTTAAAATCCTAAATGGGCAATACCTCAAAGCTCTTGGCTCCTTTCATCTCATAATTTTAGCAGCTGGGTTGGCAGTGTGGGAGGTACTCAGCTGAGCCCGGCTCTCTCCAATCTACTCTCCCCAAATCTGCTGGGGATGTTTTGAAAACAATTTGAGTCAGTGGGAGCCGGTTTATTTGGTGCTGATCTTTCACTCGTTGATGTGTGCTCATAAAAACTCCACTTTTTCTATCAATTTGCATATCTAACCTGCTCTTGAATGGCCTCAAGCCTGTGCAGGTCTGTTACTAGCATGGCTATGTTGGAGACAGCTCAAACTACCTCTAGAGGGCTGATAGTTAAATTTTTAGTGCAAGTATTTATATCTTGGAAACCAGTAAAGGCTACAGATCTAGGCTTGATTTATTGCTTTTTGATTGTCTAGGCAAGAAGTGATGGAGAAGATGTTGACAATGCAGTTAAAACTTAAAAGTGTGTTGTGTACTTTTTTTTGGGGGGGTGGGAATGGGGGGGGGGATCCAATTGTTAAACATTTACCAGCATAATCTTACACATGAGCCCGTGCAATTATACCCCTTGACACCTTTCATCCAGCAAACCATTCCTCTTCTGGGTAAGTTTGGGGCTATCCACCTGTTCTGCTTTCACTATTCTTTTGTCTAGCAACCTTTCCTCAATCAGCAGGAATTTTAAGGTCTTTTGTCCATCCAGCAAATACAGAGAAACCAAATACAAGCTTGAGCTCTACGAATTTTACACATTGATAGATTGTCTCTTTAATTTTTCCCCTTCCCTCTTTACCTCCCTCCCTCTCTTCCTTCCTTCCTTCCTTCCCTCTTTTTTAAATAGGAAGACAAGAAAATACATAAGTATTAATTGAAATAGTAAATTTAATAAAAATGCTTCTTAATTTAAAATAAATTTAATTTTTAAATTGTCTTTTATTGTATTCCTATTATGCATGCTCTGTAGCCCGTGAAAGCCTCTCAAGGCTAAGGACTATTTCTGTTCTTCTTTGTATCACAGTCCATATTATAATATCTTGTGAAAACTTGGCATTTATTGACTATTTCTTTCCAGGTCAGGAGCCAGTTTTTCTATGTAATACTGCAGTGGTTCTCAAACTCTTTTTCTCAGTATCTTTACGGTATTAACAGCTATTGAGAATATGTTCAAAGAGTTTTTGTTTATATGGGTTACATAATAGATATTTATCATAAATAGAAAAAAAACTAATTTTGAATTTGTAGACCCTCTGAAAGGATTTCAGAGATCCTCCAGGATTCACTGCACCACACTTTGAGAACCATTGTAATACTGGTTCCCTCAGCTGAAAGTTTTATGTTTTGCCTTCAAAATCCCTTAGATCATTTGCCTGATCTCTCTTTTCTCACAGTAAATTCCTACATTATAATGTAATTTCAGTATACATAATTCTTGATAGCTAGAAGTGCATTACATGTTTTATCTTTTTATCTTCAGCACCTACACAATGTCTTGCACAAGGGAGTTGCCTAATAAATCTTTATTGAATGGATGGAAGAATTTAATTAGAAAATAATTCAGTATAAAAGGATGTTTCTTCCATGACCTTTTTATGGATAAGGGCTGCTTGGCAATAACTTGGTACCAATTGATCCTTTATTTGCCCAATGTCTTTGCATGATATGGTAAATAATTCTACTGCACAGATACTATAAATTAAAACAAAGATCTCAATAATGAACAATTGAGGAAACTGTGCTACCTAATTCAGCTAATCAGAATTATTCCTTAAATTACTCTACTCCACTTTAAAAACTTTTTTTACTTGTATCATTTGTTTTTATATCACTTTCTCCCATGAAATCCCTCCTACTTTCCCTTCTTTTTCCCAATTATTTCTTTTAGCAAAGAATTTTAAAAGAGGGAACTAGTTCAGCAAACCTTTCTCATACATCTATCAATCGAATCTGATGTTAACCATGGGAATCTATACCCAAAATTATCTCAGCTCTACAGAGTAGGGAAGGGAGGGCACATTTCATTTTTAAAACAAACAGGAAAAAAAATTGAGAATGACAATGTTTCAGTTGTTCTACAGAGTCCTCTTTGATTACTTCTGTTCTCTTTGATGTTTCTTGTCTTGATAGAGGCAGGTAGATAGTGCAATGGATGGAGTGATGGGCTTGATAATCTTGAGTTCAGATCTGGTCTCAGACACATTTTAGCTGTATGACTCTGTGCAAATTATTTAACCTCTGCTTGGCTACAAAATGGATCGAACGAGATAATATAGTAAAATGTTTTGCATATAATAAGTGCTTATTATTATTATTATTATCTTTATGCTCAGATAAGGTCTGTGCCACACAATTTTCACATAGTTTATACACATCATGTACTATTTATTGCTGTTTCTATTTCAGCTTTGTTTCCCCAAGGAGATTGGACAGGGACCAGGTATTTTCCATTTGTTTGCCTTATGGAATCTGTATAATATGGTGCTAACTGCTAATATATGCTCAATAAAAATTGTGGATTGAAAATTGCACTTTTTAAAAAATAAGGTATAGCAATGCTTCCATGCATCTCTCTCTCATGGATATGGCATTCCCTACAACCCATACCTGTGTTTCTGAACTCTTCCACTCTTGTACATGCTCTTCCATTGGTTTGCAACAGAAGGTTCATCCCACTGGGGGTGTTCCTTGTATTGCATTGACATTACAAGAATACTGGTGGGGCCCTTTTGAATGGTCCATTAGTTAGCTCTTTCCATGTGACTAGTCCCCTTTATAACCTCTCTTTGACGATCTCTTCTAAAAAATTTTCCCATCATTTTTTGTTGGTGATGTGTTGCAGCCTGCTTACACCCACAACGTACAAAGTGCCCTTTGGGTGAACCTCAACTTCTTTGAAGACTGTAGTACTGTATTACTTGAAACCATATAACAGCAGAAGAATTTTGGTACAAAAGATGGGCCTTTGTTTTAAGGAGAAGCTTGGGGCCATTTAAAAAAATGTTCTGATTTCTCAATATCAAAGTCAATCCAATCTAAACATATTTTCATATTTTGTGTAACAACGTGGTGCAGTTGACCACCTGATCCTGTTTGTTTTCTGAGATATAAAGTCACTAGGAATATCAGAGAGATTATCTTAGAAAGCAAAATATTTTTATCCAACATTTGGTTTAAGTAGACTAATGTCTTTAATGATTTTGGGGTAAGTATGTTGCTTTTTTATTTCTGAGATGTACTTTTTGGAGGCTTAAGTGAAACCCTGTATTTGAAAACCAAGCAACTAGACTCAAATCCCAGTTCTGCTGCTTACTAGTTATATGAATTGGGGCAAATCATTTTCTCTCTCTGAGCCTCAATTCCTTATCTGTCAAATGAGTGCATTGGGGATATGATATTGAATATCTCCTTCAACTCATCCTATTAACATGTTTATATATGTACGTTCCTCTATGCTCAACATTCAACATTTTCAACATTGAAAAATGATGGCCCTGAATATGGTCAACAAAGAAGAATTAACTTAGGATTTAGCTACAGAAGCAATGGTATAATTTAATTGGAAGCTCTGTAGAATTTCTTCCCCAGCCCCTTTTCATTCCAGTGCCTTCCCTCTGTTAATTATTTACTTTTTTCTCCTATATATTATAAGTAGCTTTGTATATATTTGTTTGCATGCTGTCTCCCTCAGTAGATTATAAACTCCTTGAGGACAAAGATTGATGGAATTGTAGGCAGAATTCTTGGATGTGAGTTTAGGTCATATGAGCTCTATGATTTCAGGGGATCCCTTAATTTTTCTGTTCCTTCATTTGTAATAATGATAAAGAAAATAATCACAATCATGATAATAAAAAAGTAGAGAACTAAATATCTACATTTTCAGAAAGGTAAGATGTTATTCAGAGAGAATGTTGTCATTAAATGTCCCCAAGGTCAATGCCAGAGATGTTTCCCGAGTTCCAGTTTGATCTCTGTTCTTAATTGCCAAAAATACATATTTTTTCTTTTTTTTTAAATTAAACCTTTTTATTTTCAAAATATATGCATGGTTATTCTTCAAATTCATCCTTGCAAAGCCTTGTGTTCCAAATTTTTTCCCTCCCTTCCTCCTATCTCCTCCCCTAAATGGCAAGTAATCCAATATATGTTAAACTTGTTCAATTCTTCTATACATATTTCCACAAATATTATGCTGCACAAGAAAAAGAAAAAAAAGGGAAAGGAAACAAAAAGCAAGTAAACAACAATAACAACAAGAGTGAAAATACTATATTGTGATCCACATTCAGTCCCCACAGTCTTTCTAGATGCAGACGGCTCTCTTCATCACAAGCCCATTGGAAGCAGCCTGAATCATCTCATTGTTGAAGAAAGCCATGCCCCTTCTTGATTTAATTATTTACCTGACTTGTACTAGATGGATCTAAAACATTACAACAGCCCAAACTTGTGCATAATTGCTCAAGTATAACATGGATGCACAAAACCTTAATAATAACATTTTGATAGATGTTATTATGTAAAACACTCATAATCTCCGAGCTATAAGTAATGAAAAGTCTCCAAATTGGAGAGAATTAGGAGAGGATATCAAAACTACAAATGGGAATAGGGTGAGATGCATATCATCCCTATTGTCTTGTTTGCTATTGGATATGTACCAACAATGCTTTTAGCAAACTATAGAAGATGACTTTATACCTTAATAATTTTATCTAAATAAAAAAATCTTTACATACATATTCAATAGCACCTAGAACATTAGACATAAATAATAGCAGAATAATCAAAGGACCACAGATTATGAGAAACAAATTAGAACAAAAATTCTATTGGTGGTAGTAGTAACAGTAGTAGTAGAAGCAGCAGCAGCAACAGCAGCAACAGTGGTAATTAATAATAATAAAAATAACATGTAAGGAAATGGAAGAAACTCAAACATATTACATACTAATATAGAATTGTAGAATTTGAGATTTGGAAGGGACCTTAATGACTATGTAGTTCAATTCGTTTCTTAAAGGAATTCTTAGTAAAAGTATTCCCATAAACCCAACAAATAATTCAGACCTCTAAAGAAGGAGATCTCATTATTTCTCAAGGCATTCTATTGTACTATTGAATAACTCTAACTGTGAGGAATTTTTTTGAGATCTATACTAAATTTGCCCATTTTCAGAGAGATCTAACAGAAGAAATTAAAGTTATATGAGAATATGAGATGTATGTCATCTCTCTGAACCTGGAGGTGTCCCAAAATGCTTTCAGTGAGTCTATAAGAGATGAGTTGGTATCCCAGCACATATATTAAAATACAAAAAGAAGTTTTTCTCCCGTGCATCTAATAGTCCACAGAATATTAAATATAAAAGAATAATAATCGGATAATATCTTATCTCAGGACCATTTCTATTTGAATTCCATTGAAAAGGGTGAGAATGATCGTGATAGCAAAGTTTGCAAAATGCTTTATAATTTTCATTTTATCCTCATAGCAACCCTGTGAGAAAGATGTTGTTATTATCTCCATTTTACAATCACAGGAACTAAGACAAATATAATTTAAATGATTAGCTCATGTTTACACAGCTATAAAGTGACTGAGATTAGATTAGAACTCAGGCTTTTCTGATTGCAAATTCAGTGTTCTAGTCACTGTCATTTAGCATACTACTGATAATAACAATAACAAAAATAGCCTTATCTAATTCACAAGGTTATTATAAACATCAAATCTTATAATTTATGTGAAAGGAGAGAATGAGACATGTTGTTGTTATTGTTATTCTGCAGAAGCTCAAAATAGATGTTTCACCTATATATTGAACAATAATTCCCTCTATAAGAGGCATCTTAAAAATTGACATCAAGCCATATCCTGAAGATATTTTGGGATTTCTCTCATTAGACGCCCCATTCCAATTACTTTCTTCCATGTCAATGACCTCACAAATCTACTTAAGTATTTAAGTATAAGGAACAAATTCTTAAAAGTTAGATCTGTGCAAAACTTGTCTTCGTATGCTCATTGTCTAGCAGAATGTCTAGTATAATGCAGGTGCTTAAAATGCTTATTGATCTTCCTACAAATATATTCTCTATACTACCCAATGATTTTAGTTCTTCCCTTTGGGATCAATTCACTTTCTCCTTTATGTGACATTCTTCAAAAAATTTGAAAGTCACTGTCATGTTGTACCAAGTCTTTTCTTCTGGCTAAGCATCCTTGCTTCATTTCATGTCCATATGAAGGATCTTCACTACTTTTTAGCATACTGATCATCCTTCTTAACACGTTTGAGTTTCCTCAGTGTGCCAGAATTTAATAAATTACTATAGCTTCACTCTCACCATGTCAGTCCAGGAAGCTACTGCTTTTCCTTTGTTCTCTTCATTTTTCTATTCATATAGCCTTGAATTGCATTTTGGAGAGGAACTAGATCATACTTTTGATTCACATCCAGTCTGAAGACTGCCAAGATGTTTGGATTGTTTTCACATGTAGTTGTCCCACTACATTTTCCCTACAAAATACCTATATAATAGGACTTCACATTTATCCCCATCAAATTTAACCTTCTTAGATTGAGTGCATTGTTCTAGCTTAGCAAGACCTTTAGAGATCTAGGCTTCTATGACCTATTGTGTTAAATATTATTCTCTGCTATGTGACACTTGCACTTCTGTTAAGTTGGTAAGAAGTGGACCAAGATTGGATCTATTCTACTAGAGAACTCTTTCTAAACTGACATAAAAAATCATCACATTTTGAGTCTAGAAACCATTCCAAATAACCGTCATAATCTGCCCTATATTTCCTCACTTTGCCTGAAATATTATCCAATGTCTGATTCAAACCCAGGTATATTTCCTTAATTACCAGACCAGTAAACTCATTTAGGAAAAAATATTTAATCCAAGACTTTGAAGGGCATTGAGGATGCTCTATAATTACTATTTTAAAAAATTCTGAATCGAATGTATAGCAACAACAAAAGAGACATTCTTATCTAGTAACCTTTTTAAAAAAAAGGATATACCTGGGGCAGCTAATTGGCTCAATGGGATAGAGCACTGGCCCTGAAATCAGGAGGACCTGAGTTCAAATTTGACCTCAGACACTTAACACTTACTAGCTGTGTGACCCTTGGCAAGTCACTTAACCCCAATTGTCTCAGAAAAAAAGGGATATACCTGAATAATAAAATGTAAAGTCCTTGAGTTGGAGCCGCTAGGTACTAAAGTAGATAGAAAGCCAGGTTTAGGAAGATCTAAGTTCACATCCAGCTTTAGACATATTCTAGCTCTATGATCCTGGTTAAGTCACTTAACCCTTTTTGCCTCTGTTTCCTTTTCTGTAAAATAACTTAGAGAAGGAAATGGCAAACCACTTAGGTATCATTGACAAGAAGACCCTAAATGGGGTCACCAAGAGTAACACATGAACTGAAAAATAACTGAACATCAAGAACACAACAAATTCTTTGAGGGCAGGGACGTTCATATTTTTATTTTTTTTTTATTTCTGATAACCAGCATGTTGCCTAAAACAAAGTAGAAGTTTAATAAATTTTTATTGGTTGATTGAACAGGAAAGGAAGCAGCCATCGCTGATCTTGTGACCCCAAATCATCACTATTCAGATTTTTAAATCGTTCTCTTCCAAATATCACAAGCAATTTATATATAGCACAGCCCAATATGTATAATCATCCGTAGAGATTTATACAATACATGGAAGCAGATATAGAAAATAATCCAGATAATTGGACTTTCCAGATCAATAATGTCACTCTACCACAAGGTCTCAGCTAAATCTTTTGGGTTTTGCTGGAAATATATTCCTCTCTCTGTGTGTGGTTAAAAAAAATGAACTTAAAAGACACCATCCCAGAAGTGTCAGCTATTTCTATTTTTTATAAGCTTGCTGTATGTGACTTCAGAGTAAGAAAGATCATGTATTTATTGTGCTATACAGAGAAATTGCTGCCTTCCTGATGTCATATCCCAGCTGTTTCCCCCTAATTGTGGCAGAAGGAAATGAGGTCAGTCTCACACCCCCTACTTCTTGAGGAATCCATGCTGGTTCTTAATGCTCCTGTTTCCTTTTCTAACTGATTCCAAACCTTCCCTTTAATAGTGTGCTTTAGAATTTTTCTTAAATTTAAATTATATATATATGTATGTACACACAGACATATATAATCTTTATATATATATATATATATAATGTGATAATTTTGGGGACATGAAATAAATAAAAATAAATAAATATATATATATATATAAATGACTTGGGGAATTATATATATATATATATAATGTGATAATTTTGGGGACATGAAATAAATAAAAATAAATAAATATATATATATATATAAATGACTTGGGGAATTATATATATATATATAATGTGATAATTTTGGGGACATGAAATAAATAAAAATAAATAAATATATATATATATATAAATGACTTGGGGAATTATATATATATATATAATGTGATAATTTTGGGGACATGAAATAAATAAAAATAAATAAATATATATATATATATAAATGACTTGGGGAATTATATATATATATATATATATATATATATGTCTTGAAAAAATATAAAAATATTTTATTTACATTTTCACAACCCAAAGAGTCTTTTCCAAGAAAACCCAAACCCTTGTAATAAATACATATAATTATATTTTTTCTATCCCCTATACGTCAATAGATGAATGGGATTCTTCATCATCAGTCTTTGGTTCTCTAATTTTTATTTTATTTTGTTTTGTAATTTTTATTTTCTCCAGTCGCATGTTAAAAAACCCAATAACATTTTTTTCTCCTACATGTACATTTTTTTTTACATATTTCCTTTTGAATCCACTTGGGAAGGAGAAATCGACTATTATAATTAATAAGAGAAGTTTGAAAAAACTTCTCTTACAGAAAGGTTGCGATGATGCTGAAGCAGGAGCCGCTAGGGGGCAGCAGAGGATGCTGGCTGACATGTGGGATCTGAACCACCAGATGGCGACAGAGCCCCACTAACATCATCTGTCCAAAGCGTCCGGAAGGCGAGCGGGGAGGACGCGGGGAATCCCCCCCCCTCCCCCCTTTTTCCCGGCCACGTCGCCGCCCTGTGCGGGGGTAAGAGAAGAGCCAGCGAAGGCTATTGGTCTGGTCCCTCGTCAGCCGCCGCTGATGCCCCCCACGGCGTCCCTCTCGCCCGCACGAACCGCCCCGGGGGAGGTGGGAGGGGCAGGAGGAATTCCGGATTTGGAGCCCGCGGGCGTCGGCCAGGCCGCCCCGTCGTTTGTAGCTGGAGCCTAAAGATGCTACCGGGAGCGGGAGAATTTAAATGCGGTTTCTCTGACTCCCGAGACGGGGTTCTACTAGCCCCTCCCCCTCCCCTAGCCCCGCCCATCTCCCCTCGCCCCGCCCCTCTCGCCCCGCCCCCTCTCCCCTCCCCCGCCTCCCCGGAGTCTCCTGTGCGCGACCCACCACACGTTAGAATTTAGCGCCGCTGAAATTCAGGAGGAGGGAACAGCGGACTTTGTTTGTATTGACTTGTAAGCGTCTCAGAAGAAGTTCCCAGCATTCTCTTGGCCCCATTCATAATTCTATTCGTCCCCACGATAAGAAGGAGACATTTTTTTTAAAGGTTAAGGGATACAGTTTTTTCTTTGAGGTTTTTTTGGTCGATTAATTACCGGTGTCCCTGTGGGACGTAATGACAAAAACCTCAGAGCCGGACTTGGAAGCGCTTTCACGCTCATTATCTATGTGGCCCAAGGCAAATCACCCGGCTTCTCTCGGTTTCGATTTTCTCGCGTAGAAAGGGGATGAAAGTGTCTGAGTGATAGGCGTGGTGAGGTTAGTGCGTCTCCAAACCGACCAATAGGTTTGATTTAGTCTTCTTTATGCCTCCGCAAGGGATAGAGATCTGGCCAGGAAAGAAAGAGCCGGGAATTCCCCTAGTCCTCGTCATTTACCTTCCAGACATGCTCCTAGGCCGGGTCGGGAAGTTACTTTAAAATTGTTCATGGTAAAAGTGAGCTATTGTTAATACATTTGAAGGGTCAGATAGTTGGATTATTTGGGGATGGGAGAATAAAGGAAGTGTGATCTGGAAGCAGCTTTGGAGTCTCTTTAGCTTTTGCAAATATATATTTCATTCCAATTTACAATAAAGGGTCATGAAGTTTTTTGAGAAGAGGAGTAGAATCTGTGCCTTAGGAAGGTTATTGTCCCAGTTGCAAGAAGGGTAGATTGAAGAGGGAAAGGGCTATAATCAGGGAGACCCCTTGTGGCTCTGGGCATGTCATACTTTCTCTGTCTCTTTCTGTGTCTCTGTTCCTCTTTTTCCTCTCCCTATCTCTCTTCTTCTCTCCCTCTCCATCTCTCTTTCCCTCCTTCTCCCTCCCCTTCTCTTCCCTTTTGTGTCCCCTCTCTTTTCCTCCCTTCTTCTTCTTCTCCCTTTCCCTCCTGCTCTCCTCCCTCCTTCCTCTTCTGTGTCCTCCCTCTTTCTCCCCTTCCTCTTCCTTTCCCTTCCCCTTTCCTCTCCTTTTCCCCTCCCCCTCCCTCTCCCTCTCTCATTCTCATCTGTCTCTCTCTCCCTCTCTCCTATTTCCTTTCTCCCCTTCTCCTTCCCTCCCCTCTCCATCTGTCTCCCTCCATCCTTCTTTCTCTGTCTCTCTGTCTCTGTCCCTCTCTCTCTGTCTCTCTCTCTCTGTCTCTATCTCTTTCCCATCTCTTTCTGTCTCTGTCTCTCTGTCTGTATCTCTCTGTCTCTGTCTCTCTCCCTATCTCTCTCTGTCTCTCTCCCTGTCTCTCTCTCTCTCTCTCTCTCTCTCTCTCTCTCTCTCTCTCTCTCTCTGTCTCCTGTCTCTCTGTCTCTCTGTCTCTGTCTCTCTCTCTCTCTCTCTCTCTCTCTCTCTCTGTCTCTCCCTCTCTCCTCCCCTCCCTCCCTCCCTCCCTCCCCTGCTGCCGTTGCTTCACAGTGTAGGCTACTCTTTCTCCTGAAAGGGAAAAAGGAATTTGAGGAGCACTTCTCCAAATTCCAGATTATGGAAGACAAATAAGTGGGGAGACGATGCATTTCAGTGGCATAGACTTTCTCTGTAGTCAAAGGAAAAAAGAATGGAAGTTTTCAGTGACTCTGCTCAGCCATGCTGAGGCAGCTACTTGTAAACCTGATGAATAACAAGATGGATGTGGGTTGTCTTCTCAGAGCAAAACAGAGTAACTCCCAAGACTTGCCAGAAACAGATAACTATTAACGACTGTTGATTCTTGTGAGCACAAATAATACTTCCAGAAGGAATTTAGAAAGCATTGCTAAAGGTTGTAAAGCCTTGGGCAAGCAACTGAAAACTATAGGGACCTTGTGGGATTTTCTTCTCTGCTGGCCTCAGAAGGCAAAAGAAGAGAAAAAGAAAAATTCATCTGGGAAGGAATTTTTTAAAAGATTATATGTGGATATGTTATTTGGATTTCTAGACCAGGGCTTAAAATAGGGAAAAGATGTACTTTTGTCTAGAGATGGATCTATTAAAAAGACTGGTCCTGCACTTTTGCAAAGGAAGGGAGGAGAAAACTACCCATATAGAGTTGCCAAGCAAGATACCAGACACAGCAGTTAGAACTGGATAAGAAGGAGAATAGTAGGGACCTCCGTGGATTCTCTGAAGGCCAAATTCACCAAAGTAACCAGCAATCAAACCTATAGCTTCAGATGTAGTTACAAGAAACATAAAGCATGGCTCTAGTCCCAAAAGCCAACATACTTAGACTAATCAAGACCTGCAAAATTCCACACCCATTCTCTGGGAACCTAGAGGATCCCTGAATTCCCGAATTCTTGCCAAGGGTGGGAATATCACAAAAGCACAGAAGGGGTTATGGTAGATCATGAATTCCAGACAGCCTAGAGGTAGAGGAGATAAAATGTGAAATATAAAGTACTTAAAAATAGTTTAAGAATAAACAATAAGGTTAGATGACTATTTTTATCATGTTCATGTGTATTTTGAATCCTTAGGGAAAGTATTGTAGAGAAACCATTGGAAGAGGGAGGAAACTTCCAAGTTGAGTTAGGTGAATTCCAAGATAATAAAATAGTTGTGGAGAATTAAATGGAACTTTTTAAAAAACTGAAATTAGCAGAAGGGTAAAGAGAATTCAAAATTAATCTATATGAAAAGGGTTAGTGTTGGTATTAGGGGAAAGGGGACATTTCTATAAGAAAAGCTTTAAGAGAAAGAATAAAAAGCTGAAAGAAAATAAATTGAGCAGGTCTTTAGGGAATGGAAATTAACATGAAATGATGGAGTTATTCTGAAAGATTGAATAAGGGTTGAGTTCCAATAATCAGAAGGGAAGATGCTAGTTAAAGATTTTCTTTAGACAGAATACAGGGAGTGGGGAATAGGGGGATGGCAATGCTTAATTTTAGAAACTAGAAGATTATCTACATAGCAATTTTGACCTGAAACCCTGGAACCAATGAAAGAAAAGACCACAAGACCTAGAGAGCTGGAAGCAAGAGTAGAATAGATTAGTAGGAAAAATGACCCTAAAATTTGAGGTCTAAAAGACTAATCTTTAAACTAGAAAAGGGGAGTGACCACATATAGTTTGTATTAATAAGCTTTATTAATGTTTTGAACTTATGCTCAGCTAATAAAGTACATGAGATTCTACATAGATTGGCCATAATTATATAGAAATTGCTTATTAAAGTACAGATTAGTTGTGTAAGAAACAAAATATCTTAGCAAGAATTCCATAGACTCATTGATGAATACAGGAAAGATTTATTTTACATTCTTACAAGAATGGGTGCCTAGGTAAGTAGACACACCTTTGAAATTCCAAAGGCATCATTTTATTCCTTTCCTGAAGCACAAATCTCTCCCCTGATTCTTCATTAATTGGATGTTACAGAAGTTACACAACATGGATCTCTAGCCTTCATTACATAGTTAGTCCTTGCTTCCAAAGGAGCTTCCAATCTAGGAGAGGAAAAGATAGCTAAGAGCAGAGAATGAAAGATTCTTTTCAAATCTCAAGAAACTACCCTTCATTACAAAAGTCAGTCCTTGCCCCCAACTAGCTTACATTTCTCCACCTTTGCTTGTTCCTTGATGTCCTTGTGAGTTTTTAAATTAAAGTTTCATTTCTCCAATTTAATTCCCATAATTGTACACACCCCCCCCTTTTTTTTCTTTTTAACAGCTGTTTCTACATCCTTTTCAAACCCCTCAGATTTGGGTAATTTTTACATCTCACCTCACAAAATCTATTAATCCCTGCACAGATCTCCTTACCCAGGATGGATAATCCCTGAATTTTCTGCTAATTCTTCTGAAAGGGCTGTACTAGGAATGAAACTACTTCCAATTGTAACATATTGTATGGGACCACAAAAGGACCACAAAAACCAGAGAACCAAAAAATCAGAGACTCTTGAGGTAAGAAAAATGGCAAAAAGTGATTTATTACTCTCTCTCTCTATGAAAGGACAACTCTCAACAGACAAGGTGTTGTCAGTAAATGAGTGCAAAGCACAAACTGCAACACAAGATTAAATAGACCTTCAATGCAAAAGCTCCCACATTCCTTGGCTTTTTCTTTGATTGTCTGGGGGAGTCTAAGCTTACTTTCTAAAGTCTATCCCAGAAACAAAAGAATATTAGTAAATAACAAACTCTTAATTCAAATTTTCCTAGAGAACTACTATACAAGCAGTTGAGAGAATTCTGTTACCTGAATTTCAAAACCATCATCACCTTTAGAAGAAATACTTAAATGCTAATAAAGAGTTGGTAGGGAATAGAAGAGGAATATTTATCCAAGACAATCGAACACCTGAAGCTTTTTTAGCTATAGCTCAACTTGTTATTGTAAATTCTCAAGGCTATATTTCCATGAGAGCTCTTCACTCAGTTTATTCCATACAGCGTGTTCTTCCTCTTCTTGCCAATGACTTTCTAGAGTCATTCTATTTTCTCATGCCATTCTGCTAGTAGTATCTAACACTTCTGTTATTCCCTTCACTGCTTCTCTGCTGTAATTTGTCCAGTAATATTTACTCACCAGAGTTGGAATGACTCAAATTCAGAACTACATTTCTAGCCTAGAATTCATCAGTTACTCCCTTGACTTAATTCTTCCTGATTCAGTTTTACTTCCTTCATCAAATGCTGGGATAAAGGGAATAGCCAATTGGGTTAGTGTATAGGTGCCCACTTAGTTCTCAGGCAAACAGGTTTGAGAGTGCTACCTCCACAATACCACCCAATGTGGGTATGCTCATCCAAGAAATTGCCATAGCTACTCTTAGTTACATTCCAGACTTGAGTACATGCCATTATAGTCCCTAGATTTTGGAATCTTTCACCCTGCTGTGAGAGCCAAGCTCATCGATCTCTAGAGATAAGGGACTAGTATAAAGTATTGAGATTCTCCTCAGGAATGTTATTTTGGGAACAGGAGGAACTCAATCTTATATTTTTCCATACCCAAAGGGAATGGACTATCTGGACATGGGAAAACCTGTAGCCCAGACATAGAAATTGCTTTTTGTTCAGACTCTTTACAGAATACTTTACCAATTCTATCCAAGTATGGATGTCTATCACTTGCCTTATGTCCTTAACTTGATTTCAAATCTTCCTAAAAATTCTATACCTAAGAGCTCTGAAGTCAGGAGGACCTGAGTTCAAATCTAGACTCAGACATTTAGCACTTTTTAGCTGTGTGACCCTGGGAAAGTCACTTAATCCCAATTATCACAACAACCACAACAACAACCAAACATCCACCATCACCACCACAACCACAATCACCATTACAACCATCACCACCACAACCACCACTACCCACCACCCACCACCACCGACCAAGGAAAAAAATCTATACCTATTCCTAAATTACTTTTTGACCTGCATTTTCTAAAGTTTCAGCCCTTGTAATAAAACAAATATTATTCCAAATTGGACAGTCAGTTCTATGTGGGATGGGGTGCTAGACTCCCCTTATCAAAATTGACTACTCAGAAGGGTCTCCAGATACAAACACAGCCTTTATTTGGTTCTTGCATGAAGCGGGCCAATACACTCATTAGGTAGGCTACTAGGACATGGCACAGTACAGAAGCAAAAGTGGGGTTATATAGCCAAAAATCTACAGGTTCCCTCCTCCCACCTTATCCTGTTGATTTTTAAATTTATTGTTTGGACTGAATTCTTCAGGAACATGGAAAGAAATGTACAACAATTCATCTTTATTTAGCATGAGCAGTGCTGATGTGATACAAGGAATATCATTAATGGTCTAGGAACCTGAAACTTAGGCCTACGGTCTGATCTACTTTACTCTACAGACTCTGGGAAATCTACTTGTACCACTCAATCCCTCCTCTTTATTTCATACCTTTCTCACACCAATTCTGATGCATTCTTCCACTAGGATATCCTTGTTATCTTTTTTTTTTTTTAAAATATTTATGACTTTTTATTGACAGCGTCCATGCCTGGGTAATTTTTTACAACATTATCCCTTGCACTCACTTCTGTTCCGACTTTTCCCCTCCCTCCCGCCACTCCCTCCCCCAGATGGCAAGCAGTCCTATACATGTTAACTATGTCACAGTAGATCCTAGATACAATATATGTGTGCAGAACTGAACAGTTCTCCAGTTGCACAGGAAGAATTGGATTCAGAAGGTAAAAATAACCCGGGAAGAAAACCAAAATGCAAACAGTTTACATTCATTCCCCAGTGTTCTTTCTTTGGGTGTAGCTGCTTCTGTCCATCATTGATCAATTGAAACTGAGTTAGATCTTCTCTTTGTCAAAGATACCCACTTCCATCAGAATACATCCTCATATGGTATTGTTGTTGAAGTATATAATGATCTCCTGGTTCTGCTCATTTCACTCAGCATCAGTTCATGTAATTTTCTCCAAGCCTCTCTGTATTCACCCTGCTGGTCGTTTCTTACAGAACAATAATATTCCATAACATTCATATACCACAATTTACTCAACCATTCTCCAATTGATGGGCATCCATTCATTTTCCAGCTTCTAGCCACTACAAAACAGGGCTGCCACAAACATTTTGGCACATATAGGTTCCTTTCTCTTCTTTAGTATCTCTTTGGGGTATAAGCCCAGTACTAGCACTGCTGGATCAAAGGGTATGCACAATTTGATAACTTTTTGGTCATAGTTCCAAATTGCTCTCCAGAATGGTTGGATTTGTTCACAACTCCACCAACAATGTATCAGTGTCCCAGTTTTCCTGTATCCCCTCCAACATTCATCATTATTTTTTTCTTGTCATCTTAGCCAATCTGACAGGTGTGTATCTCAGAGTTGTCTTAATTTGCATTTCTCTGATTAATAATGACTTGGAGCATCTTTTCATATGGCTAGAAATAGTTCCAATTTCATCATCTGAAAATTGTTCATATCCTTTGACCATTTATCAATTGGAGAATGGCTTGATTTCTTATAAATTAGAGTCAATTCTCTATATATTTTGGAAATGAACCCTTTATTAGAACCTTTAACTGTGAAAATGTTTTTCTAGTTTGTTGCTTCCCTTCTAATCTTGTTTGCATTAGTTTTGTTTGTACAAAGGCTTTTTAATTTGATGCAATCAAAATTTTCTGTTTTGTGATCAGTAATGATCTCTAGTTCATCTTTGGTCACAATTTCTTCCTCCTCCACATCTGAGAGATAAACTATCCTATGTTCCTCTAATTTATTTATAATCTCGTTCTTTATGCCTAAATCATGGACTCATTTTGATCTTATCTTGGTATATGGTGGTTAAGTGTGGGTCCATTATCCTTGTTATCTTGAACTAATCTAGTGATTAAATGCATCATGCAAGGTATGCAAATGGGTAATAGGATAATGCTGCTTAAAGCAATCAGCAGGAACCAGACACCCTGCTTTCACCAACTCCCACCAGACCAGGACCACCAAGATGTATTAAAGGGAGAAGACCAAGTCTGTACAGGGACATGAGCCAAATTCCTAATATTCTTGATTTCTTTCATTGCTTTCCCATTATTGTCTAATTTTAGCCAACAATTGGACAGATTAAATTTCCCATAGACCCCCACCTTCCTCAGCTAAGAGGTAATCTAGTATATTAGTCTGTGATGTGATACAGCTTTTCTAATTTGAGTGGCTTGGTCTGCTAGTAGATCCAAGGCTTTGGAAGTTTACTTAGTGATAAACTCAACTACAGCCTGTTCTGAACCAGCTAATAAGAATAGATATTAGGGTTGTATAACCTTAATTTCCATCCTGGGCCCAAAATAGTCAACCTATATTCCAAATTAATCTCCCCATCCAATTGCATCTCCTGTATTGGTGAGAGATGTATCTATACATCTTTTACTCCTTTTAAAGTCATTGTATAATTGAATGCTTACACAGTTTCCTCCTTGTCCTGGTAAAAAGAAGAACTTGGACCAAATTAATCCTGTGTAACAGGACAAAACTAGGCCACCAAATATTGAGGGTCAGAGAGAGACTCCAAAAAGTTGAGGGTCACAGACAGCATCATGAGGTATCTTAAACGAATTTGCAAGTTTTAACCCATCTCCAAGTCAAGGGGCAACACCATTTAAAGTAGGCCAAGCTCCAAAAGGATTTAGCAAAAAACCAAAACACAAAACAAACAAGCAAACAAAAAATTTATAGTAAAAGGACAGAGAGATCCAGTGCCTCAGGTAATTGAAATGCCAATTTTATTATTCCCCTCAAAATTGAATTTTATGGTCTGGAGGTGGAAATAGAAGAGTACCCCACCATTTGTCTAGAAACTCCACCATCACAGACCAACCAATCTGTTGGTCTAACAGCCAGCGCTATCTGTGGAACTATAGTACTATCAAGGTTCAGTGGCCTGAGGCCTATTATCCCATCATTTCCATCTCAAGCAGTTGAGACCCAAATTCATTTGGGACAAAGGGATGAAGGTCTCTTCTTCTGGAGCTGCTTCAGGCTGATAAGGGATATAGAGCTGTCCCTGCCCAGTGGGGTCCAGACTTAGGAGGGGAGACAAGTGACTTGTAGGCAATGGCAGCAGCATCCAGGGAGTTCTGAGTATCGGGATCAGGTATCAGGTGATATTCAGGTTGACCAAGTAATTGGAATTTCATGGTTTGGAGTGTGGAAGAAACAACTCTCATAAGTAGATTAAAGATTCAGGGGCCAAATATGAGCAAAAAAGAGGGGAAAAAAGAAATAAAAATGGAGTTAGTATGGAGGTTACTGGGGATAGTAATCAGGAACCCCATCCAGAGGAAGACTTGTTGGGGGGTAGATGAGGCTATCATGAATGTCTCACATCCAGACAGCTTTTCCTAGGATAAATGCAAAAGAACCTTTTCAACTAAATCCCTGCCTTTGTTTCCTTAAAGGAGTAGGGGCAATGGGTAGACCAGTGACATTTTATACACAGTGAAAGGTGTGCTCAGGTGGCCTAGGATGCAAGCACCATAATGTTTAAAAGGCATTTAACAAATTAAACAAATGTTTTTGCACATGTGGGTCCTTTCCCCTCCTTTATAATTTCCTTGGGATTTGTTAGATAGAGAAGATGGCAGGTGAGGAGATAATAAGTAGGTATGATCTCTTTTTAGCAAAAACACTGTCTTTTCAGTCCTGCAAGGTAAAGCTTTTACCCAATTAGTAAAGTTGTCAACAAAAACCAAAAGCAGTTTGAGACCTTTTTGAGCGAGCATATGTGTAAAATTTATCTGCCAGTCCCCTCCATGTATCCTTCCTCTGGATGGGCTTCAGGATGGGGGGGGAGTTAAAAAGCCATTTCAGGATTTATTTGGGTACAAACTGGATAGACTTGACAGAACTGGCTGATTGTTTCTCTTATCTTGTGACCAGTGAAAATAGGTTTCACAAGGGATCGGAGAGCATTTTATTTCTCCAAGTGAGTAGCTTGGTGTAAGCCAAAGAGAACTTTCCATTGGCTGGTCTTCAGGATTAGAAGTTGACCTAAAGGTGTTTGAAATCCCCAGAAGGAGAAAGAGCTTACCCCCTTTCTTTAGCAAGGACTTGTTTCTGGGGGCTATATGAAGGTGTGTAGGAGTTGGGGAGTTGGGGAATGCCATGGTCAGGAGCAAACAGGTAGCAGCATGGGCAGCTGAATCTGCAAGTCTGTTTTCCTTGGTCTGAAATGAATCCCCCTTCTGGTGTCTTGCAAAATATAATAGAAACGTCTCTAGGTTCACGGACAGTTTGCAATAATTGTAGAATTTCCCCTGTATATTTAATGAGGGAATAATTAATTAATTAATTAATTATTGCTGTCAAAAGTTCTTTCCAGATAGCCCTATGAGCATACAAAACATGAAAGGAATATTTGGAGTCAGTATAGATTTTTATTCTCATTCCTTTCCCCAAATTTAAAGCTCTGCTGGGGACAAAAATGCTCTGAACTTGGTAAGGAGTTAGAACCTCCAGTGGTTGGCCTAGGGTGAGCTAAGAGGCTTCCTCAATTATATGAGCTATAACAGCCATTGTTCTTTTTTTTTTTTTTTTTTTTTTTAATAATTATAACTTTTTATTGACAGAATCCATGCCTGGGTAATTTTTACAACGTTATCCCTTGCACTCACTTCTGTTCCGATTTTTCCCCTCCCTCCCTCCACCCCCTCTCCCAGATGGCAAGCAGTCCTATACATGTTAAATTTGTCACAGTACATCCTAGATACAATATATGTGTGCAGAACCGAACAGTTCTATTGTTGCACAGGAAGAATTGGATTCAGAAGGTAGAAATAATCCAGGAAGAAAAATCAAAATGCAAACATTCATTTCCCATTGTTCTTTCTTTGGGTGTAGCTGCGTCTGTCCATCATTGATCAATTGAAACTGAGTTAGATCTTCTCTTTGTCGAAGAGATCCACTTCCTCAGAATACATACTCATACAGTATTGTTGTTGAAATATATAATGATCTCTTGGTTCTGCTCACTTTACTTAGCATCAGTTCATGTACGTCTCTCCAAGCCTCTCTGTATTCATCCTGCTGGTCATTTCTTACAGAACAATAATATTCCATAACATTCATATACCACAATTTATCCAACCATTCTCCAATTGATGGGCATCTATTCATTTTTCAGTTTCTAGCTACTACAAACAGAGCTGCCACAAACATTTTAACAGCCATTGTTCTAAGGCAGGAGGGTCACCCCAAAGACACCAAATTTTTTAAAGAAATCTACAAAATCCAGCCATGTGCAAGAAAGTACACAGCCTTTGAGGCACGTTCAGGGAGTGATAAGAGTGTCTTTGAGAATGAGGGTTAATTCATGGCCCACATACTTAGCAGAATGATCATCAAGGTGGGCTTTTAGACAAAGAAACTAACCCCAGAAACCAGAAAATTAAGGATTTTATGGCTGCAGCTAGAGAAGCCTTTTAAGTTGGGCTTCAGATTAAAATATCATCTACATATTAAATAGCCAGTACCTGTCCAAATATGTGGGGGATGTCATGGAAGTCCTGAGTTACCTCCATGTTATGGACATGACTGCTCATGTTAATTGATGGAGGTTTCATTCTCCTGGATTTGCCCCTTCAAAGGCAAAATGAATTATGAGTTTTTATGCAATAGTATGGAAAACAAAGCATCTTTAAAATCTAAGGTAGAAAACAATTGTGTGTCCCTTGGGATACTTGTATTAGATTCATGGTTTTTACTGATCATTTGTTCTGATGATAGAAATTTGCTATAAGAAGAAAAAGCAGGAACATGATTATAATAGCATCAAAACAGGTCTTTCAAATTTCAGCCTGAGATCACATATATGACAGGATAAAGCATCCTTAGCTCTGTTTGACAATTGATCATGCAGTAACAATTCCAACTCATAGCCAGACTCAGAAATAATCAGATGGAAAACAAAAAAACAGAGCTGGGGAAAAAAACTGAGTCAAAAGGATCCAACCTTGAGCAGAAGCTGTTTGTTCTCCCAGATCTTGCCTAGATAAGAAGTCCACCTGTGATACTCAGAGGAATGCCTTCCTGAACTAACTTGGCATTTCTCTCCATTGGTGGGTTATTGACTTAATGATCAGACAATTAAATTCAAAATTTAAAAAGAATATCAATTACAGTCCCAAGAGATTTTGTCTAAATAGATTATTTTTAAAAGTTTACCAGGACTCGCACACATGGGAGATCTTGTTTAACATGTTTTATATGGTTAAACTTGTCCTGTTGCAAAGGATCAATCATTAAACCTTCTTATAGATTCTTAGTAAATCCAGTCTTTGTTTAGGAACTGTACATCCTGAACAGGCTCATTTTTCAGGGCTGATGACCTTCCTTACCCTGATGGTTACAAGAATACTGGCAGACTTACAAATTAAGAAGAGTTGGCAGAGACCCCAGAGAAGAGATGGGCTTTCTTGTTCCCCACTTCAACTATTTTTAGTGTTTTCATGGATTGGGCTGTTTGATACCTCTCTCTACTCTGTGAAGGGGGGAAAAGGTGCTTCATACTCTCATACTTAAATGTGAATTGATAAGGCTTTCACCTTACTTGTTCCATGCATAGTAATTACCAATTTTAGGTTTAACATGATGACAATAACTACAAATAACTTAGTTAACAATTTTAGAATTTTCCTAAATAATAACCAAATAGTCTTAGCTATAATTTTCCTCTTAATTTTCTATTAAAGATGAAAATATCTAAATTATTTTCATAAAATATTATAAAATGGTATTAGCAAGGCTAAATAAACTTTCTATCTTCTTTTAGTTGTTCAGTTTATTCTGTCCCCAAGCTGTTGCAGATTTGGAAGTTCTCAGGGAGGATTTCTATTTCTTAAATAAGTTTTCCTTTTGTTTTAGGGAGAAAACAATACAATTCTTATAATTGAGATAGAAAAAATTTTAAAATTGACAACTTTAGGTTCGTGTGATTCCCTAAATTCTAATTAAATGTCCCAGACAAACTGAATTGCCATTTGGTTATTTTCCAATACATACAAACCATATCTATTTTATGAGGCAAGAAAGGGTTAGGGTATCAGGTTTCTTCTCCTCCTCCTCCTCCTCCTCCTCCTCCTCTTTCTTCTTCTTCCTTCTTCGCCTCTCTCTCTCTCTCTCTCTCTCTCTCTCTCTCTCTCTCTCTCTCTCTCTCTCTCTTACTGACAGGACCCTCAGAAGTCTAACTCTAGAAAACTCAAAAGCAGGCTGTTTGTTGCTAGAGTTTTTAAAGTATTTGAACTGCTTTTCTGTTTTCCTAAAGTTCTCAAACTCTTAAATCTTTGGTTAACATTATCAGTGCAAATAGATTACAATTTACATAACCCTTTAGTGGGCTTTGATTAGAGCTGCTTTAGAGCTGCTTTTACTATCATCACTCAAATAACAAATTTCACTGAACTGAATAGAATTTCTTTCTCTCCCTCTCACCCTTTGTATCCCTGCTGCAGTCAGGAAAGAAAGCAAGAGGGCAAAAAAAGAGAGCTCTTTTAAAACTGCTTTTACCATCATCTCTCAAATAGCAATTTTCACTGAACTGAATATATTTTCTTTCTCTTCCTCTCTACCCTTGCATCTCTGCCGCAGTCAGGGAAGGAAGGAAGAAGACAAAAAATAGAGAAAGAGACCCTTTTCTCCATGCACTATACTCCTAGTCTTGGAGAGGCCTTATTAAGTTGCTCTATCTTCCTCCTTAGGTGTCTTGGTTCCCCTACACAAAAAAGCAGTATCTTATCCTTTATACCTTGGTAATTCATTCCAATTGTGTAGCTGACTATCTAGTGGATTATCTGGTGGTATTTTAGATTTTTGCTCCAAAGATTTGGGCTTGGATTGCTCCTTCCCCATTCTGCTGAAGACTTCCCTTCTAGGGATAACAGCTCCAATTTAATGACTTGTAATCCTGTAAAAACACAGAACTGACTTCTTGACTCTGAGCAACAAGTCTGGTGGAGTTGCCTCCACAAGCAGTCACCCAGAACACCCTTCCTCTGTGCCGTTTACCAGAACTTCCTCCTAGAAGTCACCCTTTTGTTGGATCGCTAAGCCTTAGCAGGACTCTTGTGATCTAGGGTCCCCATTAGGCCTAAGGACAGTCCAAGGGCACAGACAGTGCTCACACGGTGCTTACTTACTCCTGACTGTCCTCTTGATGACCAGTTGGATTTCTTTGGAGACTTTCCTTTTGCTGTCTGTTTCTATCGAGTTCCTCCACCTTGGGCCAATACTTTATGGAGAGGGAGGCTGAAAGTCTGATTCTGAGCGCTGTTGGATAAAATCTCTCAATGAGCACCTGTCCCCATATTAGAACCTCAACTATCTCTCTGGGAAGTCATGAGATCCTGGATGAGCCCCCATAAACTGTGTGGGATGGAATGCTAGACCCCCTTCTCCTTATGGAAATTGACTATTTGGAGGTGTCTCCAGATACAAACAGAGAGCTTTTATTTGGTCCTTGAAAGAAGAGGGCCAGAAGACTCGTTAGGCAATGTAGTGGGGGATGACATAGTACAGAAAGCAGAAGTTTGGTTATATAGCCCCAAAGCTGCAAGTCTCCCACTCCCCCTTACCCTGTTGATTTAAATTGATTAAATTTTAAAATACCCTGAATTCTTTTTTTATTATTATTATAGCTTTTTATTTACAAGTTATACACATGGGTAATTTTACAGCATTTATAATTGCCAAATCTTTTGTTCCAATTTTTCATCTCCTTCCCTCCATCCTCTCCCTTTGATGGCAGGTTGACCAATACATGTTAAGTATGTTAAAGTATAAATTAAATACAATTAAGCATACATGTCCTAACAGTTATTTTGCTGTACAAAAAGAATTGGAGTTTGAAATAGTGTACTATTAGCCTGTGAAGGAAATCAAAAATGCAAGTGAATAAAAATAGAGAGATTGGGAATTCTATGTAATGGTTCATAGTCATCTCCCAGAGTTCTTTCACTGGGTGTAGCTGGTTCAGTTCATTACTGCTCTATTAGAACTGTTTTGGTTCATCTCATTGTTGAAGAGGGCCACGTCCATCAGAATTGATCATCGTATAGTATTGTTGTTGAAGTATATAATGATCTTCTGGTCCTGCTCATTTCACTCAGCATCAGTTCATGTAAGTCTCTCCAGGCCTTTCTGAAATCTGGACTGAATTCTTAAAGACACAGAAGGGACCACTGACCAATGTACAACAATGCATCCTTATTTGGCAGAGCAAATTCCATTAATGGTGAATGACTTCTAGGAACCTGAAATTTAGGCCTAGAGTCTGATCTCATTTATCTTACAGTCTCTGAGATATCTTCCCTTGTCCCACTCAGTCCCATTAATCGTCTTTTTCTTTATCAGGACACAAGCACTTATTGTATCTACTTATCTAAGGCTAGTCAAGCCTCTACAATTCTATAATTTGACAAGCATCAAACTGAATTGTTTATAGGGTATCTTTCCCAGTAATATTAATCCAAATCTTAGCCCAATGTACTCATCTTAAGCCCCAAATACTATTGCAGCAGCAGAATAGCATTAATCCTACATAACCTCCCCTCTTTATAGGATTGATGGATTCCTTACAGGGAACCCACTCGGACACTGGGTAGTTAGAAGTACATTCACCAACCAGTTCAATTCCTTCTCAAACAAATGGGACCCAAAGTCTTTTGGGTTATGGGGTGATGATCAGAAACTACTTCCTGCTGAGAATGGGGGTGTTAAGCTGCATTATACTACAGGGTCCCATTTAGAGAGGTTTGAGCTGCTTGAAGATCCAGGAGGTGGAGTGGATCCCTTAAGTTGATCAATAAAGCTGCCTAGTGAAATCATTTGAATGTGATTTTCTCAAAGCCTAGAGGAAAACAAACCTAAGAGAACTAGAGAGAGAGCAAATACAAAAAACAGAATCCTCATTCTTGGGAGGTATGCTTATACCTTCTCTGAAGATTCTGTAAATAGTTAGCCACCATCTCTCCTTTTAGAGACTACATTATATCCCAAAAGCAATTTTCAGAAAGGGGGAATCCTATTCATAAAATACTGCTTTAACAGATCTTGTTAACCTATCAAAAGCAGGATAGTGGTAGAGATTGAGCCAGATTTCTGCATGAGTTATGAATAAAGCCTCTTTAATTTTAAAAAAAAAAATGTTCCTCCTCTTTTGCCTGTTGTAGGATGGACTGGGAAAGGCCAATATAGATTGACCAATGGCTTTTCAATATAAATTATTCAAGGGGAAACACTATATACACTGTACAATACTATAGTCATTCCCACATTAGTAACAAAGTTAAATAAAAGTGACTTTCCCAATTATGTAACAAAATATTCCATAAGTTACATCCCTCTAAGAAAACTTGAGTACACTAAAATTCTCTTCTCTAAACCATATGAAAGACATTTCAGTTTCAATTTCAATTATCAATAAGATAACAGGTTCCACAGTTATATCAATAATTTTTACATTTATGTAAGGTCCTTAAAGGACCTTATTTCATACAGACTCATACATCTAGCAACAGATAGATGACCAGGCCAAATACATAAAATATACTACATATGTTCAGATTGAAAACAACAAGATATTACATATTTGAACTGCGCATATGGTTTCTATTGACTACTTACTCTGATTATAGAAATTTGTTATAGGAGGAAAATCAAAACTGATCCACCTTATCACCAACTCAGTTCTCAAATGATGAGTTACTAACTTAATAATTCATCAGATAATCATTCCTAAATTCAAGACTCAAAACTTTAACAGTCAAAATCTCCACAGTTATAATCTCAATAGAAAGTTTCTCTCTTTTTTTTTTTTTTTTGCTTTTGCATCATATAGCCTTTATTATGTTTATTTGATTTAAATGCATAATAATCATCTTAACTATTTACTCTTTAGGAATGGGTTTAGACAAGAGAGTTTTCAATATCCATTTATCCTTTGGGTTTTTTTTTTCTCTCTCTTTTTTTTTATTTAATAGCCTTTTATTTACAGGATATATGCATGGGTAACTTTACAGCATTAACAATTGCCAAACCTAATAGAAAGTTTCTCTACTCAGGTTTTAGATCTTAAACTATCTATCCCATGTACCTACAGAGCACAGCCAAAGTTAGATATGCAGGACTATCGGGTTGAAATCCTATTCTTTATACTTAAAGAAAGCACATTTTCTATCATATTCATTAAACAATGAAACCAAAATGACCTTAATAAATGATTTGCTGAATGCATTTTGAAATAATCATTATCACAGAATTTGCAGTTAACCAGAAATCTAACAAACTTCTCCTAGAAGTTCCTTGCATTGCTAAATGGTAGAACTTTTAATATAGCATCACAAATGACTTTGCCATAAAACAACTACAGACTTGAAAAATAAAAACAAATATTTAATGTAAATGTAGTTATTAATACCATAAACATAAACTGTAAACATAAGCTGTTCTATTAAACAATAGAAATATTAATGTTAAAGTAATTTCATTTAACTAGTAGAGGGGGTGACAGAAGTTGAGGGGTTATCTCCAGTGAGTGAGCTCACTTCTACGGAGCAGTCATACCCAGTGGGAGAAGAGTGGACCTTCCCAAGCCAACAGATCATGCAAATAACTAATATAGAGTTTTTCAATCCTAAATTTTTAGATTAACTACTAAAAATCCCAATCAAAAACCTTCAGAAACCTAAAGGTGAAGAGACTGGACCTCTACACCTGGAACTAAGCTTTTTTTCAAATCTGGCAAATTCACAAAGTAGGGCAATGAACCCCAGAGCAGGGGCTGAAGTTTACCTCCCTTGCCTTTTGAATCCCACCTATAAGTCCCAAAGACAGGGAAAAGACACTGATAGAGATCAGTTTGGCTCCATAGTCCCACATTTTGAGGACGTGGTCCAGTCTGAAATCCAAGGTATGTCAAACTCCTGAGACCCACCCTCAGGAGAGGTTCTGAACAGTCTCACCCATGAATCCCAGTCATGTTCCCAAGGTTAAAATCTCCCCATAAAGTTTACCTATGGCTCATCCCATGGCTGCCACCGTCTTTTGGATCAGCCCAGCCACAGCACTCCACCTCATGGTGTTTTTCCCTTTCCCTTTCCCCCATGCCATGTGGTATCTCTCCAAACTGCACTATGCTTTCCATTCCCACTTCCCCTTATAACTAACTCTTTTAGGGTACTAAGTCCCTTGTTTTTAAAACCACTTTTAAAAGTGCACAAGAAGAATCGGACTTTGAAATAATGTACAGTTAACCGGTGAAGGAAATAAAAAATGCAAGCGGACAAAAACAGGGATTGAAAATGCTATGTAGTGATTCACACTCATTTCCCAGAGGTTTTTTTTTTTTTTTTTTTTTTTGCTGCGTATAGTTGGTTCTATTCATTATTGAACAAATAGAACTGATTTGGTTCATCTTAGTGTTGAAGAGAGCCATGTCCATCAGAATTAATCATCATATAGTATTGTTGTTGAAGTATATAATGATCTTCTGGTCCTGCTCATTTCACTCATCATCAGTTCATATAAGTCTCTCCAAGCCTTTCTGAAATCCTCCTGCTGGTCATTTCTTACAGAACAATAATATTCCAAAACATTTAGATACCACAATTCATTCAGCTATTCTCCGATTGATGGGCATCCATCCACTCAGTTTCCAGTTTTTGGCCATTACAAAGAGTGCTGCCACAAACATTTTTGCACATACAGGCCCCTTTCCCTTCTTTAAGATCTCTTTGGAATATAAGCCCAGTAGTAATACTGCTGGATCAAAGGGTATGCACAGTTTGATAATTTTTTGACATAGCTCATAGTTTTTACAAATTATCCAATATATATTTTAGAAAGCAACATATTTCATCCAATTAGGAGATATGAACATGTAACCTCTTAAGATAAGTTACCAGAGAACATTGTTTTAATAACCTATTTTTTAAAACTTAAAATCAAATCAAATACATATTTAAACTTTTAGTAACAATACTACAATATTAATATACACATAGTTTAAAAATCTTATTCCCAAATGCATTAATTGAAAGTAATGCTATCATATATCATTTAAATTTAAACACAGTATTTTGGGTCACATTTTGGGGAGAAAGCTTCTTTTTCCCTTAAAAACTCTATTCTCTTAGACTGCCCCAAATCTCTGAAATGCCAGTAAACTGTTTGAGACCTGAGATGGAGAAACAGACCTATCTCTCCTCCCTAAATATGAACTGCTGTATTGGGAAGGGGGAAGATATTAAAGTGTAAAGTAGATTTCCCCAAGCTACATGGAGATAGAAAACACACTTTTACAGAATCCAAAGTCCTCTGAGAAGAGTTTTGGGATTCTGGAGGGTTGGGGAACATAGGGACCTATTTAGAGAGAAACTGAGGTTGACTCCAGAGCTTGATGTTTTGAGGAATCCTACTAGTATTTAAAGAAGCTAGATTTAATGGAAGTCTACACACAGGTGCCCTGGTCATTCCCAGTTCCTTCTAAGGAGAGAAGCTTGAAAAGTTAAGAAAAATTCAGGTCAGTTTGCATCAAGATACCTTACAAGTGCTTTTAAATTCTAAAATGGCCACTTTTCCCCCTTTGTAACATAGTTAACTGAGAGAAACATAGAAGACCCAAAATCAACAGGATCACCCCAAACTCATAATATCTTGATCCCAGACGAGCCCCCATTTGTAAGAAACAAATTCTCTTACCAAGAATTCCACAGACTCACTGATGAATGCAGGAAAGATTTATTTTACATTCTTGCAAGAATGAGTCCCTAGGTGAACAGATATACCTTTGAAACTCCAATGGCAACATTTTATTTCTTATCATGAAGAACAAGTCCTTCCCCTGATTCCTCATTAATTAAATGTTATAGAGGTACACGATGAGTCTCTAGCCCTCATTACATAGCCATTCCCTCCTCCCAAAAGAGCTTCCATTCCATAAGAGGGAAAGGTAACAGAGGATGGCTAAGGGAAGAGAACAAAAGATTCTTTTCTTTTTTTTTTTTTTTTTTTTTTTTTTTTTTTTTTTGAGAGCAAGAATTATTTATTTTAACCTTTTTTGTAACCCCAGTGTTTATTTCAATACAGAATATATAGTACATGCTTTTTTTTATTTTTTTTAAAAGATTCTTTTCAAATCTCAGGCTACCACCCCTAATTACAAAAGTCAGTCCTTGCCTCCAAAGAGTTTACATTCTTTGGGGGGAAGATCACCTCCCTTCTTGATTATTCCTTGATGTCCTTGTGGGTTTCAGTTTTCTAATTTTAATTTCATTTCTCCTATTTAATTTTCTTAACTGTGGAAAACAAAAGTCCATCCATTTCTCACAGTTGTGTTCTGAGATGATTTTGTGTTTCAGATTGTGATGGGAAGGGCAGGGAAGTGAAGGCATAGGAGATAAGAACAGTTTAATTCAATAGGATTTACCATGTATTGTGCTTAGTACTGGCAATACTTCCCACTTTCATAGATCTGTGATCTTTTTGTGCTGAGTCCTCCATCCGATAGTACAGACCTCCATCCAATAGTACAGACCACCATCCATTCAACTTTTTCATCTAGTGGCACTCAGTCAATTCTTCACAGAGGTCATCCAGATGTGCTAGGAAACTTTCTCCAGATCTCTAGCCATTTTGAAAATAAAGCCCAAAGTGCTGTCCAGTGATCATTCCTTTTTATCACTACATGTTGACGTTTTCTTTTTAAACATTTATCTTTTTTTTTATATCCTTTACATGATCATTTCTGGGGTACAATTTTTTGTTGACAATATGTTTCAGCTTGCCCACACCTCCTCTGCAAATCTCTATTGTCCTTTGGCTTACATTCAACTTTTATTCTCTAGAGAATGATTTTATGTTATGTTTTTTTGTTATGAATTTGTCATATAATATCACTAGATGAATACTTATCTTAAAAAAATAGGCTTTTGTTTTAGAAAGAAGATTAGGGTCATTGGAAACAATGCATCTTATTCCAAAGCAATCAACCCACTTTCCTTATCTTATTCAATTCTGGGCTAGTTGATTATCTGCTTGAAGTGTTTATTTAATATATATGTAATGATGAGGGCTTTTTTTCTTAATAATTGATCATCATAGACTAAACAATAATCACTCTTTATTCACTTCGAATTTCCTGTGTACTTACATCAAACTCTCTGAATGATTTTAGATTTCCTTTAGGAGGTTCCACATAATGCAATGATTTGATTCAATTGACATCAACAAGAGTATTTGGAGGACCTCCTCATTAATAAGGAATAATTCTTCTATTTGGATATTCTGTTGAAATTCACCATGATAGTAGCAAATATACTTGGCAGAGTTCAAAAATAAGGATTCAAAAATAGACAACAAAGTCTAGGAAAGAAAACTCTAAAGATGCTATATAGACTATAGCTCCAACTCCTCAGGGGCCATAGCTACTGAATACCTAGAAAAGAAAGTTCTTGACACCAAAGCCCTTGACAGTATTACATGATTTAATATAAAAAATATACAATTTAATTTATGAAAAAAATTTAAAAGATGACTTATCTGTTTTGCTGATGGACTTCAAGGAGCAATGAGTCCTTTTTTATGATTTGCTGGTAAACTTCCTATATGGGTTGTCTTCCTCACTGGAATATGGGAACTTGTGAAGAGGAATTGTCTTACATTTCTATATTTCCTTCAGTGACTTGCATATAGTGAGCACTTAATGCATCTTTTCTTCATTCATTCAACAATGATAAAATACTATGTATAAAACTCTGTGCTAGCTGAGGATAAGGGTACTTACCTGTACCCTTAAGGAAATTACTTTATGCTTGAGGGGTACATCATTTATAGATGAGTTATTTCACCATATTTTGAAGAGTGAGAGAGGGAGAGCCCTTAAAAACTAAGCAGATCAGGAAAGGCTTCCTTTTTTAAGGTGGATTCTAAAGGGAGTCCTGAAGGTGGCAAAAGATGCTAAAACATAGAGATAAAGAAATGAAGAGGAAAGAGTGCACTCCAGGTGTAGCACCTAAGACATATCTAAAACTTTTCTGGTATGAACATGGTGATGATGGAAGAAAGTGATGGCATGAGCATTCAAAAAAGGATATATTGTAATATGTGGGGTAGGATTAAGCAAATTATGACTTGACAGTAGTAGGATTTAGGTAGCTAAGAAGTTTGAGTAAAATGGAGAAAACTCTTAGATCTGCCTGTTGCTACAGGAATTTCAATGTAAGCTAAAAGCACACAACAGAATCAAAAAAGAGATGGAGAGTCTAAAGCAGAACCATAATCCTCTAAGGTCAAGGTCAACATCAATGTTGGCAGAGAAAAAACTTATTAAGGGAAAATCCAGAAAATAAGTGATTCATTCTCCTCTTCATTCTCAGTAAGTTTTACATTATATATAATTCAAACAAAGGAACAAGGAAAACAGTAGCTGATTGCCTAGAATGAAAGCAGTTTCCATATCAGACTTAATAGGTTGCTTGAGATTTATAAGGGAGAGGAAACTCCTTACATTCCTTGTATCAGTCTTCAAATATGACTCCCTCTTCCCCATATTTTTTATTATTATTCTTTTCTTTTCTTTTTTTTCTGGGGAGGTCACATGACATATAGTCATGAATTAAGAGTTAAAGAAATCTGGACTCTAAACAAGTCTGGTCTCTCAGTCACACATAACCAAATTTAAACAATGCAATAAAGTTTCTTTTTTATTTATTTATTTTTTAAAATAACTTTTTATTGACAGAACCCATGCCAGGGTAATTTTTTACAACATTATCCCTTGCACTCACTTCTGTTCCGATTTTTCCCCTCCCTCCCTCCACCCCCTCCCCCAGATGGTACGCAGTCCTACATATGTTAAATAGGTTACAGTAGATCTTAGATACAATATATGTGTGCAGAACCGAACAGTTCTCTTGTTGCTCAGGGAGAATTGGATTTAGAAGGTATAAATAACCTGGGAAGAAGAACAAAAATGAAAGCAGTTTACATTCATTTCCGACTGTTCCTTCTTTGGGTGTAGCTGCTTCTGTCCATCCTTGATCAATTGAAACTGAGCTAGATCTTCTCTTTGTCAAAGGAATCCACTTCCATCAGAATACATCCTCATACAGTATCATTGTTGAGGTATATAATGATCTTCTGGTTCTGCTCATTTCACTTAGCATCAATTCATGTAAGTCTCTTCAAGCCTCTCTGTATTCATCCTGCTGGTCGTTTCTTACAGAACAATAATATTCCATAACCTTCATATACCACAATTTACTCAACCATTCTCCAATTGATGGGCATCCATTCATTTTCCAGCTTCTGGCCACTACAAACAGGGCTTCCATAAAACATTTTGGCACATACAGGTCCCTTTCCCTTCTTTAGTATCTTTTTGGGGTATAAGCCCAGTAGAAACACTGCTGGATCAAAGGGTATGGCACAGTTTGATAACTTTTTGAACATAATTCCAAATTGCTCTCCAGAATGGCTAGATGTGTTCACAATTCTACCAACAATGTATCAGTGTCCCTGTTTTCCCACATCCCCTCCAACATTCCGCGTTATCTTTCCCTGTCATTCTAGCCAATCTGACAGGTGTGTTGAAATAAAGTTTCCCACCTCTCTTGTGATTTGGGAAAAGCCAGCAGAGTGCTACCAGTCCCTTATATGAACAGTCTGGAAACTCTTTCACCACAAAGATTTTTGTCAGGATAAAAAAAGCTCTAAATGAATGCTCTTATTGGCTTCTATGGAAAGTCCTGAGGAAACTGAACTCATTGCCATTTAGCTTACCTCCAACTGGGTGGTGACACAAGAACTAAAGGAAAATGTTGGTCTGGGTAATGTAAACGAGTACTTTTTTATTTTTTAAAGCATTAGACATTGATTTTCTTTCTTTCTTTTTTTTTTCAATTTTCTTTTTAAAAACATTTTAGATAATGTCAAATAAAATGAACAATTCCATATATTATGTCACTAAAGGAGATAATGGATCATGAAACTGTGAATCTGTTACACATGAAATTTCTTTTCTTTTTTAATTAATTGTTTTAAATTAACAAGCCTTTATTTTTTTCTCCCTTCCATTTCTCTTTCCCATTTCCCATTCTTCAAAGAAAAGGAAATAAAGAAAACCAAAAACTTTGTAATTAAATATGCATAGCCAAGCAAATCAAATTCCTGTATTGGCCATGTCCAAAAAATATATGGCTTATTTGACAATGGACTCCATCAACTCTTTATCTGAAAATGTATAAGATACTTCATTATCAATCTTCTGAAATTATGATTAATCATGATGTTGATCAGAATTTTTAAGTCTTTAAAAGTTGTTTATCTTTATACTATTGTTATTGTATAAATAGATCATCTGGTTCACTCTTAATTAATATAAAACATTCCCAGATTTCTTTGAAACTGTCCTTTAAAAAAATTCTTATGGCACAACAGTCCTCATATATATATATATATATATATATATACACACACACACATATATATATAATTAATATATAATTGTTTACTATTCCCCAATTGATGGGAGGCCTCTAGTTACTGTTGAGGTTCAAAAGGAGACCCCCAAAAGATTGGGGTTGCAGACAATGTCATGAGGTATCTCAAAAGAATGTGCAGACTTGAACCCATCTTCAAGTCAAGGGGCAAAGTTTATTGTAATTGTAATGCTGACTGAAGTCGGCTAAATTCCAAAAGGATTTAGCAAAGAACCAGGAAAAAAAAGATAATTTTACTCTCAAAATTAGAGAGACCAGAGCTTCATGTTACTTATTTGCTGATTTTATGGCTTACAGGGAGGTTTGAGGGGTGATCTATTCACTATTGTCTCAGGAACTCGGTTATTACTGACCAACAGATTTATCTATCTGATAGTCAATAATGTTTGTAGGACTATTCTAAGGCTAGACAACTTTAGAATCATTCACAGACAGATTGTTAGAATAATAGGACTCTAAGGTCAGGGGATCTCAGGATCACTCCTTTAGAGACCGTACCCCATCAGTTACCATTGTTTTCTACTCAAAGAGTTGCTATAGATATTTTGGGTCCTTATTCTTTTTCTTTGATATTTAGGGGTTTAGGTCTGGGCATGGTATTGCTGGATTAAAGGGCATATAAATTTAGTAAATTTTTTAGGCTTAGCTTCAAATTGCTTTGGACACATAGCTCTACCGATAATACACCAATGTGCTTGCTTTCCCACAGCCCTTACAACATTTGTAAATTTCCTTTTTTGTCATATTTGACAATAAACTATGTGAGGAACTACAGAGTTCCTTCAATTTGTATTTCTTTAATATGATTCAGAGCTGATTTTTATAGGGCTATTGATATCTTGATTTTTTTCTCTTGAGAAATGCTCTTATCCTTTGTCTACTATCAATGACAAATAGTTCTTATTATGAATTTGAATCAAATGAATTCAATACACATCACTTTGTGTATGAAAGTGATACTTTCACTTCACTTTCCTTACCATCTGCCATATTGCCTGGAGTAGAAAACTAGCCTTTTCTTTCCCAGAATTTTCATCCTGGGACTCTACTGTTCTAATTGAATAGTGGTAGCCTCAAGTTACCCACCAGGGTTCCAGCTATACTTCAGTTCACTTTACTTTCTTAACCCTTCTCCTTCCTACCACATGTGGAGACTTTCTAGTTCTGGAACCAAAGTTAATAAGCTCTTATCACTGTTCTCATAAAAGAGTATGTCAATCTACTCTCCCCTAGTTTTATTTACCATCCCTATAATTTTCCAAACTCCAAATCCCAGTTTTGTTCTCCAGTCCTTTATATTTTGTCTTTACCTATTAAAATATAAGATTCCTATGGATAGGGGCAATCCTTGATGTTTTTATTTGTATCCCTAGAACTTAGCACAGTCTTTATTATAAAGTTCAAGAATCTGTGTCCTAAAGTGACCAGCAGATGAATCAATCAGCAATCATTTATCCAGTACCAATAAGTGCCATTTCAGGGATTGAGGGTAGGCAGGGTAGGCAATGGAGGAGCTTACTCCATCCAATCTGCCATTTGGTAGCTTCCTATTTTAACTAATTATTTTTGCTAACTAGGTATTAAACTGTGTTGTTTCCATACTAACAAAGGGATTTCAAGTTCTATAAGTTCTTTCTAAATTCAACATTCTATGGCAAAACTCAGAAGACACAAGGATATCTCTGGTTTTAGAAGAGAGATATAGCCCATACATGAGCCCAATCCTTCCCTCTGCTGGCAGAACACCAAAGTATAGATTCCGTCCTATTTTAAGTAGCCGAAAGGAGGAAATTCAAGTTAGATTCTTTAACATTAAGACTATCACTTTTTCCTCTACACCATTAGTAGTATTCATCTTCTAGTTTCCCCTTCCCCACCCTCTCACACAATGGTAAGATGAATTTCTGACAGCCTTATTCTCAGAAGGTGACTAATTATTAAAAACCCAGGTTCTTGATTCTGAATTAATGCTGTATACAGGAAACCCTTTAGATTCCTGGATCTAGGATTTGTGGTTTTGAATATTCCTTTGTTTTTGTAACAACCTGTTTTATCCTGTCTGTGGGAGGGCTACATTTTACTGGTGATTAGAAAAATGGATGGGGCCATGAGAGGGAGAAAGAGGTAAATATGAGGGTAATAGGGGAGGAGGTAATCTGAATCATAAGTCCAGCAAGAATAAATCAGAAGACTGACATAATTTGGAAAGCCAAAATCCAAGGGACTGATATAAATTTAAAAATAAATTGTACAACTAGAGATTCAAACTGGGTGATCAATATTGAATCTCTGGAGGAAATAGGGAATGTGTGTTAGAAGAGTTGACCATTTGTCTGATTAAACATAGTTTCTATATTTCAGACATTCCTTGATTTCTGCACTGCTGTGACATGCACAGCTGTCTTGGAGGAATCTGTCATGTCTCCTCCTGACTTATCCATACCAGTAAGATACGATTTAGCTGCTTCCTGATCTCTTTTGCTGCCTCGCCCATACTTCATCTGTCCTATACATCAGCCTGGTTGCAGAGAAAAAGATCCCTAGCTTGGAAGTTAGCATACCTGCTTACAAAACTATTATTAAATTACTGCATGATCTCTGTGGACTTCAGTTTCCTGATCTATATAAAATTGGAGGGTTGGAAAAGGCAGTCACTAAGGTCCTTCTTCCTTTGAACATTTTCTGATTCTTTGTTTGAAAAGAGACTTAGTAACCTACATTTGAATTAGGAAGTGTTAAAGGCTGAAGAAACATTCTAAAAAAAACCCAAACCAAACAGCAATAAAAAGAACTGGGGCAGTGTCCAGGGACACTGTGAAAACATATCTTTGCACAGTTCTCTACGAAGTCTCCCTTGCTAATTAGGAAGAGTTTCCTATACAGCTACTCAATTCAGCTCACATTTTTGGTTCCATTGGATTTAGAGATGGCATTTGCTATCTTAACAATAGCTTTGAATCACTAAGGTGGCAGCAACTGGTATATATATGCAACAATAAAAGCAGTCCCTGTGTTCTAGGAACTTAGAATTTACTGGGGGGAACTGTACAATTTACAGGAGGTGAAAAAAAGAGGAAACATGCATTGGGAGAGAAACTGTTAGAAACCTAGTGCCAAGAGGGAAAAAAGAATGTCTGACTTAAGTCTTTTCTTTAAAAATGAGTTCCATCAATGAGGGAGGAGTTCACTAATGGGGGAAAGGGACCAGAATAGCAGATGGATGCTCCAAACTAGGACTGCAGTGAGGCAAAATGCTGGAAAGTAACATGCATAGCCAGGAGGGTGCCTTTCTTAATTTTTTATCATTCTTGCTCTTTCTCTAGCTTTCTGACACTTTTGATCATCTTCTTGGGGCACCTAGGTGGTTTGGTGAATAAAGTTCTGAGCTTGGAATCAGGATGATTCATCTCTGTGAATTCAAATTCAGCCTCAGACACTTACTAACTGTGTGATTCTGGGCAAGTAACTTAACTTTATTTGCCTCAGTTTCTTCATCTATAAAATGAGCTGAAGAAAAAATAGCAAACAATGATTAATAGATTTAAAGAATTAGATCTGGCAGAGTTCTGAGGTTTACAATATTGTATGTACAGGACACAGCAACAAAAAAATCATTCCAAAGAAAAAGAAGAACAAGAAAATAAAATGGCTATTTGATGAGGTTTTTCAAGTAGCTGAAGAAAGAAAGACCATGAAAGATGAAGGAGAAAGGGGAAGATGTACTCATCTGAATGTAGAATTCCAGAGAATAGCAAGGAGAAATAATGTTTTCTCAATTGAATAATGCAAAAAAATATATAAAAGGAAATAGTGGGATGGGAAAGAGAAGAGATCTTTTCAAGAAAATTGTAGATATCCATTATTGATCAGAGAAATGCAAATTAAGACAACCTGAAAAACCACTATACACTTCTCACATTGGCTAAGATGACAGGAAAAGATAATGATGAATATTGGAGAGGATGTGAGAAAACTGGGACACTGATGATTGTTGGTGGAGTTGTGAATAGATCCAACCATTCTGGAGAACAATTTGGAACTATCCCCAAAAAGTTATCAAATTGTGCATACCCTTTGACCCAGCAGTGTTGATCCAGTAGGCTTATATCCCAAAGAGATTTTAGAGGAGAGAAAGGGACCCATTTTGCTTTTATGCAAAAATGTTTGTGGCAGCTCTGTTTGTAGTGGCAAGAAATTGGAAACTAAGTGGATGCCCGTCAGTTGGAGAATGGCTGAATAAGTTATGATATATCAATGTTATGGGATATTATTGTTTTATAAGAAACGACCAGCAGGATGATTTCAGAGAGGCCTTACATGAACTGATACTAAGTGAAATGAGCAGAATCAAGAAATCATTGAACACAGCAACAGCAATATTAAAAGTGAGTAATTCTGATGGACGTGGCTCTCTTCAACAATGAGATGATTGATACCAGTTCCAGTGGTCTTGTGATGAAGAGAACCACCTACAACCCAGAGAGAAGAGTGTGGGAACTGTGTGGATCACAACATAGTATTTTCACTCTTTTTGTTGTTGTTTGCTTGCATTTTATTTTTCTTCCTCATTTTTTTCTGGTTTGATTTGATTTTTTCTTGTACAGCAAGATAATTGTACAAATATGTATGCATATATTGGATTGAACATATTTCTACCATGTTTAACATATATTGAACTACTTGCTATCTAGGGGAGGGGATGGCAGAAGTGCGGGAAGTTGGAATGCAAGGTTTTTGCAAGAGATGATCTTGAAGAATTATCCATATATATGTTTTGAAAAATAAAAAGCTTTCATAAAGGAAAATAAAGAAAATTAGAGATATCAAAGGAAAGTTATATGCAAAAATGGGTATGATAAAAAGCAAAAACTTATAAGGATTTAACAGAAGCAGAAGAAATTTAAAAGGTGGCAAGAATAATCAAAACAACTATGCATGAAATATCTTAATTTCACCAGTGACCACAATGGTGTGGTTATTGATTTAGAATCAGATATCCCAGAGAATGAAGTTTAGCGTACTGTAGAAAGCATTGCTTACAATAAGGTTAATGGAGGTGATGGAATTCCAGCTGAACTATTTAAAACCCTAAAAGATAATTCTCTTAAAGTGCTGCACACAATATGCCAGTAAATGTGGAAAATTCAATAAAGACTGCTGAATTGGGAAAGATCGTTTTATATCTCAATCTTAAGAAAGGGCAATGCCAGTGAATGTGGCAAATACTGAAAGTGATAGGAGTACCAAATCATCATTCTTTCTTTCTTACTTACATCTTCTGAGGATCTTATATGTGGACCAAGAACTGATGGAATTTATCATAGAACAATTGTTTGGAAAGGGAATACAACAAGACTGTATATTGTCATCTTATTTATTTAACTTAAGTGCAGAAGTTAAATGCCAATGTAAAATGCCAAACTGGATGAATCAAAAAATTGTAATCAAGGTTCCTGAGAGATATCAACAATCTCAGATATATAGATGATACCACTCTGATGATAGAAAGTGAAGAGGAATTAAGCAGCTTCTTGTTGAGGGTAAAAGAAGAGAGTGTAAAAGTTGGCTTAACATTAAAAAAAAAAACCCTAAGATCTTGGTAACCGGTCCCATCACTTCCTGGGAAATAGAGGGAGGGGAAAAACTGTTAGCAGTGTCAAATTTTATGTTCTTGGCTCAAAGATTTCTGCAGATGGCAATAGCCACCATGAAATTAAAAGCAGAGACATCATTTTGCTGACAAAGGTCTGTATATTCGAAGCTATGTTTGTTTGTTTTTTTTTCCAGCAGTAATGTAGGACTGTGAGAGTTGAATTGTAAGCAAAGCTGAGTGCCCCAGAATGGACACTTTTGATTTGTGGTGCTAGAGAAGATTTTTGAAAGTCTCTTTTACAGAAAGGAAATCAAATCAGTCTACTTAAAATTAATTCATTGGAAGGTCAAATACCCGAAGCTGAATCGTAAATACTTTGGCCACATAATGAGAAGACAATACTCATTTGAGTTTGAAATTTGAAAAGACTGAGTTGCGAAAGATTGAAAGCAAAAGGAAAAAGGGATAGCAGAGGATAAGATGGTTATATAAGATCATGCAAACAACAGACATGTACTTAGCTTTCAAGAAATAGTGGAGGATAGAATTCTGGTTCATGGGGTCAGAAAGAATCAGACAAATGAACAGTGATCACCCTCTTCTCCTGGCTCTTCTTCCAGTTTATGCTCACTAATTGTGGATGCTCCTTAAGATTCTGCCATTTCCTTTCTTCTCTTATTCTTCTTTTAATTCTCTTGTTGATTGTATCAGCTCTTAGGAATCTATTTAGCCAACTCTCACCTCTCTGATGACTTTTGGTTTCCTTTCACCAACTACTGATTGAACATTTCAACTGAATGGCTCACAGATATTTTAAAATCAACATGTCCAAAACTGAAATTATCTTTTGACCCAAACTTTCCCCTCTCCCTTATTTCTTTACTATTGGTGAGAAGACTATTATCTTTTTAGTCACTTAGGCTTACAACATAGGTGTCTTCTCAGTGGCTGTCACCTCACATACCTAATCTTTTGTCAAGTTCTATCACTTCTTCTAATATTTCCCTTCCAGAGAGACAGATAGTTCAACACTTTATCCATCTAGTTGCCTCTAATCAGACCACAGATATAGAAATGTAGAACTGGCAGTGATTGACACAAAAGCAATAGCTGAAATTAGAAATGGATGAGATCATTAAAGGGGGGAGCACAGAAAAAAGCAGAATGTTGAAGGAAGAAAAACTCTTGATAGCAACATGAGAGAAAACCAACATTAAAAGTCTGGGCAAAAATTTTAGTGCAGGAGAAAAAAAAGGAAGGCACAAAAAAGTAAGAGGAAGTTCAGGAGAGGATGATGTTTTTGCAGTATAGGATACTACAAATTTTGAATTCCAAAAAGTTTGAATTCCAATTGTAATACCATGAGAAAACCCTTTTCTGTTTGTTATCAGCTCACTGGCCAAGTCTTTCAAATGAAGATAATGTCACAGAGCAGATCTATAATGGTGGATATCAGTTATGCTGCTAACTCTGTCTCCAATGTGATTTTATATGCTTTTGATCATAAATAGAATTGAATAAGAAAATATACAAATCTATCTTTGCTGTAAGAACTAATAATAACAATAATGATAATAGCATTTATATAGCACTTTAGGTATTGCAAAGTGTTATGTTCCTTTACCCTGTGAACAATTCTTGGGAAATAGCTACTATTACTATGTCCATTTTACAGATGTTGAAGAAGATGAAGCAGCCAGAAATTAAGTGATTTTTCTAGGGTCATGTGGTATCTGGGTCCAGATTTCATCTGAGGTTTTCCTGATTCCAGGACCAACACTTTATTTACTTAGCTGCCTCTACCTAGACCATTTGTTTCACTAATGATGAGCCAGCAGTCCGCTTCAGATATTAAGACAATATATACATAAACATTTAAATTTTTTGTTAAGTTTTAAAATAAAATGTGAAAAAATAGTATCTTCTCTTCATGGTATTCCCACTCTACAGCTCAAACTCAACTTTATTTTGGTTTTAGTAGTGAAAGGTTCATTATTAACATACATTTCCCACAGGCTGCAAATCTTAATTAAGACAGAAATATTTTAGTATCCCACATCCTTAACACTAACTATTAAATGGTTTTTTTGTTTTCTTTTTATCCCCTAAGGGATAATTTTAATAAGAAGAATGTAATTCAAAGTATTCCAGATGTTACTTTTCTGATGTGTCTCAGCTTGCATCTATAAACCATCTGGTAGCCACAACAGCTGGATTGTGTCCAAAAGTGCAGGCAGGTAAAGGGGTATTAGTTGAAGAAAATGAAATGATCAGTTATTTGTCATCTGAGTTTGTGACATTGTTTAACTAGCTGCTGAAGTTAGCTCTCAACATTGTGAACAGGTTTTCAGAGTCATATAGTCAACACTCAATTATCCATATGTAAGCCTAGATAATTTAAAATTGCCCCTAGTTCTAATATCAATGATTTTAATATGTATTCTCCTTATTTTAACCCCTCAGTAAGGATTCTTTTGGCTAAAATGAAAATTTTTATCCTATTTACAAGGTAAAATTTAGACCAGTGGAGAGAGGTTATAAGGAAACAAGTTTTTGCTCCAAATAAGAAAAAACTTTCTAACATTGTCATCTTTAAATGTATTAGGCTATCCTATTAGGTAGTGAAATCTTCATCACTGAAGGCAACCAAACAGAGGCTGGCTTCTCCAGACTTTGGTCTTTGTTCATTTATTAATTTTTTGTTTCTCAATTTCAATAGTGTTTTATTTTTTCTATAAAGATAGTAAAGATAGTTTTCAACTTCATGTTTGTACAAGTTTGAATTCCAAAAATTTTCTTCCTCCTTCCCTTACACAACAGGCCATCTGATATGGGTTACACATATACAGTCATTTTAAACGTATTTCCATATTAGTCATGTTATGAAAGGAAAAGCAGAACAAGAAGGAAAAATCATGAGAGAAAAAAATAAACAAAAACAACAGATAAAAAGAGTATGCTTTGATTTACATTCTCTCTGGATGCAGATGACATTTTCTATACCAAGTCTTATTGGAACTGTCTTGGATCACTGCAATTCTGAAAAGAGTTAAGTCTGTCATAGTTGATCATCATACAATTTTGCTGTTACTCTTTACAGTGGTTTTCGGTTCTGCTCACTTCACTCTGCATCAGTTTGTGAAAGTCTTTCCACGCTTTTCTGAATTCAGCCTGCTCATCACTTCTTATAGAACAATAATATTCATTAAGTTCATAAACCATAATTTATTCAGCCATTCCCCAACTTTCCAGTTTCTTGCTACTTCAAAAAAGCTGCTAATAAAAGAAGCACATGTTTTTGCGCATGTAGGTCCTTTTCCTCTTTTATGATCTCGGGATACAGACCCAATATTGACACTGGTAGACTAAAGGGTATTCAGTTTTATAGTCCCTTGGGCAGAGTTCCAAATTGCTCTCCAGAATGACTGGATCAGTTCACAACTCTATAAACAATGTATACAGTATTCCAGTTTTCTCACATCCCCTCCAACATTTATCATTATCTTTTCTTGTCATCTTACCAAACTACAAATCTTGTTCTGGACCTCAGACTATAAGCACCTCCATTGTTATTTCTGCCAAATTTGCTCCCAAGTTCCAGATTTAGATTTCCCAGTTGTTTATTATATTTTCTACATCATCAGAGTTCCATTGTTTACAGAATTCAAAAGATACACTTCAGATATTAGTTATAAACCATTTTGTAGGCATATCAAACTCAACATGGCCTGTACTGAACTAAATATATTAATTTCCCTTTTTGAATTCTTCAGTTATGTTTGTGGCACTTTTATTTTAGTTACTCACATAGTATACTTTGGTTTACATTCTCTCTGGATGGCATTTTCTATCCCAAGTTTATTGGAATTGTCTTGGATCACCGAATTGCTGAAAAGAGCTAAGTCTTTATGATATAATTTTAAGATTTAGTACAGGTAGGCTATCTTCCTTTGCATTTTTCTATAATTCCCTTGATATTCTTGACCTTTTGTTCTTCCAGACTTTATTATTTTAACTCTATGAAATATTTTCTTTTAGTAATTTTATTGGTATGGCACTAAATAAATAAATGAATTTAGGTAGAATTGTCATTTTTATTATATTAACTCTGTCTACTCATGAGCAATTGACATTTTTCTAATTGTTTAGATCTACCTACACAGTTTAGTGAAGTCATCTTTCATCAATTAGAGGCACACATCTTTGAATTCACCCTGATTTAGCTGAAGCTGGGAGCAGGTATTTCTTACTAGGTAGAGAGTGCTACAAGAGCAAATGAGTGGTATCAATGAGATTTTAGGTCAGTGTTGTTAACTGCACTTAGAAAAAAGAATAGGCATTCATCTCTATAAAAATAAGATACTAATTTCAAGCTGAAAGGCTGTATGGCTTAGTTGATGGAGAGCTGACTTTGAAATTTAGATTTCCTGGATTCAGGTTGGACCGTAGGACATGAAATTAACTTCTCAGAACTCCAAAGTACCCCTTTAAGACTATAAGTTAGACAACAGTTGTCAATATGCCTTAGTGAGGGAAGTTCTTTATTTAACATCACAGGTCTAGACTCCCTGCAACAAATTACTAATTACTTCATAAGACCACAAATCTAGAGATAAAAAAAAAAACTCTCAGTTCATCAAGTTCAGAAGTTTTTAATCTGGCATCCACAAATTTGTTTAAAAATATTTTTATAATTGTCAAGATAATTGCTTTTTTTTTATAAGCCTCTGTATTTTATTTTAGACATTTAAAAGGGACTTTTCTGAGTCATTCTGAGAAGGGACTTATATACTTCCCCAGAGATCCTTTAAAGGTAGTCTATGAAGCAAAGAAAAAAGGTTTAATCTAGTCCAGTCCCTTTATTTGACAGACTGAGTCCCAGAAAGATGAAATGCTTTGTTTGAAGTCATACAGATGGTTGGTGGAAAATTAGATCATAAATCCTTCTTTTACTCTAGCATCTTAAATTTGGAAGAGATTTCAGAGCTTATATAATTAACCAACCTTCACCTGAAACCTGAATCTCATCTGCAACAAGTGTCATCTGACCTGTCCCATCCATCCCAACCCAGGGAGAGGTAAGCAGCTGCACTGTGGTGTGGAACTAGTCATGTATGAAGCAACCCTTATTGCAAATGCTACAGGAACAGGGGTGAACACTTAGCAGAGTTACTAGATCAACTCAATTCAGGAAATCAATGAATTTCTTGAAGGCCAAAGAAAGCTGGTCTATTAATATGGCAAGAGAGATTTGAACACAGAAGGAGCTGGATGAAGGACAAGACCAAAAACCAGGGATCACAGTTTTACCAGGTGATTGCTGTCTGAGCTCAGCAGACTACTGAGTGAACGATGTGGAAACTATACTCATTGGTCCTGCACTTTCATCATGCTCACTGCCTTGTTGCTGGTATAGAGGCTACAGGCAGATATAATTCAGTCTCTGAAGATATCTAGTGATGATGAACTCAATATTTCTGGAGGAAGCTAATTCAATTTTCCTTTATTTCTAATTCTTAGAAAGTTCTTTTGTTTTCTTTGTTTTAAGTATGGACTGTGATTTCGGTAGGCTAGAGACTATCCAGGATGAAAACTATCTCCACCAATGAAGATTTCCATTCTTCCATCTTGAAGACTTGCATCTTCAAACAGATCATTAGTTTTTAGAAGCAGTTGGATTGGATGTCAGGAAGTTCTGAGTTCAAATCCAGATTCAAATACTTACTAGCTGTGTGATCCTGGAAACATCAATTTCCTCCACTATTAAATATGGATAATAATAACAACATGTGATCAAATAAGATAATATTTATAAAGCACTTGGCACAGTGTTTGATACACAGCTGGTCCTTAATCAATACTTATTTCCTTTCTGATGTCATTCACGTGGGTAATTTTTTCAAAGATGCTAATTGCCAGTCATTTATGGCTACTAATTCCTTGTGATTCTTGACTTACACAGGTCCACCCAATGTACTGGAAGCTTCTCTGCTTTTCCTTAACATTGAAAGCATAACAGCAGAATACAGCTGACACCTACCATGCACCAATTTATTGTCTTCTGAATGATGTTCATTTTTCTTCTATCCTGCTATAAGCCTAGCCAGAGAAGATAAGTATTTTCTTTAATTGGGGATGCTGGTATATACTTCCAGAGCTGCTGATTTTTTTCTCAGTCACCTTTTGTTTAGTATTAATGAAGTATTATTTCTGCCTCTCCCTCCCATGCCTTTGTTATATTCTTCTCCTTCAGATACCTTGTAAATTGATTCCCTCAAAGCCCTCATAATTGTGTGGCCTCCAGCTTAGCTCTTGACTTTGTGTTCTTGGTCTAATCCAGATGCTTTCCCTGCTTTTGTTCACTGTAACAACATTTCTACTACCTTTATAAGATTATAATGGTAGAATCTATGTGTAATGATGCTATCTTTGATGGCAAATGAAACCTGCAATCTTTGTCTTTTTCATTTTTCTTCTGGGCACATCTCCTTCCCTTTTCATACTTAAATGACCTCAGGTTGCTTTTCTATGCATCAATGGATCTCTCATAAAATTGGCTTTATTCTAGTTTTACTCTCCACTGCTTCTTGCTACTTTATGAGGTGCTGCTGCTCATAATATTCCATCATCTTTCTCCATAAGATTTTACAAGCAAGCTTATAGTCTAAAGTAGTATTGCCATTGTTTGCCATATCTTTCCTTTAGGCAAGAGAGTCAAGTTCATGCTGCTAAGGTAGTTTTTAGTTTAGTTTAGTTTTTTTGCCTCCTTGTTATGGGAATTGATTTACATCAGTTAAGCTCCCTCCTTATTGCATTTTGTTAGAGCTTCAGTTAAAGCTATTTCCTGCCTCAAATGTGCCTTAACTTTTAAGAGTCGTCAAAGGCATGGCCAATATTTTGCCAGCTACAAGAAATCTCTTTCCTTCCCCTCATTTTCATCAAATATAATTTCTTCATACTTTGTAAAGGAATAATGGGGCGATGTTAGTTTAACGTATTAGTTCCTTCTCTCTTTTATTATCTGTCCTTATTTGTGATTATATCAATTAGACTGGAGAGGAAGGAACAATGTCTCTCCACCTCTTGCCCCCATTACACTTGTATTTAAATCTGATGTTAATGTTCTATGACCCATGACTAGGTCAGAATATTCTAGCCTCTGATATAGAAATGGCCTAAAGTAGCTTTTACTAACTTTGTTGATCAGATTGATCATCTCCAAGAGTTAAGAAGAGTGAGAGGAAAGAAAGTGGAAGCATCTATTTTAAATGACATTTTCAAGGAGCTACAATAGGGGTGCTGACATGGCCAAGCCAAAATATGTCAATGGACCTCTGTGGCCCTCCTAGCATTTAACTTCAGCATTATCCTTCGATATGAAACTCTGGTTGTTACCCCCAAATCCCCTATGACCTTTGATGTTGAGAACCAGGAATTTTTTTCCTTTTTAGGTTAAATATGTGTGATTCTTTTTTAAAAAAACATATTTCCATATTCACCATACCGCACAAGAAAAATCAGATCAAAATGGAAGAAAATTTGAGAAAGGAAAAAAACAAACAAGTAAGCAAACAACAACAAAAAGGTGAAAATACTATTCTTTGATTCACATTCAGTCTCCTATTTCTCTCTCTGGATTGGATGACATTTTCCATGCCAAGTCTATTGGAATTTGCTTGAATAACTGCATTGCTGAGAAGAGTCAAATCCATCACAGTTGATTATCATTTAGTCTTGTTGTTGCTGTGTACAATGATCTGTTCACTTCATCTAGCATCAGTTTATGTAAGTCTCTCCAGGCTTTTCTGAAATCAGCCTGTTCACCATTTCTTATAGAAAAGTAATATTCCATTACATTCATATATCATAACTTTTTGTTGTTTTTTTATTAAAGCTTTTTATTTTCAAATCATATGCATGAATAATTTTCAACATTAACCCTTTCAAAACCTTATGTTCCAATTTCTCCCCCTTTCCCCAGATGGCAAGTAATCCAATATATGTTAAACATATATACCATAACTTCTTCAGCCATTCCCCAACTGATGAGCATCCACTCAGTAGATAGAAAGAGAGAGGAATCTCTCTTTGAATGTCCCCAATGACTTTTCCTAGACTTTTGTTCCACTGTCTTAAACCAGGGCTTCCCTGCTTCAGGGGAAGATAGGGATTTTCTCTGGCCTGAGGATTTCTCCAGGTGTTTTGTTCAAAATAAAAGACATTTGCCCAAACTTCAAGTTGGATGGTAATTGTTAGGGCAAGGCTTTCTGATTTGTCACCAATAGAGGGCACCAAAGAACATGGAACCAATGTCTTAATATTGGACAAGAAATACCCATACAAGATGAAGAAAGCAATTAAGTTCAAGTTAAGGCAGTGGTGATCCTGGTAACACATAGAACTTGGGATCCATATAGCAAATTTTTTTGTCCAGGTGAGAGCAGATCACCTGTTGGTGTTCCTAGCCCAGTGTAATGTTTCTTGGTCTCTCCCTGATGATCCCCACTCACTGCTCAGTGACTGAACTAGAACATCTCATTCAGAAAACATCTATGAATGGTGTCCAAGGATTATCAGCATGTCAGAGATTCCTGTAGTGCCTATAACAGCCAAAGAGTAGAAATGCTATGTGACAATGGAGAGACACAATTCTTGACAATGAGTGGTAGCCTTGACGAGAGAGAAAAACCTACTCAAAAAAAGTATCTTCTATGTATACTACCTCTTATATATTAGAGAAAGTTTGCCTTCTTCAGACTCCACAGCAACCTAGTAGTCTTCTTTCCAAACAGAGACATTATCTGCTCTTGAGCGAGGTGTGACATCAAAGGGACTCCCACACCTGGGTTCATACCTGGAAGTTCCTTAGCTTGGGATGTAAGAGCTCCACTGTTTAAGATCTTAGACATGTTCATGTCTTTTGGTGGCCATGATCATGACATGACATTGGTTGAAGTCCACAGATTCATAGACCATCAGATTTGAAAGAAACCTTATAAATCAAGACCAATTCTCTTGTTTTATTTGATTCATTGGTATTATATGTATGTGTGTGTGTGTGTGTGTATTTTTTTGTTTGTTTGTTTTTGTTTTTGCTGAGGCAATTGGAGTTAAGTGACTTGCCCAGAGTCACACAGCTAGGAAGTGTTAAATGTCTGTGACTAGATTTGAACTTGGGTCCTCCTGACTTCAGGGTTTGTGCTCTATCTATTGTATCACCTACCTTCCCCATCATACATGTTTTTTCCCTATATATAGCTCCTTCTCCCCTATACCAAAGAATGATATTGTAAGCACAATCAACCAATACAGGAAAATATCTAAAGGCTTGTGCATACTTCCCACCTCTCTACTAAAAGGGGAGAATCATTTGTTTTCTTTCATCCAGACAGATGACTCATTTAATGTGAATATTTCTGCCTCTTAATGTTGTTTTTATTTACATTATGGTAGTTATTGTATATAATATTTTCTTTTGTTTTTTTGCTTTGCATCAGTTAATAGAAATCTTGCTGTATTTCTCTGAATTCCTTGAATTTATAATTTTTATGGTACAAAAGTAAGTTCATAGATCTAGAGTTAAATAGGATTATCTGGTCTAACTTTCTAATTTACAGATGAAAATAAAGAAGTTCAAAGAAGTTAAATGACTTACCCAAATCTTAGATGTAATCTGAGTCAGTTAGGATATAAATGAAGACATTTGGACTTTAGGAACAATGGCCACTACCCCCATTGTGATATATGAAATATATACCACAATTTGTTCAGCCATTGTCCAAGCCACTCATCTTGTTTTAGTTGCTATAAAACACAAAAGTATAGTACCAATATTTTGTTATATATATATAGAACCTTTACTCAGTTTTTGGCAACCTTAAGGTTGATTATTGAGTAGAGAACTCTCTTTGTCAAAGGATATGCATATAACGATAATGACTTTACTAGAATAATTGACAATTCCTGCTCCAAACAGTTGGACTAATTCACATTTCTATGAACAACAATTTAGTGTACTTGTCTTCCCAGTCTCTCCAACACAGACTTTTTGTCATTTGTCATTTTTGCCAGTTTAGTATATGTGAGTTGAATAGGCACTTGATTTTAAATATGAGAAAACTGAGGGTATTTTCCAAGGTAAGGCAGGTGATGAATAAGAAATAACATGAACCATGGAAATGCTGCAGGATCCTGAGTTTTTTGGTTTAGTTTGTTTTTTTCCACACACACAATGATTTTTATTATATTGGTACAGTCTAATCACAAACACTGAATCTTTAAAAATGTTTTAATTATGAAATAAAATAAGAATTTCCATCATATAGAATAAAAATATGATTGTACACAAAATTAAAATCTACTCTGCACAAGACATGAGTTCTAATCCTTTCTCCATTACCAATTACTTGTCTGACTTTGAACAAATGACTTAACCTCCCTCAGCATTAGTTTTTTATCTGGAAACAAAGGGGTTGGATTATATGACTCCTAAAATGGGACCCTCAAATCCTATAAAACTCACCTAGTATTTGAACCTATGTTTCCCAGTTCCATCTCCAGTATTCTACTCCATGTTTGGTCCATGAATCCATGTAACAAATGGCCTTGACTGATTTATGTCCAGAAAAAAAAGCCACATAAATGCTTCCTACTGATCTACACTCTCTGCTCAGTGACTAAACTAGAATAAACCATTCAGAAATATCTATGAGTGGTGTCAAAGAGTTCTTAAGATGTCAGAGAGTTCTTAAGACAATTTCCAAAAGTAATGTGCAAATTCATCTGCGGTTGGGAGTCAGGTCCTTGTGAGGGAGGCAGTTCTGAATCAGAGCAGACACATAACCACATCAAGGAGAAAAGAGACATTTAGACAGATGGGATTCTACTCTGGGGAGCAATTACCATGTAGCCAGCCATGTGGCCTAACATGCTGAGTCCCCCACTTTGAAGGGGAAGTGAGGAAGAAAAAGGCTGGAAGGTGAGCTGAACCAGGCGGTGATGGATAGAATGTCAGGACAGAGGAACATCTGGGGAGGTTTAATAAGGAGGAAATGTAGACCTCCCACACAGTAGCACCTTTATAAGCTTTGATTACACACTGAGGTATAGAGAATAATAACAGCTGGTCACAATACTAAATAATAATTCTGCCCTACTTCATAAAACCAAGCCCCCTTTAAATCTTTCCCCCTTCAGTGTTTAAAAGCCAAATATTACATGAAGTAGATCGATATGACAGAGGAAACCAGTAGACTCCATTGTGCCTTTTTGGTAAATTAACTCTGGCAAGGAACATTTCTGATTAAATACTGTTTTACCTATTTGGTTCATTTCATCTCCTTTTAGTTCAAAGAAATTCAGTTTAACAAATATTTCCTCTTACTGTGTACAAGGTGTTCTGATAGTTGCTGAAGGTGCAAAGATGAAATAAGATGTGATCTCTGCCCTCAAAGAACTTCAAGTCTAGAGGGAGAAATAAAACATGTTCACAAAGAGTAAGAAAAAGTAAAATAAAGGTGCAAAGTTCTGGGAAAAGAAGAGTTTATTTCTACCTGGGTTCACTTTCTCCCAAGAAAGAAGACTTCTGTCTTTCCCCATCACCACCATTTCCCAAGTCCCTTTGAGAAAACAGATTGATCAATTTTACTTGCATTTGTAGGAATATGCAAATATATTGGGGAAATGGATTCTAGTTCTTTAGTTTTATAATTTAGAAGGTGTGGAAAAAAGGGAGAGAGAAAGAGGGGAAAGAACAAAAAGATTTAGAGAAAAAGACAGAGATAAACACACAGACACACAAATTTACAATCATAAGGTTCTAGTAGTTGAGATTAGGATAATCCTAATCAATAGCTAACAAGTTTGCTTGATTTTCTTCCTGCAGGGCTCAGCAACACAAGAGTTGAGAGAGAAGATGCAATGAGTTAGGTTAGGGGTTAGCAAGGTAAAGTGGCAATAGGGGCACTTTAGGCAAAAAAGGCAATAAATTGAAGGCTAGGGGATGATGTTTAGTTGAACTGGACAGCCACAGGATCAGTTCTGTGAAAAGAATAAAATTAGGCCAGAATCAAAGTGATGGAGTAGAACAATAGTTGGAATGGAAGGATTAAAGATTATAGAGATGAAGATTAAATGCAAGAGCATAAGAAAAAGAGAGTTGGATGAGTAGGGAGATGTACTCTGAGAGAGGAATTTCAGAGATTTGGATACTAAAGGTAGTTCAGTTATAGCTGATAAGACCATTTCTATGAGTAGCTAAAGTAAAATAAAAGCATAAATCATAAGCACTGAGCAAATTGGAAAAAAAAAACCTGGGTGGTAGGATGTCCAAAAGGAAATCCACAAATATATTGATGCCTCCAAGTATGATTGGCAGGGTTTGGGTTAGAGAGGAAAACTAAGCTACATACTTGAATTCCCAGAAGCTAGTAGGAGATCACAACAAGGTTTTTAAGTGAAGAAAAATGGAAGTAAATATCAAAGGAGGAGATGATGTCAAATGATAGTTAAATGATAGATGAGGAAATGATCTGGAAGTAGCAATGAGAAGAGAAAGAGTTGCCCTATTCTTACTCCTCCTACTCCATATATAAAAAATGAACTTGAGAAAAGATCAATATATATGAAGTAAGGTAGTAAAGTATTACTTCATCTCTTCTACCCAAGACACACATTTTTGTAAGCATAAGATGGAAAGAATGAAAGGAAAAGAATCAAGATGAAGAAGAGTTTACTAATGAAGAGCTTTCAGCTTGTACTTTGGAACTAGGAACATGAAGGAGATGTAGGTTGTGGTGAAGTAGGACTGAGTTGGGTAGTAATTAAAGTGCAGGAAGAGATAAGAATGGGGAATTCACCCCTGTAGAACCCCAGATCACAAGGATGAGAGCAAAAGGAAAAGCAGAGGGTGAGAAATATAGAGATAGAGAAATAGAGACCGAAAGACACAGAGAGACAGAAACAGAGACATAGGGAAAAGGAGGAACATTTCTGTTTTTTTTTAAAGAGATTTCCTTGCTTTTTTGAAGAGGCTCCTTATTACAAAGCAAGCCTCCTAGCCTTAACTCATCTTTTCCTCTTCTCTTTCCACCCCTCTTCCCATTATCGTCTTCCTCCAAAATCAAATGTTAGTGATGTCTGAAGAGGAGGGAGCTGTGGTTAGGTGGGGAAGGGCGAGAAAATGTAAACATACTGATTCAATTATTTTACAGTGGTTGTGTTTACATGAGACCAGCTTCATTCTGGAAACAAATGGAAAGATTCACTCACTTTCTTAGTGTTTTGTTCAAGATGGAGACAATCATCCAGATGTTTGGCCCACGTACTCAGATGGCAGCTATCCAGATGTTTTGGTGTTGTGCAGATGAGATCAGCATCATACTTCCTTTAAGATCGTGCACTTCGAATGTCCTCTTTTATATCTTCTTTTCCTTCTCTTCCTTTCTCCTTCCTCCTCCTCCTTTTCTTCTTCTCCTCATTAATTTTAGAATTAAAAAAATTAAAAACCTGCCATTTCCAGGTGATAATGAATGTTTCAAATAAAAAAGAACTACAGTAAACAAGTTTCAAAATGTGTCATGGTTATTATGGCACTTCATGAAGGAGTTGATATCATCTCATTATTTTTCTGGTTACCAAATGTGTAACCACTTTGAAGGTGGGTATGACTGGTACATACTAGGGACTTAATAAATGTTTCCTGAATGGATGAATGAGCATATGAATGAAAGGCTTATTTATATGTGATGCTACTGCCAAGAAAGCTAATATCATCTTAGAAGACATTAAGAGAAGCATAGCATGCAAGAAAATGATAATTCAACCATACTCTGACTTAGCTAGATCACATCTGGACTGTTGGGTTCACTTCTGAGAGATACCTTTAAGAAAGGATATTGGCAAATAAGAGAATGACTAGAAGTGGTAAGCAGTTTGGGGATTGGATTAGGGATGCCATCTAAGGATGGGTGGGTGAAGTAATGGCTAGAAATTGAGGAAAAGCAGATTTTTGTCTTGAAGTAAAACAAAACTTTCTAACCACATAAACTGTCCAAAACAGAAATAGACTGTTTAAAGAGATGATAGGATTCCCATCACTGGAGATCTGAAGATAGAAGCTTGCCCTGAATATTTCAATTCAAGAAATATTTGAATACCTACTACATACAAAGCACTGGTAGGTACTGGAGATTCAAAGACAAAAAAATCACAGTCTCTGCCCTGAAGGAGGTTCTATGGAAGGGAATCCTCACTAGATTGAATTAAGTATTTCCTAGATGCTGTGATTCTGTGAAAATACAATCTTCACAGGGCTTTGGCAAGGTAAACTTCAATATGCTACTACAATTAAACTTAATTTCTATCATAATCAAAACTTTAAAAATGGAAGTTAGGAAATTATAGAGTTAGAAATAATCTTAGATTCTTACAATGTATCCCTCACCCTTTTTTGGACAAAAAAGGAAATTAGAGTCCAGAGAAATAAATTGCTTCTTCTAAACCCAGAGAATTAATTATTGATAAATCTGAGTCTAGAACATATCATCAAAAGAAAAGCATTCTTATCCAGTGCTTTCTTCTCACAGAAATACTCTGTGAGACAGTGTGGTACAGCAGAGTCTAGTTTTGGAGTCACAGACCTATGTTAGAAGCTTGGTTCTGCTCTTAATTACCTCTTTGACCACAGTCAAGTCATTCACATTCCTGGTCTTCCATTTCCTCATCTATAAACTGAGGGAAGTGAACTAGATGGTCTCTCCAATCCGTGAACTTTCAGTGTGTTCTAACATTTCCCAAAGCAGCTCTACAGTAGCAGTTGGAGAGATGGTATGTTGATTCTGACTGTGCAGATGTGGTGTTGACTTTACAAGATTAAAGCTGAGCTGATTTATGGCACTTTGGGAGCTATCACTTTGAATTTCCGGGTTTCCCTGCCTGTCAGATCTGTGCACTGCTAAGTCCCACAGGCAAAATAATCTGGTAGCCTTGGATTATCTGGTGAGAGGCAAGAATGTGAAATGCTGGAAATTTTGTCCAAGATTGGCTTTGACCGTGACAAGGCAATTGAAGAAAAATTCACAATGAAATTGATTCAACAACCATTTGATGAGGATGATGACATGTAGCATGGCATAATAATAATAGCTTGCATTCATATTGCAAGGATTGCGAATTAAATTCATCCTGCCTCCAAATTCAGTATTTTATCTACCATATCATCTAGCTGCCTCATGGCATGATGGATAAGGGGGCTAGCCTTCAAGTCAGGAAGAATTGGATTCAAGTCCTTCCTCTGAGACATATGATACAGGAACCCCAAGTCCTTCCTCTGAGACATATGATACAGGAACCCAGTGTTTTACTTCTCAGGGCCCCAAACAACTCTTTAAGGTAATAAATTTGGACCCCAAAATTTCACACTCACATTTAAATAACACTTGACCATTTGCAATGCATATTTTGTGCTTTATCTTACCTGTATCTTATTTTAAACCCAACTCTACAGAGCTGAATCTAAGTGACTTGCTCTGGGTCACACACTAAGTATTCAGAGTAGCATTAAAATTCAGGACAGTGCTTTATCAGTTTACACCAAGATACTCATATTGAGTCCAAGGTCCATCCTTGGAGTCAAGATATACAAAAATGAGAGAGGAGAAGAAGAAGAAGAAGAAGAAGAAGAAGAAGAAAGAAGAAGAAGAAGGAGAGGAGGAGGAGGAGGAGGAGGAGGAGGAGGAGGAGGAGGAGGAGGAGGAGGAGGAGGAGGAGGAGGAGGAGGAGGAGGAGGAGGAGGAGGAGGAGGAGGAGGAGGAGGAGGAGGAGGAGGAGGAGGAGGAGGAGGAGGAGGAGGAGGAGGAGGAGGAGGAGGAGGAGGAGGAGGAGGAGGAGGAGGGGAAAGAGGAAAGGACAAAAGAAGAGGTGGGACAGAAACAGAGACAGGAAGAGACAGAGATATAGAGACATAAAGAGTCAGAAAGATAGAGACAAAAACAGAAAGAGACAGACACATATACATACACATCATCATCATCATCATCCAGGGGCCATTTAGTTCCAAGGAGAAAACAATGTTTGCCCAGGTGATCAGCAGTATGATGTTACAGAAGGGCCCATGATTTTGTGGTGATGTTTAATTAAAATATAGATAGTAGCAGTTTAGTGAAGAAGCCATGAATTTGGAAGCAAAGAATTTGAGGTTGAAAATCCTGGCTCTGTCCATCATTTGTATTTTGGGGTCAATCGCTTCCCCATTCTGGCTCTCTACTTTTTCATCTATAAAACAAAGGGGACAAAGATCACTATTCAGCTTGAAATCTTTGATCCCAGGTCACTCCAATCACAAACTGTAGAGATGACAGAACCCTGAGAGGTTTTCTGGTATAACCAGATGACTCATTTTTAAAGAAATTGAGACCAGAAGAGGAAATGTTAACACCTATGATATGTCCTTCTTTTGAAAAGCTCTTTTTCTTGTTTTGATGAGAGGCAGTCAGAATGTTCCATTGGTATCCTTCAGTGTCAGGAGAAATTGAAGATGACCTCCAGTGTTTTGGGTGATCTCTTTCTGTCTAACTTTTTTTTAAACATAGAAAATTGCCATACTGGATGAACAGACATGGTGGAATTATAAGTCAGCAATGTAGAAACAGTAAATATCAACTTGGACAGACTTTGAGAGAAAGTTAAGTCTAGGAGAGCCTAGTTTGCTATGGTTTGTGGAGTCATAGAGTTGGACATGAATGATTGAATAACAATAAAATCACTGGCAAAAACTTCTTAATTGAAAAGAAGAGACAAATATTTATATTGTGCCTATTATGTGCGAAATAGCACTAAGTGTTTAATAAAAATCTTATTTGATTCTTACAACAACCCTGTGAAGTAAGTGTTGTTATTGTCTCCATTTTATAGTTGAGTAAAGTGAGTCTGACAGAGATTAAGTGATATGTCCAGCTAGTAAGTATAGGAGGAAGGATTTGAACTCAGGTTTTCCTAACTCCAACCCCAGTTATCTAGCTTCTTTTTTTGATGAGATCACAGATCCATTTGATTTGTGCTGAGCTCTCCCTTTTCACAGGGAAGTCACTCATAGCTTCATCTGCAAGGATCTACTTTTTATCTGATTACTTCTCTAATAATCCTGGCTCCTAGAATTCTCCCTCTTCCTAAAACTACTTTGTAGTCATCTTATATACATTCTATATGGACTTTTTTATGCACATGTTGTTTTTCTCACTAGCCATTTTTAAGCCTTTAAGTACCTATTATGCGTCAGGCATTGTACTAGGTACTGTGCATCCAAAAACAAAAATACATAGGTTTTGCCATCAAGAAGTTACTTTCATCAAAATACTTGGTTTCTTTTTCAGATTCACCTCAAGTACCACCTTCTTCACGAGGCCTTTTCTACACTCTGAGATATAATTGGGAGAGGGGAGAGGGTGAAGAGGAAGCTCATTTGGGCAAAAGATTCCTTTTTTGTGAACTCCTGAGGTTCTCAGAATCTGTGACTTGGGACTTTCTTAATCTTAGGACTTGATGCTATGGACACTTCAAAAAAAATCTATCCTAGAAGTTGTACTCAAGTCTTTAGGCATCCATAGGAAATCCTTAATATTAAGTTAAAGATGTTCTTGGCTTTAGATAAGCATTAGCCATCTTGATTTCTGGCCAAGAACATAAAACAAGATGGAAACCAAAAAGCCAGAATGAATTCCATTATTGGCTCTAAACAAAATGTTATTTTTATTTTATAGAACCAAAAGATTTGATTATTTCATTGTTGGTTTTGTTTTAATATTTTCATAAGCGTAATGAATCTGTTGAAATCTAAATGAAAACCATACACAAATTCCTTTAAAAATTCTTACAACAATTTCAACCTTCACAAAAATATTAATAAAGGCATCAAATAAAACATGAGGAAATTCTTCAATCTACATCTTATAACTTGAACTTCTCTTTTGACCAGGTAGAACCCTACACCTCATAATATTATAATAATGTCAAATACTTTTCAAAAAGTTCTCTTCTATCCATTGCAAATCAATTTTGTACTCAGAAATTTGCCATCAGAATTACAGAATAACAGGATTTTAGAAATGAGAAAATTTAGCTATCATCAAGTCCAAAACCTACTCTAGAATTTCTTCTTATGACACACTCAACAAATGGTAATTCAGACTCTAATTGAAGGCCATCAGTGAGGAGTAACCCCAATCCTATCCATCTCTCCATCCATCCAGTCAGTCAACAAATATTTACTGTATGTGAAGCATTCTAGCAAGTGCTGGAGATACAAAGAAAGGCAAAAACATGGTTTCTATTTTCAAGGATCTTATGTTCTCTAAAATTATTTATTAGTTTTTGACATCTACTTTTACCAGATTTTGATTTTTTTTCTCCTTCCCTCCACTCCTTCCTTCCCAAGAACACAATTAATCTGATATAGATTATACATGTATAATCATATTAAACATATTTCCACATTACTTATGTTGTGAAAGAAGAATTAAAACAAAGGGGAAAAACCACAAGAAAGAAAAGACAACAAAAAAGTGAAAATAATATGTATCAATCTGCATTTAGACGCCATAGTTCTTTGTCTAGATTTGGATAGCATTTTCTCTCATGAATCTTAGAACTGTCTTAGGTTACTGAGAAAAGCAAAGTCTCTCCAAGTTGATTAAAGGATCTTATATTCTAATTGGAAAGACAGCATGCAAAGATATTTGCATATAAGATATATTCATTGTTGATAGGTGCTGATCTCAAAGGGAAGACATTAACAATGGGGATAAGGAATGACAAGAGTAGGGGAGAGATAAGACAAAGTTTCCTCCAGAAGGAAAGCTTTGGCCTGAGTTCTGAAGAAAGCCATGAGATTGAGGTGAGGAGAGAGAGCATTCCAGACATGGTAGAGACCCAGTGAAAAGGTAGAGAGCTGAGATGCAATGTAGTATATGACTAAGTGGAGGAGAGATAAATGTAAGAAAACTGGAATGGTAGAAAGGGGTCATGTTGTAAAGAGCTTTAAATGTTCAAGAGAAGATTTCATATTTGATTGTGGAGGTAAAAGGTAGTTATTATAGTTTATTATATAGCAGAGATGACATGACAATACCCTGTGCTTTAGGAACTTTATTTTGTCATCTCAGTAGAAGATAAATTGGAGTAGGAGAGACTTTTAAAAATAACTTTTTATTTTTCTCAATATATGCAAAAATAGTTTTCAACATTCCCCTTTACAAAACTTGTGTTTTGATTTTCTTCTCCCTTTCTTCCCCTCTCCACTTCTCTCAGAGAAGAACCAATATGATATAGGTTAAACACGTGCAATTCTTCTAAACATATTTTTATATCCATCACCCTGTGCAAGAAAAATCATAGCAAAAAGGAAAAAAAAACACAAGAAAGAAAAAAAGCAAATAGTAAAAAGGTAAAAATACTATGCTTATTCAGTCTCCATAGTTCTCTTCTCTGATTTCAAATGACTCTTTCCATCACAAATCTATTGGAATTGCCTCGAATCACCTCACTATTGAAAAGAGTCAAGTAGGGAGAGACTTGACAAGAACATTGCCATAGTCTAGATGAGAGATGATGAGGGACTACACAAGGATTTTGGATGATACCCTGTTAGTATAGCCCAATTCTCTAGTGATAGTAGGATGACACATTTAGAGTTAAAAAGGGGCCTTAGAATCACTGTCTAACCTGCTTATTTTACAAATGAGGAAATTGAGTCCTGGATAGAAAGAAATAAGTCTGAAGAAACACGGATAATAACTGTCATGTCAGAGATGAGATGTGAATCCATGTTTCCCTGCCCCTAAGTCTAATGGTCAAAGACTCCAAGCTTTTGCTTAACATTGATACAAGCTGGTTTCCTTCCTGAGATCATAAGATCACAGACTTAGAACTAAAAGGGACCTTGGACATTATCGAGTTCATTTGAAAAATGAACAAGCTGAGATCCAAATAGTGATTTCCCAGAATCACACCGGTGTTATATGTCTGGAGAAAGATTAGGATCTGGTTCTTAATTCCTTGGTTTTACTTTCTATCCTCTATACCATGGATGCCTCTTTAGATTTTTTTCATGATGGGAAATACTGGGCAAATGTCCTAGGCTACACAATGATGAAAGTAACAGGTAAAATCAAATTTGGCCTTTTGGTAGACTTCAGAAAGCTCCTTCAGATCTCCTGTTTAAGGAGGGGGCCCGGTGTATCCATCTCATCACTTCTCACCTTGATGTTCTCCTGTATTTTATCTTTGCCTTTTCAGAAATTCATCTTCCTACATGATCACATCAGTTCTAAAACTTACATCTCTTTAGTTCTCTTTGTTCCTGGCCCTTCTCTTGCTCTGACTGGAAAGGGCAGAGGATGGATTTGGGAGACCTCCTTCCAGTACTCCATTTAAGAAGGTAGCCCAATGCAGCCATCTCATTATTTCCCACTCCATTGCAGGACATTATCATGCCCCAGGGCCAAGAACCCTCTTCTCTCTGAATCTCCCCTCCCGTTTTCCATATTCTTTTAATGTTTTGTTTTCTACCATTAGATTGTGAGTATAACCATTTCATCTCCCCCATCCCTTCATTTAATAAGCTCCCATAGTTCCTTATCACCTCCAGGATCAAATAGAAAATCCTCTGGCATTCAAAAATCTTTTATAATTTCCCCCCTTTTCTCCCCAATCTTCTTATATCATACAACACATTTCTTGTATATACTTTATAATTCAGTGACACTGATTTTCTTTCCTATTCTTCAAATAAGACACTCAAACTCCCAGTTTCAGTAATTTTCACTGACTCTTCTCCATTCCTTGAATGCTCTTCTTTTTCATCTTCACCCCATGGCTTATCTGGCTTTCTTCAAGTCCTGGCTAAAATTCCATATTATACAAAAAATCTTTCCTGATCCCTCTTAATTCTAGTGCCTTTGCTCTTTTGGTCATTTCCAGTTTCTCTTCCATAGATCTTGTATTGACATCATGGTTTCCATGTTATTTCCCTCATTAGATTGTGAACTTCTTGAAAGCTGAAACTGTCTTTTGCTTCGCTTTGTATTTTCACTTAATATGCCTAACACATTGTAGGTACTTAATAAATATTTATTGACTGGCTACCTGACTGACTGATATACCTGAATACTCATTACCCCTTATTTTCACCATGTGACCAGCTCATCTTCTCTTTGTTTTTGCATTTTTGCATATTTTTTTCACTTGAGTTCTTCTTTGAAGTTCTTTGTTTATTATGCATTGCAGCCCACTCTTGCCCATCATTTACCCATGAGGCTTGTGAGTGATATTTACTTGAAGGCTTTAGTAACTATAGTTGGTAGTATAATTGGTAGGATAATAAGATGAACCTTCTTTTCTGGTAGAATTTTGGAGTTATTAAAGGACCTTTGCAGTTTCCTAAAGGTAACCCAGTCAGCCTTTCTTCCACCGTCCAATTTTGTGTTCAACTCAATGTTCATTTGTGAAGCTTTTCTAGGGAAAAAGCAAACTTTGATGGGAAAATGACAAATAATCATCATAATTTCAGCAATCACTGGCTTTTGTATTGTAAAGCACTGTAGGCACCATGGAGAAAATGATAGTCTCTCCAAGTGTAGCACAATAGATTTCATAAGAACTCATTGAAAATGGATTACCTAAATAGTTAGGCATTGCTCATCCGAGATCACAGGGACTGATGACCTATGCCAAATCCTTCTCCTTAATCTGCCATCATAGTTTTCCTTGTATCCATTTTACTAGGGCTTCCTGACTTCTCATTATTTATTTAATTAATTTTCCCCCTAATTATATGTAAAAAACAAATTTTAACAGTTTTTTTTTAAAACTTTGAGCTCTAAAGTCTTTCTTTCCCTTCTCCCTTCATTGAGAAAGCAAGGAATTTAATATAGGTTATACATATGCATACCTGACTTTTCAATAGGAAAATAGACTTCCTTATTGCCATGTTAGTTGGCTCTTTGACCCTCCAGCTACTCTAGAGAAATTTGATGCTTAATAGATGCTAATTGTAGAAATGGTTATAGGTTCGAAGTCTGAGTTTCTTCCCATCAAAGGGAAAACCGTAAAGGTATCCAATGTACAAATATGACCCATGTATGTCAAAGATAGTTTATTTCCACTAAGAAAAGGGAATGTTAAGCAAAAAAGAGCCACAGAATAGTTAGATTAGAATCTAGAAACTTAACACTTATAATAGAACCATTTGGGAGTCTACTATTTAAGCCTCTTTGAGACATAAATAGTTTTTGCAAGGCTGCTATTAGCCTATTCACCTTCTACCTACACTGAACATGATTCAATCAAACACCAATCAGGATCTTCTCCATCTTTGTATTCAATGCAAGCCTGATTTTGCTTGCATTTGTTTATTTGTTTGCAAGCCTGATTCTGCTCCTGTTGCTGCATTTAAAACTGTTCCAGCTGCTGACTTTGTCACCGGTAATTGCAGCATTTCTAGAGTTTTTCAAATTTGATAAGGTTGATGCTACAAGAAAGGACATAAAAAGAAAGGCAAGGCAGCCAGAGTCCTTTGGTACAGGGTCAGCTATTTGAACCTATATTTCACTTATGGACAAGAGATTAGGATAGGTTGCAAAGTAATCATTATTCAAGGGTAGGAAAGGTCCCTTTCTTTCTCTATCCCATGACTAGAATTACATCTTATCTATTTGAAAATTGTCCTCAGGGGCAGCTAGTTGGTGTAGTGGATAGAGCATCAACTTTGAAGTCAGGAGGACCTGAGTTCAAATTTGATCTCAGACACCTAACATTTTCTGTCTGTGTGACCCTGGGCAAGTCACTTATCCATAATTGCCTCAGGGAAAAAAAAAGGAATAAAGAAAGACATGCGGCCAGAAGCAACCTTTTCTTAGTAAGAGCAACTTCTCATTTAGTAGAATGAGGCACTTCAGGCTTTTTTCAAACTCACAGTCAATCAGAGAACTCAATTCAGTGATGAATCAGTCACACAGCCCAAAGTAGGTAGAAGATTATGTACATCAGTTCAAGTTTTGTGAGGTTTCCCAGGGGAAGGGAGAAAATATCTGAACATGCTCCAAGGGTGTCTGTGGGTATGGTTCTGTGTGTATGTGTGGGGGTAGGTGGTAGTGATGGTAGGCTACAGCAGAGAAATATCTTGCACAAATATTTGAAGACTTGTCACATGGATGATGGATTAGTCTTATTCTGTATGGCCCCAGAGAATAGAACTCCTGAACAAGGAGTGGAAAATAAAAAGAGGCAAAATCAGACTTGATGTCAGAAACTCCCAACCTTTAGGGGTATCTGGGGGCAAAATGGATTGCTTCAGAAGGTGCTGAGATCTCCTTCACTGGAGATCTTCAAGGGGATAACCACTAGTGATTTGTGCAATAGTAAAGATTCTTTGGGAATGGATGAGAAATGATGACCACTGGGATTCCTTTTAATTTTTAAATTCTATGACTGCTAAGCCAATCTCCTTTGAGTGATTGTGGATCATAGTAATCCTTCAGTTTTGGGGGCTTGGTACAACCACAGGATTCCCACAAACAAGAGCATCTAGAGAAAGGAGATTCCCAGAGTATCTGTCCTTCAACTTAAACTCTACTAGATTAATTCCAGTATGGTGTTAAATACTTTTTGGGGAAAAAAGTATGCCACAATGTTTTATGTTAGATATTCATGATCAGAGAGTCCTCAAACCAGACTACTGTTTTGTTCTATCATACAAGGGATCTTCTCTAATTCTGATGTATTATGCAAAACACCTTCTTAAAGAGAATTTTCATGATATCACTTTGACTCATTGAATCAGCAATGTTTTTTAAAAAATTAACAACTTCTAAAAATCTCCAGAAATTAAGAAGAAATAATGGGAACTTATATGCTTTTCCTCTTTTAACCAATTATATGATTAATCCTGAAGTGAAATATCACTTGCATTAGCTGGTCCATTTCTCAAATATACCCTCATTAAAGATGCTTATAATGCATATTTTTATTAAACTTTTTTATTTAATAAAGTAAGCATATAGTTCAGAAATTACAGATGTTCGCTTCTTTGTAATTCAATTATTTCTGTCATGTTTATTCTGTGTCTATTTGAGGTTTTCTTGGCAAAAGCACTATAGTAGTTTGCTATTTCCTTCTCTAGTTCATTTTACAGATGAGGAAACTGAGACAAACAGATTAAATTACTTGCCCAGGATCCTACACTAAATGTCTGAGCCCAAATTTGAACTGAAGATGAGTCTTCCTAACTCCAGCCTTGGTGCTATTCCATGCACTATGGTGTTACCTGGATGCCTTGCTGATGTTTTCATCAGACCTTTATTTGGTCTTGATAAAGATCTGATATTTTCCCCCTTTACCTTTGACATCTTCCCCTTCTTCAAATAACTTGTGAACTGAATCCTGGGCATCCTTGTAATAATGTTGTCTCCTTTGTGAGTCTTTGATATCTGATCTGCTGCTGTTGTCTTTATTAAATTTTATATTATTTTTCCTTCCTCTGTAAACAAATTCAGGATTGTAATGTTAGAATCTAAGTGTGATAACTCCATTTCCTTGATGATTAAAACAAGAATCTGCTATAAAAACTGTAATATACCTTTTCCATTTCTGACATATTTGTTGACTTTCCATTTTCATCCTTATTTTCCTTATGTATGATTTCACTTAGTTGGATCCCATACCAAGATTTCTTAACACTGGTTTTACACTTCACCTCTTTTCTCTTTATTTTAGGAGTGGTATTGTTCACAATCTTCTGTCATCCTTTTCTGTAAGATTTTAAAAACAAGTTTATATTTTGAACCTCTGTTGCCCTTGGATGTTTTCTTTGTTTGGTTAGTATTTACCTACCAAAGTCACTTTTTGACTTTCTCCCAACCCTTTTATCATGGCAATTGATTTGCATCAGTTAAACTTCTACACAAAATCATTATAATCATTGCTTATTTACTTTCTTCTGTCTCTATCCCATTTAATAATTATCAGTGACTTGTTTAAAGAGTTTAAATTATAGCTATAATTATATAAATAATATAAATCATACAGAATGTCCTTTTCCTATTTGGATGTTTTCTTCTAACTTTTTCAATGTTTGTTTGATCTTTCTTTTAAAAATCTAATGTTCTTATTGTATTTAGATAACATTTTGTCTTATAGCATAGTTATTTCTTTTAACTATGTAAAGTTATCCTGTATAAATATGTATACATATATTGTATTTAACATATACTTTAACATATTTAATATGTATGGGACTACCTGCCATCTAGGGGAGGGGGTAGAGGGATAGAGGAGAAAAGTTGGAACAGAAGTTTTTGCAAGGGTCAATGTTGAAAAATTACCCAGGCATATGTTTTGTCAATGAAAAGCTATATAATAAAAAAAATAAAAAATATATAGTTATCATGTAAATTTATTTTTTCCTTTTTTCTTCCCTCCTCCCACTCTGAGATGGCTACCATTATTTATATACAAATATGTACATATATATATATATATCATTTCTATACATACTTCCATTTATCAGTTCTTTCTCTAGATGCAGAGAGTATCTTCCTTCATAGGTCATTTGTAGTTAATTTGAGTATTTACAGTAGTCAAAATGACTTAGTCACTCAAAGTTGTCTTAAAACAATATTGATGTTACTGTAAACAGTGTTCTGTTGGTTCACTATTTATTTTGTTGTGCAAGTCTATCCATGTTTTTCTAAGATCATTGAGTTCATCATATAACATTCTCCAAATCATGAGCATTCCTAAAATTTCCTGTTCTTTACTACCCCAAAGAGAACTGCTGTAAATATTTTAGAATATATAATTTTTTCCCCCTTTTCCCCTAATCATCTTTGAAAACAGACTTAGTAGTGGTATTGTTAAAGAAACTCTTCGGGCAGTTATATCAATTCAATTTCATCAATAGTGAATTAAAGTTAATTTTTTCACAACCCCTTCAACATTTTGGAAATTGGGATGAAAAATTACAGTTTCTCAGATAAAGATCTCATATCTCAAATATATAAAGAGCATTTTAAAATCTATAAGAATACAAGTCATTCCCCAACTGATAAATGGTCACAGTTATTTCTTTGTATTTGTCATTTGTTTCTACAAAATCATATTCAAATGTATCTTATATCAAAATTTTTCTAGCCATAGATCAATTGATGATGGACTAGTTCTTTGCTATTTTAGAATGCTGTTCTGAATATTTTAGTATATGTTGGACCTTTATTTCTACATTTGACCTCCTTTTCATAAGATTTGTGGTTTATTTTTTTTCTACAACTGGAACATCAATACATTCTCCTAATTAAGTCTGGGCCAAGCATTTGATTGAGGATTCCATTCTGGAAGCGTTTTAACATGTTATAGTGAAATTGAACATGATATCGAAAGCCTTCAGTTTGAGATCTGAGCTTTACTATTTATAAGATATGTGACAATGGACAAACCATTACCTTTTGTTAAGCTTCAGTTTCCTGAGGGAAGAGTGATTAAATAACGTATGATCCCCACTAAAGTCCAGACATTCTGTGGTTTTAATATGGGTACCACAACATTCTAAACCCTAACCAAAGGTAGAGAACTATTGCAATCAATAGTGGTTCTTCCCAAGCACGTGCTGGGTAATTATGTGACCCAACCTACTTAAGACTCAGTTCCCCCATCTAGGAAATAATATTTGTTCTGCTTTACAGGGATTTGGGAAAGGTCGGATAAAATAATATATATAAGTAATTTCATAATTATAAGAGGCTATATCTATGTAAGATTAACCCAAAAGAGAACTGCCCTCTCTTCTTCAGATTTAAAGTTGCTGGTTCCTTCCTTCAACTGTTTTCATACAGCACAATTTTCATTCTCCTTTTTGCCTTAGGCTAATTAAGTGACCTTTGTCAGGAGTCAGGTAGGGCTGTCTATGTCTCCAGGAGATTTTCTGTCTTAAGAATCCATAATGGGCTGGAGTAACAGAGACTAGTGCCAGCCCAGACTGGGCAAAGAAGATACTTATTTCTTCTCTACTTTCTACTCCCTCTGCTAATCTTTTAATATATATATATGTAATATATATTAATAATATGTAATATATATTTATATATATATATTTATGCAATAAAACATGGATGTTTGCAACAGGGTTCTACTGTAATATGCATTTGCTAAGTTTTGGGGAAAATAATGGGGATTTCACACACACACACACACACGCAATACACACTCTCATTCCTTTTCAGATTCCTTCTCATTCCTTTCTCTTATAATTACAAAAACAAATTTTTATAGTCTCTTTCTTCCCCTATTTCGGAGAGTCCTTTGCTTATTTGGGGCTTAATCTTTTCCTGAGAATTTGTGTGGGGGTGGTTCTCAAGCAGATGTTGGGTAGCTATGGGTATTTCATTACTTGATAGCAACCAGGGTATAGCTGGGCCCTGTTTGGGGGACACGGACTCCAGTAGCCACCCACCATTGTCTCTTGTGGAATAGGAAGAGTCCTGCTGACCCTACAACCCAGCAATTTATTTTTGCAGCTGTCAAGTGATGTTGCCAGTGAAATCCCAGGGAACAAGAGTATTTCCTGAACTGGTGTTTATGGTTTGAATGATAATGAAAGAAAAGGAAAATTGAATAAATATCTGGATGAGATAATAACTTCTTGGAGAGAAAGATAGTTTCGTGCCAAAGCTAGCTGTATCACTCTTTTCCCATCAGAGAATCAGAACACTTTAGTGCAATGATAAATGTTCCTTCTAGTGTCCAGGATATTCCTGGGCTTTCCTCCTTGGTCTTTGTCAATTTTTATTTTTTAAACCAAATACATGGTAATGGCAATGGCTGTGCTGAAGAGGGCAGCTAATTGTCACAGTGGCTAGGGCACCATTAGACTCATCTTCCTGAGTTCAAATCTGGTCTCAGACATGTACTAGCTGTGTGACTCTGGGCAAGTCACTTATCTGTTTGCCTGAGTTTCCTTATCTATAAAGTAAACTGGAGGAAAAAAAGGCAAACCATTCTAATATTTTTTTTCAAGAAAACCCCAAATAGAGTCACAAAGAGTTGACTACAACTAAAAACAACTGAACAACAGCAACATTATGTTTTAGAGTTTCAGGGTTGAATAGAGTATACAGGTGTTTATATTAATATGACATATAATGTAGTTGGAAGTGTCATTTATCATAGGCACAGAGGCTCAACTATAGTCATATCATTAGGCCAAAGCACCATGATTTTGTTGATGAGGGAATGCCCTTCTCCAACTCTGCAATGTAGTTATAACTAAGTAGATAAATCTTAAGGCATGTCTCATGTTAAGAGGAGATAAGTCATTTGTTTCAGGTCACAAAGTTAAATGTCAGCGTCATGATTTGAATCTATGTCCTGGCTCCAAATCCAGAATTCCATCTACTAACTTATTTTACCTCTAGAACCATACTTAGAATTTGAAAAGTTGGCTGTGGTCATGCACTTTTGTCCCATTTCTAGGCTCCAGCACCAATAAATAGTTGAGATTCATATTCATGCAATTAATCCCCATCTTGCCCCCTCACAAATACAAAAAAATGGAATTTCTTGGCTACTCATTTTTAATATTATATTTTTCTAAATAGATGTGAATATAGAGTTCAACATTCACCTTTGTAAAACCTTGGTTCCAAAATTTTCTCCTTCCCTTCTCCTCTCCTCCCCCTTATTCCAGAGTAAATGAATTTAATCTATCTTTCCTCTCAAAGTTCATCCTTCCCCCAGAAAAAATACTCTTAATATAAGGAACATTAGATTAAAATGAACATTAAAGATAGCCTTAAATAGGACACTGAGCCAGAAATGGTAGGCTTGAGAAGTATCTGGAATGGGGAATTCAGACCCAATTCTTCCACCTACAACCTGTGTGGGACAAGTCACATTATTTTCCTGGGCCTGTTTCCTCTCTCTGATGAAATAAGAGGATTGGATGAAAACTGAGGTATCCAAGTTTCTTTCTGTCTTAAAATCTGCCTGCACTGTGGGACTCAATTTCTGAAGACCTTTCTAGTGGTTAGGCCAATGGACTTGAATCCAGGAAGACCCGCTTCAGACACTTTCTAGTTATGTGATTGAATCTCTTTAAATTCTCTGTGCCTTGATTATCTCATTTATACAATGGGGACATTTGGTTCAATGGCCTCTAAAGTCCTGTCCATGTATATAAATCTATGAGCTTACAATTCCACTTTCTTATTTATTTGCTTGAAAGCATCCTAATTCATTTCCCCTCACATTCCCAGCCCTGGTTTAGGAGTTAAAAGAATCACTCCAATGAACCATTTCCATTGCTTTCTTAATCCTTTCTATAGGGAAATCCATTGTGTGGACTGGGTATTATTATAACAAACACAGTAATTTATGTTTAAATTATTCATCCTTCAGAGACCCCACATTGAAAAACTAAGGACTCTGCCTGTCACTTCTCTCAACCAGACAGAGGGACCATCCTCCATTCCCATTAATAAATATCTAGTTATGATTGACATATAAAAGCTGTTTGGGAAAAATGACAGGAAAGCCACAGGTATTTCTAGGAGAGCCTGGGGGTGTCTCAAGCTGCATCCATGTAGAATTTTATAGAAAACACTCTTCATGTAGATAAAGATTATTTTCAAGGTACAACAGAGACAAACATGGACTTGTCTATTATAGAACAACATTAATGAAAACAGATCTAGAAAAGTATTGGCCACCCACACAAAGGAAAGGGTCGGCCTGAGAGGAAGCCCTTACTCAACTTCCCGATCACACATGTTGAAATCCCTATTCTCTTATAACAGTTGTAAATGTTATAGCCCGGAATGGGGTCAGGGATCTCTCTCAATGGAGACTTAGACAAACAACCAAGGTCCTTAGGTGAGGTTCATCACTGCGTTCTCTTCCTACCAGATGGTTTTGGCTGCCTAAAGAGTGAGCCTCCTTCTCTAGGTGGAATGACCTTCTCCATCATTTCAGCCTCTTTTCTACTAGCTTACCTTTGCCGGTTCTCCCAAGTAAAGTAAAACTCGACATCTTAGATCTGAATTAAGATGAGAGTTTTAAAATGGGATCAAGAGGAGTAGTATTTAAGGAGATATTTAAGTTTAAAGTGAAACGGAGTAAAACAAACAATACAAGATTTAGATGCTACAGGAAAATCCTTGTTGTAGTTGGACAACCACAGTAGACTTAGCACTGGGGGGTTGTGTTGGAGCAATCTCCTGCTGGCTCAAAGATTTTCAGTCTAAGCATTTACAGTTCAGAAGTCAGTAAAAACTACAAATCAGAGCTTGATTTATTATCTTGTTGATGTGTAGACTTAAGAGATCATGGATAAAAATTTAATATACAAATTAAATTTAAAATTGTATTATACCTTTTATGCCCAAAAGATTATTAAGCTACCTATACTCTTTGACCTAGCAATACCTCTATTTCATCTACTTCCCAAGATGATTAGGCAAAAAAGAAAAGAGTCTATATGTTCTAAAATGCTTCTAGCAGTTCTCTTTGTGATGGCAAAGAACTGGAAATTGAAGGAGCACACATCACTGGGGAATGGCTGAACAAGGGTATATATTTGTGAGGGAATACTGCTGTGCTATATGAAAATGATGAGATCAGGTTTTTTTAGAGAAAAACATGGAATGACTTGTATGAAATAATGAAGAGCAAAATGAGCAGAACCAAAAGAACATTGTATACAGTAATAGGAATATTGTTTTAAGAATAACTTTGAGCAAAGAAGTTATTTTGTTTACTATAAATAATCAATTAACTATAAAAGACATATGAAGATGTTATCTGTATCCAGAGAAAGAACTGATAAGGAGAAATATATATAGAATATATGTTTATATATATATATATATATATATATGTTTGTGTATTTATACCTACATATCTACATACAGACATATACATAGAAATTGTAGCCATTTCTAAGGTGGGGTGAAAAAAGAAAACCAAAAAGAAAGACATTTACATAATAATTTAGCTGTTTATTTAAAAGGAATAACAAGTTGTGCATAATAGATTTGCAGTTTTACATGCAATCATTTTTTTGTACTACATTATGGAAATGCTTGTTTTAGTCCATAAATTGAATTTTTTTAAAAGTGTGCTATTCCTCATTTCTAAACAGCATGCTCCTATTTTAATTTTAGAAGGAATGAGGCTCTTTCTGAAGGGAGTTGATCAATTGTTTTTCTAGCCTTCTTTGATGTCAGTGCTCAAGCCTAGTTCTGCCACTAGCAAACCTGATTGTGGGCAAATTATTTAACCACACTGGGTTCAGTTTTGTTGGGATTTTTTTCTAATCTGTAAAATAAGAACATTGAATTCAATAATTTAAAAGTTCTTTTCAACTGATTCTCTATATAGTGTTCTTCATGCTGCACCTAAATATAATATAAGAGAATATATCTTGTTCAGCTTCAAATAATGCATAGTAAAAGAGGAAAGAGTGATTGAATTGGAGTCAGAAGAATCTGAGCTTTGGTTTACTAATTTGCAAAAATGGAATAGTTGTGAAAAACAAATAAATATGCAAAATGTTTTAGACAGTGTTACTTAAACTTAAATTTAAATAGTTAGAATTTGTCATTCTGAAGAGATAATAAAGATTTGAGAGAAACCTTAAGAAAAGAGAAAAAAGATAGAGACTTCTTTCTTGGCTAAACTGTTTTAACTTGCAAAGAAGTTAAAATGACTTCTTGATAGGAGACTATTGGCATCCTGAGTGAACTGAATGATGGGCATGCTATTCCAGAAGTGAGGAGCCTTTATCAACATTGATAATGATGATTAGAGGTAATTTAAGCTATGATCTTTTCTAGAGATAAAACAAAGTAAATAATTGTGTCTTTGTTGTATCATTTGTTCTATAAATTGCATATACAGTAATTATGATGTTTGTTTAAGCCTAGGAGATTAGGAATGTGTGTGTATCTGTATGTATACTCACTCACTCACACATGTATATATGTATGTATATATATCCATGAGTACAAGGCTGTGTATATATTTGTGTGCATGTATGTATATATATAAATGTGTATATGTGATATATATATATGTATATGTACACTCACACATACACATATGGAATATAATACTTTAAAATGAGTCCATTTGCTTTCTTCCCTTTATCATTCACTTATATGAGAGATTAAAAGGAATTTGAGACTTCAGAAAATCAGAGGGCCTGAGATTCAGACAGATTTTGGGTTTTGATGAAAGAGAAAATGCAAGCCTCTTTGTGATGGGGTACCATTTTACAATTAAACATTAAGTAGAGATCCAAAGAAGGACTGAAGTGAGTCCTCGGAACTGTTAACAGGGTATCACCCTTCCTTGTTTGTTTCTTGGGTAAAAAATAAAGCTTTGAAGGGTCTATATTTCTGCATCATCTTGAAGCCCAAATGCTGGTTCAGAGTCTACTTTCCTACTTCCCTAAAATAAGCAGTGGAGGATACAAAAGGATAAGGAAGAATTAGGAGTAGAATCTGAAAAGATGGTCTCTAAATGGATAAAGAAGTAAATAGTTGAAAAAACTAGATAAAATAGGAAAAGATAAATGGCACAAGTAGAGAGTTAAAATAATTAGTAGAGTGGATTAGAAGGTAGGGCAAATTACAGAAACTAATCAGAGATTAATTCTAGGCTGAAGGAAATGTGAAAGTGGTTTTGGTTGTGGAGTTGTTAAAATAAAAGAAAGGAATTTAAGTGCTCTTGCCAAGTTATTAAGAAATAATAATTGATTGTAAAAAGTTTTAATTTTGTTCTTAGGATTGCAGTTTAAACATGCTCCAAGAGTTTAGAAAATCTCAACCTTTAAAAAGAATAGAGGAAACTATAGTGAGTTACCTGGAGAGTAAGAACTTTTTATTTCTGCAAGAGCTGAGTGACTATCATCTGTGTTCCAAGTAAAGATTTTTCTTCTGGAGGAAGAGTTTTTTTTAACTGATGCAAAGAATACCTTTTCAGACTCCAGGTTATCTGGGAGAATGAAAAGTTCCTAAAGGAAATAGACATATGGCTTCCATGGAACAGAAGCGAGGAGGAATCTGTGTTAGAATAGGGGAAATGAGTTGTTGGAGAATAGAAGAATAAGACAAAGGAGGTAGAGAAAAAGGGGTACCTGTACACTTAGAATTTAGTAATGTATTTGAAGCTTTTTCCTAAGGGGAGGGAGATTGATGTTCTGAGGAAAAGGAACTTTGTCTTCTCATGAATGAAATAATAGAGTCACAGAAATTTTCAAGTAAGAATTTATCCACTATGAGGCACAGAATGAAGAGGAATAGTAATTGGTGATATTCTAAATAAGGGAAGAGACATCTATTTGCCCACCTAATAACATGAATCTCTTGCCTTCCTGGGGATATCTATCCAAGTCATGAGATACAGCCTCCCAAAGCTTATCAAAATGGCTGGCAATTACCCACTTCTGGCAATTCACATGGATGCAAAAGGGACTTCCAGGAGGAACCTAAAAAGTATTGCCAGAAGATATACTGTAGGTCACAGCTGTTGCCAAGTCACAGAAATGAGAGATAGCATTTCATGTGTGGACAAATAGTAAATTGATAGTTTGGTTCAAATGTATTTTATGAATGGGAATTACAAATGCATTTTTCATTGGCTGTTTCTATTGTCGGGGATTTTTTTTCTTATTTTTACTTCCTGGCTTTTAGTCTCAGCTAAAAGATTCCCTGATCATCCTTACTGTAAGTATACTTACTTGTTATTTGCTTTATCCTGTATAAATTGTATTTGTACACAATTGTTTTTATGTTACCTTTCCACTAACACTGTGTACTCCTTGAGAAAAGAAACTATTTTGTTGTTGTATTGTTGTTGTTTATATGGGTTTTTGTCTCCATATTTCCAGCTCTTACATAGTAGTTGGCATATAATAGGTATTTCATAAATGCTTATTAATTGAAAAAAAAGTATTGCCAGAGTATGAAGTCCTAGCTACAAAATTAAAGACCACTGGGGCTGTGTTTCCTTACCATTGCTCATTGAAAGCAAGGAATGCAAAAAAGGAAAATTAATTTGAGAAATAAAGAGCTGCTCGTGTCTGAGAATGGGATTTGGATTAATTTTTTTTTCAATATAGGGTTGAAAGATTCCTGGTCAGAAAAGAAGCAAAGGATGACGAGTGTATTTGCCAGATTTTGCAAATTTATTCAAAAGGACTTTAAAAATGATGGAGGAGAAAGCAAATGGATATATAAGTAGGTACTTAGTTAATGCTTATTGATTTGGTTCTGTTTTTCACTTAACAGTGAGCAATTAAGTTGTTAGGATAGAAATAATGTGAACCTTGGGAGAGAATCAATAATACATTTCGTAGTTTGTAATAAAAAAGGAAAAGCCATCTAGGCATTATCTAACATGTAGCTTAGATTTTGGGAAAGCAGATTTTAATGGGTTCAGATGAAAAATAGGTAGGATTCTATGAACAACATGAATAAGAAGTTAGTTCAAGAAGTATGGAGATACTCAAGAATGAAATTTTGTTAACAAAAAGGAGGGAAATTTAAATGAGAAAGAAAACCAGGGATTATCTGAAGAGATTGATGTGGATAGAGTACTTCATTAATCAATTTAGATTTAAAAAATAAAAGTTCAGAAGATGAAAACAAAATTACAAATTACAGAGAATGAACAGACAAGGATGGCTGTTGTTCAGTCATTTTTTTCAGTCACGTGTGAATTTTCATGACTTCATTTGGGGTTTTCTTGGTAAAAATACTGGAGTGGTTTGCCATTTCCTTCTCCAGGTCATTTTACAAATGAGAAAACTGGCAAATAGGGTCAAGTGACTTGCTTAGGGTCACATAGCTAGTAAGTGCCTGAGGTCACATTTGAACTCAATAAAATATCTTTCTGACTCCAGGCCCATTGCTTTTTCCACTATTCCATTAGTAGGCATCATCCTATAAAAAGATTGTCAAAATTTCAGAATGAGCTAAGGCTGAGGTAAAAAAAAAAAAAAGAATTTCCTATTTTCCCTTTCAAAGACTTCTACACTTCTTGAGGAATGAAATTTTCACAAAGGCCTCCACTGACTGAAGGCCTGTCATATACTAGAGTAAGGTAGTGACAGAGACAGAGACAGATAGACAAAGAGACAGAGACAGCGACAGACAGACAAACAGAAAGACAGGCTGACAGAAGGAAAACCAGAAACAGTGAAAGATACACAAAGGGAGAAAGAGACAGAGACAAAAAGACAGAGAGGAGACAGAGAGAGATTTGGGGAGAAAAATGAAAATTGAAGGAGAAATAAGACCTTTTCTTGGAGTGAATAACAGACAACAAAGAAAAGTCTGAGTTGCTCAGCTCCTTTCTATATTTTCCAAGAAGAATAACTTTTATGATAGAAATGGAAGAATAAAATGCCTGAGAAATAAAGAGATTGTAAGAAAACATTTAACTGTTCTTATGAATTCAGGTCACCTGGCCCAAATGATAGGCTGATGTACCACAAGACTACAGAAGGAAAAATGTTTTTATATTAAGAACAAAAGTATAAGGGAGAATTTAGGGTTCTGTCAACTGTAGGCCAGTGTATTTGTTTTGGATATCTAAGAAAATTCAAATACAGATTAAAGAAGTAGTTGGGAATTCGCTGGAAATGGAACATATAATTATGAAAATCTAGCATATCTTTATCAAGAACAAATCATGCCAGACTACCCTCATTTCCTTTTGTGATAGTTACTATTAACCTTGTATGTGAAGGAAATGCAAAATTTTTTATAACGTATCTCAAATTATTCTTGTGGGAAAGATTGAGATATATGGATTTAATAATCAAATAATCATATGAATTCAGAATTGGTTGGATAGCTAGGTTAAAAAGTAGTTTTTAAATTTAGAATCAACATGCTGAGAAGTATCCAGAAGAGAACCTCAGAAATTCAATCTTGGTCCTGGGATGTTTAACAGTTTTATCAATAACTTGGATAAAATCATAGATGGTATGCTCATCAAATTTGCAGATGCAAGGACTAGCTAACATTTGAATGGTAATCAGGATCCAGAAAGATTCTGACAGGCTGGAGCATTGGGCTAAAACTAATAAAATGAAATTAAAAAGGATAAATGTAAAATCTTACACTTGAATAGCAAAAAAATTCAATTTTACAAGTATAAAATGGGGGTAGCTTAGATGGAGAGCAATCATTCTGAAAAGGTCTTGGAGCTTTAATGGATTAAAAACTCAAACAAGATGTGGCAGCCAAAAAAAAGTTAATTAGACTTTGGGTTACCTTAAGATAGACATTGCTTTTTATGAATAGGGAGCTCTCTATGCTACCTTAATCAGATCTCAACTAAAATAATGAAATGCAGAACTAGAAAGAGTTAATTAGGGGAAAACATTTTGACAGCAAATTTCCATGAAGGATCAATAAGTCAAAAAGCATTTATTAAATTCCTACTGTGTGTAAACTAAGCTGAACTAGGCACATTGATGAAATGGAGAATATCCCAAGGAGGGCAACAATATGAGGATCAGCTGAAAAAACTAGACATGTTTAACCTTGAGAATAAAAGACTCATGAAAGATATTTTCATTGTATTCTAATCATGGGCAGATGGATGGGACTTCTGTTTGGCCCCAGAGCATCTCATAGAACAATGAGTAAGAGTTGTGAAAAGGGCAAATAAGGCTTGATGTGAAGAAAAACTCAGTAATAGGCATTGTCCAAATTTAGGATGGGCTGCCGAGAAGTGCTGGGCTCTTCCTTCCTGAAGGTCCTAACGTGGTGGTTGGATGACCACTTGATTGTTTTGCTATAGTAAAGATTCCTTTGGTGTATGGGTTGGACTAGATGGCTACTCAGGTCCCTTCTAGCTCTCAAATTCTATATATTTTTAAAATTTTTAATTGAGGCTCCTTTATTTCTCTTTTAAAATGTCTATTTTTAAAATTACTTTCCATTAATAGAAACCATCCTTTTTAACAAATAAATATAATCCTATTTTGGTCATGCCTGAATGCATATTACATGTCTCATTCTGCACCTCTACTCTATTATCTCTCTTCCAAGAAGTGGTAACTATGGTTTACCACCAGTCTTTTGAAGTCGATTGGTTACTGCTTTGATCACAGTCCTGAAGTATCTCAAAGTTGTTTTCCTTTGCATTTTCTACGATCATGTCAACTGTTTCAGCATTATGTCAAATGAGACAATATTGGGAGAGTACTTAGCACAGTGTCTGGCATATGATAAGTGCTTAATAAATGCTTGTTCCTTTCAGACTGTTCTTAATCCTATTCTCCTGATTCTGTTCTTCTAAATAAGAATCAATTTATATAAATCTCCCCAAATTTTTACCTTCTTGATTTACATAGTTCATCATTTCTTATAATATAATAATGCTCTATTATACTCATATATTATAATTTATTCAGTCATTCCCCAATTAGTGGGCACTCATTCTTTGCTACAACAAAATGTGCTACCATAAATATTTTGTATGTTTTTGTACATGTGCAATAAAAAAATACAACTCTTTGGAGCATAGATCTAGTATGGCATTGCTGAGTTAAAGGTTATATACAGTTAAGTGACTTTTTGGGTGTAGTTCCAAATTGTTTTCCAGAGTAAATAAAACAAGTCACAAATTCACTACCAGTGTATTAGTATGTCTGTACTCTCATAGTCCCTCAAAGAATTGCCTTTTTTCCTCTTTTGTTGTTTTTGCAAAGATGATGGATGTGAGATATAATCTCAGACTTGTTTTAATTACATTTTTCTATTAGCAATCTGAAGAATGTTTTTTCACATGGTTATTAACAGCTCTCATTATTTTTTCATTCAAGAATTACCTACTAATTTTTTGATTATTTATTTTTAAGGAAACGACTCTTGTTTTTATATATTTTTTGTAAATCTACTATATAACTTAAATCATAGATATTTATCAAATATTAGAATATAAACTCCTTGAAGGAAAAGATCTATTTCTCCAAGTCATTTTTTCTCTATATTTCCAATGCCTGATACAGTGCGTGGCATACAGGAAGAGTTTAATAAGTACTTATTGACTGGCTGATCTTTTGGGGAAATTTGCTACAAAGGTGTTTTCCCTCTAGTTAACTATTTCCCATTTACTTGTAAAGTTCTATTCTTTTAGTCTTTTCCAGGGAAGAAAATCACATCCCCATAGCAAACCTCAAATCATGACTTAACAGGCTATTGAAGCTCTGTCAGGATTATATGATGGGTGATAATAAAGCCAGAAATGTTAGAAGGTTAGATTGCATTAAGCATGCACAATTAGAAACTTACTCTAAATAAGTGATATTCAGAATCAGAGTATAATAGACTTATTCTAAGGGAATCCCTATAAGGAATTTGCAGAATAATTTTATCTATCTCTATGTTCTCCAGTCTTAAAGGTCCATTAGTTAGTCATCCATCTTTTCAGTCTTCTTTGGAAACAGAAATTACAATTGTCTTGTTGCAATGAAAAAAAGCATTAGTTTCTTTAGTCCTTTCAGCAGAATAAGTGTGCTGTTCCAAAAGGCAGAAAAGTGCCAGCAAAACTTCTCTTTGCACTCAGTAAATTCTCTTTGGCCTAGAGATTCCACACTATGCATATATCTGAAAAAGTCAATGACAAAGAAAAAGGTTTCATATTCACTCAAATATTTATAGCAACACTTTTTGGAGAAGCAATGAACTAGAAAAAAAGTGGATGCCCATTGATTGAGAATTAAAAGATGACATAGTTTGGTGGATAGAAGACTAGATATGGAGGCAAGAAAACCTGAATTCAAATCCTGCCTAGGATATTTATTAGTAGTTTAATCCTAGACAAACCATTTAATATCTTTCTGCTTTGGTTTCTTCATTTGTAAAATAAAAGAGTTTGGATTCAACGATCTCTTAAGTTTCCTTCTAGCTCTGAATTTATGATGCTAGGATTGGGAAAGGGTTAAACAAATTAGAGTATGTGGATGTATTGAAATATTACAGTGCTATAAGAAATGATGAATGCAGAGCAAGATTAAAAGACATACTGTATGAAAGAATGCATAGAAAAGGAAGAAGAACCAGAAAAACAATATACACAATAACAATTAACAATGTGTATGGAAAGAACAGCAACAAGAGAGCAATAAAAGCTGAATGCTACTAAATTATAATGATCAAATGGACCCAAAGGAGGTATGTGATAGTTCTTTCCACTTCTTTTCAGAGAAATTGTTGTGTATTACTTCATATAATCAGATTTCTTTATAAATTGACTATGTTGACTTGTTTTTTTTCTTTTCTTTTGAAAAATTCTTTATTATAAAAGATTGCTTTCTGGAAGAGGTCAAAGGAGGAAAATAGTGATATAAAAATAAAAGATATCAATAAAATTTAGTTTTTGAAAAACCCTCTTTTTGCTTCCACTGTCTCCTGGCTTTTTTTTAACTTCTTCTCACTTGCTTTGTTCCTTTAGTCTCTCTTCTCCTATCATCCTTTTTTCTTGTTCTATTCTCTCCTTTCTCTACTTACTACTTTTTTCTCTATCTTCTCTCCCACTTTTGTCTTTTCTTTCCCTTTCCTCTTTTCTTTCTATAGTCTTCAGCAATCATCTCTTGCTTATCTGACAAAGTACTAGGACTGGTGTAGGCTATCAGGTGATTTTTGGTTTCAAGACCATTACCTCCAATTTCCTTTCGTTATTATTTGTTTTGTATTATTACAAAACTTGTGAAGGAGTATAGTTTAGTGGACAGAGAGAGCCAGACCTGGAATCAAGTTTTGCTTCTGACATATACAGTCTCTATTACCCATGGACAAATTATCTAACTTCTCAATGTAAGGGATAACCCTATTTGTCTACAAGTTACAAAGAAAGTGCTAGCTAATTTGCACTGAGTTTCTTTTTTCTTCAGGCAGTTTCTGATCCTAACTAAATCATAGATCCAATGTCTGTCATAGGATTAAAATAAAACAAAGAACTTTTAAAACTATCTCTTCTAATCTTCTCATTTTACAGAAGCAAAAAAAAAAAAAAAAAAACAAAACAAAAAACTCAAAGAGGTAATGTAGTTTTCCCAGCTTGCTTGCTAGTAGCAAAGCCAGGAACTTGAGAGTGAAATGTAGTCAAAGAAAAATCAACCCCTCACACATCATTTCCCTCCAGTATAAGCCTCTTTAATTTGTCCTAAGACAGGCTGCTGAAGCAAAGCAAATACAAAAACAGGATAATATATTTACCTTTTTTTCTTTTTATAGGTAAAAAAGGGGAGGGAAACGAACTACTACAGATCTCTGTAGAAAAAAATAATTGTGTACATTGAGTATAATATTATAACAAGACTAAATGGTTAACTCCCACATCCATCTCTTCAATAATTTTATATAGAATAGTCATTCAGTCAAAATTGACATGTTTTCTCTCTTGATGTCAGATGGGTTTTTCCAAGAAAACATCTGGACTGCATGCTGACTTGGAATATCCTCAGAAGGCTCTGTCAATGATTAGATGTCAGGCTAAAACCCCTGAGAGTCCAGAGTCCTTTCAAATAGCAGGGGAAAGGGTAATAGGGTAAGGAAACTATTCAAAGTTCAATTTCTTTCCCTGTGGTTTGTGGTCTCCTCCTCCTTCTCTGCCTCTTCAGAAAACCACTTCAACCTCCACAGTTTCCTTGGCACCTACCACCAAAACCCCCATGACCTCTTCTATCTCCTCTACTACCAAGAGGAAGACCACTACTAAATCCTCCTTAATGATTATCACAGACTTCAGAGTCACCTTCTGATTTAGGTTTGGCCCAATCCAATCTTTTGGTTTCCATCAATATCCCCCCCTTTTTTTTAGCATTAGCATCTCCTTTCATGATGATATTCGCAAAATTGGAACTCTTTTGATGATCCATTTTTCCAGTCTGTGACTATTCTAGCACCAACAAAGACATTAAAATGACTCAGTGTTTCTTTTGTGCTGACAGGTCTTTAAAAAAAGTTTTGTATGATTGGATCCACGAATTGTTATTTTCTAACTTGTAATTACTTCTAACTCCAATCTAATTTTTCTACTCTCAATTTCCACTTGGGTACAAAAATTTTTTTGTATAAATTCAACAGAAGAACATTCAATAAATGCTCACATACCCTTTAATTGTGTCTCAATTGTTAGAAGTGGCCCTAGTCATTGCCTTATCAAACACTTCCTATAGGCTTTTTTTTTTAGTGGTGCTATTGATGAAGTTATTCGGGTCAAATATCTTTGAGACTCCTTTTGAATTTTCTTGTCTTTAGTTTTTCTATTCTACAGAGTCCAGGAATAATAGCCCCATCTTTAGTCCTTGTTTATGTTCCAAAACCTGGTAAATTTCTGCTGCTGTCTTAAATTCCTTGTAGGCAATTCTTTGGAATATCCCATTCTTGGTAAGAACTAATCTAACCTCAATAACATCATCAAGTACTTCCTTTAGTTTTTCCTTAGGAAAAACTAAATTTTTATGGTAAGCTTTGGATTAAGAGAATCCTTGCATTTTAATCTTTCATACCTTTCTTGTTTTCTTTGCTTTTTTTCCAGTTTAATTTCAGAACTAAGGACATTTGAGCTGCTGAATTTCAAAGCTTTTTCCGGGACTTCAGCAGATTCAAAATCTATAGCCAAATTTTCTGCTAATGCTAATTCAGACATTTATTATTACAAGATATTTTTGTAAAAAGTCAAGGTGTTAGTTTTTATTTCAAAAGAACTTTTATTGAAGTTTGAGTGTCCAATGAAAAGATAAAAGATGTAAGTTCAATTTATAATTTCTGGGTTTTTTTAATCTTCAGGGGCTTACTGTGCTCATTTCTCTTTTGTCTTTCCAAGTAATTTTTTCATGAGAACTTCCTCTTATCTTTTTTAAAATCTTTATTTTGAGTTTTCACAGGGAGAACTTTCATAAGGATCTTCTTCCCTTTGGCAGTGTGGCATCTAGAGCTTCACCTTCAGTATCATCCTCATGGTCTTCATTCTCTTTCTCCTTTCTTCATTCTCAGAGTTTTATTTCACTGAAATTGGTGCCATTTTGTTTCTTTGAGCAGCTCAAATTATTCACATTCCCCATGTTTACCCTTATCGTCTTGTCCAGATTCATTGTCAGCTTTCTTAAAATGTTTCCATCTTTTTCTTACCAGAGGGTTGCTATTTTTTTTCAGGTTGGTTTCTTTCTTACCTGATGTGATGACTGCTTTGACTAGGATAGCCACTTTCTTGACAGGGGAATCTGCTGCCATTTTGCCTAGGGTCACAAATGTTTTCTTGGCAAATAGAGCAATGGTGGTGGCCTTTTTGATTGGAGGTATCTTATTTCCTGGAGTAGTCACTACCTTCTTACCCTTCTGGGAGAATTCTATTATCATTTCCTTCATCTTTTGATATTTTATCAACCTCATTTTTTTCAATCTCCTTTAGAGAAAGACCTATTTTCCTTGGATCACCTTGATTTTTTTTGTAGTCTCCCCTAGTTTTATCTTGGTGATAGTATGTGATTATAGGTTGGAGGATGTGGATCTGTCAGCAGGGTCTCATAACATAAACATGATGTTAATTTTTATAATGATTACATAAAATGGTGAGTAGCAGCTGAGAGCACTAGTAATGTCCTGTCCATGTGCACTTTTTATCTGGTAGCAAATGAGACCAAAGATTCGATCATTTAAAAAAAATCACACAGAATAGTGGAACAATCTGAGACTAGTAGCACATGCTTTTAATTTCTGCTGTTTTGGAGGCTAAGATTGGTGCATTTCTTGGGCTCAGAAATTTTGACCCATCGTAGGGTAAGATCATAGGGTGTTCACACTAAATCCAGTGCTTAGTAAGTGCCAAAAAGTAGAGGCATCCAATTGCCTAAAGAAGGTTGAACCAACCCAGGATAGAAATACAGCAAGTTAATAGTTAGGCTGGACTTTGGACATCATCAGACCACATATGATGGCTTTTCAGTTTGGTAGGAGTTTACATTCCATTGGCCAAGCTTTTTGACTGACCTCCACTCCATTCCCTCATTCCAGCCATTTTGACTGATTTTCCTTCATACTTGAAATACTCTCTCTCCACATCTCTGCCTCTTGGATTCCTTAGCTTACTTCAACTCAAAACTAATATTCCTCCTTCTACAGGAAGCATTTCCTAAATTACCCTTAATTCTATAGCCTCCCATCTGTTGATTGCTTCTTATAAAAATTTTGTTCATAATTGCTTGCATCTATTGCCTTTATTAAACTGTGACCTCCTTAAGAGCAGGGATTTTTTTTGCCTTTTATTGTATTTCCAGTGCTCAGCACAGAGCTTGGTACACAGTAGGCATCTAATAAATGTTCCTAATTGACTAACTGACATACTGCAATGAAGTCTCAGGCTAAGACTTTAGAGATGGGTGGGAGATATAATAAATTTATAATAACATTAATAAGAACAAGTCAACTACTGTGTGAAAAATATAGCATTAAAATCAGAAGTGATTGTCAGCAAATTGTGGGAAGGGAGAGATTTTCCCTAACAATGATGATTCATTCCTGTAGAGGCCAGGAAAGCATAATGGAAAGGGAACTATATTCAGAGTGAAATAACTTGGGCCAAAGTCCAAGAGCCGACAACAGTGTGACCCCTTAAGTCACTTGAACTCTTCAGGTCTTGGTTGGATTAGATGGTCTCCAAAGATCCCTTACAGTGCCAAAATTTTTGACATTGAGTGAGACTATCTCAGAAACTTTCCTTTTGCATGAACAGTTAATGGAAATGATAAACCAAAATAGAATTTTCCTCTTTATTTGGCCTCTTACCTAGATAAAGTTTTATTTGTTTGTTTTGCTTTTCTGTAAAAATGGGGAAGAAATTTACAAATATTAACTATGTCTAGTACAAATTTAAAAAATGTTCAGCCCTTCATCAGCAATTTCAGGGGAATTATTGGAGCAAAAGAAAAAGAAACAAATCTTATTACCCCAATGTAATGACTTCATTTTGTACCCATCCCATTATAACTATGGAGGTGGAGGAGAAGGGAATAGCCAAGTTCAAATGCCCTAAGAGAGAATGAAACACAACTTTCAGCAATTGGAAAATGGTATTAATGTTTCAAGGTCAGCGAAATGCTAGAGGAAATAACAGTTGGCTCTCCTTGTCTGAGCTTGTAATGGCGTCCACTCTGCCAGTTCAGGAGCGATGAGCTAGACATGGTAGGTTACAGTCATGGGTTACTGCCAACAACAGAATGCCAAATAGAAAAGTACTGGATCCCAAGTCCATATTTTGAATTGGGAACTGAGTTTAGTACTGCTATGTTTAAACAAACTAAAGTACACATTTCCTAGAGCTCCTGAGTTCAGAGCACCCCATGAATCATTTGAGTCTATGTAGGTCTTAGAGAAGCTGTAGATATGCACCTGAATCATAGACATTTTACAATGTACTTCTTATTACATTTTTGTCCCTGTGGTAAGAATAAAACACAGTTAAATACGTTCTTTCCATTCCTGTGGGGAAATGACTCCTATATGCCAAGGCCACACAAGGAAGGCTCAGTGAAATGTAGCAAGCTAGGAAAAAGTTGGGGTTTGGCAATAGGATGGGGACTCAAGACCCATTCAAATTTAGCAAAGTAATTTAGCAAAGTCGAATGGGACTGCTAGGAAATGCAGTGGATAAAGCACCAGGCTTGGACTCAGGAAGATATAAGTAAGGAAGTCCAGTCTCAGACACTTTACTAGCTTTATGACCCTTGGCAAATCATTCAATCCTGTTTGCCTGAGTTTCCTCATCTGTAAAATGAGTTGGAGAAAGAAATGTTCTACTCTAGTGTCTGCCAAGAAAACCCCAAATGGGATCATGAGACATCAGACACAACTGTAACAGGTGAATAATAAAAACAATATACACTTTTTGTAGCCCTTAGCTTTATACTTATTATCTTGTTATACCTTCACAATAAGAGTGTAAAGGCATAAAGCTAAAGTTTAAGTAGAAGATAACTAAGACGTAGCCTTGTGAAGAAAAAAAGAGGCTGGATATGAGAGATACAGTGGAGGTAGTATTGATAAGACATAGCAATGAAGAAAGACATGGAAAGATGACTTTGAAGTTAAGAATTTAGGTGACTTGGAAGATAATAAGCATCATCAACAAAAGATCAGAGGAAGGAGTAGCAAATTTGGGATTGTTTTTTGTTTCTTTGTTTTGGTGATGAAGGAAATGATTTAAATTTTGAATATGTTGAATTTGAGATGCCAAGGGAACTTCCAGGTGGAGGTGTCTAAGGCAATTGGTAGGACTAGAGAGCTCAGGGGAGAATTTAAAAGTTGAATATGTAGATCATAGTGATGGGGTTCTGAATTTATTTCTGAGATAAACAGGGAGAAGGAGGTAATAGAGATCAGTTTAGCTTCCTAGTCCCACCCTCTGGGGAGGTGGTCCAGTCTGAAATCCAAGTTACGTCAAACCCCGAAGACCCACCCTCAGTAGAAGGTTTGAGAAGTCTCACTTTATCATGTCCTGTCAAAAAAGTCTCAGTCATGTCCCTGAGGCTAAATTTTCCCTATAAAATCTACTTGTGAGCCATCCCATGACTGCTGCCTTCCTTTGAGTTAGTTTGCCATGGCACTCTGCCTCATGGTGTATTTGTCCTTATCCCTCCCCTGTGACATTGGTATTTCTTCTAACTCCACTAGGCTTCCCAACCTCATTTCTCCTCCTTATGGCTAATTAACTCTTTTAGAATGCTAAATCCCTTTCTGGATTTAGCCTGCCAGCTAAGAACATGCCCCAACCTCATGAGTGTTTCTTTTCTCCTGGGTAATTGTGAGTTCCATTGAGGAATTTGTCTTTTACATGCTCTCCCATTCTATTTCGTATTTACTATTCCTGCTGTCTATTATATCCCTTCATTTTGCCTGTAACTTATTTCCCTAAAAATATCTACCTTTTGCCAAAGAGAATGGCTACTGTGAATTCTTCACATGATTGAACCTCAATTTTTGGTGCCTGCCATCATCTGGTGTCTACATCACCTACATCATTTTGGTGCAAAACTGCATCAATAGGATTATAGTTTTAGAACTGGAGGGGACCCTAGACAATATCTACACCAACTTTTGCTTTTCACAGAGGAACAAATTGAAGCCCCCAAAAGTTAAGAGATCTTCCCAGAATCACACAGAGAATAAGTGGCAAAATTGGGATTCAATAGAGCACCAGCCCTCTAGTTAGGAGGACCTGAGTTCAAATCTGCTCTCAGGCACTTAACACTTCCTAGCTGTGTGACCCTGGGCAAGTCACTTAATCCCAATTGCTTCAGCAAAAAAAAAAAAATGGGATTCAAATTCACATCATTTAACTTTGAATGCAATGCCATTTTGATTATTCCATTTTCTCTCTATTCAAGTCAATTGATTAAAGTAATAGTAGAAATCCTAAAATGTCTAAGTTTGCCAAGAGAGAAAGTATAGAGATAAGAGGATAAAATCAAATTACCCCAATTTATGGAGAAGGAAAAGTAGCATATCAAAGGAAATTGAAGAAACAGTCAGAGAGACAAAAGAACTAGGAGGGAAGAGTGTCACGAAAGAAAAGGAAGAAGATGGTTTAAAGAAGGAGGCAATAGTTAGAAATGTCAACTGCCCCAAAAGTATGATTGAGAAAAGACCACTGAATTTAATTACCTAGGATCAATGAAAATCATGAACTAGGATTATAGAGAGTAAAGGGAATGAAAATATTTTTTTGAAACTACTTATTTTTCCCGAGCATTTTTGGATTTAAGCTACAGCAGCTGGGGTTTTGTCTTATTGTTATTTTTTTAAAATTATCTGTAACACAATGCCTGCAGGTTTGTTTACCTCATCAGACAAGGAACAAATTGAGACAGGTCAGAGTGATAAACCAAAAAAGGAAAAATTATAGAAGGTTTAGTGAAGACTGCTTATTTTAGCAGCATGACAACTTGAAAGAAGATTACTGAATAGGTAGTTTAAAACAATATGATGTCTGAAAACCATCTTATATTGTCTTAAGTGTGTCTAACACATTGGAGATTATAGTTTCCCTATCTTTGGTCTTGTCAAACCACATCTGATGATAACTGAGTATTAACTTATAGTGCCTTAAGAAAGCTATTAGAATTGGAAATATGAAGGTGATAATTTCCATATATTCTGCACTGGTCAAACCATATCTGGAGCATTTTTCTCCCACTAAATAAACCAAGCATATGCTATACTAGTCACTAATATCTTCCAGTGTTCTACTTTCTACACATAAATAATTAACTGATATGATTCACAGATAATTTATGACTTATTGTTTTGTTTGAGACAAAATCAGCAATTAGACAATAAAATCTAAATTGAGAAATGATCATTACCTCTTTCTAAAATATTTAAGTTTACCCTAAGTAGAAAAGTTAGAGAAAAAACAGAAAGATTCCAAGTAAGAGAGAATATCAATAATTTCATTAACAATTATTATAATCTTTATGAGCTTAAATAAATGATGAACCCAAGTTGATGAGCCACATGACTTAAGTCTCTGTATTCTCCAGATACAGAGCCAAAGCTCTGTCAGAGCCAAAGCCAGATGACTTAGAGCACTAACATCTATGAAACGTCAGTCTCTGGGGTAAAAAACAGAAAAGAGGAATAGATCAAGAGAGAGTCACACCCTCAAAAGAGGGTCAAAAGTAGGAGGATAAATTTATGTGGTCTTTGAATAATTAATCCTTGACACATACTTGTTGTTGCTGTTGTTTGCCCTTTGTTCTCAAAGAGGACAATGACATCAGGGAGGTGATGCCATGACTCAAGTGAATTGGATTTAAGTGAGGGAGGGCTGTGCAAGGTCACCTGCCTCACTTTCCTCTCCAGAGCCATCTGAGTCCAGTGGGAAGATATAGGTCAGGATGACTAAAGATGGCCACATACCTAGAATGGGAAGTAAAATTCTTACCTAGCCAAACCTTGCCTCATAGTACCACCTACTGGTTACATAATTATCAGAGCTATCCAAAAATAAGAGGGAATAACCTCAGGAATTATTGGATTCTCTTTCTTTGAATAATGAGTACTTTTATGGCTTATTTAGGAAGCACCTGGAAATTCCTCATCAGAAAGGTATCTCACATCTGAGAGCTTTATGAGTAAAACATCTACTCAAAAGCATAGTTAACTAGCTCTTATGATATTGATATATATATATTTTTAAATCAGAGCACATATCAGGTCCAAAACAAAACAACTCACTATTTAATTAAAATTAATCAAACAGCATAACAAGAAAACATTCTATTTGTATAGTAAATATATACATAGAGAAGGACACATGTTCAGAAAATACATAGGAACAAGACACAATGCACTGATGTTTTGCTTATGTATATGTAGTGTTTTGAAACTTAGCATATATTTTCCTCTCAAAAATTTCTTGCGATCTCATTCTCTCTCTTGTACAGATGAAGAAAGTGGCCTCAGAGACATTAAGCAATTTTCCAGAGTTATATAATAATTGTGGGACTATTTCTCTAAGAACAGTGATTAGAAAAGATCACCTCAGAAAATTATGAAAAGTACATAAACCTCAAAGCATTATTAAAATATGAGGTTGCTAGACAGGAATGGATAGAACACAAGAGTCAGTTCTACTTTAGTTACTAAGTGTGTAACCATGTGCTAATTACTTAACCTCTTAGCATCAGTTTACCCATATGTAAAAAGGGAATAATAATAGCACTTATCTCACAGGGTTGTTGTAAGGATCAAATGAGATACATTCAGTGCTATATAAATGTTAATTATCATTTTTCTTATTACAACAATCACCTTCGCTCCCTAAAATGGTGAAAGGCACAAACTGACTCAATAGGTCAGAAAGGATTTAAGAGGTGAACTGGAGCCAAGGAAAAGGGATGAAGTAGCAGAGGGAAAAAAAATGGAATAGGACTCAGAGTAGATTACAGAATAGGGAAGGGGTGGAAAAGGCAAGAAATAGAGCAAATGTTGTTCTTTGTGTTTGAAGCAATCCAATGACATCACTGGTGGTGTCTTGAATTGTTCATAAAATTGGATTTAAGTGGGGCAGAATTGCACAAAGTTGTCAGCCTCCCTCTCTCTTCTTGAGGCATCAAAGTTCATTGGCAAGACAAAAGTCAAGATGATTGGTGATGCCCTGGGTTGACCTTGGTATCTTTAATATTAAGACCAAACTCTAAATGCTGCATGGTACCTGCTTCAGCTGTGGGCTGTTGGAACAAATTGTTCTCATCTACCATTGGTGAAATGGCAAATCTTCACATGCTCAGGGTAGACATCCCCCTAACCTATGATGGGTTTGAGGTCTGTCTGTTACCTTTAACCTGGTTTAGCCCATTTGCCAAGGCAGTTTGTCAGCCTGTGAGTACTGTGCATGCTACAATTTCTTGGAGCACAAGTGAGAGTTGGGTGATGGTGCATACCAAAGGTGGATGAGCAGCCCTGAAAAGGGCCCAGCAAGCTCTCACACCAGAAGTGCTAGCTCTTCCAGAACATCCCATACACTCCAAGTGAATGATAAAGAGGAAAACAATGGAGATTGTCTTGGAATTTTGATAGATCTGAGTGTATGGGAAAGGAGAAGAAATGTGACAGACCACACAGAATGTGAGTCACAAAGGAATAATGGCCTAGAGTTAAAACAAAGAATAAGGAAGAACACTTAAGGGGGAAACTAAGAAGAAAGAAATTGAAGAAACTGTGTTGCAATTTAGACTTATTTACTACAGATCTTTTACAAGTTTAGGAACTTATTATTATTTGAGTTCTAACACAATCCCATTTTGAATGCCTACCATAGTACAAAATAGTCACAGAACACTTGTCAATTGATTAATTGACAAAACACAGAAACTACATATAGAAAGCTAGAACTGCCTGGTCAGCACTGTCTATGATACATAATAGAATCACCATTTTGGAGTTGGAAGAGATCTCAGATATCATTTAGGCCAGTGACATCAAATTCAAAAAGTAAGAGATCCTGACATAACTACAGATTAACGTCATCTTTGTTGTATTGCAATTTTATTTATTTTGTTAAATATTTCCCAATTACATTTTAATTTGGTTCCTGAGTTTGATATCTATGATTAAGACTAAAATATAATCGACCAAGAATTCCTTCTATATATTTCCAAGTGATCATCTAGTCACTTTGTTTGTTTTGAGATTGGGTTACCCTATCTGTCTCAGACCATAGACTCGTCTCACTAATGATTTACATGGAAACTTTGACCTGCTCTATTTTTATTTCCAATATGGGTTGGCTTATGCTTTATTAAATAGATTGGTAGTCCCTTCATTCTCAGAGTTCAACACATTAGTGTCATATTTAAGACCAATACTGGATTGGCTTTAATCCTACTGCAGCTCAGAAGTTCCAGGTTCCAGAGATCTACTAGCATCAGTACTTTGCCCCACTGCTGCTTGGCTTTGACATAAGCATGTTGATAGAATCAGAAGACCCAGATTGAAGGTCCACCTCTGGCATCTATTTGGTTTGTGACTTTAGACAAATTCCTCAACTTTTCTAAACTTGTTTATCTTCTGTTTATTCATGAGAATAAAGAAACTTGATCTACCAATATCAGAGTTTCTCTGAAGATCAAAAGTCATTATGTATATAAATGCTTTGTGCATCATACAAGTATTATACTAATGTAAGTTTTAAAGATTTCTGGACTTAGAGTTGGTTGTTAATGAGCTTTTATACAAAGAAGAGGCTATAATTCATGAATTGTTTCTGTTAAGCCTTCTCTTACAAAGGATTTTGCTTTCCTTTCTTTTTTTAAGTTTAAAAAGTTGTGCCTTGTGTGAGGTTGTTAGTATTGTGTTTTTAGAATAACATGAAAGACTTGTGAATTTCAAATATAATTGTGAAACTATATTTCACAAATAAATCTAAAATCCAAGCCAATTTTCCATTTGCTATCACGAAGTATTACTGTCAAAATGGATCCTTTACCCAAATAATGAGCTGTGGGGATAGAGCAGAAGTGCAATTTATGAATTTACAAAGTTTTCTGCTTATACCAAACCTAGCTGACAATTTGATCTTTTAACTATGACATGTAAACACACATGTTTACATTCAAATGGTTATATTCAAGCCATGTTTCCAGAGGAAAAAAGTAATCATCATGTTTAAATTGTTCCTATTGAGTTTCCAAAGTTGAACAAGCTAGGTGTTATTTCAAACACAACGTGTTGAGATTTGAAATAAATCTCTGCTTTTTAGGAGAATGATAGATATTTAAGAAGGTGTAGAGAGAATACTGAACTCAATCCAATTCTTTATAAGTGCATTTTAAAAGAAATCATTTTGCAATTGAATTCAATATTGTTTTTATCAAGCTCTCTAGAACAAGCAGTGAAAGTTGGCAAATCTCACAGGACTCAGACTTAGCCAAAATATCCTTCATTTCATTCAAGTTTCTTTAATGCTAAGTAGAAAGTCTGCTGCCCTCTCCAATTTGAAATCTCTTTAAATAAAGTTCTGGCTGACGTTGGAAAATAAGGGGAAGTTTGTGACTAAACCCACAGTGAAGTCTTGGGGTCCAAAAGCTATAGACTTGACCCAACAGTGTAACAGTGTCCTGTCATCAGCAGCAGCAGTAAGAAGAATATTCCACCATATGTGATGGCCTGCTGAACACTCTTCAGCCAAAGTTAAACATGTTCCATCCATCAATAAGCATTCATTAAGTACCAGGCATTGTATGAGGCACTAGGGATACAGACGCAAAAATTAAAGATCCCCTTCTTTCAAGTATTATATCTTCTACTAGAGGAAGCAAGGGCTAAACATACAAGTAGGCACAAAACATATATAAAATCAATGTAAGACAATCTAGTGGGATTGGGAGCTAGCAGCTGGGGACAACATGAAAGGAGCCATCTAATAATAATAGCTGAATTGAACTTTGAAGAAAACGAGAGATTGTAAGAGGTGAATGTGAGGAGAGATGGTTCAGTGGTTAAGAGCTCTACACTTCAAGTCTGAAAGACCAGAATTCAAAAACTACCTCAGACTATTACTAACTGTATGATCTTGGGTAAACCTCTGTGTGCCTCAGCTTCTTTATTTATCAAATGGGGATAATAGTAACATCTGTCTTATCAACTTGTTGTCAGAATAAAATAATATATATGCTTACAGTATATGTGTCTGTATGTAGGCAGACAGATAGACAGACAGATAGATAGACAGACAGACAGACAGACAGATAGATAGATAGATAGATAGATAGGAAAATGGCAATGCTGTTTGCAAACTTTAAAGCATATATCAATGATGATTATTATTATGCAGGGTGTGAGAGACATCCTGTACAAAAACATGAAGACAGGAAATGGGATGTTGTGTGTAAGAAAATGCAGCTAATCCAACCAAGGACCATAGGGTGTGTGAAAGGGGGTAATATGTAATAAGTCTGGAAAAGCAAACTAGAACCAGATTGTGAAAAGCTTTAAATGCTAACCAGAGGAGTCTGTATTTTCTCTTAGCAGCAATAGGCTATTTGAGTTTTCTGAGTAGAGCAATGGTATGGTCAGATTACTGCCTTAATATCATTTGGCAGAGGACATATGGATGAGGGGAAAAGACTAAAACCATGGAGACGAGGAAAAATGGTTCTCAGTCCCAGGGAGTTTCTAACACTATCTGAATATTACTATTGGTGCATGGGATTTTTTTGTCCTGGGGTGATGGGCATTAGAAAGATGTCGGGAATAGTCATTAATCTGGGTTCTCACAGATTTGTGGTTTTGTCCAAAGCCCCGTAGGACCCTCCTATGGGGACAGGATTATGTTAAGAAGAGAGAATAGACTTGGGGAAAGAGTAAAGGTTTGGGATGGAGGAAAAGAGGGAGGGAAGTCCAGATTAGGGAAATCTTTCTGTTTTCTGTTCTCTGTTCTGTTCTCTGTCTCTAGATGGTGCTATGCAGTCACTGAGCTGGATGATAACTGATTGACTCAACCACTTGACAGAGAGGGGGAATTGAAAAGCTTCTCAGCCAGAATCTTTCCCCTTTCAAATACTCATTTAAAACATTTTACTGCCTTTTTTTCTCTCTCTTGATTGTTCTTTACACACTGCATCTCAGGCCCTTTCTGTACAAATCCCTTTCTCTTTAACATCTGCCAACCTCTGCCCCTTCCTTCCAGACTATCATTGCTACTCCACATTTCCCTCCTCTAGAGTAAAATTCAAAAGCAGAGAGAGAACCTTGTGTGTCCCACAGTACAGAATTTTTTATTCCAAATGCCAGAACCATTAGTAGCCTGGACAAACTGGGACTATTCCCCAAGGTAGAAATTTAGAAGGCAGTGATATACTCTCCCAGATGAAGTTTCCTCCTTTACCTAAATCACTCTCCTCTTCCTCCACCTCTGGGGACTGTTTTAACAAGGAGGGTCCTTCCTTTTTCAGTAATTTAGACTCCTACTCAACCAGAAGTAAGCTGCTACCTCACCTCCACACCGCTTCCACTCAGACCTTGCCACTTGACCTAGGTAGAAAAATTGCTAGACGCAATTCTGCCAACTGGCCTTTCTTGTTATACTAAATGCTACTAACATCATTTTGATTGAATACATTAAATCAGTCAGCTATGCAGCCAGCAGCCCAGCCATTCAATCAATCAGCACTCTTTATTGAATGTAGAGCTTAGAATGAGTGTGTCACAGGTGGTTTCCACATTAGCAAGATTCAATATTGTGACTCATTATTTTCCCAGAGGCAACAAGGTGAATGTCCCTCCTGTTGGTCAGTCCAGTGACACAGAGAAAATGAGTAAACCTGATGAGACACCTGTGGAGCCACATGGACCCAATATGTTTGCTTTTTCTGCAATCCTGGTCAAACAGAGGAGAGAGCACTGAGACTCCAACACAAATTAAAACCCCCCTTCAGTCCTTTCATCCTGACAGTGAAGAGTTTGGGTTGTCATTTCAGAACTGTATTGCCTGAAGTCCTACATGAAAGCTTCAGCTCAAAGATCCCAGAAATAGGCTGAAAAATTATTGTTGAAGTCTGAAAAACTCCAAAGGGAGTTATCTCCTTTATATAATGTAGTTATGGAGGCAATAATAGACTCTGGAAAGGGAACATGAGTCCTTGAATTCCATTTTCTTTTTTTCTTTATTGGTATATAGGGGGTGTGAAAGGGGGTAATATGTAATAAGGCTAGAAAAGCAAACATTTTGAAATGTATATATATGCATAGGAAGAAGAAGACTTAGAAGAAGGGAGAGGAGAGAATGGAAAGACAAAAAGGACATAGAGAAAGAAGAAAATGGGGGAAATGAATGAGAAAATGGAAAAATAAAAGAATATTTTTTTAAAAAGAGAGAAAATAGATAATCTGTTTGGCCTGACTTGTTTTATGCAGTTAAAATTGTCCAATATAGATAGCAAGACTTTTGCAGACCTGGATCCTCCCCCGCCCCCATTTTAAAAATTTCTTAATCACTTTTCATCTGTCTTGTTTCCTTTTGCTCCTTTTATCTTTAACCAATCAATAACTTAGCATGAATTTATTAAGTGCTTACTGTGTCCTGGGAACCCCACTAGGTACTGTGTACATAAGTATGAGGAATTAAGCAATCTCTATTCTTAAAGAGAGGAAATACACTCTATTGAGGGAAGTACATTTATAAATATATACAAAATAAATGCAAAGAGAATAAATAAAAACAAATACAAATAATTAATGGGGGAAGGACACTAGTAGTTGCGGGAGATCAGGAAGGGCTTCATATATGTGACTATAATAAATAGCTTATTTTAAATCTGGGACAACATAATGGACCTTTTCTTGTACATGGTTTCCTGCCCTATTGCTTTTGGGAATTTGTATTAAATGAAAAGTTAATAATATTATTACTATCGCTCTAAGCCCCCAGTTAGGAAAATTTCCAATATTTACAAGGGATAGCATATGTGAAAGAAAGAGAGGGGGGAGAGAGAGAGAGAGGCAGAATGTATATTACTGTGAGAAAGAGGCTGTGTATGTGAGAGACAGAGCAAAAACAGAGGGAGGACAAAGAAAAGGGAGGAAAATAATATAAAAAAGGAAAGAGGGAAGAAAGAAAAGAAAGGAAAAGGAAAGGAAGGAAAGAGGGAGGGAAGGAAGAAATGAAGGAGGGATGGATGGAGGGAAGGAGGAAGGGACGGAGGAATGAAAGGAGGGAGGAAGAAAGGAAGGGAAGGAAGGAAAGAAAAAGGAAGGAAGGGAAAGAGGGAAGAAAGGAGGGAATGAGGGAGGGAGAGAAGGAAAGAGGAAGAGAGGAAGGAAGAAAGGAAAGAATTAAGGAAGGAAGAAAAGGAAGGATAAAAGGAAGGGAGGAGGAAGGGAGAGAAGGCAAGAAGAATGAAGGAAAGAGGGAAGGAAGAAATGAAGAAAGAGAGGGAGGAAAGGAGAAAGGAAGGAAGGAAGAAAAGGAGGGAGGCAGAAAGGGAAGGTGAGAGGGCAAGAAGAAGGAAGGAAGGAAGGAAAGAAGAAAGGAAGGAAGGAGAAAAGATAAAATTATATGTATTAATTGTATAGCATTACTTAATTTTTTTTTTGCAAATTACACTAATAGGCAATTTTTGTCTTCTGTCAGGAAAATATAAACAACCTCCATCATATCAGGTAACAATTTGTTACTGAAGGTGTTAAACAGAAATGTCCAGAAAAATGACCCTTTAGAAGGCCTATTTGTAACTGTCAGGATTTTATCAATGGTCTTGATTTTATTGAGAGAAGCAAATGAGAACAAAATGCTCACCTAGTTATCTCTCACTGTAGTATTGCAATTATCAAGTTCTTTGCATAAGTTAGACATTCTTGAGGATTAGCAGGCTTTCCAGATCCTGTGTGATTGAGATATGATTGAGATATAATGACTGGCTAAGTAAGCAGTTAAATCTCAGCAGTTAAATGTCAGAAGTCTTTTAATATTAAGTGAGATTTTATCATTAGTAATGTGAGATTAGGAAAGACAAAATTTGTCAGAGGAAGTATTTATAAACTTGGCAAATCCTAGATGGCTCCTGTGAGGGAAGGTCCCAGGGGGGAAAGGATCTACAATAACAATTGACCCCTGACACTCAGAGACTGAATTGCCACTTCTTTAAAATTTCCTCCTTTGAGGTTCATTCTAAATGTCTTTATCACATTCTGCAGATCCTGATTTCAGTTTACTATGCCCCCCCCCCCCCAGGTCATTTTTCCTCTTTTCTTAAGGATGTCAGTACCTGGATCATTCTCAACTCCTTTTCTCATTCAGGGAATTTCAATAAATGAACTATCCCTTCAAATACTTTGATCATCCACTTCATCAGCCCCTTTGGTTGTCATGACTTACTCTTTCATTCCATCTAGACCACATATGGTGATGACTCTATCCTCCATCATCCATGGTTTACCTCCAAAATCTAAAGTTCCAAAATTCCTTTCTTAGATCCTAGGCTCCTTTCTTTCACTTATGTTTTTAAAATTTCACTGTGACCTCTATTCATTCCATGTTTCCATGTTCTCCAAGTCATCCCTCTTCTTCCAATCTCTTTCCTCACTCCAGTGTTGATCTTTGCTGCACTTCTGACACACAACATCTCTGACCTACATGCAGAGGCTATCCCCCATCTCTGGAAAGCATTTTTTGTTCACTTCTACTTTTTAGAACTTCTCATTTGATTCAAAATTCAGTTTAATCACTACCTTCTCCAAATTCTTCCAATTGCTAGTATCTTCCCGCTCCCCAAAATGACTTTGCATTTTGTAGGTTATTGTGCATGTATGTGTTGTCTCTCCCAATAGAATGTAAGCTCCTTGAAGATACTGTTAGCTTTGTACTCTCAGTACATAATATGGTATCTAGCATAATAGATATTTAATGAATGTTAGTTTATTAACTCTATAGTTCATCACTTTAACTACCCTGTATCCTCTATCTTTGAATCCTTTGCCCCTTTTCCTACTGACATTCATGGCTTGTCAAATCCTAACTTTGAAGAACCTCCATCATTTGTCTTCTCTTCTCCAATTTGAGGGACTCAAACAACTGTGATGACTGTGTCCACTACAGATTTATGTTCCCTAATTTTGACTATGTCCTCACTGCTGCACAGCAACCTCTTATCCATCTTAGATTATCATGTTCTCCCTAGCAGCTGTTTCAAATCCTCTCTTCTCTCTTCTAGCCTCTTGTGCTCTGCTCCCCCACTTCCTCTTAGTACAGAGAATATTATAGTAGCACAGCTAATGTAACTCTACAGTTTCTTCATTCCCAAAAGTTCTGTTCATCAAAGCATCATCATACCATCCTGGCACAACCTAGTTGAATTCAAAGATTTTGCTTTGGAATGAGAAAGTCCACAAACTGTATAATGAAAACTTCCCAATGAGAAAACTTGTCTATCTAAAAGGGGAAACAAATTCTAAACCAGAAAGATGTTTATTAAAATATGCTCAAAAGACCATGGGAAAACATTGAAGACAAGGGATGACTAGTGTCTGAAAATATAAAATTACATTCCTCTTACTAATGTGTGGTTAAAGTTTAAATTCTAAACCCAGAACAAAATTTTAGGAAGAGCTTTATTTGTTTGAGATGGACTTTTTGCTCAATCAGGCTTGACAAGGCTGAATTCCATGATTTTCCCACCAAGAAGGCTGGGGAGTAGGGAGGGAGTTGTCTGAGGTCAGACCAGCAGGGGTTAATAATGGATTTGTGATGTAAAGTGCAGAGCCTGTGCATGAGCTGCTGTTGATTGATTAGAATAAGGTGGGGAGAATATTTGCTCAGGTGAATTGGATACACATAAAAGGAAATCTAAGTCTAAGTTGATAGAGGGAAGAGGTGGGAAGGGAAAAGGGACTAAGATTAAACATATTTTCTAACATTTGTACATGGCCAAGCATCTACATAGCACTTTTAGGTTTGCAGAGAGCTATAACTCTATCTTTATTTATCTATCTATATCTATCTATCTATCTATCTATCTATCTATATCTATCTATCTATCTATATCTATATCTATCTATATAGATATCTATCTTTATTTATCTATCTATCTATCTATCTCTCTATCTATCTATCTGTCTGTCTGTTTGTTTAATACATCTATCATCTATCCATCTGTCTGTCTGTATATCTTTCTAATCTATCTAAAATATTGTTTGATCCTCACAACCTTGTGAGACAGAACTATTTTTCATGTGAGGAAAATGAAGTGAAGAGAGACTAAGGGACTTGTCCAGGATCATATACCTAATGAGTATCTCAGACAAGATCTAGACTCAGGTCTTCCTGTCTCCTAATCCAGTACTCTATTCACTGTCTGCAAGCTATGAAGGGGAAGCTATGGTCAGGAAGCAAGCAGGTTGACAAGAGGAAAAGATGTAATTTGATTAATAAACCAAATTGGAATTGAAGAAGCTGATAGGATGTTGAGATACAAGATGGGATGCAGCCAAAAGAAGCAACTGAGTGTTTTCCCACAATGGAAGAGTTGATATACAGTTTCTCTGTGAAGTATGAATCTTGAATGGGCTGATCAAGACCTTCTGGTCATTCCTACCATTGGATGGAGGGTGCTATCCTACTCTTAAAGGGATTTTTGTCATCTGAGGATGATCTTGAATCCATTAGAACAATATATTTATTTTCCTCAGTCCAGAAATGAGTCAAGGGAGTAAATATTCATCCTGTTTTCACCTTCTCAACTTGAAAAACTGCATATAGTCAGCTCACTCTATTTCTTTTTTTCTTATTGTATTCTAAACTTTCTGTATTCTGTATTGCTCTCTCCAAAGTTACCAATGAATTCCTAATGACTTCTTGATTCTCTTGCTTTCTTCTTATATGTTTCATTGCTTCTCAACCTCCTTTACTGGTTCTTCATCTGTGTTATGCTTTCTGACTATGGCTGTCCTTCCAAGGCTCTGTCCTGGCCCCTCTTTTCCTTTTTCTTTATATTCTTTTGTTTGATGATTTTTCCAGTTAGTTATCTTCTCTATGCTATGGTCCCCAGACCTATTTATCCAAGAATAGACACTCTATTGAACCATAGTTTCTATAATCAACTGGGTGGGACATTTTGAATAGCATATCCTGTAAATATTTCAAACTCAACATTCCAAAAACAGAACTCACTACTCAATTTTCCAAACTCTGCCTTTTTCTGAGCTTTCTTATTATTTCATCCTTAGAGTCATTCAAGTTCACAACCTCAGTGTTATCCTTGATCTCTTTCTTATTCCACATAACCAAGCAATTGCCAAATCTTGTAATTTCTTTCTCAACAGCATCTCTCACATGTGTCTACTTCTCTCCACTCACAATTATCTTCTTTTCACTTAATCCAAGCAAGCAAAGCCTGAGATTTTTCAAAAGAAAATTTACTTAATGACAAACAAGGGATTTTCACAGCACTAAGATCTTATACTAAAGTAAGAACAATCTAATAACTATTTATGAGGAGACTCCATTTCTATTCCTCAATTTGGCATCAAGAATCCTGTCCCAAAGTCTCCCTTTCAGGTCTTCAACAATTTAACCTTCAGCAAATTTAATTCTTATCCCTCTTCCCACATTGAAAAATAATAAATTCACTGAAGGATAGTAATACGTTCTACTATTGACTTTCATTGACAGGTATCTCCATCCCTTACTTGTTTGGGTTCTGAACCCAAGTATAGGAAAGATTCTCCCACAATAGGTAATTATTGGGTTAACAGGTCATTACAGTGTAGGGGAAAAATTATTCTCTTCCTAACTCTACTGAAGGCAGCCCAAATTAATAAGCTGTAGTTTAATAAGTTTAAACTCTCTCTTATTCTCATGTGAAGAAATTGTGCTAATTTCATTAAGTTCAAGAATACTATAGAAGTGAAGAATATCTGTGTAAATGACAGGATTAAATGCAACTGTATAGACATCTTCTTAATTTACTCTATTAGTACACATATTTTGTTAAGGATCTACAGATAGACAATGAAATGTATCCAGAATTGAAAAAAGGAAGAGAGCAGATGGGTCAATATTGGAAAATTGCTCATTGTGATGAATGATCCCAAGCTGCTCCCCAATACAAAAGTCTTTCTTTTAATACCAATTATTTTCCAGGGATGTTATATGGTTGCAAATTCTTGAAGCAACCCATTCTATAAAGAATAAAAACTTTGGATGACTCAAAGGATGTTCAAGAGTGGACACAGTAGGTGAGGTAAGCTATATAATATTACTAATAATAACCTGAATGCCAGAAATGGCCCAAAGTCATCTGGGAAATGGTTAGCCTGAAAAAGGAGATAGTGAGAACTAGAGTTAAGGGATGGAAAACCTAAATAGTGCACTGGCACCTAGTGAATTTTAAAAGACCCAGAGGAAGAATTCTTACAGGTCTTCTATGGAGAATTTATAAAAACACATGGATAAATATTTCATAAGATAAAAACACATGAAGATGAAGATGGCATATTTCTATCTTCAGCAATGGATAAAAGTACCCACATAGAAGAGTGATCAATTCATTGAAGGATAGTATTATGTCCTACCATTGACTTTCATTCCCTTACTTATTTGGGTTCTGAACCCAGGTATAGATATTTAGTTATTATTCTTCAATTTCCTTTTACTGGAGTTGGCCCATCATTCTACCATGTTGAAATCCTTTTGGATTCAGACTTAGCTATCCAAGATGTTATTTATGCTTCCAAGTTTTGTGTTATTTATAAAATCTAAAGTTATTTATAAAAATACTAAATGGTAATTGGTCAAAGACAAATCCTAGGGGGATACTCCATTGGATACCTTCTTTTAGTTGACATATAAATACTCCCTAGGCAATCTGTCCAATATTTCAGAGACTTTTCCTCCGGTTCTTCCTTTTCTTTTCTTTTTAAAACAGTAATACCTGTTGGAACTTGCCTTTCAAATAGTTCTAAATCTAACTTTGTTATTGTCTTTTTCATATTTCTCCAACATGTTTACAAGACTAGCATGAAATACTTTATTAAATGCCTCACTGAAAGCAAGGTACATTATTTTGTCTATGGCATCGCCTTCATCCTGGATCTAATAACGCCATCAAAAAAGAAAATGAAGTTAGGTGGGCATGACCTGTTCTTGTTGAACTCATGTTTCTTCTTAGCAGGATTCCTTCCTAAATGTTCATAAAACATCAGTTTAATAAGACACTTCGAAATTGAACAACTTTTTCTAGAACAAAAATAATGTAAACGGGATAAGAATGTAACAGTAGATTGAGGAAAAAAATCATTGCATCAAAAATCTCTAACAAAGTTTTGACTTCCAAGATGTATAAGCAATCATGTAAATCCATATGGTAAAAAGTTATTGTCCAAAAAACAAGTGATTCAAATGAGCAATTTTTTCAAAAAAAGAATTTCAGACTGTTAGCAATCACATAAAACGTGACTCCAAATCACCTATAAGAGAAACAGAAATCAAAAGAACTTTGGAGTTTCGCATGATTCCCAAAAATTTGTTAATGATGACAATCAATGTGAGGGAATAGTCAGTGCCGAAATACAGGTACACTGGTAAACTGTTGGTGGAAATGTGAATGGCCAAACTATTCTGGAAAGCTGTTTGAAATTATACTAAGAAAGTGAATAAAATGTACATGCCCTTTGGTCCTGAAATCCCACTGCTAGTCATCTACTTCAAAGAGATTAATGATTATAAAAGTAAGACTTAACATACAGAAAAAAAAAATTAATAGTACACTTTCTTGGAGTAGCAAGTAGCAAAAACAAAGTTTCTTTGTTAATCCATTATTGCCATGTAAGTTTCTTTATCTCCTCTTTTCTTCATCTTTAAAATGAAGGGGTTAACTAGATTGTCTCTCAATTTCCTCATAGTTCTATATCTATGATCTCATGATTCCATGATTGGGGAAATGGCATTGGAATTTAATGGAATATTCCTGCTTGTAAGAATAAAAAAATACAAAGACGTGTGAGAAGACTTCAACAAACTGATACAAAATGAAGAACCAGGAAAATAATATACACAATGACTAGAATGGAAATGGAAAGAATAAGAACAAAATAATCAAAAGAGAGACCTGTGAAATTATAATGACCATGTTTGATCCCAAAGAAGAGATATGAAAAACATGTGGAGTTATAGATAAATAATTCATATATAATTCATGTATTATATATTATAATTATATAATTATAATTTGCAATTCACTATAATTCATGTCAGTCTTTTCAATACATTGGCTTCTATTTAACTTCTTAATTTTTAAAATTTTTTTGTCATAAGGGATGGCTCTTGCTATGGAAGGTGGTATGTATTGGGAATTGTAAGTGATACAAATATAAAAGATTTTTGTCAAGAATTAAAGTTAAGTTCAATCACCTATTATTTTGAAAAAATGCAATGGGATCATAGGATCATGGGACTGAAATCATAGGACCTTTGAAGTCATGCAATTCGTTCTTTTAATTTTGTAGATGAGATAATTGAGACCCAGATAACAAATGACAGCATTGGGTTTTGAACTTTGAACGGGAACACAGTGGGTGAAAGATATAGTGCATGAAAGTTTCATTTGAGAGAAGGCTATAATTGGAAGGTCAAAAGTGGCAAGTGAAGAATATATGAAGAAATGAATTCAATGACAGGCAATCAAAATGAGAATGTAATGAGAAAGGATTCAGTGAAGGAAGGGATACAGGGGAGGGATAGAGTAAAACAAGTTCTGTCTTGGGAGTCAAAGATTTGGATTCAAATCCTCTCTCTGCTGCTTAAGAGCTTTGGGATTATGGTGGTTCCCTAAGACACTTGAGCCTCTGGTTTGGGTTTGGGTTTTCCCTCTTGAAAATGAAGGAGTTAAACACGATGATTTCTAAGGTTTATTCCAGCTCGAAATACATGATTGTGTGATGCACTCAGAGAAAGATGCATGGATGAGGAATGATGCAGTGAAAGGAAGGAGAAAAATCTGCATAGTATTGCAACGTGATGAAAGATTCAGGGAAAGAGAAAGAATAAAGTGAAGGGAAGGATGCAGTGTGTGTGTGTGTGTATGTGTGTGTGTGTATGTATGTATGTATGTATATGTATGTATGTATGTGTGTGTATGTGTGTGTGTGTGTGTGCATAAGAGACAGACAGATGCAGAGACAGAGACAAGGCAGAGAGACAGACATAGAGAAAAACATAGAGACACACAGGGAGAGACAAAGAGAGAGAAAGAGAGACAGACAGAAAATGACAGAGATAGAGATAGAGAGACAGAGGAGGGAGAGTGAGGGAGAGAGAGAGAAGAAGTAGGGAAGAAGAGAGATGGAAATGGTAGCAGGCAGGAATAGACAGAGAGATTAGAAGAGATAGACAAAGAAAGAAAATGGGTAGATAGAAGTAAAAGAGAGGAGAGAGAGAAAGGTGGGGTGGAACATGCAGAGAGGTGAAAAAGAGTCTGGGGAAGGACAGAATGGAAACAGAATCCATAGGCAAATTGGTCACTCTTTCCAATTGTGCAATTTTCAAGAATCCTTATGTCAGCCTTAACAGATTCTTCTCTGTCTGTCTCTCCCTGTTTGTCTCTCTGTCTCTCTGTCTCTCTGTCTCTCTCTGTGTGTGTGTGTGTGTGTGTGTACATGCTTTATAGTTTAAGATCAATGAAAATACTTAAGAGAAAAGTGTCTGGCACACAACAAAATGATCAAAAATAACTGCAAAGACTCTGTAGGAAGCAACTAAGAGATTTTGAAGATAGACCAGGAAAACACTGCTTTTTCCTAAAAGTTGATTCCACATGGTGTCGCAGCTTCCCAAAACTCCAGCACTGACCATTTCAATTTCTGGTACTCCTTTGAAAATCCTCCAGTTTGGCACCAGGAATTCATAGAACTTTGTACAGTTGGGCCTTGGTCTTTTCTCAATCAAGTTTCCTGGGTTGCATTTCTCTCCTTAAAAAAAGGTTGGTTCCTCCCCCTCCCCCTGTCCCCACTTATAGTCAAAACTCCAGTATTCCAGCACCTGAGACTAATTCCCGGAATCTCCCATTTCCAACAATTTTCTCTTTACCCCTCTATGAATCTAGGATGGCCATCAATCACACTGCCTCTTCCTGTCTTCCCTTGAAAACCGCATGAGGAAAATACAAAGCTTGCCCATGAAGGCCAGGCGAGTTTTGTCTGGAGCCTTGCAGGTTAATGATATTCTTGGCTAAAGAGCCAACTCTGTGGGGACCGCACGTTTCGCCCTTTGGAAAGGGATAAGATACCTTTGGTTCCTTTCTCATGCATGCTGACCTTTCTTTGCTTGGGAACAGCCTCAGTTTTTTTTATAACCAACTTGGAAGAAATGAATATATCTGGTAATTGTATTAATCCAAGGATAAAGTAAAGGAAACATGAGAGGAGCCACTCATAAAGGAGTCCAATTTTCTCAGAAATGCAATCAGAATAACTGTCGGTTAGGGCCTAATGTATGGAATAGTTTATGTTCCATCCAAATGCAGCTGAGAATAACCAAAAATAATACAATATTGGCCTCATTTTTTTTCCACTCAGTCTGCAAAAGGATGTTTTTTTCAGTGTCTTGGGAGAAATATAACTTCAAGGGTTAAGAGGGCTTTAATCAGAACTCTCACAAAAATTATGAGTCAACCTTGTCTATTTATGTTGTGATTTGTCAGTTATAGATCAACAACTATTCCTTCAGGTCTTGGATCCCACATTATTTACTAAGGTCTGTCCCCAAAGAGTCTCATTCTCAGGGTCTCTCTGCATTGAAAATGGACACATGGCCCTTGACCCTCCAAGGGCTATGGTACTTAATACACAGTAGCTTTCAGCCAAATTAAAATCTAGGAAAACTTGGTCCTTTATAGATTTTCCATGGTCTTTCCCCTCCATATATCTCTAAACCCTATCCCTATCTTTCAAAACATTTTTTGTTGTTGTTATTGCTGTTGTCTTTATTCACCAAAAAAGAATCTTAGGGTGGAAGAAAACTCAAAGTTTATCTGTCTCAAACTGTCTTGAATAAGAATCCTTCCGCAACATCTTTGAGTAGTGGTCAGTCAACCTTCACCTGAATATTTTTAGTTAGATGGAACACATGACTTCTTTAGGCACTTTTGGACATCCCTAATTGTTAGGAATATTTTTCCTAATAGCAAGCCTAAATTTGTCTCCATGTAACTCATACTCATTGTTCCTTTTTATACCTGTTGGGACCAATGAGAATAAGTATAATTTCTCTTTGCTACAACAACCCCTCCAATAATTGAAGATGGCTATTAAGTCTTTCCATCCTCCAACAGACACACACATAACACACATACACATGAATGCACACATCTGTGTATGTATCCACACACACACACACACACACACACACACACACTCTACTTACTGACTTTGCTTCAGTTCTAGAGGATAAATGGAAAGCTAATTCCTCTGCTTGTGCTTTGTACCTTTTCTAGAAGCTGGTTTCATTGATCATTCTCTCTCTCATATTCAATCTAACCCTCTCTACTGGCTTATTTTGACTATCTCCAAATAGTCTGAGGATTCCCCTATTTTACCCAAATAAAAACAATACATCCAGCTTTAAGATTCTAATTCCCTCCAGCTATATCTATACTGCTTAACTTCTAGAAAAAATAGTTTACACTCAACAGCTTCCACTTCCTCAATCACTGCTCATTTTTCAAACCCTTTGCCATCTGGCTATCAACCCCCACATACTACTGAAATCTCTTTAGAAAAAGTCACCATTGATGTCTCTTTTTGTTATTATTTTTGAGATTGGATTTCCTTATTTATCTTTCAAATACTATCATTCTCATCTTTCTCAGACTGGAAGAAGAGAGGACAATCACAGCCCAGTAAGGAATATAGGAAGGTTTTAACCTGATCCCTTTCCCCTATGTAGGCCACTTTGCCCTTTCTTAGGCATTTTGGTAGCCCTCCAATCCCCAAAGTTCATCATATTGATGTGGACCACAAGACTGGCTTTAGCACTACTACAACTCAGAACTCCAGAACTCAAGTGATCCACCAGCCTCAGCCTCTCCACCAACAAAGATCCTATCTGGTTAACAATATTCTCTTAATTGTTAAATCCAGTGACACATTCTTAGCTCAGTCCTCTGTCCTTTATGTAGTATGACATTGCACACCACATATCCTCTCATCCCCTTCTTCTAGGTGATGCAGGGGATATTATTGGACTTGGAATCAGAAAGTTCAAATCTTGCTCCAGACACTTGCTACCTGTGTGACCTTGAACACCTGTTCTTCTTCTGTAAAAGGAGGAAAATAATAACATCTACTTCATGTTTTTGTAAGGCTGAACTGAGATCATGAGTCTAAAGCATTTTGCAAACCTTGAAGCACTGTATAAAATCAACCAATGTTCTGTTGCTGCTATTGCTGTTGTTGCTGCTGTTGCCATTTCCTCTGCCTTTGTGACTTTGCTCTTTCCTAATAATTTTCCAACCCCTATCTATTCCATTTCAGCCTCCACTGGCTCTTCTTCCTCTTCCAGTATTTTTGGTGATTTCAACCCTTTCAATGGGTTCATGTATTACCTCTACTCAGGTAACCCACCAAATCTATATGTTCATCTCCCATCTTCCCCCCTAAACTTCAGTTCCAGATTTCTAGCTATCTGGTGGACTTCTCTATTTCTGCATCTGCTTTCACTTTAAACTCAGCATGCCTTATATCATTATATTCTCCTCCCCTCCATCTTTTTTTTGTAGGAAATTGGGGTTAACTGACTTGTCTAAAGTCACACAGCTAGTAAGTGACAAGAGGCTGGATTTAAACTCAGGTCCTAACTCAGAGCCAGCGTTCTGTCCATTACCACTTGGGTTCCCCTCTTTTTTGTTTTTGCTTTCTTTTTATTTTAGACTTAAATACAAGATAGAAAAAAGAAAAAAATGCTATATGCATAGCAGAACATGAGAGGATTCAAAATATAAAGCAATAAATTTCCATTTCAAGAAACGAATATGTAATAATATGTAATAACACATCATGTTCAAAGCTTTCCATCTTTGCTTTCTTGTAAGTTTTTTTTTGTTCTCTGCCATGCAGTTTTTATTTTATTTTCCTCATTCTTCCCCATCCTCCCTCTAGAAGACTACAATTAATGATGGATATATATATGTAGATATATAAATAATATACATAATATCTTATGTAATATATATAATTATATATAAATATAAAATATATACACATATACACATGTATTAAAATATATACATACACATATATGTACACACCCTATATTATACATGTTTGTTTTCTATTTCTTTGAAGGTGGATAAGATCTTCCTTATAAGTCCAAATCTTTACATGGTTTTCTAAACTCACCAACTCATCATTCTCTATATTATAACAATATTCCAAATAGGCTACAGTATGATAACTATTCTGAAGAAAGGGGAATGTTTGAATAACAAATATAATCAAAGTACTATCTTCACAGCAGCCTCATTTGTTATTTTCCATCCCTCATATTTTGCATGTGAACACAGTGTATCTTCCAGAAAACCATAATCTTCCTCAAAGCAGGAACTGTTTCATTTTGTCTTTGCATCCTCAATACCTGGTACAGTGCCCAGATGGCTTAGGACCTTAATAAATACCTATTAGTTGATGAGTGATGAATTGAGGTAATGCATTGTATCTGATCTTGGATTTAAGGTCAATAGGAGCAAGATTGGAAAACCAGTTTGGATATTTGGATTAAATGAGTGAGATGAGTCATATTAATTTCATTTTACTGAACCTCATGTTCCTTATTTGTAAAATAAAAATAATAATACTAAACTCAAAGGGTAGTTGTGATGAAAGCTCTTGATAGATTTTAAAAGCTATAAAAATGTAATATAGTTGATAATTTTTGAACACTAGATCTAAAAACCAGATGACCACATATGTGTTACTTCACCTTAAGACATTTTCATTTTAAGAGAGAGCAAAGTTATAAGACAAAGGAATGAATCTCTAAATATGGAGTTTTAGGCATAGGAGCAACGAAGAGAGATGTGTTTAGGGGACAGATGAACTTTCCTATGACGAAGACAACACTAAGGAGTTGGGTCCATCTTCTCATAAGCCTGGTTTTGGAAATGGGGAGGGGAGGGATTGTGCACTGTCCAAAAGAAGACTTGGCAAAATCCAAGATCAGTAAGGGAACATTGAAGTCTTCATGTATTCTCTCTTTATTTGGAAAAGTACAGAGTACCCCAAAAGGCACGATGCTAATAAATACCTAATGCCCTCTTTAGGAACATAGATTTAGAACTGGAGAAGTGCAAGACCTTCTAGTTTAGTTTCCTCATTTTAAAAATGAAGAATATGTTCCAGGTCATAGAGCAGTAAATAACAAAGGAAGGATTTGAATCCAGATCCCATGACTTCAAATCCAGAGCTTTGTTTCCAGTCATATGTTGCATATAATTCTATCCTGGCCTCTGGTGCATAAGTGAGGCAGGTTGTGTCACTGAGATAGAAAAAATGGAGACCAAAATAATGTAAGAAGCCTTGGAACTGAAATCAAACGATCTGCTTTTAATTCTGGCTCTGATACTTGTGTGTGATTTTGAACAAGTTATGTCATCTCTGGTAGCATATTTCTTCATCTGTAAAATAAGGAAGGATTAGATGACATCTAAGGTCCTTTCCAGTTCTATGTCTATGATTTGAGGCTTTTTGGGAATGTTCCCATCAGAGTTTTCCTTAGTTAAAATAGAATGGAGCAGCAAAGGGATTAGAGAGAAATTTCTTCACTAGTCCAGTAACAGTGAGAAACAGATGAGTTCCTGACCCAGCTAGGGCCGTGCAACCAATCATCCTGTTTTAGTTTCCCAGCGACAGACTCAGGATCTCAGCTTTGCTACACATCAAGTCCCTTTTTTTTCCTACCAGAGGTGATCAATCCAGTCTGTCCACTGAGCATCCACAGCTTCTAGTTTCCATCCCAACCCCAAATATCTCTGTTGGTATTTAACAGGGCAGGGGAGATTCACCCCAAATATCATAAATAATTTTTCTCTTTTCTGGCTAACTCAGCCTCCAATAGCAGTGGCAAACTCAGTGAAACAGGCAGCGAGAGATTTTAGGGCACAATCAGATTTAACCCCCCCCCATAATAGGAGCCACATGGAGGAATCCCAGCTTGGTCTGTTGCCCTCCTAGATGTGAGGCCATGGTATACAGATGTTTAAGATTGGATTTTTGTTCCACTGCTGGCCCACCTCTGAGATTTGACTTTCAGTTCCTGTTAAATCAGACAATCTTTCTGCAAGTCACAAACTACAAGTAATCATGCCTTTTCATGAGGGATAGAGGGCAAAGTAGAGATGTTGTGTCTGCCATGTTGATGGATCCAAGTATATGTAGTTCACCTGACTGGAGTCAAACAAATACACAAAAGTTGCTGGCTGTAAGCTTCACTAACAAGAACTTTTTAGGGGAATGAGGGAGGAAAGGGAAACATTATAAGCATTTCTGGTGCAACTGCATCCGAGGCAAGGAAAAAGGGATATTTGCTCAGGGCCCTGGGAACTCTATTAATTTTATATTAGAAAGGCAGTACAGAATAGTGCCTGAATTTTGCACTTGGGATTCAGGAAGTTTTGTATTCAAATATCATTTCAGATATTAACTGGCTATGTGACTTTAGACAAGACACTTTACGTCTAAACTTCGTCATTTGAATAAGGTTGACCGTATCATCTAGTTCACAGAGTTCTAAGTATTGAAAAAAAGTAAGGTATATTATTTTCCCTAAGTATTAATTGTTTTTTACAATAATTAACTACTTTCCCTCCCACTATCCCTATCAATTGAATAATTTTTTTAAAATCCTCCTAACACGGAGGCATAGTACAGAAAAACAAGTCCTCATATTGTCCATGTCCAAAAATATCTCATTCTGTATTTTAAGACCATTACCTTTCTGCTAAGAGATGGATGGTAACGTTTCATTTTTCGTCTTATGGACTGATGATTTGTCATTGTATTGATAAGAGTTCTAAATCCTTTCAAAATTGTTTTTCTTTATGGTGTTGTCATTGTACAAATTGTTCTTTGCTTTCTGCTCATGCTTTATTAACATTAAAGTACTATATAAAAGTCAGTACTTACTATTAGTACTTTACTTGGCAAAGTTTGTGGCTCTAAACATCCCACTACTGGACATATATCTACCCCATTGAGGGCAAAGACAGAAGCAAATGCCTCAACTAATCACAGCAGCACTTTTGTAGTACCAAAGATAAACAGAGGCTATTTATTGATTGAGAATGATTGAATAAACCATAATATATGAAAGTTTGTGTTTGTTCAGTCATTTTCCCAGTCATGTCCAAATCTTCATGACCCCATTTGCGATTTTCTTGCCAAAGATACCGGAGTAGTTTACCATCTCCTTCTCCAGTTCATTTTACAGATGAGGAAACTGAGGCAGACAGGGTTAAGTGACTTGCCCAGGTTCACACACAACTAGTAGTATCTGAATTCACATTTGAACTCAGGACAAAGAGTCTTCCTGATTCTAGACCTAGAACTTTATCCACTATGGTGCTAATTGCTCCAGTATATAAATGCAATGAAGCAATATTGTTTAATATGAAATAATGACCTTACACAGCTTTTGACAAGGTATCACCCTTTCCTCTAGGTTGTTCAGTGGATAGAAGACTGGATCTGAAGTTAGGAAGCCCTGAGTTCAAATGTGCCCTTAGAGTTAATCCTGGGAAAGTCACTTAAAGTTCTTTTGCCTTAATTTCTGTGTGTATGTCCATAAATATATGTTTATAGATAGTACACAAATACATATATATATGAAAAAGGTATTTGTGAAATAAATTAGTACTATATATATATGTATGTATATACATATTTAAAGGCATATGGTCTGATAGGTTTCTATCCTCTGTTCTGCCCTCTCTTTCCCTCCTTTCTTTCCCCAATACCATCTCTGCTAGAATTCTTGCCTCACTTAAGGGGCAAGGGGCAAGTCACTTGTTGAAGTTTAGTAGAAAGAGGACTACAAGTTGGCTGGAGAGATGCAGCCTTTATAACAGTGAAGGAGTTTCTTGACCTTTCTATTTTCTCAGTCTAAATGAGTGCCAGCATATGGTGAAACTTCCATTCATCACCTAAGGCCAGAGAAAAATCTGTTATCTAATTGAACCTGATCCACAGGCTGAACAGATTAACCTGAGGGTTTTTGTGAACTGTATGCTAAAAAAGAGCAGCTGCCAAGGTAGAGTATTTGGGAAACTGGAACATGAAGATCTTTTGGATGAATTTTTTAAAAATGTGGAGTTGATGAACTCTCTACTTTTGAGGAATCCACAGAATTCTGTGGGAAGAAAATATTTCTAAATCCCATTTGTCCTCAAAATCCCTAAGAGCTTGTCATGTCCTCTACTTATCTTTGGTAAATAAATAAGCTGAACAGGAAAAGGAGCTTTACTGGGGGAAAGTGGTCAGTCTTAGTTTGATTAAAATTTGCAGACGGCTTTCAACTGGAACAAACTACCAGCATGAGAAATCTCATGTCTTTCAGTCTACTGTAGCTAAGCTGCTCTTATCTAATTCATATGATCTACCCACTTGCCAGGCTGTTACTGCCCTTTGTGTGCCTACTATCTGTTAAAATCTGTGACAGAAACCTTCACTGCTTCAAAGGGAAATCTAATTTAAACTGGAGGCAGGAAAAGTAGGAGGAGTAGATTTTCCCTGGAATTAAAATAGAGACTTACAGGATCTGACATTAATGGATCATTGTTATAATTTTAAAGCTTGATTTTTGTTATAATCATATATTTTAAAACAACCATCTTTACCATAACCACCATCACCACCACCACCATCATCATCATCAACAACAACAATAACAGTACAGATGGAATACCTCCTAATTGCTAAGCACTGTATTAACTTCTGGGAATGTCTTGGCTGCCTGGTCTTTCTCAATCATGGATGTCCTGAAACTACCCCAGGTTCAAGGCTTGCTTTGGACCAATTTCCACTCAAAAATATAGCTCACAATAAAGTAAATGAGATTAGTGTGGCGTCCCCTTTCTTTTTAAAAATTAAGTTAATTTTTTTAATTAATGAAAATTATTTTCTTTCTCTCTTATCCACTTAGCAAAGTGTCCCCTAGAACACAGACCCAGGAACATTCTTACTCAGTGGAAAAAATTCCACCAATGTCAGCTAGAAATAATTGCTTTGAGACTGAGCCTATATGAGATTGACAACATCAGTTTTATTGGTTCAACTAAACAAATAGGTCATTGTGGGAAAAAAGCTATAGACAACCAAAGTGGGATATTGATTAGTGTGCACATCAAAATATGATGGTTTTCATCAAATATTCCCATTGGTTTAGCATCAGTATAAGGTAGTCCCAGCCTGAAACATCTAATATTTCCCAGACAAGGTATGCAACAGCAAAACCTGATGTTTCAACATACAAAGTACTATTTTCAACTTCTATATTTATTTTTTCAGTAACCCAGTTGACGGGGAAACCATAGCCCAGTCAATTTTGCTCAAAATAAAAATAAAAAACACAAAGATCCCAAACAAGGCCTCCCAGAGACCAAACCTCCACCAAAGTTTTCCTCCAAAGGCTTATCCTAGAATTGAAACTACCATAGGTTCTTAAGGGCTCTGCCAGCAGAATTTTAACAAATTGGAAAGATTCTTGAGTATTGACCTGTTCATATACTATGGATCTGTTGTCCATGGATCAGTCTAGCTAAATGCAGAAGAGGTTATTACAAATCTCATTTAATTCAATAGACATTTACCAAGTGCTTAGTTTTCCAGGCACTGCACTAGGATATACAGATAGAAAAATCACAATGATATTGTCCCTTTCTTTAAGGAGCTTACACTGGAAAAAGGAGTGGGATTGGGGAAGAGATACAGCTCATTATGTACAAAGATAAAAAAATACAAAATATATTCCAAATAATTTCAGACTGGGGAGAACATTAATGACTGAGATTACCAGGAAAGGGCTCACAAAAGAGGTGATATTTGAGCTGTACTTAAAAAAAAAACTAAGTTTCCAAGAGGCAGAGATGAAGAGAGAATATATTCCAGGTATTAGGGTTAGTTTATGCAAAAACATAGAATGAAATGATGTCTACAAAACGCTGGCCAGCAGATGACGGATATTTTTAGTCATAGCAACCCAGGAGGATTATGTATAATGGTGTCTACTAAACTCTAGAATAGGACTTCTTAACTTTTTCCACTCACAAATCTTTCTCACTTGAGAAATTTTTAGGTGACCCCAGGTTTACAGTTATATAAAATAGATATACAAATCAAACATTTACTGATAATAAATCATAATTTCATGATTCCCACATTCAGTTAGAAGACTTCATATGAAGTCATGACCCATGGTTTAAGAAGTTTTTCTCTAGGAGGCTTAAAATATCCTTTACTGAAGGGAATACACACAATGATGAAATTATAGATCTTTTGGTCAAAGTTTTTGAAGAAGTGATCCAGCTGAAGTATTCCAGCTTAAATGAGTTAGTACTCTTTCCCTAGTATTCTAAAAGCTAAACTCCAGAATCAGTAGGAATGAGAGGGAGCCAAGAAGATGAATGAGGATTCAGTTCTATTAGCTGGGGAGGCCAGCCCTGGAGAGATCTCAAGGGAAGTGTAAACACGTGGAGTGGTTGGTAAAATGAGGCTATGGGTGGGTGGTGTAGCTAATGTTTAAAGCTTTGAAGGGAATCTGCAGGGGAGTAATAACAAACCACTTTGATGTCATTATATACCACAGGATTTCCAGCTGACATATAAAGGGGACACTTTCCAGGCTGCAGCTGCTTCTCAGATCTAAGTCTGGTAAGAATTTGCCATAGGTGATTTCTCAGGTTATTATACAGACTGACATCTTTGTGAGACTCAAGGAATAATGCCAGGGAGGTCTGGAATCAGATGGGGAAGGCTGTGTTGTCTTTGTTTGTGTCTGATAGCAACTTAATTTTCTAATTTCAAAATAGCACAGTTTGTGGCCCATCACAAGATGTGTTTTAAATCACAGCTTTGTGTATCTTTGAGCTTCACTCATTTGTTTGTGGGAAGATGTATAGAATGGTATGGCACAAAATGTTTTAGGAAAAAAGGCAAGATGTCTTGTCTTTTTTGTTGTTCTTTTGGACAATTGTTCAAAGAGTTGAGCTGTGAAGAATTTGATTATTTGCTCTGAGAATGATCATAGGTTCATTTGAGCTTGTGATGCCTGAGTGCAGAAGAGCTTGTTAGCTAAGGGGCATATTCTCCATCAATCACTGACTTCTTGATTTGCCTTTTTTTCAGATCACCAGAAATTCTGGGCATGGGAAGAGGCCACTTATATAAAATCTGTTACTAATGACCCACATGACTCAGTTTTGGAGTCTGGCCTTCATACTACTCCAAGAAACCAATGACTGACTTCTCTTTCCATTTCCAATGCTGGCCCTCAAAGACATCATTTGTCTCAGTGATGGATTTGATTAAGCCTCTTTGGAGCGAAATCATTGCCCGTAAATTCGCGCTTGCATCAGGGCTGCCTCTTTCGTAGGACCAAAAATCTAGAAGGGCAAGAAACTTCAGAGATCATTTAGAACAATCTTCTTATTTTACAGATGAGTAAACTAAGGTCCAGTAAGGTTAAGTACCTAAGGTTACATAGGTAGTTAGCATTAGAGAAAGGAATTGAGCTAAGTTTAGAGTCAAGTGTTCTTTTCTACTGTACTCTGTGGTATCAATTCAATTCAATTCAACAAGTATTAATTAGGTCTCTATATCAAGGGGCAGCTAGGTGGTACAGTGAATAGAATGCCAGGTCTGAAATTAGGAGGGCTCAGCCTACTATTTGTGTGGCTTGGGCAAGTCACTTAACCCTGTTTGCCTCAGTTTCCTCATCTGTAAAATGGGCTGGAAAAGAAAATGGCAAATCACTCCAATATCATTGCAAAGAAAACCCCAAATGGGATCACAAAGACTCAGATACAGCTTAAATGGCTGAACAACAACAATAACCCAACTCTTTGCCTTCTACCTGCCCAACGCACCTTCCCCTAGCTATCCTGCCCTTGCAATTCTACCATAAAGAGCACTAATGTTCCCAGAATGGCTTCTCCAATTCTTTATCCTGACAAAACTTCTCCTCAATGGATCAATCACATGCAGAGTTTTGTGAGTAAAAATTTGTTTGATTAGACTAGTTCATATTCATAGGTGAATCACTGATGCCCATTAATGCCCATTTTTGAGCCTACTTGTCAGCCTTGTTTCATATCATTCCTCTTCCATAGCTGACTAACCAAACTGTGCTATGTCTAGTGTTCCTTGTACTCAAGGAAAATCCGCATGTCTAAAACTATTCTATCCTCTTCTCATTTTCTTAATTAGTAAGTTAATAAACATTTATTAAGTGCCTACTATATGCTAGGTATAGCTGGAAATTAATAATTTTTTCCTAACATCTAACCTAATTTTTCTTTATAACAACTTCCATCTATTCCTTTTACTTCTTCTCATGGAATCAAATAGAAAAAGTCTAGTTCCTCTTTTATATAACAGCCTTTCAGATACTAGAAGATAGCTATTATGTTCTCTGTCCCTTCATGCCCATCTCATTAGTTTTCTCTTCTCCAGAGTGAATCTTCCCTAAGATTCACTAATCTTTAAGTGCTGGAGAACAAAGAGAAGCAAAAGACAATTGCAGTACTCAAGGAGCTCACTCTAAGGAGCTACAACATGCAAATAACTATGTACAAACAGACTATATTCAAGATAAACTGGAAATAATAGAGAGAAGGCATTGGAATTAAAAGGGATAAGGAACGGCTTCCTCTAGAAGGTATGGTTTTTACTCAAACTGGATGGAAGCCAGAGAACTAGGAGGAGATGAGGGGAGACATTCCAGGAACACCCAGAGTTAGGAATTGGGAAATCTTTTCTTTCCTCAAGGATCATCTCAGGGGACATGTCTGTCATGAAGCCTACCCTGGTCTCACCAGTTTTTAGTGTTTCTCCTTTTTCAAAATTTGCTAACCTTATTTATTTGGGTACATGCTATATTACTCTTATAATGTTAACTCCTTGAAGACAAGGTCTATTTTGTTTTTATATCAAAACCCCAAGAATATAGAAAAGCATCTTGAACATAAGGAGATGCCCATTGAATTGACTTGAATCAGAACGAATTAATTAAAATTAAAGGCCCTTGTTGCAGGCTCCTATTCAGGATTCAGAGCCTTATATTATGACTTTGCAGTGACTTAGGAGCTTTGCACAGTATAATTCTGTTTTAAATAAATACTAATGATAATACATTGAATTCATGGAAGTTTAGAGAACTTTGGGCTCCGTATGTGGCAGTCAAAATAAAGAATGTCATCTTGGGCTAAATTAAGGCAAGCACAGACAACTTCCAGGAAAAGGGAGGTGAGAGTTTCATTCAAAGCTGCTCGGTCACATTTCCTCTGGAATGTGATTCTTAAATCTGGGTGGTATGATTAATCGAAGAAGAACATGATAAGCCAAAGAGTGTCTGAAAGAGGAATAACTTTTTAAAAAGGGCTTTGAGTCCATGTTAGAGAAGATACAGTTGAAAGAACTGGCAAGATTCACTCCAGAAAAGAGAAAACTAATGAAATGGGCATGGGGGAGACAGAGAACATGATAGCTATCTTCTAGTATCTGAAAGGCTATTGTGTGAAAGAGGAACTAGACTTTTTCTGTTTGATTCCATGAGAAGAAGTAAAAGGAATAGATGGAAGTTGTTATGAAGAAGAATTAGGTTAAATGTTAGAAAAAATTTCCTAATAATCAGAGCTTTCAAAAAAAAAATAATCAGACCTTTCTAAGAGTAGAATAGGCTGCTTGGGGAAGTGGTGAACTCTCAGAGAATATGTTATAGTGGGGATTCCTTTAATGTTTGATTGCTGAAACTCCTTTGAACTTTCATATTTCTGTGATTTTTATTCATGGGATCTGAAGATAAAAAAGTGTTTAAATTGTTGGTGGAGTTGTGAATTGATCCAACCATACTGGAGAGCAATTTGGAACTATGCCCAAAGGATTATCTGTGCATACCCTTTGATACAGTACGTCTCTCCTGGGCTTATATCCCAGATCATAAAGGAGGGAAAGAGACTCACATATGCAAAAGTCTTTGTGGCAGCTCTTTTTGTAGTGGCAAGAAACTGGAAATTAAAGAGATTCCCATTAATTGGAGAATGGCTGAATAAGTTAAAATCAGGATGATTTTTAGAGAAACCTGGAGAGATTTACATGAACTGATGCTGAATGAAATGAGCAGAACTAGGAAATCATTTTACACAGCAACAGCAAGATTATACGATGATCAATTCTGATGGACGTGGCTCTTTTCAACAGTGAGATAATTGAGACTAGTTTCAATGATCTTGTGATGAAGAGAGTCATCTACAGCCAAAGAGAGGACTGTGGGAACTGAGTGTGGACCACAACATAGAATTTTCACTCTTTTTTTGTTGTTGTTTATTTGCATTTTGTTTTCTTTCTCATTTTTTCCCCTTTTTGATTTGATTTTTCTTGTGCAGCAAGATAAATGTATAAATATGTATACATATATTGGATTTAACATTTTTAACATATATAACATGGATTTACTTGCCATCTAGGGAAGGAGGTAGAGGAAGGGGGGAAAATTTGGAACACAAGGATTTGCAGGGGTCAATGTTGAAAAATTATCTACGCATATGTTTTGAAAATAAAAAGTTTTGATAAAAATTTAAAAAGTGTTTAAACATCATAAAGTCCAATCCCACTATCAATCAATCAATCAACAATCATTTATTAAATGTCTACAATGTGCTAGGTGCTGGGGATAAAAACATGAAAGTGAGGGTTCCTGCCCTGAAGGAACTATTTTCTACTTGAAGTATACAATTGGAGTGTTCTGGAGTCAGCTTGAATTGGCTCAAGAGAGCTGATTGAAAAATTTATACTTCAGAAATCTACCAACACTACAAATCAGGAATTGATTTATGGTTTTGTTAATTTCTAGATTTCACAATGTGGTGGAGAGAATGTTAATGATACAGATTAAATTTAAATAGTGTGTCTTTTGTACATTTTATTTTTCAGAAAGACAGTTATAAATCATTACCCACATACCACTGAATATAACACATGTGAATAATCAATGACCAAGGAAGAGAGTTTTAGTTGAGGTAATGACAGGAATGATAAATGGTACCATCAGGGTAGAATATGGTCATACTCTTTCCAGTATCAATATTAATATTGACTTGATTATTGTTCCCAGAGCTAGAGTAAGAGGTAAATGAATGGAGTGGCAAGGTCCTGCCCTGGCAAGCCCTGCTATCCAAGTAGAAGACTTTTTCTAGATAAAGAAACTAGTTCATAGTGGGGAAATAATTTGTCGAAAAACACAAGAGAAGCAAGGCGCAAATTTGATGTTCAAAGAAGTGACTTTACATAGAATTATTCTTTTTTATAAGACTAAACACAGGAAGTTCTGGGACAGCTGGGTCTCACAGTGGTTAGAGAGCTAATCCTAAAGACAAAAAAACTCATCTTCATGAGTTCAAGTCTAGCCCCAGACTCTTACCAGCTGTGTGATCCTGGGCAAGTTACTTAACCCTGTCTTTCTTGGTTTCCTCATCTGTAAAATGAGCTAGAGAAATAAATACCAAACCACTCCAATATCTTTGCTAAGAAAATTCCATATGAGGTCACAAGAGTTGGACTTGACTAAACACACATGCAGAGGAAGTTCTAAAGGTTTGTTCAATTAGATTTTGGGCTCATTCTCTCTGACCTATGCATCCTCACAATCATACTACCACTAGGATCAAAGGGAATTTTGTGGTGAGCAATTTCATCATATTTAGCACTGACTGTATGAGATCTGAATGGGAGAAGGAAGGGATTGTGGTTTAGAAGGAATGGAATTGATGGAACCAGAGAAAGTCTTTCACTGTGGAGAGAGATTCAGGAAATACTATCATTCCCACACCCTGGTGCATGTTGAGGTTCTATATGATGTCAACACTTCCTGCCTGCCCTACTTTCAGCATCAGTTTGTCACACATTGGTCCCTGATTCACCCAATGTGGACAACCTTTGTCCTATATTCTACTTAGGGCTTTTCTCTGAGTGTGTTTGATGAGGAGTACTTGCATCTCCTTGCACAGAATCTCAGAACCAAAAGAGGCATTGGAAGACATCCAGTCCAATCCCAATTTTGACCAAGAAGTTTTCTTTCCACAACATCACTTTTAAGTGGTCATCCAATCTTTTCTGGGTAGGATTTTTAGATCGCAGCTTTTTATAGTTCTAGATCACTTTGAGTGAACAAAAGTTTCAGTGATGTCTAGGAGCAGTTAGGTAGAGCAGTGGACAAATGATGGAGCCTGGAATTAGGAAGGCCTGAATTTAAATCCAGCATCAGACATTAACTAGCTATGCAATCCTGGGCAAATTATTTAACCTCTGCCTCAATTTCCTCAGCTGTAAAATGAAAACAATAATAGCATCTACTTCCTAGGGTTATTGTGAGTATCAAATAAGTTAATATTTGGAAAGCATTTAGCAGAGTGCCTAGAACACAGTAGGCACTTAATAAATGTGTTACCTCTCCCATTGTCTTAACAGGGAGGAGTTCTATTATATTTGAAGAAAAAAATACAAATGCTATCCCTCACATGATAAGGTAATGAAGCATATCTATTATAAGGATAGATTTTGCTTTGCATTGTTTATCTACCATTGGGAAATCTAATTCCTACCTTTTATAATATAAAGCACAGTTACCTGATACAACAAATAAGAATGCTGGATCTGGGGGTAGATAGACCTGAGTTCAAATCCTGGCTCAAACATCAGCTTTATGACCCTTTAAGCCACTTAGTTGCTTACGTGCTATCTGTCTCAGTTTCCTCACCTGTAAAATTGGGATAATAATAGCAACTACTTTTCAGGATTATTGTGAGAATCAAATGAAATAATTATGTACATCATTCTGCAAACCTTAAAGCACCAGACAGATGTTATATATTATGATATTCTAATTTGGCTGAATATGATTTCAAGAGAAACCTAATAATGTCCATGGGATGAGAGTAACATTTTTTTTTATCTTTCAAAGCATTTCACTTTTATCTCAGTTGATTCTCACAAGAATCCCATGAAATAAATGCTAAAAGTATAGTTTTCCATACTTTATTGATGAGGAAACTTTAATCACTTCTCAGAAAGCTCAAAGAAGTCTTTGAGTCAAGAAGACCTGAATTCAAATCTGGCCTCAGATAGTTACTAGTTATGTGACACTGGACAAGTCACTTAACTGTCTCCCTTAGTTTTCTCAGTTGTAAAATGGGTATAATAATAGCACCTCCTTCTTAAAGTTGTTGTAAAGATCAAATGAAATGAAATTTGTAAAGCCTGGGATCATACAGCCAAGAAGTGTTGGAGTTAGGATTAGAACTCAGGTTTTCCTGACAGCAGTTCTCAATCAATGGATCAAAGTTGTTGACAAAACTAGCTAACCAAGTAGCTTTTCTTGCTTCAGTCAAGGAAAAAATAGGGGAGAGTCAGTAAGTGGTATTAGCTCAGTCCAAAGAAGATTGGGCTTGTGAGCTCAGTAATACAAAGGGTACAAAATCCTAGTGTGGTGGCCTATCTCAGCAGAGAGGAAAGCCACCTGTCAGACTCCTGCAAAAGTCCAGCTGTGCAGCTCTCCATAAAGGCTGGCAAATGGCAGCTCTCAAGATTTATGATCAGCTGTTGATGTGGGGCAGCTGAAGAGCCAGGGAGACAGGTGGGAATACTGCTGAATAGAACCAAGTTTTCTAACTGTTTGGCTGTCATTTGGTGAATCTGTGGAAGGCTGCCTTGGGAAGTGGTGGGCTCCTTCTCATAAGAAGCCTTGAAATAGAGGTCCAATGACTTTAGATAGGATTCCCATTAATTTACAAATTGGACTAGTTCGTCTCAAGGACCCTTCCAACTCAAGTTGTGTGGTTTGGATGTGAGATCTAACATTGTATAGAGTAAAGGGGAGCCCATGCCAACTGAGAGGAAGAGATGGGATGAAAAGAACATTGAATGTGGAGTCAAAAGACTTCTGTTTTAATTTGGGTTCTTTCTTTACTAGTAATTGACCTCAGGAAAATCATCTAAGTTTTCTTTTATATAAAAAGGGAATAATAATTGCACTCCCCATCCCATAGGACTGTTGGAATTAAAATCACCTAATTGTTCACTGCCTCAATTTCTTCATCTGTCAAATGCAGACAATGATGTCTTATAAAGTTGTAGTCAGGCTGAAATAATGTAATGAACTTGAAGGCTTTGTAAGCCACAAACATCAATATAAACATCACCTAGCATCATTATCTGAGAGGCACATAAAAGGGTGAATAAACAAGAGAGTGAGCCTGAGACCAAACTATCCCATAACACTAAGAAGAGATGGCTTTTCCAAGTAGGATAGATAAAAGGAAAAGACATGAAGGGGGATATTAAACTTACCTCTATCCTCACTATTAGTATGGATCTTTATTTTAACATACAAAAATAGATCATACTTATATAATAATGATTATAACTTCATGGCTCACTAGGGAGATTTCTCCATCATGGCTCAACCATGTACCTTCCCCTCCCTTCACCCAAGTTCCTCTTTCTACCTCTTCCCTTTCAGCTTTCTTTTATATGCGGTCTTCCCCTCTCTTACCCCATTAAAATGGAAGTTTTTTGAGGGCAGCCACTACTTTTTTTGTTTACTTGTATTTATATTCTGAGCACACTTGGCACAGTTCCTGGCATTTGATAAGTTTGTTGACTGACTTTTCCATATCTGAGTATGTCCATTTATACACCTTTGCAATGCCCATTGAGACCTTGTCTTGGGGGCACCCTATTTGAGTCACTTTTCCTACTTGTCTGTGCTTTTATTCTCCTCTACTAAATGGTCCTGGTTAAGATTATTGAATTGAATTAGGCTAATAGGTAAGGATCACATTGAAGGGGCATGTGATGATGATGATTCAAGGTCATCACCAGCTGCATCCTTGATAGTACTTTCTGAGTCCTTTTCTAAGATTTGGGGCCTTTAGGCAGATAGTATGCTGGGCTTGGAATAAGGAAAATGAATTCAAATTTGATCTCCGAAAACTATTAGCTATGTGACCATAGACAAATCACTTAGCCTTATTTGCCTCTATTTCTTTATCTATAAAATGAACTTGAGAAGGAAATGGCAAAATACCCCCATATCTTTGCTAAGAAAACAATAAATAGAGTCATGAAGAGTCATAAGTAATTCAACAATTAATTTTGGGGGGTTATCTATGTCAAAGGTCAAAGGAACCTTCTAATCAGAGTTTGAGGATCCCTGACAATTCATTTGGACATCATATTCCTGCTAGGGGCTTACTAGGCAGTAAAAGCTGGCCCTCCAAGTCATGCTATAAAATGCACTACTGTCTGGCTTCATGGTCAAGTCTCCTTCAAAGGGCAATTGGGCATTTGCCAGATGACCTGTGAGTAACTTGTCCCTTTTGCTCTGTTGTGGAGGGGATGTGTGTGAGGAGGGGGAAATGGGTCAGGGAGGAGGGAGCAGCAGGGGCCTCATCATCTGCCAAAGGGCAAAGAATCATGGGAATGTGCCCAGTTCTGACTGTATCTGGACATGTAATGGCTTTGAATGGCCAAATATCACTGCAGACATCTTGCTCCCTGCCCATTAATCCCCATGACAAGTTCCAAATTTACAGAGAGATGTTCCTTTGGCCCGATCACTGCTAATCTATACACTGACATTAATAAATGGAGCTTGGCTTTTCTGTGAAAAATTAGGGCCTAAATATAGCTAAAAACAAAAAAAAAACTGGTTTTGGCTTCTCTACCAATTTAAAAATTATGATACACCATCTTTGGCTTCCACTACCCCAAAAATGTTACTTGGGAGTGGATTTACCCAAATTACTCTTTATCTTTCCTCTTGGCCTATCTGCAATATTTCCTATCCAACCTTTGCAGCTTAAAACATGTTCTCCAAAGTCTGCTTGGCCTACAGGAATAGTGGAGAACATGGGGTCAGGAAAAATCGGCCTCAAGTAGTGTCTTGGACACTTACTTGCTGTATGATCCTAGCTTAGTCACTTAACCTCTGTTAGATTTAGTTTCCTCATCTACAAAATAGGGGAAATAACAGTACCTACTTCAGAGGCTTTCTGTGAAGATCACATGGTTCATGATATCTCAAGGGATTGGCTATTAAATAGTTATATAAATATTTACTATTATTATTATTCTAGTATAGTGCCTTAACTTTGTCTTCTCTGAACTTCTGTGGTAGTAACTGCTCATTGAACTGCTCATTTGAAGTGGGAGAAGGTTTTTGTAAGCAATGCCAAGTTGCTCTTTCTCTATCTTTTCTTTCCTTTGAATGCTCCTTTTCAATCTTATCAATTGAACCCTGTCTTTTCTCCCTGTCTCTTCTCCTATCTCATCGAATTCTCTGAAGAGAGGAAATGGCATCAGTCACTCATGCTTTAGTGTGAGTAAATTTAACTATTATAATTGCTACTATTTAGATAGATCTTTAAAGTTTCCCAAAAAGTGTTTTTTCTCATAGTTACTCTGTGAAAAAGATAAGTTTTGTGTTGTACATTCATGAGATTTCATTGAAGAAGAAGCTCCCTCTGCCAATGCAGATCAGCATCTATTCTGCAACATAAGTCTCAGAGAGAGCTGTCTGAGGTACTGAAGAGGTTAAGTGGCTTGCCAAGGACCAAACAACCAGTTTGTATCAGAAGGGAGACTTGAACTCAGGTATCCATAGACTCATAGGATTATAGACTAGAGATGGAAGAGATCAAAGAGTCAATTAGTTTCAGCTTTTTCATTTTACAAATAAGGAAATTTAGCCACAGAACAATTAAATGACATGTCTTGGATTACACAACTAGTGTGTATCTAAGACATGATTTGAAGACAGGTCTTCCTAATTCCTTATCACACTCTCTATCCACTCTTTCTTCTAGCTGCCCTGTCTGTTGTGGAGACCAACTCTCTATCCACTGTACCATAGTAACTTAAATACCAATATTATTCTTTCAATTTTACAAATGAAGAAAGCGAGGCATGGAATATTAAATGCTGAATCAGAATTTGAACTCATACCTTTTGATTCCAAGTCTCAAGTTTTTTGCCTCTTACATATTACTATATCATTAAGATTCCTTAAGAAGTTGCCCAGACCGTGAAAGGATAGTGAACTTGTAGCCAGAAGACCTAGATTTGAGCCACAGTTCCACTGCTTATGAGCTGTGGCAAGCCATATCAACTTTCTGAAACTCAGTTTTCTAATATATGAAGTAGGAATGATATTTATTATTCCTGTAATTGTTAGGTTTCTAATCATTATGTATTTAAATTTAGCTATGTCCCTATTAGTATGAATAATAAATCTACTGAAGTGGCAGCATTATTTTAATTCTCACTGCATATTTCCATTGGATAAGAATCAATTACTATATATTTTAAATTTTTTTCATAGTATCTTATTTTTACAGTTGCATGTACAGATAATTTTTAACATTCATTTTTTAAAAATTTGAGTTCCCAGCTATACCCAGAGAAAGAACTCTGGGAAATGAGTAAGAACCACTACATGGAATTCCCAATCCCTCTATTTTTGTCTGCCTGCATTTTTGATTTCCTTCACAGGCTAATTGTACACTATTTCAAAGTCCGATTCTTTTTGTACAATAAAATAACTGTATGGATATGTATACATATGTTGTATTTAACTTATATTTTAACATATTTAACATGTATTGGTCAACTGCCATCTGGGGAAGGGGGGAAGGGGAAGAAGGGGAAAAATTGAAACAAAAGATTTTGCAATTGTCAGTGCTGAAAAATTACCCAGGCATATATCTTGTAAATAAAAAGCTATAATAAAAAAATAAATAAAAATTTGAGTTCCAGAATTTATCCTTTCCTTCCTCATCTCATCCCTCCCTAAGATAGTAAGCAATTTGATATAGGTTATATATATATGCAGTCATGTAAAACATTTCCATATTAGGCATATTTTGAACAAAGAAACAGGCCAAAAGGGGAAAAAATACAAAAATAAAGAAAGTAAAAATAGTTTGCTTCAATCAGTATTCAGGCTCTATCCGTTCTATGTAGATAGCATCTTTTATGCCATCCCTAAGAGATTATCTTGGATTTCTGTATTACCGAGAAGAGTTAAGTCATTTATAGTGGATCACCATAAAATACTGCTGATCCAGTGTACAATGTTCTACTGGTTCTGTTCACTTCACTTTGCATCCATTCATGTAAGTTTTTATGTTTTTATTTCTGAAATCTGCTTGCTCATCATTTCTTATAGAACAATAGTATTCCATTACATTTGCATACCACAACTTGTTTAACCATTTTCCAATTGATAGAAATTTCTCAATTTCTAATTTTCAGTCACCACAAAAAAGCTGCCATAAATATGTTTGTACATGTAGGCCCTTTTCCCTTTTCTATGATCTTTTGGGGATACAAAGTACCACATTTTTGTGATTATAATTTGAAATAGTATGAATTTGAATATATGCCACAATTTCACAAAAATCTTTTGCATTAATTGGGATCTGAATGTACCTACTTTTTGCAAGAGTATTTGTATTTTAAACTTTCCCTCTAATTATGGGGATAAAAAGACTTTGTTCCATATTAAAATAATTTCAGGTATCTCTGAGTTTATGAAGAAGATAATTTGAGGGATAAAGGTTTGCATCATATCCTTAGAGTCACATGCTATCATAGATTAGGCCTTTTCATCTCTCACTTGGACTATTGTCATAGTATCCCAAATCTTGACTGTCAGTTTTTCCTCTCACCAGTTCATCTTCTGCACAGCTGCCAGAGCATATAAGGCAAAGGAGTGACTCACAACTCCTATTGCTGGTTTTTTGGAAGTCCCTGTTCCCATTTGTAGGATATTCAAAGAATTCTTCTTAGGTGTGATATATTTTCTTTACTGGGATTCTTCCATAGCCCTGAGTCCAGCTATTTAATGGGATATCTCATAGGGCTGCTACTGATGAAGTGCTTTGTGAAACTTAAGTGCCATATAAGTATGGGCTATTATTGCCACTGTGTCCTATTCAATAATTACTTGATTGTATGGTAGATATCTGTCTAATGTGTCCTTTTTAAAAGTTTATGTCCATGTGGCTCTTCCAAGCATTTAAAAGGAAAGTTTACAATCAAATGAAGAGGTCTCTGAAATACTTGATTCTGCCCAAAACCCAGATACAGATATTCCTATTGTGGTTGGCCATTCCTATAGAAACGATTGGAGGTGAAGGGGAGGGTTAAATAGGGGATGCATTGTTAGCCTAAACAGAATTTAGGCCTGGGATTTAGGCTGCAAGGCAGGGTCCCAGGCAAATGCCCAGGAGGCATCTGAGCAAGTTATACCCTGCCAAAAAAAAATCTCAGCCAAGAACCTAATTCCCGTGTATTTTTTTTTGTATTACTTTAGTTTCATTTGTCTTTGAAGAGATTTTCACCATCCTTAATTAGATAGTCCCACTTTTTTTTTACATCCTCTTTATTTTTGGATATAGTCTCCTTCTTCTTCTACACAAGGAGCCATTCCTTAAAGCAAAGAATGTTAAAAAGAGAAAAGCAAAAACCAATTCAGTAAAACTAACGAGCCCCTGAACTGAACCATACAATATATGCAATGTTTCATAATCACAGCCCTCCACCTCAATAAAGAAATCCCTATTGTGAAAGATGTCATTCAATAAAGAGTAGCGTTTTTCCCATTGCTACTCCAGTGCCTAAATGTGTATTCTTAGAGGTCATTGACTAAAGCGATTTCTACCCAAAGATCAGCAAGGAATGCCCCACTGTTGTATTTGTAAGGGCTTCATGATAGAATGTTTTCTGGACACAAGTTGGGGTCTTAGACTTCAAAAAGGACCCCTTCTCATTAATTGAACATGAATGACATTTTCTGCATTCGTGCAAGCATAGATCAGCATCTTAAATGCTCTTGCATGCGTCTAACCCTCATCCCAATTAGTCACAGTAGTTAATCTCCAACTAAGAAACAAGCACCCTTTGTAAGGTTTTACATCACGGCTCCTTCTATCCGATTTTGGTATAGCCATGTCAGCTTTGAAATATACAAACCCAATTAAAGTGTGTCTAGCTTTTAGGAAAGCTGAAGGGGAAATGACTTTTGGCACCAGCTTTTTAAATTTTTTTTTTATCATCTTTGCATCAACCATTTGAGTTCTTGTACCTCACTTCTAATGTTGAAAGTTCAGGTTTTAGTGGTGATGTACCAGAAGTCCCCAACTCTCAGCTTGAGTCCAAAAGAGAATTAACTTTGAATGAAAGATATCTCTCTCTCTCTCTCTCTCTCTCTCTCTCTCTCTCTCTCTCTCTCTCTCTCACACACACACACACACACACACACACACACACACACATTTTCTCAGAGTCTATTTGTCCCAGGGAAATGATGCTTTTGCAAGTTTTTGCAAAGACTTTTTTTTAAGATAAAAGGCATAGATATTTCTTACATCTTCATTCTCTGTCAATCAAACTGTCAGAAATATCCACATTATAGCTAAAAAATATTAAGTTAACATGCTATTTCAGGAACTCCTATTCCAGCCAAATACCAACAGTTTACAAGTGCCTATAACCCTCTTTGGACCATAACCTTCCTTTTGAAATTCACCCAATGTGTATGAGTAATACTGTTTTAGCATAGAATTCTGCTGCCATTTACAAAATTCATAGACACTGAGGTTCAATTGTTGCATCTAGTGGCCAGTTAGTCAGAGACGCTGTAATATTTATTGACTGTCTGCTGTGTATGGGTACTGTAGGTCTGGACCATATTCTATAATTAATTTTCTCAGGTAACCTATTGGATTTACTCATGCTAAGTTCATTCAGGCCTTGACATAAATCATTTTTCCTTTTTTCTCTGTGCCTTTTCATACCCCGTCCATCTTTCAATGTCCACATCCTCCATTTTGTCATGGCTAACATATGCACAAACATGAGAAGGAGTCTTCATGTCCAAATACTGACCTTTCCAGTCTCAAGTAAAGGGGAGAAGAGGGGATGGGATCCACCATGGGCTGAACCTGAGCAGGTTCCATGCATTAGTACAAGTCTCCCTAGACTATTCTTGTCTACCTCTTTGTCCACATCCTCCTCTTCCTCCTTCCCTTTGTCCTCGTCCTTCTTCCTCCTCATCCTTTCTTTTTCTTTTTTTCTTCCTCTTCGTCCTGCTCTTCCTCTTCCTTTTCTCTTTCTTCTTCTTCCTCTTCCTCTTTCTCTTCTTCCTTCTTCTTTTTCCCCTTCCTCTCCTTCCATTTTTCCTTCTCCTCTTCAGTTCAATTCTTATTGGATCATGTTTGGAGTATCACATTTATGCCTGGATACCACAGTACGGAAAGAATGTTGATAAACTGGAAAATGACAAGGATAACCAAGTTGGCAAAGAGCCCCAAGATCACTTCATAAAGATCAGTTTAAATCACTGGTGATATTTGGACTGATAACCACTTTCTAGTATTAAAAAGGAATAAATTGGTTTTTCTTAGCCCAAAAGGGCTGTGAGAGAAAAATTTAAGCTTGATTTCAGGAAAAAAAAACATTTCCTTACAAATAGAGGTATTTTAAAGGGTCTCAGGAGGTAGTCAATTTTTGCCAAATGGAAGTCTACAAGTGGAGGCTGGAGAGCTACTCCTCAGGATGTCAAAAAGCAATAGCTATTCAGATACAAGTTGGTTTCTAAAGTTACTACCAATGTTTAAATTCTGTAATTCTGAGAAAGCAGATACTTGCATGTTATAGAGTATTTATGTTGATACCTGTGATAAGACAGCAAGCTCCCTGACCACATGGTTGCCACCTGAGTTTGGGACATCTCTCTCAACCCTCACCTAAATCCCCAGTTTTTACATTTTGTCTTTGTATTTTCAGTGCCTCGCCCACTTCCCAGTACCTGGAACGTACTAGGAATTTAATAATTGTTTGTCAGAATTTATTGGACTCAAAGGACCTGAGTTTTCTCACTCTGATACTTACTACCTAGGTGACTTAAAGTAAGTCATTTTGTTGGTATTACTATGAAAGTCAGGATGCTAGAGATAGATATCTGCTGGAGGTGCTCCTGCATACAAGATATAACACACACATTTCCACATACATTTACATTAAGTAAATACTATGATGTACCAAAAAAAATCTGTAGTAAGGAAAGGTATTCTAAAAACTCCCTAAAGAGAATGGTGCTCTCACAGCAACTTTCCAAGAGAGAAGGAAAGGTATATATGTAAGAAAGGACCTGATGGTAGGCACTGGGAAGCTGGAGAACTTGCGCCCTCTCCCTTCCCACTAAGGCTTTCTTCCCAGTTCTAGACCCAGGTACACATATAAAACAATTCAAACCTGGGAGAGCCTGTTTTCTAAAAAGAAAATGGTAGACGTATTTGTTTCATTATCTCTAACTTCTATTCAACCCAGGGCCCTTAAGAAAAAGCACTTAGTGCTTAGATTATACTTCTTGCTTATGGTTTCGCTAAAATGCGAGGGGATCAAGAAAGGAACTCAGTGTCCTACATAAACCAATTATAGGACAGCTATTTATTTCCTCCAAAAGAAATGCTAAATACACAGTGCTTATAAACATGTATTGACAAAAACAACTTCAGGAAGCAGGAATAACATAACTACTATTATATATTGTCCCCGTTGGTTCATATTTAAAACAATAAGACATGATAAAGTTTATAGGAATGTGGAATACACATTTTATAGCATATCTTAATCCTATACTGCCCAAACACTTTCCTCTAGATGCATGTCTTTGGCACTCCAGATCATTCTTTTTGGTAGTCATCTTCTCCTCCCAAAAGAACTGCAATGGATGTAGAAAGGACATTTGTTGTAGTTAAGTTAGCATGGACTTCATAGTCAGGATATTCTGACCTTTCACACTCCTAAAACTGCTTCCAAAATTGGACACAACTACGTTGGGATAATTGTTCTGTCACCTATAATCAAGGAAAACACACACACACACACACACACACACACACACACACATACACACACACACACAGAGCAAGTCACCTGGAGCCTAACGTCCAGGCTTAGATCATTTATCTGGGTCCCTGTTTCAGTAGCCATATGCCTATGACTGTCATGCTATTGAATTATTGAAAGTGTGTAGCCCTTCTTCTATCCTCTCAAAGGAACTTCATCAAGGGACAATTATTCACCAAATGAATGATGAGAACTAAGAGAGGGTATGACTGTCAACTGTTATCTGTAATAGAACTCCCCTTCTTCCTTCAAGATATCTTAAATGCTGTATGTGACATATGGACCAAGTGAGGACATCAGTATCAATTTGCATATTAACCATTAGAAAAGTCTAGTTTCTTAAATTTGGGGTTAAAAAGAAATATTATATAAATCAAAGTTTTTACATTTATTTCATATTCCAATGTATCATCTTGTTCCTTTTCCTTGGATGAACATTTTCTACTTTAGAGACCATTGATTTAGCCACAGATTTTTTCACCTATTGCCTTCAGAAAAGCAAAAATAATTATTCTTAAATATAGTACTCTTTGACTCACAAATGTAATGGGAGAAAAAGTCTCAAAGAAATAGCTAAGAGGTAAGTAGTCTGAATAAAAAAAAATGTAAAAACTTATTAATTCTGATTTTAGTGATCAAAACCATTTTTATATAGGGGGGAATGTTATAGATCACTGAATCTGATCATATTACTTTATAGATGTGGAAACTGAGGTCCAGAAAAATGAAGGAGTTTGCTTAAAATCACAGAGTGAATTAGTGGCAGAATCAAGAATTAGATTCTTTTTGCCTCCTCTTCTCTACCATCCCTCCTTCCAGGCCAGTGATTTTGACACCAAGTCATGCTCACTACTTACAAATGAATAATTTGTAATAATTCAGATTTGATTATTAAATTAACAGTTAGAAATCTCCTCGTGGCTAAGGAGATTAGCTCCCTTCTTTGCCAACCCATAAAATTAAAGATTTCTTCTCTATCCCTTTATTTTATCAGGAAATTCTTTTATATTCAGGACAAGACAACGTAATGGGAATTTATTGAGAATGGCAATAATTTCATTAATGCTTTTTTTGCCTTATTTTAGAAAGGACATAAAGTGTTATGTAGATAGGATGGTGAAAAAACCAGAGACCATGATACCTCTATCCCATCATTTTAAATCCTGAGCCTGAAATTTCTTTATAAATCAAATGCATGATCAGGGCAAAGGACAACTCAAAAGGAATGCTCAGTAAACACTGATATAGTCTCTTTGTACTCAGCATTCCCATTCACCTAAGAATATGTTTTATATTTATTTACCTTTCCATAAGATAACAGAAAAAAAGAAAGACAAACAAAATCCATTTACAATCTCAAATGTTCACTGACCTTTAAGCTTTAACTTTTCCTTTTACCTTTGCTAGATCTGCTATTGAGGAATCAAAATACAAAATTAGTTTTTCTTATAGTTTTCTAGCTTAGTCTGGTATCTCTCAAACCCTGCCTAGTTTCAACTTCACAGAACAAGATGCCCCTCCCAAACTAAACTCATCACTTCTAATCTGATCACCATGCTGCTAACTCAAGCTTTGATTGACAATACCTCCCTTAGCTTCCTCTCTCCTCTCATTGGGAGCCTCGAAGGCAGAGTACGAAACTCCTCCCAATGCATTCCTTTAGAGAGAGCAGAAACTGTCCATATATCTGCTGTTTTACCTAGTTTCAACTCCAGGGAATGGGAAGTCTCTGCACTGGACTTCAAGTCCCAACCCCCCCCCCCCCCCCCAAACCTGCTCCTCACTCCCATCATTTCCTAGTCTTTTTTTGTATTGTGTGTTATAAGCTCCTCAATGGCAGACTTCTTTTTATTAATTGTATCCCCAGTGCTTAGCACACTGTAAGACCTTAAATGTTTGTTGGATTGGATTATTGGATTGCTTTGTTGAGCCATAAACTAGCCTAAAGGGTAGATGTCTGGAGGTAGGAGGCAGCATCTTTAGGAATCACACATTAAATAATCATTTAAAAAATAAAGGAAAATTGATCCAACTTTTATAAGGATATGGGTATGTCCTGTGGCCAAAGTGAGTTTTCTTGGACTTCCTTCTGGATCTCAGGTCACACTTTAATCAGACTGACAACTCCTGTGGACTCACTAAATTCTGAAAGTACAAGTCAGCATCTTCAGTGTCTATGGGGCAAGTCAAGATAGAATGAAATACTGGAACAAAGAAGGGACTTGGAATCAGAAAGCTTGCATTCAATGCCTTAGTCTGCTATTTGTTGCTTATGGTCACAGTATTTAGAGTTGCAAGGGATTTGAGAGGTCATTTATTTCAAACTCCTCCTCATAAATGAGAGAAATATCACCTCCAATTGGGAATAGAACATTCAGGCTTTATGATTGGGGGAAAAAAAACTCAAAAAGTTATGTGTCTCAATTTCCTCTTCTGTAATAAGGAAGTTGAACTAGATGATCTCTAAGCAAAGTCCCTACCTTCTCTAAAACTCCTTATAATTTCCCACAGGTACCCATGGTTTGTCCCTCATTCCCCACTTTCATTAACCTCTTGTTTGCAGAAAACACCATGGTTGTAAACTCTTCCGCCCTCATTTAGCATTTCCCTTGTCTATTTGGTGCATTTTTTTTTCAGGCTCAGAAAGTTCCAGGCTAATGCAGCTCTGGAGGACTTTTTTTTTAATGTTTCATTTCTTTCCTTTTAGGATCTGTGCCCTAGTTGTTCTGGGAAACTTGTGACCTCTCTGTGTTTTTAATTAGAAGATGTCATTTTTCCATGGCAACCTATCTTGATGTCACAAATAGAGAATCTGTAAAATCAGTTTCCCTGTAAGGGGCTGAAGACTTGGAATGAGAGCCAGTTTCAGAGAATGTTGATGCCCAAACCTTGGAAGTTCTGGCACACTGGCAAAGATATTCCACCCAGATGAATGGGGCTGGAATAGGGAAACACTGTTTGGAACTAGTGCCAAAACCAGCAGAGAAAACAATCAGGGACCCCTTTGGGGTAGGCCTCATAAAACAAAGTTCTTGACAATGACAGGGGAATCACGGGGACTTTCAGACTGGCCCAAGGATAAGATTATGTCAGCCATGAACAGTACCATCTCCCTGGAGTCGTGGCTCTAAGATGTGATAATTTTACAGAAGCAAATGATAATAATAATTACAAGAACAATAATATGAAAAGGATGAAATCAATGCAAATTCCACGATGACAAAATCTGAACTAGTTCTTTGACTCTCCACCCCCACACCACACCCCATACCCCAAAGGGAATCAAAAGGGGAAAAAATTCTTAAGGAAACTATGATGGATAAATAGAAATACGTAATACACAGCAACAGACATTAGAGCTCAAAGGAAATGATAACTAAAATGAAGTCATTTGGCAAAAGTGGCTTAAATATTACCCAAGAAAACCCAAATTGCATAATTATTTGAAAATACATTAAGCATCATTTTTCATGGGGAAAGAAAAATCTTGTTTTAGCTTATACAATCATAGTGTTTGTACAAATGCATCCTTTAATTGTTTCATTAAGTTGCCTGATGAATAATCCTTCCTTTTTCACTTAAGCAAGACAAACAAACATCAGAATAAATTCAGAATTATCAGTTTAGTGAAGTGATCACTGGTTGGGAGCCAGGACACCTGGGTCCCATTATCAGATCTATGATTAAATTGCTCTGTGGCTTAAAGGCAGGAAGATAACCTCTTTGTCCTTTTTCTTTCTAGCATATAAAACAGGGGAGAAATCATCTTTTCCAATATCAATAGGTGACCTCAAGGCTGCAGTGGGAAAAAATGAGGATAAATTATTTGAAAATTAACTGGTTGTTTATAAAAAGGGCATTGAATAGATGAGAGGGCACAGGATTTAGAAATAGAAAGAACTGGGAAGATGAAGTTTAGTCTAAGCCTTTAATGTTAAAGTTGAATAATTTGAGATCCACAGAGGTTAAGAACAGGTAAAAAAGTTAAAACAATAATGAGATTCAAAACAAGGAATTTTTCTACCATGCCTCTGTCCTAATGTAGATATTGGAGTAATTTTTGACTTTGACCCATATATATATATATATATTGACTCATATTTTATATGAGTCAAAGTCAAAAATTACTCCAATTATATATATTATATAAATATACTCCACTTATATATGTGAATATAATTCTACATATATGCATATATATGTATATGTAATTATATTCACATATATAAATGGAGTATTTATATATATATATGTATATATAATTATATTCACATATATAAGTGGAGTATTTATATATATATAAAGTATATTCATGAGATAGTATTTCCTCTCCCCATTCACCAAAGGCTCTGGGTTCATAAGGACAGGGTTTTTTAGCCTGATTCCAAAGATCAATTTCTATTTTTGTTTCATTGTCCCCATGTAGAGTTATTTTAGTAAAATCTCCTGATGATGCTTTTAGATATAGTTTGTGCCTAGGATTTCCATATGAGAGAAACAGTGTCTCTACCTCCTATAGAGAGATTTAGAGAACAAAATGGGTCGTGTGTATGAAACAGACTTCATTTCATTTTTAGAATATGTACAAGAAATAAACGACTCACAAAGGTCCTTGAAAGATACAGAAAAATAAAGTCCTCCAATAGGAGTTATCAATTTCTGGAAAGAAATTGTACTTGGGGCAATTATTGAGAGAGTATTTTGTCATTACAAAGAGTCGATTTCCCCAAGACCCATACTGTTTCCTTAAGATTTATAGTAGCACCCTGTGATTTAGACTTCTTGCGCAAGGCAACCATATCTTTGGGGTTGCTGAACAAGTAAAGCCCTACTCATCATTAGAATAAATCATGGCTTTACTCTTCCCATGGAAGGCCGAGCAAGAATTGTGGGGATTGTTCTCTCCATTTTTCTAAAGAGTAGTCTGCAATAGGAAATTCCTAGATGAGTTTGAGCTCATGAACATTGCCCATAAATTATTTTCTCAGTACCTTGTGAAAGCACGTGTGTACCACAGCCACATGCTTTTGTTGTAACTCATTGCAGCTACTTCTTGCTACATTCCAGAAGAATGTCAAATTCAGTCTTCTGGAGACTAAGAGTTATTGAGAAAGGGCCCAACTGTGTCTCACAGCTAGCTTTAATAAACCCCATGAATGGTCAGTAGGTTAGGTAGTGGATAGAGGGCCAGTCTGAAACCGGGAAGATATAAGTTCAAATGTGGATTCAGACATCTACTAGCTAAGTGACCATGGACAAGCCATTTAATCTCTGTTTACTTCAGTTTCCTCATCAATAAAATGGGGATAATAAAAGCATCTACCTGATAGAGTTGTTGTGAAGATCAAATGAGATATTTGTAAAGTGATTGGTACAATGCATAAAATAGTCATTAAATACCAGTTGTTATTATTATTATATACTTGCCTATATATGTGTGTGCTTAAATACATAGACATATATGTAAATGATGTCCCTCTCTTGATAATATATGTTTTTTAAAGTATAGATTGTTTCATATATGTGTGTATGTACATGTACACTTGCATGTGTGTTTAAAGTTCAAAATGAATATGAAGTAGTTAGGAGGGAGGGCCTTAGTAGCTAGAGGAATCCAGAAAGGCTTTAGGTAGTACTTGAGTTCATTCTTGAAGGATTGAAAGATTCTATAAGACAGACTTGAAGAAGGAAGGCAGGGAGAAATAGGATGGAGTGCCATGTATGAAGAACAAAGAAAAAGATCAATTTGGCTAGATCATAGAGCTCAGGGAGAAGAGTAGTATATAATGAGAGTAGAATGATAGCTGGGGCCAGGTTCTTAAGGCCTTTAAAAGTCAAATAGAAAAGCCTTCATTATATCCTATAAAGCAATAGAGAATCAGTTAACTGAGTGGAGGAGTGGAGTGCAGATCTACACTTAAAGAAAGTCACTTTGGCAGTTGTATGGTTAATGGGTCGGAGAGAGGGGAGATACTTGAGGGAAGGAGTTCAATTAAGAAACTATTGCAATAGTCCTGGCAAGAGATGATGAGGTCCTGACTGATAAGACTTATGAAAGTGGTGGTTGTGTGACTAGAGAGAAGTTGCTACATGAGACTTTGTGGAGGCAAAAATCGAAAACTTTGGCAGATAATTCCAATAAGTTGGGGCATGAGGGAGAATAAGGAGCCAAAGATGACTTGACTGGAGAAAGCTGGTAGCTTGGAAGCTAAATCTCTTAATGCAACCTGAGATGAGTCTTTTTTGTTTCTTATATCATAATGTTGGCCTTTTTGAATTTGCAGTTCATGAAACTCTCACAAAATTCTTTGCCATACTACTCTCTAGCTATGCATCTTCCATCTGATATCTTGAACTCAAGCGTAAATCGCTTCCATCTGATATCTCGGTGGAAATCACTATATTATTTCACTTCTGTTTTTATACTCCTAGAGCTTAGCACAGTGCCTGATACATATAATACAATACATATAATAAATATGTATTGATTGATTGATATTAAATTTCATTTTATTCAATTTGGCCCAAGATTCTATCTTGACATTAACATAGCAAGATAAACTACCAAACCAAGATCATAGAGAAAGGTAAGTAAAGGTCAGTTTCTTTGTATAAAACCCAGTGGAGCAAAGTCTCAACTTTTTCCACTTGAGAAGATCCTGTGTGGAACTTCCACAACCATTCCCCCCAACCTTCAACCTAGAAGTTTTACAAACTCACCAACTTCTCAGCTCTTTAACCTGTTCATTTCAGGAGTACTTGCGAGGCCATGCGAGACCTTATTTTAAAGCAGTGTTTTGCCTTAGCTATTGATGAATTGATTTGTTTTGAACCATTCCTTGTTAAATTCCTTAGATACCTTTGGTAAATGTTGAGGCAAAAACTGAACTAATTCTTTCAGAACTGTTTATTTGCCACTCACACATTTCTTTATTTCTATTAAAGAGTTGCTTCTGAAAGGACTTACTGTCTTGAAGCAAAGAAACCACACAGTCTCTTCTTCAGGAATAAAATTTAGTAGGCATAAAAACTCATACATCTTATGGTCTACAAAATTGACAAAATAGGGCTAATGATGTCTATTTATGAAAGCTGTCTGACTCAGAGAAATTAATATTTTCACAATTTCTTCCTTTTGTGCTCTTCCATTTTCCTTCTACCTGAGTTTCTGCTTTTCCTTCACTTTAATTCCATGCCTCTTTTGCAGTCTTACCCTGGAAAATCCTTCAGTGTCTGCAACCTCCTCATCCTGGAACGTACAATCATCTCTGCAGCTTTCTCACAATGAACATTTTCTTGTTATGCTAACCCCCTCCTCCCACTCTTCACAGGGTCTTCATTTGGAAGGAGAGCTCAGACTGACCAGCCTTCTTTCCCCTTCCAGCTGCACTTCTGACTTTCTATACTTCAACAACATGCTCCTCTCTCAGTACCTTCATATTTCCTTCTCCACTTCCCATTCCATGTCGGCCCCTTTTGTATATTGTCTTTCCTCATTAGAATGTCAGCTCTTTAAGGCAAGAGAGTTTCTTTCTTTTTCTTTTTCTTTTTTTTTGTATTTGTATCCTAGCAGTTAGCACAGTGTATGGCACATAATATAATTGTTCCCTTGCATTGTCCCTTCACTTGGAGTTAGCCATCTTCTGTAATCAGAGATGCTCATAAGCTACCAAAACTGAAAAAAAGGAATCCAACTCTCTGATTTTATAGATGAGTCCATAGAGTTCTAGGAAATCAAGGGATTTGACTCATTTGGTCTAAAGTGTTAGTGATAGAGCCAGCAACATAATTTCAATACCTGTGTCCCAGTGTAGGGCTTTTTCTCCTGAATCATACTGCTTGCTTCCATCATTCCAGCCAGAAGCATTCTTTCTCTCTACTGAACAAAATCTGGAGCAAGGCACAGACAGTATGCTTATTGAATTTGTAGATGATGCAAGACCAAGAGGGATGGATAATTTAATTGAACAAATATCATTAAGCACCAACTCTGTGCAATGATACTCTATGTTGTTTTTCTGATTCTTTTTTATATCATTCTTTATAAATTAATCTGAGTTTCCCCATACATCTCTCTTTTCTTCATAATCATTTCTTATAGTACAGTACTTTTCTATTACATTTGTGTACAATTTGCTTTGTCATTCCCCAATAATTGGATGATTTGTTTTACATTATGATCATTTATAAATATATCCCTTCTTCTCCCAGGAAGACTCCTTTATATCAAAGCAAAAACAGTTAAGGCAAAATCAACCAATAGAGTAATTGTATCAGACAGCATTCTGTCACTGTAGGTTCCTACCTCTTCAATGAAGGAAGGAGGAAGTCTCTTTTTTTTTCCCATTTCTTCTATAGGGTCAAGATTGGTCATTTTAGTCTCATAGTACTTCATTGCCTTTTTCCTTTATATTGCTCATGGTATATATTGTTTGCTAATTTCTTCTGTATTTGCATCAATTGCTACAAGGCTTCCCATATATCTCTGAATTCCTTATAGTTCTTGATTCTTAAGCTATTATTATTTCATAACATTCATCTACTACAAAATACTAAACACTCACTTTGTTTATATTTCTCTGCTGCTCCCAATAAGTGCTGATATGAATATTTAGGTGTATATGAGACCTTTCTGTCTTTGTCCTACTTAAAATATATTTCCAGTAATGGAATTTTGGGTACAAAAAGTATGAGTAACTTAGTGCCCTTTCTCACAGGACTCCAAATTGATTTCCATAATGGTTGGACAAATATATAATTCCATCAACAATGTACAAATGAGCCTGTCTTCCCACAGCCCTGCCAACATTGACTATTTCCATATTTAATTCTTTTGATAGTTTTTTTGGGGATAAATTGAAACCTCAGGGTTGTTTTCATTTATATTTCTCTAATTAGTTATTTTATATAAATTTTATATAATAATAGCATTTATAGATATATAAACATTCACATATAGCTTATGTGTATATATGCACATGTTTATGAGCACATATATGCATATATAGAATTGTAAAAATATATGTGTACATATATATAGTTGTTGTTGAGCCATTCAGTTGTGTCTAACTTTTCATGAAGTCATAGGCCATACTGCTGGTGGAATTTTCTTGGCAAAGACACTGAAGACTGGATTGGTTCATCATTCCTTTCTCCAGTGGACTAAGGCAAACAGAGTTTAAGTATCTTGCTCACAGTCACAGCTAGTAAGTGTCTTAGGTCACATTTGAACTCAGGGCTTCCTGACTCCAGGTCCAATGCACTATCTATGCATAGAGACAACTAGCTGTACTGTGTACTTTTTTTTTTTTTTTAAAGCACTGCTTTTTCAAATATTTTAGGAAGGATATTGACACAAGAGAGTGAAGCCTGGGGAGAGTGACCAAGATGCTCAGGATTCTCAAAACCAGTCCTACAGGAGAAATTGTAGAATGAACTTCAATTAAGTTTTGAATTTTTATTTTTGTACCCCTCTCCAAAAATACTTTTTCCCCCTCTTTTCATTATGCATACTCTCTTTGATCTATGCTAGATCCTCATTCATGGCTCTTAAAATTATCTGGTCCCTCTTCTCTTTGTATTAATTATTCAATCCAGCTTCCAAAGAAATCATCCTAGACTCTCCCCTGGGTGCTTTTTGTGCTTACCTGTATGACTTGCCCCATGAATTTTATTTCCAGAATAATACCAATTTTTCAGGGCCCAGAGAGAATACTACTTCATGGTAGGGACCCTTCCCCACAATGTCTGCTATAGTCAACTACTGATTTATATCTTCCTTGGTTACCTTTTCTTCCTACATTTGCCTCCAAATATACTCATCTCCCACTGCCATAGATGCCAATTGCTTCTAGGGATTCTAACTCCCCCTCTCATTGTAGAATGAGTAAACTTTTCAAGAACCAAATCCCTCAATCCATACCCAATGTAAGATACCTATCTCCTTTTACAGACCATCTCTCATTCATCACTTGAACCTCCAAAATAAAATCTCCCTAACCTTTCAATCCTTCCCTCTTCCTCCTCATCCACTCCCCTAGAGGCTCTTTACTTACTGAGACCACAGAGATCCCCTTCCTCTCATTGCTAACTCTTGATTTGACCTAGAATTGTTGTATACTTTTTTCTATTCTATTCACTCCTCCCTTTCACGTACCTTCCCATGTTATAATATAATCCTACCAAAAACACACTGAATTCACCTATAGGAGGAGGGTCACCAAATTATGTCTGTAATGGCTCTGGCTGGCTCTTAATTATTATCTCTGTCAGACTTCTGCCTTCATTCCTGTGTCTTTCTGTATATTTAGAAAGATGTGTCTTGATTCAGGCCAGTGCCAATGATCTTGTGATGATGAGAGCCATCTACCACCAAAGACAGGACTATGGGAACTGAGTGTGGATCACAACACAACATTTTCAATTCTTTTGTTATTTTTTGCTAGCATTTTATTTTTTTCTCATTTTTTCCCTTTTTGATTTGATTTTTCTTGTGCAGCAAGATAATTGTATAAATAAGTATGTCTATATTGGATTTACATATATATTTACCATGTTTAACATATATTGGATTACCTGCCATCTAGGGGAGAGGGTGGGGAAAAGGGGGAGGGAAATTGGAAAACAAAGTTTTACAAGGGTCAGTGATGAAAAATTATTCTTATATATGTTTTGAAAATAAAAAGCTTCAGTAAAAATGGAAAAAAAGAAAAAAAAGAAAGATCTTATTGGCTTATCTGTTCCTACTTTGTTGCTGTTGCTGTCTTTTGGTCTGCTATATTTATTCTCTCCTCCTGTATTTCTGTTGATCAAGAAGCAAATAATCACTTCAGTTCTGATTTTCTTTCTAAAAAAGTTTCAAACTCTTTATTATTAAACATCCATTACTTTTCACATAATGTTAAGCTCAGATTTTCAGGGTATGTCATTGTGGGCTGCATCCTGAGCACCCTTGCTTTTTGGAACACATTGGAATAATCTCTTGTACATATTTTGAGTGCAGAATAGTCATATTATTTAAATATCTTTCTTTTGAATTTGAAGGGATTTTCTCCATGTATAGATTCATAGGTGCCTGATATGATTACTAGATTTGGAAGTCATGCTTTCTTCAGTTACAAGTGTTTTTTTTTTTTCTTTCTTGTTGGTTTATGTGTTTATGTTCAAGTTTCTTATGTTTTCTTCTTCCTAAAATCTTTGTCAATATTAGTCTCTATCTGCCCCCCACTCCTACCCTTATTATCTCTATCATTCACTTTCTGACTCCCTCCCCTCTGATTTGGTTTCTTTGAGTGATTTACCTTAAGAGTCTGAGCTTTCTCCCATACTGAGCAGTTCACAATTCACTAACCTAAATCTTTGCCCCAGGTAACTTTTGGGTTTTCAGAACTGAAACCAGCTAGATTCTGTGCTTTTTCCTTCAGGCTTAATAGAATGGTACACACCTCACCACTTCCAAAAAACCCCTACAAAATACACACAGAGACATAGAGAGACACAAACACAAGGACACACACATACACACTGTATCCCATTTTGCTGTCTGGTCTTGCTTATTCTTTCTTTAGTCTTTTGATACACACAGTTCACAACTATGGGAAGATCAGAGAAAATGTTTAGTCCTACAACTTGTTGCTCTCATGACCCAGAAGTCTAGGAAATATATTCTTAACCAACAAGACAATGATGATAGCTTTGACTGCAAGCAATTGAAAAAAAGTCAGCACACAAACAAAATGAATGTATAAGATAAGAAAGCAAGCAGTCAATTGAGGAATTTTTTTTATCAGATTTCACAAAGTAAAGATTTATTATCCAAGATACATAAACAATTAGCAGAAACATGTAAGATCAAAAACCATTCCTCAATAAATGAGTGGTCAAAGGTTATAAATAATAGTTCTCAAAAGACAAATTGCAGACTATTAACAACCACAAGAAATAATGCTCCAAATCATTAATAAGAGAAACAAAAATCAAAAGAGCTTTGAGATTTCACCTCTCACATAGCAAATTACCAGAGATTTAAACTAGGAATAGTCAGGATTGGAGGGACTGTTAGAAGATGGACATACTACAGAATTGTTAGTGAAGCTATGATTTAGTACAATTTTTAGAAAATTATGCAAATATAATAATTAAAATATCCATAATCTTTGACCAAAGATTTCACTACTAGGTATATACCCTAAGGAGATCGTATTTCCACAAAGGTTGATTCCCTAGGTAATAATGGGAAAACAGGGGTGAGGAGAGGGCAAGAAGTGGTAAGGAGGGGCTAGAAGCAGAGACGGTGGTTTGGGCTGTGTTGCTATTTCTGGGACTCTTGAGTTTAATAGCCCATCAGTGGAGGTTGGTTAGAGGTTTGTACTGGTTGTGGCAACAAGGACAGTGGACTCTTTCTCCACAATTGTTCCTCTCCTTCTGCTGCACCATAATGGCTGTATAACCCAGACAAGAAGTGGAGTCAGTGGTCTGGGGAATATTTCTACTGCCGTGGTATTTGGGCTTTAGGTTCTGAGCTATTTCAATCAGAATCTAAGGGCAGGTGGTGATGGTTTGGACATGAAGCTTCCATCTCTCCCTCTTTAAATGGTGTAAAGTAGATATAATTCATTTTCCTCAAGGAACTTAATAGCAAATGAAGATTTCATTGGATTTGGAAATGTTGATCACCACCCTCCTTATGATAATGCTTCACAGATCTAAAGATTATAATTCAATCATCCTTTTATTTCTTATCACAGAAACATTTCCAATTTTGTCCATACCAAGTTCTAATTTTCTGAAACCTTTCGGTCCTTGATCACCTTTGTGAATCTTCTTCAAAATTTTGTTATGTTAATGAAGCCCCCCCCCCACTCTGTATAATGCTAATTATTGTAGCACTTAGATTGTAATACTTAGATTCCTATCTTGTTGATATTGCCCAGTACCACATTTTTTTTTTTCACAGAATCCATATGTTGCTGACTCATTGTGGGCATCCTGCAACTTCACAGTGAATTAATGTTCTGACAATGTACACACTGCAGTAGACAAGTGATTGCTAAATAAGAGGGAAATCCAGCATGGAAATGATAGAAGAACTATAAGCCAGATAATTATGAGGGCATTTAGGGATGAAACAAAGAAAGGTAACAAAAAGATGGAAAAATGGGGAAAAAAATGATACTGGAGTCACAACATTTGGCTTCTAACTTCCCAGATGTGCTACATTAAGAAGTAGAAATAGCATCAAGGAACATGAAAAGAGCAACAGTACTAATTCTAAATAACACAATTTGGAGTGTGGTGAGACTGCTTCTCAACATAGCTGAAATGGAGAAAATTACCAAATACTTGAAAAAATATCATGATTTTTCCAAAAGGAATAATGCCCACAAAGTGCCATTAATGATTATGGATGTATATGACTACTTTCCTAACTCTTAAAGTCTTTATGAGAAAAGTCTTTACATGAATTCAGAGAATCTTTGAAGATAGGAAAAGAGAACAGACAGACTTTCACAAGTTCTATTTTACAGGAGATACATTTTTAATCATAAAACTCACTGAAAGGCATAGAGATTATAAAAATCTTGCTTTTCTTATTGTTTGCTAATTTGGTAATAAGAATATTAATATATCTTAAGCACCTACTATGTGCAAGGCACTGTGTAAAGCACTTGACCAATATTATCTCATTTGATCCCCACCACACCCTGTGCTGTAGGTGCTACTAATGCTGCAAAGCATGCTACAAAATCATGAAGAAAGGCTCTCCTCCAACAAGGTGTCTCCCATGCATATGTTAAAGTGATACAAGGTTTCTTAAGAAACTTAAGGCAATAACTTAGTAAAATAATTATCCCTATCAAGCCAGACATAAACCAGGGAGACATCTGTTCACCAGAGAAATTTGCCTTTGACGTGGTTCATGTTCTAGTCAGTGTCCAAAGAGCATGATTCTGTAAAGTTGATCAGCTTGATCAGCTCCTTTGGATTTTCTTGCTTGCTGACAATGTTGTACTGATTGCTTCAAGTTCTGTTCCTTTTCAGAGATGACTAAACAAGAGCTATAATCATTTTAACAAAATTCAGCCTTACTGCTCTCAAAAGAAAAAAAAAAAAAACCAGACTATTGGTGGACAAATTCCTGAGCAGCAGTTAGGTGGAAAATCCAAAGAGCTAGTATATTATATATTTTGGATCTAGGATGAACTGGGTCCAAATTGAATAAAAAAGGGGCTAGATTGTCTTTGTAAAAAATATATAGGGCTTTTGATGGCCCATTTAATTAAAAACTATCTTTTATCATCAGTCTTCTAGTGTGCTATATAACTGCGAATCACAAGATCCCTCAACCTCTAAAGAAATAAAAGTTGTGAATCACCAAAAGAACAATGAAGAGATAAGTGGTGGGTCTGAATAAGCTGAAACATATCATCAGTGAAGGAATGTGCAGGAGAAACAGCCTGTAGGCATAATCAGAGAGGAGTATGACTGAAAAAAGAGATGGGGCAGTCACCTAATGAGAGTGAAGGATAACTGGTAGTCAGCCCATATACTCCATTGGTATACCCCCCCCCCAAAAAAATTAAGTATTTATTGAGCATTGCCAGGCACTGAATTAAGTAATTTGAAGATATTATTTTATTTGATCTTTATAACAACTCTGGTAGTAGATGCTATTATTATCTTCATTTTACAATCGAGGAGACACATAGAGATTAAGTAATTTGCCCAGGTTTACACCAGCTAGTAAGAATTTGAGATTGGATTTGAATACAATGTATTTTACTTCAGGACCAGTAGTCTATCTCCTGTATGGTATACCTTCCTTAATGTTAAGAGATTGACTGTGATGAAATGTTGAAAGATTTTGAAGATCAGGCAGGGTGGACTACCTTCAGGGAGGATGTACAGGAGGATATGTATAAGAATGGCACAGGTTGAGAACACTAACACGGATAGCAACACTACACATTGATGAAATAACAGATCTATAAATGTATCAAATCAAGAGTTGGGTGTAGACCATTCAGAGACTTCAGCTACTGTCTCATTCAGTCTTTTCATTCTTCAGTGAAGAATCTGACATCTGGAAGATCCAAATGAGTTGCCTAAAATCAACAGATTATAAATAGCAAAAACTAGGATTTAAATTCAGGAATTCTGAATAGAAATCCAGGGTTCTTTGCATTGCAGCATACTATCACTTTCTAATATTTTCTATTTGATTATAAGCTATTTGAGGGCAGAAACTGTTGAATCTCTTTTCTCAGGGCTTTGAATAAAAGTCAATTTAAATTGTTGAGAATGTTAAATGGAATGTTGCTTTTGGTGTGACAATTAAAAAAGATTGAAGAAACAGTTTCTGGGGAATTTAATCATTTTATTAATAAGGCCAGCAGATTATTAATAAAAAGATGGTCATTTCTGTCTCTCTTAGACCAAAGATATTCATAGTAGCAGGCTCACAGTTCATATATCTTCCTAAGAGTTGGTGTCCAGTGAGGGACTTAGAATCACATGTCCACTTTGGACAGAGAAATTATCTCCATATCAGACCATTCCCAGCTTTAGCCTATCTAGACAAAAGTATCTGTCCCATCCAAGTTTGATTAGAGTACAATGAGTTTCCCCAACTTAGATTAAATCCACCAAGATGGAAAGTTAATTCAATCTCATGATCAGAAATGTCCTTCATGAGACTAAACTTTTTAACATCAGGAATTTGGAAAAGGGGGAGAGCTCTGAATCTTCCCAAAATATTGCTTATAATAATCATTTCTCTCATTGGGGAACCACAAGTAGCCAAGTTAATAGGTGTGTAGAATGAAAGGAGAGCTTTCTAGTGTCTTGTAAATATAACACAAGTTACATATCTTACTACACTTGTCATACTCTGGTAAAGTAGGCAGGGCAAGTATTATTATCCTCTTTAAATTTTGTTTTATTTTGTTTTGGTCCCAGACATGTAATATCATTAACATGGTGATATCAAATTAAAATAGAAACAGGTTCCTGCCTGTAGAGGTTGGTTCAAAAAAGCAAAAATTAACATTATCTATGTTGTGTTGTATTATTTGTTTTTTTAAGCAGTTCCCAATTACATTTTATTCTGGTTCAGGCTTCACTATGGAGTTTTGCCAGCTGCTTGTGGCTAGCAGATGGCAAATTTTAAGCCTCTGGTACAGGGAACTCTCTCTGAAAGAGCTCTGGCCAATGAAGAGCATCAATAATTCTATAATTTGAGGTCTTAGGGAGTTGCCTGAGGCACTAAAAGTCTCACAACTAGAATGTGTCAGAGGTTTAATTTGAACCAGATTTTCCTGTGTTAGAAGATATTTCTCTATTTCCTATTCCATGCTGCCCATTTTAAACATAGAGAAGCTGAGGCTCAGATAATTTTCCAAGATCATACAACCAGGATATGTAGCAGACCTGTATTTCAAATTCAACTTTTGCTGGCTCTTAAGTTTCCACATCATACTGCTTCTCTTTGTATTATAATCTAAAGATTTTTTTCTTAGAATTTAGAAAATCTTTATCCTATACCCCTATACACATATGAAATTAGATTAACAAGTTATTAACAAGATTAACAAGTTATTCTCTTTCAGAATTTGCAGATTTGTTTATGGTTCAGAAATCATGAGAATTCAAAATTCTCAAGCATATGAGTCAACAGGATTTCCTAATCTAGCTTCATGACATCAGATCAGATCAGATAGTACATGCCCTCACTCTTAATGCAAATATTCCTAGAACTCACAATCAAATGGTGGAGGATAAGAGGAGATGCTTGCTATGGTTTCCTCAAGATAGAGATATGTTGACTTTTGTGTCTTACGGGAAATTTTCAGTTCTAAGTCAAGCATTTGGCTAAGCATTTGCTGAATTGAATGAATGGAATGGTGAGATCAAGGGGTGAACTAAGGGCAGGCAAATTTTCCTAGGCTCTGTTCCTATCCTCCCCATTATATCACAGTGAAGGAGCAGGAGAGCCAAAAGGAAGGGACTTCCCCAGAGCTTGGATATCTCACAGGAAAGTGCTGTCAAAGGTTTCTGGCATGTGTGTCTTAAACGTGTGATTACCAGCAACTTTCAAAACACACATTGTCTATTTGTAAGCAGCCCTGATGAGGCTATGGAGTTCCTATACCCTGACCCTTGTTCCTTAGGGTGGTGTAATAAATCAAAACTACAGCTTTTCTTGGGAGGACTTCAAATAGTGGGACATAACATGGGATCCTTCCATTGACATGTTCTGTTCCCAAAATCAGAAACCAAAAGGGAATTCATTTGTCTCACTGGTGTTTTAAATGTTTTCTTTCCTTGGGGTTTTATTATCTTTTCTAGCCATTAAGAGGAAAAAGTAGAGTTCCTGCATTCATCATTTCTCTGAATGAAATTCTGTGCTTTGGAGAGAATGATGAGTAGAAAAAATACAACTCTCTGGAATGGGAGCCTGCTAACATTTCTCATAATTGACCTCAGCTCCAGCAATGAGCTAATTTATTGGAACTATTTGCAAGTGTAGTAGGAGTAGACTAGAGAAATTTCCATGAGTCTGGGTATACACTCTGGCCCTGTTCAGTGAGATGTGAGTTCTGTCTTCTTACTAAAGGACATGCATTACCCAGCAACCCCTGACTGGTCCCTACCAAATTTTAAAATGAAAATGCTTTTTTAGCATCAAAGTGAAAAATGTGTGAAATATAGAGGAAAGACCAGGGAGAATAGGAACCCAAAAAACAAAATTCTAGTCCTGGACACATGACACACTTTCTTTGTGACACTAGGTAAGACATTAGATGATTTCTTTGTTTTCATGTTTATAAAATTAAGGGAAAAAATAAATAATAAATTTAATTAAGGGTGAGAAGATCCATCCCCATGTAGCCACCACCTTGGTGACACAGGATAGAGAGCTGGACCTAGACTTAGGAAGACCTGAGTTAAAATTCACCCTCAAACACTTACTAGCTATGTGATTCTAAGCAAGACATTTAACCTCTATCTGATTCGGTTTCCTCATCTGTAAAATGAGAATAATAATAACAATGCCTATCTCCTAGGATTGTTATGAGGATCAAATGAGATAGGATTTGTCAAGTCCAATGGTTGGCACATAAAAATTATTTAATAAGTACTTCTTTCCTCCTTCTCAATTCTATGCAGAATGGTAAGAATAGGAACAGGGTCCAGGAAAATTTGCCTTAATTCAGCTGACTTCTCAATTCCATTCCATTTCATATTGTTCCATGCAACTCAGCAAATACTGTGTTTATTTCTTTGTTACTGGTCTCCTTAGGTCACCTCTAAAAAATAGATGACAAAATGGTTTGACAGATTTTAAGGAACACTCTATGGTTTGCAAAACACTTTCCTTAAAATCTTGTAAAATAGATAGTGCAAACATTATTATGCTCATTTTATAAATGTGCAAAGTGATGTTCAGACAAGTTAAAGATGTGCCCATGTTCACAGAGCTGACAGAGTTACAAAAAGAACTAAGTATTTGAAAACTTCTGGGTCAGGTGAGCTGACACCAAGATGGTGTTACTAGACATTTCCTTCAGTCCCCACAACCTCTCAAACCTCTCCTAAATAGCAATTATTGATCAAAAAAATAAAGGAATTTCAACCATTTTCATATTCTGAGACATCCAGGATCTAAAAGGAGATAAAAAATATGCCCTACCTAGAAACTAACACTTACCCTGAACCCACTCAACATCCCTACAACATTATCAGAAGCAAGGTAGGTTGAGCAGACAAAAGGACATGATAAAAGCTTACATCAATACCCTTTCTTGCACTTGATCCTCCTTCCCTCTTTCTAATGCTCTGGAGACATTAACTTTAGGTTGAGCAAGTTTGCCAGAACCTTGTTAATAAGCTTGATCCCAGCCTTTCAGGAACAAAAGCTTGCCAGGGGCAGCAACCCAGAAGCACCAGTGCTGCAAAATTCTGTATTTCCAGTGCTGAAGAAGATAGTAACTGATCTGCTGGTTTCAAGCCAGAGAACCAAGGAAGAAAAGGACTTGAACAGGACACTAAATGTGGGTGTGAGGAATTATGAAGTATTCCATTAAGCCTGAGGGAAAAGGCAGAACATCCAGCGAGGGTCAGTTCTGACCACTTAAAAGTCATTGGGAACCTGAAATGTCCAGTGTAGGAGGTGGCTCAGAAACTTTGAGATCCAACCCCTAAGGAAAGGGAAAAAAGGGAGTCTGGAAGTAAGCGATAAGGAAAATAAGGGAAAAGACTAAAAATACCAAGGATTTCAGGAAGAAGAAAACGCAAAGACCTTGAATATAAACAGACACATCAACAGGAAAAAATAGTAACAATAGAAGGAAATATGACCTCCAGATCTAATAAATGAATTTGGGCATCTGGATAATGCTAAAGAAAAGGGGGAAATGATCCAGCACTTGATGACAGGAGAGGATTCTATAGTATTTGAGAAGAACAAGGAACTAATAATATTTCTGAATGGCTTAAAAGAGAAATGAGAAATACGAGAGCAAAATATATGTCCTGAAGAGCAAAGATAATGAACAGAATAGGAAAAAATAAAAACAAATCTTGAATCTGCAATTGCAAGTCTCACAAAAGAAGCAAAGGAAAGAATAATAGAGTTGGAATTCAAATACAAAGATATGATGAATAATTTAGAAGAAGGAATAATGTTAAAAATAAATGATGCCCACTTTGCAAGCAAAACATGCTAAACTCAAAGTCAAGACATACAGACACAATCTAAAAGTCAAAGGTTTCCCAGAAAAACACAGTAGGACAAAAAATCCTTAGTATTATAATGAAAGAAATAATAAAAGAGAAGAGTACAGAACTTCTGAATATAGAAAATGAAATTCCAAATGAAAGACTTCACAGATCACCTCCAGAAAAAATCCAGCATTGAAAACTGCAAGACACATAATGGTTAAATGTAATGATTCAATTCAGAAAGAAACTAAGTACTTATGATCTCACATTTAACATTCTTCCCACCATACCACACTACTTATATGATGTAAATTCCTTCAAGGCAGAGAGTATTTGCTTTTTGTCTATACTTCACCATTACCTAGTCTAGTGCCTGCAACATGGCAGGAAACAATCAATAGGTATTTATTAAAGCTTTACATTACTATGGAGCAGATACTATCATTAAAAATAGGGATACAAGCAAAGGCAAAAACATGGTTCCTGATTTCAAAAGAGCTTATATTTTAGTAGGGAAGGCAAATTTCAAATGACCACATATTATGTAGATAAAAGACATCAATAGAAGGTAATCTTAGAGGAAAGGCACTATCCATGAGGAAAAGTTCCTTGCAGAAGATAGGAATAAATGGCTATTCATTATCTGGTTGACTGATGGTCTTTTTGCTATACCATAGGATTAATTCAATGGAAAAATACCTCTGAAAATGAAATTAAAACAAGTAAATAAAACCTTTAGTTCTCTTTTCTGAAAATGTTTGCTCTTGAGAGTTTAAGAACTTTGCTTTTTAATGTAAAATTACAAAAAGCCATGTTTGTTTCAGTCCTTTTAAGAAATATGATGGTTAGATGGGACAGTGAAGGTCCAAGGCTAGCAGGGGAGCAGAGTAGCATTATAGCACTTGGGAACCTTGATTAACCATGGACACAACAATGCTGTAGCTATAGAACCTTGAAAGTGGTTAGTAATCATGATATTGAGGCAGCAAACATCAAACAATTCTGACTCATGGAAAGAAAATGGCATTATGCTCAGTATAGTTTAGTGTCAAATGTATATTATTGTATCTGAGTTCTTTGATATTTAGCACTTCAAGTGAGTCACTAGTCTATCTTTTTCTGTCTGTCTCTCTCTTAAGAGGGAGCATTCCAGAGCATTTCAAATACTTAAGATAAGTGTTTAGTCTTCTCAAACTTTATTTCATTAGTTCAAAGATTTAGAACTGGAAGACACAGTAAAGCTTCTATATTCCAATCTCTCCATTTAACAGATGAGAAAATTGAGGCCTAGTGAAGTTCTTGCTTCCAAAGTCCCTCAACTGGGCATACTTTTTAACCCAGCTAGTTCTCCCACTTTTAGCTCTACATTTTCCACTCTCCAAAAATCAAAGAATGAAAAAAATATTTATAGTAATTCTTTTCATAAAAGTAAAAAAAAACTATAAACTAAGGAAATAAATATCTATTGGGGAATGGTCAAATAAATTTTGAGATTTTAATGTAATGTAATATGATTGTACCATACAAAATTATGAAAGAGGGAATTTAAGAGAAACATAGAGAGATTTTTAAAATAAATTTTGGCAGATTAATGTAAGCAGAGACAGAACAATCTACATAAATATCAATATTGTAAACAATAACTTTGAACTCTGATCAATGCAATGATAAAATGGGATTCTAAAGGACTGAGGGGAAGGATACCAACCACTTATCAATAAAGAAGTGATGGAATTAAGAATATAGATTTGGTTGTATTTCTGGATACAGCCAATGTGAGAATTCATTTTAATTGACTATATATGTTACAAGGAATTTCTTTTCTTTTCTTTTTTCCCTATGTTTCTGTTTACTTCAATATGTCAAAATTTATACAAGCCTCTCTAGGTTTCTCTTAAACTCCCTCTTTCATAATTTTGCATGATACAATCTTATTACATTACAATAGAAGTAAGGGAAAAGGTAAAGAGGTAATTGAGTTAAGGTAACCAAAGGAAGGAAGGAAAGAAGAAAGCAAGGAAGGAAGGAAGGAAGTAAAGAAGGAAGGAAGGAAAGAAGGAAGGAAGGAAGGAAGGAAGGAAAGAAAGAAGGAAGGAAGGAAGGAAGGAAAGAAAGAAGGAAGGAAGGAAGGAAGGAAGGAAGGAAGGAAAGACATAAAAGGAATAAAGGAAAGAAGGAAAAAAAGAAAAGAGCTTTTTAGTTTCTGTCTACAGAAAGTGCTTATAGAGATTGTTGACCCTTTCTCCCAAAATATTTTTTCCAATTTTTCCAAAATTTTCCCAAAAAATAAAAAAAAGAGTTCTCCTGCCCCATTACACTGAGGTCAGGCCCAACTCAAAATGTTATTTCTCTGATGCTCCATAATGCAATACTGTATTTCTTCTATCCATCCATCCTCCCTTGCAGTTTCCCCATTCCATTCACTTGGGTACCTGATTGTCATATAGTCTCCACCCATGACCTGTCCAGTAGGCTTCTGTTGTATTGAGCTTCAATTTTTAGCTGTTGGGCAGGTCAATATGAGTCAGTAGCAGCACTTATGAAATCAATGACAGGCCCTAGTCTTAGAACCACTGCTCTATTGACTTGGAATTTGACGCCACATTCTTAATGTCTGGGATGACCACAAGGCTGACTCAGTGAAATGAGAATGCAGTGGAGTGAGGAGAGGTTGGGATTAGCGTGCCATTAATACAAACATTCACTGTCTCAGGTGGAGAAGTGTGTGAGACAAACTGATTTTGTGTGAGACATCGTTTTACTGATGCTTACTGCTTCCTTCATACTATGTTCCCCCAACCTATCCTCTGTTGACCTTCCCACGTTTGAACTGTTGCTAATTTTTCTTTATTTTATTTTTAACTTGAATTCATTTCTTTATATATCATTTTCCCGTCAGTTACCCAAAAAGAATGGCCCATAAGTACTTAATAAATGCTTGCTGACTAGACTATTGAAAAGAATAAGAAAGAAAGAAGAGCAGTTCAGCCAAAACTTACCAACATGTCTACTGAGTCTGAAGTATATGTAATGGTACAAAGCATACTCCCCCCCCCATTGTGTACAAAGAAAGATGGAAGAAGCGATTTTTCATCTCTGGAACTGAATTTGGGTTTTTGTTGTTTATTCTCAATACTCGCAACATTGTAGTAATCTTGCATGTTATTTTCTTGTTTCTCCTTACATTATATTGAATCAGTTCATCTTAGTCTCCCCATGCTTCTCTTAATTCTTCATAGTCAACATTTCACTACAAAATCCTTCTGATCTTTGCCTAGCTTTCAGATTTAGCTATTCCACAAACTCTGCCTTGAACCTTTATGCTTTCTCACCCCTTATCACAAGTTGGACTAAACCCTTTTTCCCCAGACGTTTTTCAGGGCTTTTGTTAATTGCCCAAAGAGCCTTTTGGGATGATTTTGGCAGACACCTGCAAGCATTGGCTCCAAATCCCTAGAGCATGCCAGAATCTTAGCTTGAGAATCTTACATTTTTATTCCTTGGAAGAACCTCAAACGAATCATCTGCTTAAAAGCATCTTCTGAAATGATAACAGAGAGTTTCCCGGTTCTGTTTTCTGTTTGGTGTAGGCAGAGCTCTTTAGACTGTAGTCTCCTTCAGATTTAGCCACCATTGGCCAGATGCTGATTGTACAAATCATTTCTTACATTACATTTGACAAGCACTTTCATAGCTCGGTACTCATGCAGTGCTCAGAAAGAAGGACCTCCTGGAATATTATCCCATCCATTTTTGATTATCCTCTTGAGTTTAGAAGAGTTTGTCAGAAACTTAGGAGCTCCAGTCTATAAAGGCCATATTTGTCTCTAAATATACCTGGATATAAGAGGCAGTATGGTATGAGGTGGCTAACAGAGGTATGATGGCAGATGTTTAACAATAGCAGGAGAAAAAATGTATCCAACAATACATTTTTACAATTTAATCATCATTATTAACATTTTATCCACCACTTTAAGTCTAGACAATTAACAAAATAATAAACCCTGGCTCATTTTTACAGCTTCTGTCAAATTCCAAGTTATAAATGTCACACTAAATATTTAACAACAGGATCTCCTGAGATAGTCTGAGCTAACACCAGCACAAACTTGGTTGATAGGTCCTGAGCCTGGGGAAAAGGAAGATTTAAATTCTGTTTCTATTATGCACTAGCAATGTGACCACAAGAAAATCATTTAACCTCTTTGAACCCCAGAATTTTACTTGAAAAAAGACATAAATAATATCCTTATTAACTACCTCGTTGCTGTTATGCTAAAAATAAAGCAATGTATGTATAAAGTTGATCAAAGTTTATTAGTAGTCACATGAATAAGAAGAGAAGGAATTTCAACCAAAGAATTGCAATAGAACTCCAAGAGTCTTTAAATAGGAATTTTTGTTCATTGCCTTCCCTCTTCTATTCATTTTCCTGGGAGACCAAAATGGATCTCAGGGTTGATAAAATAAGGATATAGGTTGGTGGAAGGCAGATCTGTGCCTCAAACCCAAATAGCACTTGAAAATGTAGCTACCAAAAATCATCCAGAAAGGACTCATTAACTAAGAGAAACTAAGTGAGAGGTATAAGGATTTTCTAACTCCAAATCACAAAGACACTTGGAACAGAAAAACTTATCTCTGGTGAATAGGATGAAGAAGGGTGAAAAGAAAAATGTAATTACTGATTCAGATGTAACCTAGATGACTGGCTCTTTTGTTTTCCAACAGAGTTTAAGTAAAGGCCCTCCTTTTCTGGAAAAAAGCTCATTGCATCCAAATCTTTGGATAATAATATAAACCTTTAATAAATCTTTTAAAAAGATAATAAAGATAAATGTAAGTAAATGATAAAGATAATAATAAGGATTAAAAGCAATTAAATTTTTCTTCAGTCTTTTGCCACATATGTGAAGAGTTTGCCTTCCTCTTGCCTGGAGACTTGAAGCAAAAAAGAGAAACCATCACTCAATTTTCTTCTTCTGGGAAAGAAATCATACCCTAGCTAAGGATTCCAAATGAATTCATAGCTGAAAGCTGAGAGAAACTCCACAGTCAGTGATCATTGGAGCCAGACTTTGAAGCAACAATTCAGTCAGCAGAGTGCAATCCAGCCATCACCACGAGAGATCAGCAGGGAGTAGCTTCAGCAAGGATTTGACAGAGATTTGGTATTTATCATGAAACAAGATGGCAGATGGCTAAGTGGGAAACACATAATGCTACTACCAGAAGATGCTGTCAGACCAGTCCAATCCAAAAAAATATTTATTAAGTGCCTACCATGTGCCAGACACTGTGGTAAGCACTAGGGATAGGATTAATAAAAAGAAAGACCATTCTTGTCCTCAAGGGGCTTACAATTTGATTGAGGAGGATACACAAAAGGAGGTAATAAAACTGTGGAGAGGGACACCAGGAGTACCTGGCACAGTAGCCTCATGTTCTATGGAGTTGGAACTGTGACTTGTAGGGCTGAGAGATAGATAACCCCATCCACATGAATGTCCTGGCCACACAAGCTCCTGCATATATCCCAGATATATCGAATCCTCCAAGGATGTACTTGCACTTCATCCAGGCCATTGCTAAAAAGTGATAGGCAGGAGCCAAGAATTAGAGCCTTTCATTCTCTTCCCAAAGGGCTAGGACTTGCTCCATCTAATCCTAAAGCAAGATCTGTGGTGTAGGTAACCACAAGGATTACTTTCTAGATCCCAGAGGATCTATGTGAGCAGCCAAACCTGTTCAATGGTTAGATGAATAAGCTAGGATGTTGGATGGTGATAAATCCTATGGGGAAGCAGGAAAACTAAGGGGCAGTTTAATCTCAGCAGGGCTCCTATCTCCTCATCTGTAAAATGCTGGAACTGGGCTAGACTAGTATCTCTTACTCTACCTAATGAGCATTTCAAATTGGGTATCCCACAGCCTTCTGGATCTTTCACCCCAAACTGATTGCTCTTCCACAGTTTCTTATGATTGATGGTACCACCATCCTTTCAATCTCCCAGATTCATTACTCAGCATCATCGCAATAGTGTCCATTAATTTCCATTCAGCTCTAAAACCAAACTGAAATTCTACTGTCTGCCATTTAAAGTTCTCCACAACCTGGCCCCTTCCTGTCTTTCTAATTTGCTTACGCATTACTATGTTTCATGAAGTTTTCAATTTAGTTATTCTGGCCAGCTTTCTCTTCTGCATACAGGACAGACAATCAGTCTCCCATCTCTGTGCTTTTCTTTCCAGTGTCTGTCTCTTATTGTCGGAATGCTCACATATGCTTCCCAGAATCTTGGGGAGCAGGTAATCCTTCTGAGACTCAGCTCAAAGCTATCTTTTTGAGAATACTTTTCCTCCTCCTTCAACTGTTAGCACACCTAAAATGTTTTATATCTACTTTATTCTCCATATACCTATTTAGGAAGGTATTATCTCTTCTCTCCCTTGCCCCCACACAATATATGCTTCCTAAAACCAGGGATTTCCTTTTTTTTAATATTAAATTAAATATTTTAAATATTTAATAATAATAATAATAAATAAATAAAAATTAAATATTAATATAAAATTAAATATTTAATAACTGTTTATTTGGTTATTATTTATGGTTGATGAACCCATGAATTTTGATAGGTGCAGAGATATGAGAACGCTTCCCAAAAAAATCTCATAGTAAAATGGGCTGCCAGAGGGAGAACTGAGTACTCCATTATTGGAAAATGGAATCAGGGACAGAATGACAACCTGTCAGGGATTTTATTCCTATTCAGGTTCAGTTTGAAATAATATCTATAGTCTCCTCCAGCTCTAAAGTTCACAGATTCTTAGACTATCTGAAATTTCATAATATTATAAATTATAGAGCAGAAACCTTGGAACTCATCTAATATAATTCTTCATTTTCCGAATAAGGAAAATGAAGCCCAGAGATTTTAAGTGACCCAAAAGTAACCAATAACCAAGGTAGGATTTCAATTCTGATGTTCTTATTCCACACGTAGTCTCCTACCATTTCATTTTCCAATAAGCCATGTAGATTCTGGGTGGAGGTATGTTGGGATGATTAGGCTACTCATGCATATTGTAGATCAAATAACCCTACCTGTCCCAGAATGATCTGTGTCTATTAAATATAAGATAGTTTTTTAAAAATGTCAATATTTGGTGCAAACAGATAATAGTATTACAGTTTTGTCTTTGGATCCTCAGTATCTAGCACAGTATCTGGCTCATCCCAAGAAAGGAGGAAATACTTGTTGAATTCATTTCAATGAATTTATAATCCAATTGGATAAAGACAAGCATATCTAACACTTTTCATGAAATGTGAGTGTATTGAGTGTCTCTAGTCTCAGATGCCTTTTGGAGCAACTACAACAAACCCCACCCTCATTATCTCAGTGCTTTGTTTCTTTAATTCTTTATCTTGTTGGGTTTAAAAACAACCTAATGTTTTTTCTATAATCATTTCCAACAATTACTAAAATCACAGAAAACTCTTTTTTGTATTAGATTGACTCCCATTGGCTCCCATTCTGAAGTAAAATCTTTCTTCTCCCATGGCTTAGTTTACCTCTTTCAATCTGAAACCCCAAAATTAAGGCTAGACAAAACTGCTATTATTTTACATTTAACACATCAGTATTTTCAAATAATATAAATACATAAGCATTTCAATAATATATAGAAAGTTTCAATGCTGCCTATTTATTATCTCACCAATAGTTACAGTTGCCAGGTGATACCGTGCATTTGTCTTCCCATCTTTTAATCAGTGATCTGGTACCTCATTTGCTTATGTGTCAACTTCATCCTCTTCTACCTAGCTTCTTAAAATTTTAGTCTAGATATCCTTCAAGACACACTGGAACCATGAAATAAATTGAAATGATCTTTCCCCAGAATGTAGTTAAGAGTATACCTAGCCTAAGAATTCTGAGCTGGGAAGTCTGTGAAGGTTTTCTGAATGTAGATATTAGCAACCCAAGTCTATGCATGTAAAAATGATTCATTAAAGTTTTTTTTTACTGCATTATTATTAAAAATGCAATAGTCTTTTGTGATAAGTAGAACGAATGATTGTTCACCATTTCTCAATATAAAGAACCTCTACTTTTAACTGTTATGAGGACTCCCTCCACATATATGAATTCATCCAGTCTATAAGAATTAGAGATAAAAGTGCAGTGGATAGAGTACTGACTCTGAAGTTGGGGGGACCTGAGTTCAAATTTGACCTCAGATACTTAACACTTAGTAGCTGTGTAAGCCCAAGCAAGTCACTTAATCCCAATTGCCTCATACAAAAAAAAAAAAATAATAATCAGCTGTAGAATTTGAATACAAGCCTTCTTACCTCCAAATCCAACCCATTTCACAATTACATGTGGTTCCATTTTACAGATGAAACTCAAACTCAGAAGTGAAGCAACAGCTAATAAATATATACTAGAGCCAGGATTCAGACCTAGATCTCCTAATTATAAATCCAGCACTCTCTTCATTACCCTATATTACCCTTAGTGTATAAACAAGTTGATGTGGGTAAAAATTGGCTTGATTCTAAACAGCAAGAATGAGCCTTTGAAGCAATAGATCATATATATAACAAGCCAGCATCTCAGTGAGGTTAGTAAGAGTTACTACTTCGCTTTTTTAGAACAGGGACAATTTTTCAGAGCCCATTTGGTGCCATCCTATGTCTGGGGAATGGTTTCTTCTGATGTCTATTCAATGTTTTAATTGGAATATTAAATTCCTTATCTATTTCTTCTTTGTGTTTTTAAGAATACCCCTTTGTGGTAGCTCACTGAGATGCAGGAGGAGTAGAACTAAAGTCTTGGGTGAAGATAAGTGCCTTAAATATCCTGAAACTCTGTTCCACTGGGATCCTCTGGTTACCAAGTACCAGAGCTGGCAGTCAACTCAAGTCTATAGCCAAGGATTCCTGCTCAAGGGTCACATCATGACAGATTACAGAGTGATGAATATACTAGATTTCAAGAGCACCCAAGGTACCTACTTGAAATTCACTTTTGTTCAACCTTAATGATTTGTATGGTGGTTTAACTTCCCTCCTGGGAAATGTCCCTAAATTCTCTAATCCTGGATCCCTACTGAACTGGGCTACCCATCAGAAATCAAGTGATAAAGTGCTATTTAACAGGAAGTAAATAGGAGGGGGAAGGTAAGAAAAATATCTGTTTTTAAAAAGACCTAACCCTGCTTCGAAATTTAGCACCCTCCTTAAGATGAATTATTTTTTGGCCCTGAAAATGATATCCACAAACAGAGGTGAGAAGAAAAATCATTTTTCAAGTGAATTCTGGGAAGGAGAATGTCCCCTAGCCTCCACCCAAAAGGAGCAGTTTAGAATATCAGACTGAAGGCAAACATACCACAAAGAGAGACACCACTTTATGACTAATTGGATTGAGGAACACTAAATAAAGCTACCATGGAAGAAAATATGTAATTTGAGCTTTTAAAAATACCCTTAAGGACTGTTGGTTTTTTATACAATTACTATTCTTTTTTTATTTTTTATTTTTTAGAGATACCACCCTAAGAAGAAAAACAGTACAATTCTAACATTAGGCTCATTTTAGATGAATCATTACAAGTATGGTCCTTGAAATGCATTTGGGATTTTTTTCCTCTTAAATTCCTGAAATTTATGATTATAGACTCTTATATCCTACCTGGTACCATCACAGAGTCTTGCATTAGATTTTTTTCTTTTAGTTTCTGGGATATATGATTTCATTCTCCTACATTTCTACCTGGTGCCATCATGGAAGGCTCTTGAATTTTTCACTAGTCAGTCTGTGGAATGACAAGTAAATTTCCACCAAAAAAGGACTGATTTTCATCATCTTTCCAAGGTTTATTAACTGGAGTTTTAAATTTCTCACCCAACTGACTTCCACTGTTTACTGAGGCATCTCAGAGGCAGAGTACTCTTCCCAGGGCCTGTTATCCACAAGCTGTTTAGGGGACTTTAATAGTATTTTCACATGGGCTAGAAACATATCTGAGTAATTTTTACAAGTTTTACTTGTTGAAACTTGACATTTGTGCTGCCACTTAATGATGGCCCAGCTCCCACAAGGTTTTTTGACATTACTTTGACAACTGTCTACCCCATTTCCACCTGCATCTTCTCTCCCTCCAATTCTGCCCTCATCCCATATGAGCAGAAAAAAAAGCACCCATTAAAGCAACAATGAGAACCTGAAGGAATAGTTCATAGTCACATAGTTTGGATCTAGGCTTTTCTTCCTAACTATAGAAAGACCAGACAAATGCAGATCAGGTTCCTTGTTTCTCCCAGTTTTGGCAAGTGACTTCGGGATAGAGACTGTGCATTTACCAAACATAAATAAATAATGGTCATGGAGAACTTACTACATGTCCAATATCATGCTGAGAGTTAAGTACACAAAAAAAAGGAAGAAATAGTGTTGACAGTAAGGAACTCACATTCTAATGAAGAAAACAACATGTAAATAATCATATATATATATATATATATATATATATTATATACTACATTTATATATAAAACCATACAGTTTTATATATAAATAGATGAAAGAAAATTTCAGAGAGAAAGCCTTAGCAATGGGGGAGGAAAGAATGGGGAAGGAGAGAGGGAGGGAGGGGAAAATGGAGGAAAGGCAAGAGAAAAGTCTCCGAAGGAAGCTCATCTTTGAGGAAAGCGGGAGGCAGAAGGGAAGTGGGACAGCATTACAAACGTAGGGTATTGGCAATACAAAGATACAGAGATGGAGTGTCATGTGCATGGAAAAACAATTAGTCCAGGGCATCATATTAGAGACTCTGTAGAGGGGGAGTAAAGTCGAGCTTGGAAGGCTAACACAAACCACCCGAGATCTCATCCTCCTTCCTCCTATTTGCATTCACCAGCATCTTCTCTACTGGAAAAATTTCTCCTTCTGATGATGGAGCCCAAAGAGAAGCTGCTCTATCTAACATCCCTCCCTCTAATTGGATTAAACCTAGCACAGGACTGAAGCACACAGAAAACAACTATATTTGTTCATGTGAAGGGCAAGGTTTAGATGTTTGCTTTTATGCAGTTGGGGCGGCTGGATGGTGCAATGGCTAAGCCCTAGAATCAGGAGGACCTGAGTTCAAATTCAATTGTGGGCTAGGGGCAAATAATAGCTGTGTGTCTCTGAGCAAGTCACTTTACCCCAATTGCCTAGTAAAAAATTTAAAAGATACATATATAGATATAAATAGATACAGCAGCCCTAAAAGTAGATTTCAATTCCTGTTATAATCCTCTTTAGAATATAATAATCATTATTTATATTTAAAAAGCAGCTTGTGGTAGTAGGTAGAAGAATGGTCTTGAAGGAATGAAAACTGACTTGTCTTGCTTCTAACCATCTGTGTAGATGGAGGGAATTTCTATAGAGGAAGTTTTCTATGAAATAAAATTGCTAGTCTGGACCCTTCCCCTTTCCCCACAAAAAAAGTATACATATACACACTTACACACATGTGTCCATAATACACACACACACACACACACACACACACATACACATATATAGAAATACACATAAATGTTCATAATATACAAATATTCATACACACAAAAATATACACAAATATCTATATCTATCTAATCATAGCTTAATTGCATTATGACATTTGCTATTTCTTTTGATCTTCACAACAAAGTATTTGGTAGCTCACCACTATTATTGCAGCTACCATTTTTTTCTCTCCTTGGGGACCTATGATTTCATTCTGTAGAATTCTACAGATGAACAAATTTGATGGATTTGAATGAATGAAATAAAAGAATGATGAAAGCATTTACCAAAATCTTGCTATATGTCAGGCAGATGCCTTGTTAAATGCTAGGAATACAAAAAGAAAAAAGCAAGATAATCCCGCTTTCAAAAAGTTAAATTCTAATAAGGGGAGATCACAAATATAGAGGAGAGTTGGAGGAGGCCGTGTCCTGGAGAGAGTACATGACCTGGGATTGATTGGGAAATGTCATGGTGGTCCTGAACCAGGTAAGATAAGGTGAAAGTTCACTAATCAATGCTCAATATCCTAGGGCTGGAAGTCTGAGTTTTGGTTGGTGGGAGGCTACTGAAGGATTCAATTCATTTATTATATGGAATTTACTCTCTTCTACCTGAAATTTTTTAAAAAATATTACTTTCAGCACCAGCCACCCAGTTCTTTATCTCCAGACTTTACTTCTTTTTTCTATTTTGATTTCTCCTTTATCAAATGTACTCTTGTATTTTCTGACTTATGAAAATCCATAACAAATCTCCACAGGACATGAAGACCAAGGATAGCATCTAAACCAAAGGTATGCTGGTCAATGTTTATCAGCTGGTTCCCCGCCCCCCAAAAGAGAGAAATGGCACATTTTAAAGTTAAAACTTCATTATTAATGTTTTCTATACCATCTTTTCATGTCTAGACAATCAACAGAAAAATGTCAAGCCCTGGTTTTTAGCATTTACTGATTTCTGAGTTTTAAATGTTTAGCTGAAAATTTAATAATTGGCTCGAATAACACTGATTTGAACAGACTTAAGAACATCATTTGAGAGATAAGTCTGAGGTTTTCCAATAAATTGAATAAATTTAGCAATAAAGACCACTTTTCTGCATTAGAAACAAATATTCTATTCAATTCAATATATTTAATATATTTCTATTCAATATATCTTCCAAAGACCTTACCTTTTGATTTCTTTCAATCAAGATCAACTTTACTTCCAAACCTGTTTTTATCTCTAAGTCGGGTCATTCCCTGGGTTGACCAATTAGCCATGTTCTACTCTTGGGCCACAGACTAAGCTTTCTAATCTTGTCCAACTGTCTTGCAAAGGCATGCCTTTGCCCTCCAAGGTAACTAAAAGAAAAAAATCTATAGCTAATTCAGCATGTATTTATCCTCACTAGTAGCAATCACTCAAGCTATCAACCAATGAACAAGACTTTATTAAGGGCTTACTGTATGCTCGGCATTGTGCTTGGCACTGGGATACAAAGAAAAATGAAACCATTCCTATATTCTACCAGAGAAAACAAAAGCACAAGCCTTGCTATTGATGTTATTTTCATATAGGGAAGACAAGACACATTCACATACATTCACATAGTCTATGATTATTCTAAGATGAAGGCATTTTCCTTCTCTCTCTTTCAGCTTCCACAATAATTTTGAATCCACGATCCAACACTCATATCTTTAGTGGAAAGGGGGAAGGTGGGGAAGGGAGAGAGAAAAGGAGAGAGAAAGACACAGAGAGAGACAGACACAGACAGAGACCAAGAGATAAAGAAGATGGATATTGTAGAGATAGAAAAGTAGCCAGATATAGAATTATAGATGATTAGAAATGGAGATATCTATAGATATAAAAATAAATAGAGATAAAGATAGAGATTGATATAAAGATGAAGATAAACAGAAAGACAAATAGATCAATTAATGTATTGAAACATAGCTCAATATAATCAATATAACCTACAGATATAAAGATAGAGAGCTAAAGATACAGATAGATATCTTTAGAGATGAAGACAAATGGACAGATAGATGGATGGATAGACAAACAGGCAGATGAAAAGATGGATAGATAGACAGATAGAAAGAATAGATAGACAGACAGATAGATAAATAGATGGATAGAGGGAGACAAGGTAGGTAGGTAGGTAGATAGAAAGGTATACAGAGAAATAGCAGACATATCTATAGAATAAGGATTGTATAAATGATGATAAAAACTGAGGCCCAGATAGTTTGTGCCTTGTCCAAGGCCACTTAGAAAATTACAGAGGTAGAAGTCACATCCAGATTCTTTCCCCTGAAATCCTGAAATCCCTCCCCTACACTACAATGAGGTATCTCAGAACTGATTTAGCCAAACATGACAAAGATTTTTTTTTAATTGTATAGCACTTCTCAATTGTCCTGGCTTTGACTCCTTTGACTTGCCATTTTCTGTGTGTCTGTCTTATGTTATTAGTGAGATCTTAAGCTGTTTAAGCATCATTCACAAACCTTTTCCTGAGTACAGCCCCACATGAATTAATCCAAAGTAGATCATATATTAGAAAAATTCTGTATCACAAAATCTGAATTTTGGAATAAACAGTCAGTTCATAAGCATTAATTAAGTGCCTACTATATACAAGTACTTTGCTAGATGGAAAAGTAGATATAATGCTGGATTTGGAGTTAAGAAGACTGGGTTCAAATCTAGCCTCAGACACTCGCTGTGTGACCTTGGTCACCACACTTGATTACATTTGCATGCATTTCCTCATTTGTGAAATGAAGATATTAAGCATTTCCTCACAGAGCTGTTCTGAAGATCTATAATAATTGTAAATTATAATATAATAATTGTAAAGTGCTTAATACAGTCCCTACTACATACATAGTAAATGATATATACAAGCTATCATCATCATCATGTGAAGCACTGGGAATACAGAGGAAGTCAAAAGATATTGCTTGGTCTTGGTCTAATAAAAGAGACATTAAAGGGGTCAGGTGACTGTGCTTTTAAGCTACATTTCTATCCAATATATCTCCTGGAAAAGGCTGAGATGCTCTCTAATTTTCTCAGTAGAAAAAAAAAAACATCTTGTGTAACAGGTAGGCCGATACCATATGAAGAAACGCTTGGAGGATTCAAGAGGTCTGGGTTGGACTCCTAGTTCTGTGTTTCATTGATAGTATGACCTAGGTCCAATAACTAACCTCTCTGGACCCTCTCCGCTCTATATGGAAAAGTTGCAGCTGAATAATTCCAAAGTCCCTTGAAACTGCTGCATTTTATTCGTCTGCATGTATGTGAGTAAGTGTAACATATATGCCATTTCCTCTGGAATAGGGAGCATAACTGGTCTGTAATTCAGTCTCAGAGAGGGTTCTGGGGTACTAAGAGTTAGGGGACTTGCCCAGAGATATATAGTAATACATATCAGAGGTGAGACTTGAATCTGGGTCCTCCTGATGCTGAAGGCAGCTCCCTCCTGTGTGTGTTCTCCTACATACACATGCTCACAAAGTGCTAAAGTAGGTAAAGGAACAGCTGTGGGGGTAGGTTCACCTGACTTTACTTCCTGCCTCCAGAAGATGAATCACCTAGATATGGTACCAACCCAAGGCCACTTTCTAATTTATAGATGAGTTGCTATCTCATGAGTGGAGAGAATTTCCACAACTGAAATTTCCTATACTGATAAAATCATGGGTGCAGACCAAATGTGCATAGATATACACATATAAGTATGTTGCATGTATAAATAGATATGTATATGTACATGTAGATATATATGTACATATATGTATACACACAGTTTTATGTATGTACATGTGTGATATAAGATATATAATTGTATGTACTATATGTGTATGTACATGTGGGAGGGTCTGTATGTATATATACACATACACACAAATATACTATGTATATATATATATACAGTTCTCCCTTCCGCATCATGACTTTCCCTATTGTGGTTTTATATAATGCAAATTAAATGATATTATTTTTACTTTTATGGAAGTCACAGATGACACAAGGAACCCAGTGAATGATACAGAATCTATGGCCAAGTATTTAAGCCAAATTTTACAATACAAGAAAAAGACAAAATTCAGACTTCTCTGTTCCAAAGGGAGGACCAAAAATTCTTATGTAGATTTTTCACCTTTCTGGCCCAAATCCTTTGATGTGTAAAGGATAACTATATATTTGTTTACATATATTTATGGAATATATGTATTATTTTAGCATAATACTATATGTCCCCAATTGATGCAAATTACAATTCCTGTGCTACTTAACAAACTATCTTGGAGAGGCTCAAAGTCACTATACTCAGACTAACCTGGTGCCAAATCTCTCTAAGCTTAGCTAGGCTGGTCCTCTGATGACAGATGTGTCCTGTCACTGAGCCCATAACTGACGCTTTTCCAGCCTGGTAGGACTTGCCAGAGCTTGTGTTTTAATAGCTTAACCTTTGAGAACCTAGAGTCACCTCTATGTCTAAGGGATCAGAACAGTATTTCAGTGTTACTTGATGTCAGAGATGTGTATGTATGTGCACATGAACTCACTTCTACAACGCATTTCACTGGCCCTTCATGATATTCAAAGGCAGAAAAGATCATCCTATGACACTATGGCAATGATTATCTTCAAAATTATCTGGGCTGGTAATGATAAAAGAGACACACTGTCAGTGTCCACATCCATACACAGAATTTCCATACCGTGATCAAGCACTGTTGTTATGACTTTAGGAAAGGATACAGATTGACATGTCTCAAAGAGCAAATGGAAAGACTAGGGTGGATGTAAACAGGATGCAACACATTACCAATGATAAGTGACATGCAAGAAGCCACATAAAGAAAAGCATCAAGGGAATGTAGAATCAGGAAAAGATTTGGTCTGATCATGTATTGAGAGTAAGGAATAGCAGATGGATGGACAGGTTGGGTATTAATACTGGGACCTAATATATTGCACCATGAGAATCCTCTTAGGAAAATTTTAAAAACAAGAATGATCCAAAATGAGATGGAAATGATATGTGACAATCTGCTCTAGTGAAGGGAGTGTCCATTTTAGTGAGATCATCTTCCACCCCCATGATAAAGTCGGTCCCCAGACCTGGAATTCATTGTCTCTTCACTTTCAGTTCTGGAAATCTCAACCTTCCTTCAAAGTACAAGCCAGATGCTGCCTCCAATGGGAGACTTTTTCTGGTCCTCTTCATTGTTGGCTCTCTCTCCTTTTGGAAATTAATTTTTTGTATATAATTTATATTAAATTATTTGCGTATATATTAAATCAATCATCCTTTTCCCTCCTAGAATATAAACTCCTGAGGACAGAAATTGTCTCATTTTTGTATTTGTGTCTCCAAAGTTTTAGGACAGTGATTGGCGTATAGTAGGTGCTTAATAAATATTGAGTGATAGCAGGTGATTAATAAAAAATATTAAATAATATAATTTATATATGTGTATACATATATCTTTATGTGCATTACATACACATAAATATCTATCTACATGTGTGTGTGTTTTCAGAGAGGAAGAGAAAGTGAATGAATGAGAGAGTAAAAAAGACATTGTTAAGCAATGCTGTCTTCTAAGTGCTGAGAAGAAAGCAGAGAAAGTTACCATATATCTGAAAAACAACCTAACGGTATTACAATCTGGAGTAAAAAGAAACTGCCTATATTTAACATTTCAACTCTTTCAACTCAAAAGCCTTCAGTGGTAAGAAAGTTTTTAGTTTTATTCATTTTATGTATCTGAGCATGCTTTTGTATAAATGCTCCCTTTATAAGAATGTGTGTATAATTCCTTTCCAAAAGTAATCTGTGGCTCTAGCAATGCAAATATCCCATATAATTATTTTCCCTTCTAGGCTGGAAGTTGCATGAGGCCACAAATGATATATTCTGCTGTAGATCTCTCCTAGTGTTTAGTATTTAAATTAATAGTTATTGCATGACTAATTTCTTGTATCAAATGTAAATTCTACTGTCTCAAGCCTATTAGTAGAGTGTCACTTCCCCTGGACCTTCTTTCTTGTATGAAAAAAATCTTTTGTTTCATCAATAACCAGTGAGCACGTAACAGTCAACATCAAATACATTACAATTGCTTGGTATTGAATACAGCAAGACCAACGGAGTTGAAATTTTAGACTAAATGGCTATTAAAGGTCATGGTATGATTTGGGTCAGTACAGGAAATAGAGACAATTTAAAGAAAAAGAGTGCTACATTCATTTGTGTCAAAATCAGGGCTGCGTGTTTCAAGAAATATGCGATCTAAATGCACCCTCGGAAAGCTGCTTTATCTTCCTTCCTGAGTCCAAGTACAACTGAGTATGTTGATTTAAATCTAGGAATGTATGGTTTGGAACTAGGGAACCTGGAGATCACATCTCTTCTAAATCAAATCAGACCAAATCAACAATTCTGCTTTGGAAATCCACTCAGGGCAAGATTCTGTATTAGGCTGTGTATTCACCCAGCCTGGGAACAAGTGATCTTGGACTTCTAAAACCATGTAGTCCAACCCCTATATCCTTACAGATGAGGAAACTGAGGTCCAGAAAGGTCAATCAGTTTGCTCAAGATCACATAGATAGGTGCTCAGTGGTGGGATTTTGAATCTAAATCTTTTTACTCCAAAGTTCACGTTTCACTTTGTTTTGTTTTATTTTTCTCAACTGTATCACACAGCCTCCTACCAGAGAAGCCTTAATAAAACATTTTCTCTGGATGCCCCTAGTCTTCCCAGCTCCCCTTTCCCCTTTTCTGGTCTAACCTAGCTCTCATTTGTTACCCTCCAGAGCTTTCTTTGGGATCTGGTCTTTCTCAGGCAATAAGTTTTTCTGGTTTCTTCCTCTTTCGTGGAAGGATTTTATGTTAGCTTCTAGAATCCATTTAATTCAACTATGGCTTTTGAATCTGTGTATATGTGCCTTAAAGTCTTTGGATAATGGCCTCCACCACCACCTTTTTAAAATAATTGAACCAACAGTCACAATAAATCAGTCTTCTTTGAGTATACAAGTCAAGTTTCTCCTTTAAGATTTTTTTTCTTAATCTTTCTTGCCTTTTGTTTTAACTATGGGAAAAATGTTAATTTTCTGTACAGGAAATTTTAACAATCTACTTAAACTGAATAGTAAAAATAGTTTCTTGGTGGGAATACATTAAGGAACATTGAAAATAAAAACCAGTTGGTGGCATCAAATATCAGCTGATTGTCCAGCAGATCTTGGATGGAAATGTTCCAGCCAGATGAAGCAATAAGAACATGCCGATAACTTATTACCAGAGTCATCAGGCTGCCAAATGGTCCAAATGACCAGCATTTCCCTTGCAATGCTATTTAATCAGAGGCATGACAGGATAAACAGGAGATTAAGTTAATATTATCCTCCTGCTGCTGTCAACAGACAGATATTATAAATGCTATTTCCTCTTTAGTTATCAACCAGTTTCTTGGAATAACACACACACACACACACACACACACACACACACAAACCTTAATTATTGGGGCTTTCTGGTATATAAGACATTTTATTTTACTAAGAAATTACAATTGTGGGACTTTAAGAAAAAAAACACTATAAAATCCTTGTTTCAATAATTTTTGGTTTTGATTTAAAAAATTACAAAGCAAGAGGTAAGAGTTTTCTGCCTGTTCCTTTCCTCCTTCATAGCTTCAAGCTTTGCTGCTGAGTATCTGCATGAAGTGGCCATTTTTCAGTATAAAGTAAAAATGATGTTGTTAAAGAAGCATTAAACTTGGGGGTCAAGAAGACTACATTCAAAGCCTAGTTCACATGGGGTATACTGGTAAATGTTTAACAACTGGCTCTCCAAAAATTCATGACATCCTGCAAAATTCAATCTCCATTAGAAGGAAGGAAGGGGTAGAGAATGAATGTTTATATAGTGCTTACTGTGTGCCAGGCACTGTGCTGAGCAATTTACAATTTACAAATTTACAAAAAATTTTAATTTGTTGTTATTTATTTGCACTATTAACATTTTCTCCCATCACTTTCTTAAGTCTAGATTTTTAGGTCCCAATTTGTAGCACTTTGTGAAGACCGTGTATTTTTAAATCAGCAGGAGTCAGGAATTCAGGTTAGTGGAAAATCGTCAGTCTTTATTCTCAGTGAAGAAGGATCAGAGGTGGAAGATAATCGGCGATAGCAATGTGTGCAGCTGAGTCAAGAAGCTAGCTAGATCAGCAGCCACATGACCAGCAGCTAGGAGTATCGAACCAAGGTCAATCTCTTCCAGCTTCTCTTCCTGTCTCTCTGTCTCCACCCACCAAAATCGTCATTTCCTATACAACACATCAGGACTTGCACGGAGAGTGGGCAGGGACCATTCTTTATCCAATCATGGGATAGAATATAGCCCAATTACTATTTAGCCTCACGTACTTGGGACCTCAGTGCATCAACTCAAACTTCAGCCCATTACAGCACTTGCTGATTTTTCAGTGAGGAAAATTAGACAATTGGCTCTCAAGAGATGATTAGAGATACTACTAGTTTGGCCCTAAGTCCATCTCTTCCACTGTGTAGAAATGTGTGTGTGGAATAAGTCACTCAGGTTTTTTAAACATCAAATTCTCATTTGAAAAGTGAGGAGGTAATGAAACTGTGTGAGATAAGGACAAAGCTACCAGCCTCCTGTGTCAGATGATTTGGTGAAAATCAGACCTGACACTTATTGTTGTGTGACCTTGGACAATTCTTTTACTTACTCTGGGTCTTGTCAAATGAAAATTAGATAATTTCTAAAATCTCCTCTCATCAAATCCAACTTTTATAGAAAAGTTATGAAGATTGTTAAAACATTTCCCATACTACTTCCCAAAACATACTAATACAGATTAATATTTCCTCCTACTCCCTCCAGGCAGCAGGATTGAAGTAGCATCTCTGCCTGATATCAGATATTCTAAGAAAATTATCTTTCAACCATCATAGGCTCTGGCCATTTGTCCCACAAATGTAGAACAGACAAATGTAGAAGAAATGCCTTAAGACTCTAGGGGAAAGGAACAGACTCTTGGGAATTCTGGAATCACTTTCCCTCTGAAGACAGGCAAAGGCAGAAGGTCATAAAGTAAAACTTTTGAGTGAGTCTGAGCATATCTGAGTGAGATAAGAAAGAGAGAGCATCCTTGACCCTCAAAGCAGCCTTTCTTCACGCCCATCAGCCACAGGCACCATCAGCTTATGATTGCACCCTTTTTCCGTGGGATGCAAAGCACTCAAGGTGTCCAAGACCAACTATAATTACACAGCCTCAGCTGCTATCTGCCCATCTGTCTGTCTGCATTTGTTTTCAGTGTCTTAGGAGCTTGGCTCTAAGTTTATTTTATGTATTATGTTTGGCAGGAGAAGGTGTTTTAATATCCTTAGATGACTGGTGCTATCTCAATACCCCCCCCCAAGTTCAGTTATTTTGAACAGGATAAAGGATTGCCCCCAGGTTTCTGCATAATCAGAGCATTGAACAGTCCAGGAGTCCCCAGAGGCCATCAGTTTAAATCTCTATTTCTCTTACTCTGAGAATTTCCTCTTTAGAATTACCACATCTGGAACCTTCCCTAACATAACTTCTAACAAAGCCAAAGTTAAAAACAAGTACCACTCCCCCCCACACTTCCCCTTCTACCCCCTACTCCAACATAGAACCTGAATTATGGCTGATTTTTAAGCCATAACACACATGGTCACATTTTGACTTGTTGTCTGGAGACTATTATCCCTACAGGATTTCTCTGTGCCCTTAACCATCTGCCACACTCCCCATGTACAAAGTCCAGTCTCTTAAGACAGAGATACCCTTAAAACTATGCTGGCCTGTATCTTGGTTTTTTTTTTATTTAATTTGCAGATTTTCTGTCTATGACATCTAAGTGAAAGGGAAGATGAACTCAACCAGAACTGAATATATTTTTAAAACTATCAGATGAGTACAGTCTAACTATCTTTCTAATAGCATTTAGGGGGTTAAAGGGCTTGTTCACCAAAAATCTGGGCACCATGCAATCAGTTGTTTGTATGTATATGTGTATTGTGTGTGTGTGGGTACTATAACCCCCAAAATCAAGTTTGGATCTTTGGTCTGTATCATTCATCCTTTTCAAGCTTAGACATAAGTAGTAGAGTGGCCAGATCTTGGAGTACTTTTCTCTTTTATCTGGGGGTTTTGAAATTTGGCAATAGTATTCCTATGTGTTTTCCACAAAGGATCTCTTTGAAGTGGTGATAAGTGGAGTTTTTCAATTTTTACTTTTCCCTCATGGTATATTACTCCAAGACAATTTTCTTGCATTACTTCTTGCATTATTGTATCAAAGTTCTTTTTTGGTCACAGCTTTCAGGTAGTCCAATTATTTTTATATTTTCTCTTGATCTATTCTTCAGATCTATTGTTTTTCTAATAAGATGTTTCACATTTTGTTCTATTTTTTCATTCTTTATATTCTGTTTTGTTATTTATTGGTTTATTATAGCTTCACTGACTTCCCCTTGTCCAATTCTAATTTTCAAAGTTATTTTCCTCCTGTCAGGCCTGGCACTCTTTATCAGCCAAAGCTCCCTCAGTCTTCTGGGACTTAGACCCTCTGTTCCTCAAGCTGTCCAGAAGATGAAAGTTTTCGTGGTTCCTTCTGAGGATCCAGCCACACCCAGCTAGCCTCAGGGCTTCCCAATTGGTGTTTCTGCAGAGCTAGCCCAGAGAGGTTTGCACTTAACTTGGGTTAATCCCAGCCTGAGTTCTTTCTTTGGACTTTCTTGAGCTGTATCAGGAGGACTCCTGTTTTGGCCAAGTGTTCTTGATTTTTTCACCAGTCTATGTTCTCCCTGAGGTGCAAATTTGTTCCATTTGTGGGGGAAATCTAGAAATTTTGAAATTTATTGATTTACTCTGCCATCTTCCTAGAATCTTCTCCTGGTACTCTTGTCTTTGCTTTACATTTAAATAGATAGTTATAGATACATTCTGTGGATTTAATTGTGATCAATTAATTATTAATAATTGATTATAAATATAATTAATTATCAATATAGTTCTTTAATTATCAACTCAGTACAAATAATCCCACAATAAGTAGCCCTATCCTATCTCTTGAACACCAGTGCCAACTGCTGGATATTACCAAAATGTCTCATTGACATGTCAAATTTAACACATCCAAATTGTGTGGATTTGTGTGGATGTATATGTGTGTGTGTTTGTTGATTTCTGAATACTGAAATTCTAACAATCAGCTCTTAGGAGATGATTAGAGCTGCCTCCAGCACACCTCTGGGTCCATGACTAAATCTTGTTGATTCTACCTTTGCATTAGTTCACATATCCATTTCTTCTTTTGCACTCATAACCACTATGCTGGTTTAGGCCTTTATCACCTCTTGCCAAAACTTTTGTAATAACTTCCTGTTCTTCCTGCTTCCAGTCTCCCTTCTTTCAAATTCATCCTTAATATAGTTTCCAAAATAATCTTCCTATCACACAAGTCTAACTGTGTTACTTTCTTACTCAAATACCTTTGTTGGTTCCCTTTTGTCTCTAAAATAAAATATATTTAAACAAATTATTTAAAGGACTTCATAATCCAATTCCAATTTCAACTTTACTCTTCACCCACTCTATAAATTCCAGTCAAACTGGACTAATAGTTGCTTCCTGAACTCCATACTCCATCTCTTACCTCTATATTTACTCAAACTATTTACCATACCTGAAAGGCATTTTCTTTTCAAGTCCACCTTCTTGAATCCTTTTTTTTTTTTTTTTACTTCTAAGCTTAGTTTATATGTCTCATCTTAATCCATAAAACTTTTCCTGATTCCCCACAGCTGTCAGTGACTAGTTTTCTCTCTTCAAATTACCTTATAATCATTGATTTATTTGTAGGTTGTGTTCTATTACAATTCAATTCATTACAATTCTACAAAATTTATCATGCCTATTATATGCATGGCGCTGTTTTGGGGGCTGAGTATATAAAAATAAAATGAAATAGTCCCTGCCCTAAAGGGCATGTCTGGCAGGGTGGAGGTCTGGGCACAAAATTTAAACAGATAAGGAGATGTGAAATACATAGACAAAGTAATTTGCATGGGGAGAATACTAACCACTGTTGGGGAGAAGGAACTGAAGGAGTTATGACAGTAGAAGAAAGAGCAGAAAATGGGAAATTGGAGTGAAGACAAACCCTACTTCACAGACTCATCCAGTCAGCCTCCATCACATTTTGACAAATCTGGCAAAGTTCTTGGGAAGAAAATGGTCAATAATTGTCCCTGTTCCCAAAATCTCTGGTGTTAAAGGAGGTTGAACTGGAAGGGAAATGTCCTTGACAGTTTTCATAACTTAGATTTCCCTTAGATAATGAGAGATATTAAGGGCAACGTATGTACAAAGGAGGTGGGCTAGTCATCATCACAGCTCAAAGCTTGCATTTATATAAAAATTTAAAGTTCTGCAAAGTATTAATGTGTGTGTGTTTTATATGTATATTAGAATCTTATAAGCTCTTTCCTTTTCAAATAAGAAGATGATGCTCAGAAAATGGAGTGATTTACTCAGGCCATGCAGTCAGTTAGTGGAAGAAATGGACCCAGGGGTGTGCTGGAGGCAGCTCTAATCATCTCCTAAGAGCTGATTGTTAGAATTTCAATGTTCAGAAAGCAGCAAACACACACACACACATATACATTTGTATGTGTGTTTCTGCAATATATGTGTACAAACACAAATATATCTGCATATATGCAAAATATAACATATATCTCAATATATGGATATATATGTATACATAAATATAGAACACTTAGATCATATAAAATTGTTAATTCTTCATTTTGAAAAGGACCAGTGACATCATAAGGTGATGTCTTGACTTGAGTGTGAATTGGATTTAAGCAAGACAGGGTTGCGCAAAGTTGTCAACCTTCCTCTCTTCCAGATTCATAGAAGTCCAGTGATAAAACAAAAGCCTGGATAGCTGGTGATGACCTGGGATACAGTGGACAGCCTTGGTGTCTTCAGTGTCTGACCAAGCTCTAATGGTGCTTTCATGGAGAACTAGCACTTCCAATGTGAGGGTTTGCCAAGCTCTTTTCAAGACTGTTCATCCACCTTTCACCCAACTCTCCCCTGTGACTCCAAGAAGATGTAGTATACAAAGCAGTCACACCCTGATTAAATCATCTGGACAGATGGACTAGACCAAGCTGAGGGTAACTGACAAGCATCAAAGTCATCAATGAGTTAGAGGGGTTGTGTACCCCAAATTTGTGAAGACTTACTCCAGCAGAATGGGTAGAGAACAATTTGTTCCAATGATCACAAAGGCAGTTGAAGTAGACACTATGGAAATGCATAGGGGGTTTGGACAGATTATATAATATATATCTTAATTATAAATACAAATATACATATACATGTGTGTATAAAAGTATGTGTATTTGTGTGTGCACATGTACATAGACACGTGTATATATTCGTGTATGTCCACATATAAAGCTATATGTGTGCATGCATATATATAGAAGATCATTTGATCCTCACAACAATACTGGAAGATAAGTATTGTATTTTTTTTTCATTTTACTCAGGTTAAGTGTCTTGCCCAGCATCACATAGCTAGTAAATGTCTAAAGCAGGTTTTGAACTCATGTCTTCCTAACTTAGACACTATAGATGTTATACAAGATCACATGAAATTTTAAAAGAACCTAAGAAGAACTTCTAATACATGGGATAGCTTCTCTGTGGAAGACTTGTGGAATGACATAGACAAGAATCATATAGGATGAGGTATGGTGGGTAGCATCTGTGCTGATACTGGAAGTACTCACATGGATGAGTCCACCAATCCATCAAAATAATCAAAGTTAGAATTTTCTACCCCTATTTCCTTGACTCATATAGCAGCAACAGAGATTTTTCTAGCCCGGTATGATCTGAATTAAAAACACATTGACTAACCAATGATTTTGAAGGCAATATGTTGTTCCCTTTATCTCACATGTGTCAGAGCTCCCTCAGCAAGACCATAAAGATACAAATTTTGTGTATGTGTTTGTGTGTGTGTATTTTCCAGTCTCATAATAACTCTCCTATACTTGTGCTCAGAGATTATTTTTTTTAAAAATCCCACTCTTCAGGCCCAACCCACAGACCAGTATAGACCTGTCAGAGAAGCTAGGTGTGTCAACTCCCCAAAGCCCAGAGACAAAGAGGCACCAAAGAGCCTTTTCCTAGTTATGGAAGATTTTATCATTCTTTCCCTGTGAAGAATTCATTCATTTAACAAGTATTCATTGACATATACTGTATGCCCAACACTATGCTAGATGCTAGAAGACAAAACAGGATATAGAGATACAAATAATAGGGTCGAAGATATTAAATGGCTTTCTCAGGATCACAGAGAAAGCATTTGAAAACCAGGTCTTCTTGGTTCTGAAGGTTCTTGGTTCTGAGGTTAGCTCTTTATTCAAAATACCATACCTCTTCTATAAATAACAATTTACATTTATATAGCACATTGAAGTTTATAGAACATCTTATCTCATTTGATCCTCTCAACGTTGTGGGGTAGGCATTATTTCTATACCCATTTCACCGAAGAGGAAAGGGAGGTTTAGATGGTTTAAGAGATTTGCCCATGGTCACACAGCTAGAAAGTGTCTTGAGCAGAAGAGTCACTCCAATCACTAAGAATGGTACACTCTACAGAGATCACAAGAAGCAATTCCTGATCCCAAGAATCCTACTTTGGAGAAACAAGACAGAGATTTTAAACATGATGAAATGGGGAGGTATCAAATTTAGTGCCCAAATAGTGAGTAGTGTGAACAATAATTTCTAGAGGAATTCAAAGAAGAGATTGACATGGACTGGAATGATTGGCGAAGACTTCATGAAAAATGAAGGTCTTGAGTAGGATGGTGAAAGGAAGGTGAGATGTGGATGATAGAAAGAAGGAAAAAAATTAGGGGGAATTAATTCTTCCAATTCACTAAATTATGGTCATCAGGAATAGGATATAACTAAGATATGGCAAGAATCATGGGAATCACTCTCTTCCTATTGAAGTTCCCCTATTTTCATCATATTACCATCATTACCAGCAACTTTCCCAAAGTCAGCTAATTGTATAAAGTCTAAATTCTGTAGCTGCAACCATGATTATCTGTGGCAGCAACACAGAAGAGATCTTAGAAGATCGAAATAAGACAATAGATTCAGATCTGCAGGAGACTAGCCAAATAAATGTAAAGAAATAGAACTGGTTGTTTTGTAAAGTGATAAGTTCTCCCATGACTAGAGATTTTCAAGCAGAAAATGGATGACCCCTTTATTGATGATACTTTGGTACATATTAACTCTGCAGGTAAGGATAGAATCAAATGATATCTAATATCCTTTCCAGTTCTGAGAAAGTAAGGTAGACTGAAGAACAATGGATAGAAATTTGAAGGAGGTAAATTTTAGCTCCATTTAAGATAGAACTTTCTAAAGTTATAATTGTCCACAAATAGAATGTACTACCTTGGTAGAGAGAGGGAAGTGGGTTCACCATCAGGGGGAGATCATCAGGCAATTGCTACATGATTCACTTGTTGGGGATATTGTATAAAGGAATAGCACTTCAAGTAAGGATTGGGCACAATGACATCTGAGAGACTTTCTATTTCTGTATGTAATTCAAATAAGTTGTAGGGGGCCTCTGTATGCCAGTGTTCAATTTTCCTTATGTCAGTCATAGGTCTGTTAAAGCTCACCTTAGAACAGTTCACAAAAAGGTAATGATGAGGTATGATACAAAAGACAAAGGCATCATACATCACAAAGCTGAAAGGTGGTAGAGGTGGTGTATCACTGAGAGGGAAAAGGAGAGAATGTCAGAAACCAGAGAAAGGATCTGTGAAGGAAAGAATGCCAAACAACAAGTTCTTTATGATCTTGGCAACATACTCGAGAATATAAAAGAAATTGAGTCCAAAGGAGGATAGTATCACTGGACACCTCAGTTTTCTCATCTGCAAGGTGGAGAAGATGAAGTAAATTATCTCTAATGTCTCTTCTATTTCTAAATCTATGTTTCTATGGATTATGTGCACTTGATGGCCTTTCACGGGGAACTTTTGTTGTTGTTGTTCATTTGTTTTCATGTATTTCTTGTTGTAATTATTATTATAACAACTAATATTTTAAAGTAAAACATCCCTCCATAGATTGTAGCCAGCTTATTTGCAAGAACAGAATTGGTTTGGATTTTCCCAGGATTCTAGATAGGGGATAAAAGCCAATAAAAAGAGAAATATTCCCTCCAAAATGATCTGTGCCATAGGGCAGCTCACCACAAGGGTCAAATATGTCTGAATCTCAAGAGAGAAGGTGGGAAATGGGAAGAGAAAGGAACATACTCATTCTAAATATAAACATAGGACTTCCACCAGAGACTCCATTGATGGGTAAGCACAGACAGAAATTATATCAATAAGCTTTTGTTTCTACAATATCACCAAAAAACTGGAGTCCCAGCTAACTTAGCAGAAGCTCCCACATTGCCCACTCCTTGCTCAGGGGAATGAGAATGGGCAGAGAGTATGTTTTTAACTTGTTCTCATCTCCTTCCTCATTAGTGATCTATTTTGAATAGACTCTGTCTCCAGGATATCACCCAAATAGCCAAGATACAGTAGGTGTTTCCCTCTTGAGGACTGCGCGTTTTCAGTCTTTTGCCCAAGATAGAAATTTTACTGGGAACAGAGACTGCATTCTGTTCTCATAGTAGATATCACATCTCTCAATGTCAGAGAGAATACAAAGAATTTGAAAGTTGGAGGGGACTTCAATTGTCTTCTAGTCAAGGAATCCTCATTGTAACACCTGACAAGTTTTTCCTGTTATCAAGCTTAATTTTGCCTCTTGGTAACATCCACACATTGTTGCTGATTCTGCCCTTGGCCAAATTGAACAAATCACATCTTCTTCATAAACCTTGAAATCCCTTCACATATTGAAGAAAGGTATCACATCCTCCTGAATCTTCTCTTCCACAGCCTCATTCTAAATATAAACATAGGACCTCCAGCCAGAGGTTCCATTGATGGATCAGCACAGATAGAAATTATATCAATAAGCTTTCATTCTATAAGATCACTAAAAAACTAGATCCCAAATAGCTTAACACAATTTCCTACATTATCCAATGAGAATGAGCAGAAAACTTGTTCTCATCTCCTTCATCATTATTGATCTATTCCCAGTTCCATCAACTGATTCTCATGATCTTGACTTAAGTTTGTGCATCATTCTGGTTAGGCTCTCCTGGACATTCAGCTTCTCAATGTCCTTCTCAAACTGTGGCACAAGGATACTTTTAGGTGAGTCTGGACAAGGGTAGGACACAATGGTACAATGATATCCCTATTCTGGAAATCCAATTTTCTCTTAATGGAGTCCTATATCATTTTGGTACAGCTAGATGGCACAGTGCATAGAAGGTTAGACTTACCTTTCTAATATGTCTTCAGACATTTACTAGTTGTGTGACTTGAGGTAAGTCACTTAGCTCTGTTTGCCTCAGTTCCTCAACTATAAAAGGAACTGGAGAAGGACATGGCAAATCACTTTAGCATTTTTGCCAAGAAAATCTCAAATAGGGTCACAAAGTGTTAGACACAACTGAAAAATGACTGAACAACATCCTTCAGCTTTATTAACTATCATGTCCCACTCTGTATTCATATAGAACAGTTTACTTTCTCAGACAAACTACTGTCTTAACACATCTCCTCATTTTGTACTTCTGAAGCTAATTGTTTTGTACCATGTGTAAAACAAGTATCTGCAATGAATTTCCTCTTATTGTTTCAGTCTAATGCTTTAGATTGTTGAGATGTATTTTGGATGCTATTTTTCACTGTTAGCTATCCCTTCCAGCTTTATGTCATCTGCAAATCTAATGATTCCAGTATTTATTTTTTTAATCTAAGTCATTGACAAAAGTGTTAAAAGTTCACAGAGGCAAGCACAGATTTCTGAAACACTTCATTGGAGAGTTCTTGTCACTCTGACATTGAATCTGAATCTGACCACAAACGAGTTTATAATTCATCACATTGTATTATTAATCAAAAGATTTGCTAAAAAACCTAGGTGTAAGGGAAGGAGTCAATCCTCCTTACCTTAATTAATTTGTCAATCAATTAAACAACAAACATGACTAAAAATTTGTTAATCAAATTATTTATCTTCTAGGTCTCTAGAATTCCTCTTTAATTGGATCAAGAAGGGATTGAACAAACAAGCTAACCATGTCTCGGGGGCTTTGAATAATCGGAAAATTTCAGCAGTTGTCCAATTCAAAGGGATAGATCAGCCCAGTAGTAAAGGACTCCATTCAGACCCCCAAGGAAAAAACTCTCTTTGACCCCCACTTTCTGAGTCTTTTTCTGTCTCTGTCTCTCTGTCTCTATCTCTGTCTCTTCTTGTCCCCATCCCCTGTTTGACTCTGAAATCCAAGGGTAGATACAAGGCATTTGGTTGAGAGCAGAGAGGCATTTCAAAGGACAGACCAATATTCATCTGCAAAAGGGAGAGGCTCTACTATGGAGAAGAAAGACATATGAAAAAAGACAGATGCAGCTGGCTATGGACTCAAGAAAGGAGTTCCAATAATCAGGAACTGAAAGTTTACTTTTTGGTCACACATATTCTCCAAAGGGTACCTACTACCTTGGTACCCTAAGTGTAAGCCACAACCTTCTACCTTTCTGATTAGAAAGTGGGGCTATGGATGATAAAATTTCCATTTAAGAAGAGAATTTAGCTCAGATATCTCATTTCTTAACTTGCTGAACTACTTTGATACTTCTCTGACTTTTGGTACTTCTCCACCATGTCCTATATTAGGCCCACCTTCCTCCCTCCCCACTTCCTTTTGGCTTCCTTTTGTGTTTTGTGTCCTCCCACTAGATTAGAAGTTTTTGAGGGAACAGACTTTCTCTTTGGCAGCTCTAGCATTTATCACAGTGCCTGGAAAATGTTGGTGTTACATCATTTTTTTCAATTGTGTGGTATTCTTTGGGACCCCAATTAGGATTTTCTTTTTTAAAAAAAATTAATTAAAGCTTTTTATTTTTTAAAAAAATATATATATGTGTATATATATATATCCATATATATATATATATGGATAATTTTTGACATTCACCCCTACCAAGCTTTGTGGTGAACTTTTTTCCCTCCCTTTCCCCCATTCCATCCTCCATTTGTCAAGTGATCAAATATATGTTAAACATATGCAATTCCTCTATACATATTTTCACAAATACCATGCTGAACAAGAAAAATCAGATTAAAAAGGAGAAAAATATGAAAGAAAACAAAATATAAGCAAACAACAACAAAAAGAATGAAAATACTATGTTGTGGTCCACACTCAGTTTCCACTATCCTCTTTGTGGGTGCAGACGACTCTCTTCATCACAAGACCATTGGAACTGGTCTGAATCACTTTATTGTTTACGAGAGCCACATCCATCAGAACTGATCATCATATAATCTTGCCATTGCCCTGTATGATCAACTCCTGGTTCTGTTCACTTCACTTAGCATCAATTCATGTACATCTCTCCAGGCCTCTCTGAAATCATACTGCTGATTGTTTCTTATAGAACAATAATATTCCATAATAGTCATATACCATAACTTGTTCAGCCATTTTCCAACTGATGAGCAGACACTCAGTTTCCAGTTCCTAGCCACTACAAAAAAAGGCTCCCACAAACATTTTTGCACATGTAGGTCCCTTTCCCTCCTTTATTATCTCTCTAAGATACAAACCCAGTAGCAACATTGCTGTATCAAAGGTATGCAATTTGATAGCCCTGTGGGCATAGTTCCAAATTGCTCTTCTGAATGGTTGAATCAGTTCACAACTCTACCAACAATGTATTAGTGTCACAGTTTCTCCATATCCCTCCAACGTTTGTCATTATCTTTTCCTGTCATTTTAGCCAATCAGATAGGTGCCAATTGGGATTCAGTAATGATTTGCCATTTCCTTTTCCAGATAATTTGACACTGAGGAAACTGAAGCAAACAGAGCTAAGTGACTTGCCCAGTGTCAATAGCTAGTGTCTGAGTCCAAATTAGAACTCAGTATGATAAATTTTCCTGATTCCAGGCCCAAGACTTTTTCCATTGTGACTCTTGTCTATTGTTTATTGACTGTTCTGAACACTGTGGGTATTTGTGGGAGGTTTAGGAGAGATGTTTTGTACCAACTACCCTTAGTGTACAATTTTTTATAAGCTAATTAAAGTCTAGATGATATTAAGGAGCAGTAGGCTAGCTATGGTTTATGAGTGACAGTACTAAAAAGTTAACCTCTCAGGGCTACCTTCACAACTCCAAGCAGCAGCTGCTCTTTATGGATTCATCTGCCAATATGAGTTCTGGTTAAGGGAGTGTCCTAGAGGAGATGCTACATGGATGAACACAATCCATAGAATTCTTTTCATCTACAAATTTGGTAATCTCATTCAAAAAGTGGATATTAGATTATTCTGGCATGATGGTTCTTTTTTTTTTAATTTACTTTATTAAAAAGGAGTAAGAAAAGAAGAAAAAAGATATATAAAACAAAATGAAGCAAATGAATATAATATATATATATATATTAGTAGAAGAAATTATATTCCTGAATGTCCATTTTTCTTTACTCCTCATTTGTATAATATGATTACTATTTTTACCTTAACTTCCAAGTTTTTGTTTGAGCTACCTTATTGTTGATGTGAAACTTAAATATATAGTATACATTTTCTATGTAAAAAAAATAAACAATTTGTCCATGTTTAAACAGTTTGTCCATGTTGAGGAGTTCTTTAAAATAGATCTTTGATATTGGCTTTTATATGTTAAACTTTCTGTAAAGTTTGGATTTTATTGATAGAAAGTCCTCAAAATCTGCAAGTTTGTTAAAGGTCCATTTGTTCTCATTCAAAATTATAGATATTTTGTTGAATATGACATTTTTTTTCCATAGGACTATTTCTTTTGATTGTCAGCAAGTATGATTCTAGGACTTGCAATCTTTTATTGTAGCTACTAATAAGTTTTGTACAAGTCTAATTGTAACTACAGCATATTTGAATTTTTCCCTTTGTTCCTTTTTGAGTGGAAAATTTTGAAAATTTTCTCTTTGATCTGGAAGTTTTGAAATTTGGCAATAATATTCTTGTGTATTTTCCACAAAGGATCTCTTTGAAGTGGCAATCAGTGGATTATTTTTCCTATTTCTACTTTTCTCCCATGTTCTATCACTCTAGAACAATTTTCTTGGACCATTTCCTGCATTAATGTGTCAAGTTTCTCTTTTTGGTCACAACTTTCTAACAGTGAGGTTATTCTTATATTTTCTTTTCTTGATCTGTTCTCCAGATCTGTTGTTTTTCTTATGTTTCATATTCTGTTCTATTTTTTCATTCTTTATAATCTGTTTTGTTAGTTCTTCGTTTCTCCTAGCTTCACTGGCTTCCCCTTGCCCAATTCTAATTTTCAAAGAATTATTTTCATCTTTGAGACTCTGTACCTCCTTTTCTAGTAGTTTAACTTTTTTTTTAATAATCTTACTTTTTTTGGATAGTTTAAATTTGTTTTTTAGTTTTTCCTCAATATCTCTCATTTGATTTTTAAATTCTTTTTTGAGTTCTTATATAAATTCTCTCTGGGCAGAGAACCACTTTAAGTTACTCTTTGGGGTAGAATCTTTTTTTTACTTCAGTGTGCTCCTTGAAGATGAATCCCAGTCTTCTCTGTTCCCATAATATGTTTTGATGGGGTTCTTTCTTCTTTGCCTGGTTCATTTTTTTAAAATAAGAGGTATTAGTATGAGCAGCCTTAATTGTGGAGTGGCGGGGATGACACCTCAAGCTTCCCTTCAGCTCTCCATTCTGACCAGGAACCACCAAGAGTCCACCCTCCTACAAGTGCCCATAGCCAGCAGCATCCCTGCCCCACTGCCTCTGCACTCAATGGGTGATGGTTCCTTCTAGCCCAGGGCTGTGTCTCAACAGCACAGTTGGGCCTAACATTTTCAATCAGTTGAGGTTCATTTCATCTTCCTGGACTCAAACATAGACTCAAAAAACATGGGGAAGTGAAAATCTCTGTGGTTCCTGCTGAGATTCCAGCTACACCCAGCTAACCTGAGGGATATCCAGTTGATGTTTCTGTGGAACTATCCTGGAGGTGTTTGCACTTCAAACAGATTAATTTCCAGCCCAAGGTATTTCTTCAGATCTTCTTGGGTAGTATCAGAGAAGACCAGTGTTCTGCTCCAACTCTTCTTGATTTTTCATTAGTCTATGTTTGCCCTGGGGCACAAATTTATTCTATTTGTAGGGAAAATCTGGAAAGTTTGAAATTTAGTAAACTACTCTGCCATCTTCCTAGAATCCTCCCTCTGTATGATGGTTCTTGATGAAGACTTGGCACCTCTCTACAATCCACATTGCCCTTTCTAGATATTCCCCAACACAAACCATCCATTAATGAGTCATTCTAAAATTTACCCAAGGATCAAAGTCAAGCTCGTTATAATAACAGAGATGTTATTATTTTTTAAAAAACAATAAGTCATATTTGTTCTTTTCTAATCTTGTGGCAGCTACCACATTTTACATGATCTTTCTTATCTCTTCAACAGTAGGCCAACAATCATATCTGTTAGTTCTTTCAGGACTCATAGGATTTAGTACATCTGGGTCTGGTGACTTGAATTCACTAAAAACAACTATGTGATCTCTTAGCTTCATCTTTCTTGTCTTGGATATTTACTTTCTGTAAGTGATGAGGTTTCAATCCCCTCAATTCTTGGTGGTGATGAGGTTAATGTCAATGAGAGAGTTGTTAAAAATTCCCCTTTGGCCAACTGCAGGTTTAAAGTGGAAGAATTCACTTATCCTGAATTATTAATTGCAAAAAAATGAAAATTTATTGTTGGATAGAAACCAGTTTGCTAAGAGACTGACTTTTATAGTGGCAAAAGTCCTATTAGGGAAATGGAATCTTGCACTGAGAATTCCTTCTCAGTGGGCAGGGTCCTAGCAAATTGCTTAGGCCTCTCCAAGCAGTAAGTTTAAGGAAACCTGGACTTCTGGCCAAGATGGCAGAGAGGAGGCACACAGCTGTGTAAGCTCCGTGTTTTCTCTCAGAATTCATTTCATGACAAGCCTCTGAATTAATGCTTGACTGAAAAAAAACCCCACAAATAGTTACCAAGAGAAGACATCCTTAAAATTCGCTAGGAAAGGTCTGTTTTTGCTCGAGGGTGGGACGGTTTTAGATCAGGCACAGGCTGAGGGCAGTGGCAGCGGGAGCTCTAGCAGGCAGCTCACAGCCAAGCAGACTGGAAGGGTTGGGGTGTGATCTCAGCCGTCTCTGTGGGGAGAGCTTTGCTACAGGCTTGGATACTTTACCCTGGCAGCAAAGTCAGTAGCCCAGCAGAGAAGCTTAAAACCACCAGGGGTGAAGAATTAAAACCCCAAACAGCTGGAGTTTCTCAGGACCTGGTCACCCCTCCCCCCACAGCATCTCAGCATGCTCTCAGAGTCTCAGAGTGCAGGCGCAGCACAGTCCTGCTAGTGCCTTGCTGCTGCCCTCCTTCCCTTCCCCCCTCTCCCCCCCAGTCTGTAGAGGAAGCCTTGGTAACCCACTCAGCCCCTCCCCCAAAAAGCATATTCCATTTTGGGTTTTTTTTTTTTCATTGCTGGTTTGTCTTTTGATTCTTCTCTGACAAAATGAGCAAAAAATTGAAAGGACCTTAACCATTGACAGCTTCTATATGGATAGAGAGCAGACTCCTAAACCCAGGGAACTAAAACAGACTGTCTCCAGGGAATCCCCAAGGGGGAAGGATCTTTCCTCAGCACAGATAACTCTCATAGAAAAGAAATTAAAAGGCTCTCAAAAGAGGCTAGAAGAAAAATGGGGAAAAGGAGAGGGGAGGCTTGGCAAGAGAGTCTGAAAGTCATCCCACCATTTAAAGAAATGGATAAAGAAATCAAATCCTTTCAAAAAAAGGATTAGTGAACTGGAAACAGAAAAAGCTCCCTAAAAATAAAATTAAGAAAATGGAAAAGAATTCCATAAAACAAAACAACTCAATTGGACAATTAGAAAAAGATATAAAAAAAGTGACTGAAGAAAATACTTCATTGAAAATCAGAATCGAAAAGAACAATTAACCCCAATGCTATATAAACTATTTGAAAAAATAGGGACTGAAGGAGTCCTACCAAACTCCTTTTACGACACAGACATGGTACTGATACCTAAACCAAGGTAGGCTGAAAAAGAAAGAAAATTATAAGAACCAATCTCTCTAATGAATATCGAAAGTAAAATCTTAAATAAAATATTAGCAAAAATTACAGAAAAAATCATCCACAGGATAATACACTATGAATCAAGAAATTTATCCAGGAATGCAGGGCTGGTTCCAATATTAGGAAAAATTATTAGCATAATTGACTATATCAATAACAAACTAACAAAAACCATATGATCATCTCCAATAGATGCAGAAAAAGATTTATAAAATCCAACATCCATTTCCTAATAAAAAACACTTGAGGAATAGGAATAAATGGACCCTTAAAATAGTCAGGAATATATTTAAAACTAATCAGTAAGCATCATATGCAATGGGAAAAACTGGAATCTTTCCCAGTAAGATCTGGAGGAACCAAGGTTCCACTGTCACCATTATTATTCAATATTGTATTAGAAAACCCCTTCGGCAATAAGAGTCGAGAAAGAATTAAAGGAACAGAATAGGCGGTGGGAAAAACTATCCCTTTGCAGGGAATATGGTTTGGTATCTTAGAGAACCCTAGAGATTCTAAGAAAAAGCTATTAAAATAATCCAAACTTTTAAAGTTGGGTTATAAAATAAATCCCCATAAATCCCCGCATTTTTTATACCAATCACCAACAAAATCCAACAGCAAGAGATACAAAGAAAATTCCATTTAAGAATAACTTTACAGCATAAAATATTTGGGAATTCCGGCCCAAAAGGAAAGTCAGGAATTATATGAACTAAAATTACAAAAAACCCACAAATAAAGTCAGACTTAAACAATTGGAAAAATATCAAGTGCTCCTGGATGGTCGAGCAAATATAATAAAGATGACAATACTCCCTAAACTAATCTATTTATTTAATTTCATACCAATCAGATTCCAAGAAAAATATTTTAATGATCTAGAAAAAATAACAAAATTATGGAATAAAAAGGTCAATAATCTCAAAAGAATTAATGAAAAAAAAATCAAATGAAGGTGGCCTAGCTGTACCTTGGATCTAAAACTATTTTAAAAATACCAAAACCATTTTGGTATTCAAGAAATGATTAGTTGATCAGTGGAACAGGTTAGGGTTTACAAGACAGAATAGTCAACCCAAGCAATTTAGTGTTTGACAAACCCAAAGATCCTCACTTTTGGGATAAGAATTCATTATTTGACAAAAACTGCTGGGATAACTGGAAAATTAGGGTATGGCAAGGAAATTAATATGGACCCACCCTTAACACCATATACCAAGATAAGATCAAAATGGGTCCATGGATTTGGAACATAAAAGAAAGGAATTATAAACAAATTGGAGGAACATAGGATAGTTTATCTCCTCAGACTTGTGGAAAGAGGGAAGAAATTTTGGACTAAAGGCGAACCAGAGACCATTATTAATCACAAAATAGAAAATTTTGATTACATCAAATTAAAAACTTTTGTAAAACAAAACTAATGTAAACAAGATTAGAAGGGAAGCAAAAAATTGGGAAAAACATCTTTACAGTTAAAGGTTCTGATAAAAGGGCCCCATTTAAAATATAGAGAGTAATTCTTAATTTATAAGAAACCAACCATTCTCCAATTGATAAATAGTCGGAATGAACAGACAATTTTCAGAGATGAAAGAAACATACCACTCATATGAAAGAGTGTTTCCAAATCATTATTAATCAAGAGAAATGCAAAATTAAGATAACTCTGAGATACCACTACACACCTGTCCGATTGGCTAAGATGACAGGAAAAATTGATGAGTGTTGGAGGGATGTGGGAAAACTGGAAACACTGATACATTGTTTGGATTGTAACAATCCAACCATTCTGGAGGCAATCTGGAATTATACCCAAAAATTTAAACCGGCATGCCCTTTGATCCAGGAAGGTTTCTAATTGGGCCAATAACTAAGGAGATACTAAAGAAGGAAAACCAGTATGTGCCCAAAATGTTTGTGGAGCTCTGTTTGTAGTGGCTAGAAGCTGGAAACTGAGCGGATGCCCACCAATTGGAGAAATGGTTGGGTAAATTGTGGTATTTATTGAAGTTATGGAATAATTGTTCCAAAGAAACGACCAGCAAGATGAATACAGAAGCTTGGGAGAATTACATGAACTGATGCTAATGAAATGAGCAGAACCAAGAATATTATATACATTAACAAACATATTGTATGAAGATGTATTCTGATGGAAGTGGATTTTTGGACAAAAGACCCTAATTCCAGTTTAATTGATCAATGATGGACAGAAAAGCAACCCAAAAGAAAAACACTGGGAAATGAAATGTAAACTGTTTGCATTTTTGTTTTTCTTCCGGGTTATTTCACCTTCTGAATCCAACCCCTGTGCAACAAGAAAACTGTTTGGATCTGCACACATACATTGTATCTAGGATATACTAGGACATATTCAAATATATGGACTTTTGCCCCCTGGGGGGAGGGGTGGAGGGTGGGAGGGAAAAATCGGAACAGAAGGGGGTGCAAGGGATAATGTTGTAAAAAATTGTGGCATTGATTCCACCAAAAAAGTTACTATAAAAAAAAGAAAATCAGAATCCAAAAATGGGAATTGAATGACCCAAGGACAACAAGAATATTCCAAGCAAAACAAAAATAATAAAACAATGGAGAAAAATTGAAGAATTTTGGGAAAACAACAGACCTGGAAAATAGGTCCAAAGAGACAAATGAGAATTATTGGACCCCAGAAAAATATGATGAAAAAAGAGCCTGGACACCATTTTTCCAGGAAATTACCAAAAGAACTCCCAAAGTCCATAGAAACAGAGGATAAAATAGACACTGAAAGAATTCAACGATCACCTACCGAAAGGGATCCTAAAATCAAAATACCAAGAAATATAGTGGTCAAATGCCAGAACCCCCAGAAAAAGGAAAAAAATACTGCAAGCAGCTAGAAAAACCCAATTCAAATATAGAGGAGCCCCAATAAAGATTTCCCAGGATCTAGCAGTATCCATATTAAAAGATAGAAGGGTCTGGAAATAAATTATTCCTGAAAGTTAAAGGAACTTGGGATGCAACCAAAAATAACCACCCAGCCAGAGAAGGCATCTTTTTTGGGAAGAAAGATGGACATTCAACAAAAAAGTGAATTTTAATTCATTTCCTGATAAAACCAGGAACTTAAAAAAAGGTTTGATCTCCAAAATAGAACTCAAGAGAAACCTAAAAAGGTAAAAATAAATCTTGGGAACTATATTTCGCTATAAAAGATGTATAAAGAATTACGTATACCTTGTTCCAGAAACTGGGTTGGAAATTGTACCAGAAAAATTAAAGTGGAGGTACTACACCTCACAAAAGAGGCAAAAGGGAAACCCATTATATCTTAGAGAAAAAATGGAGGGGATGAATACATTGGATATCTTACTGCCATCAAGAATTGGAAGAGAAAAAATTTTGAACATATTCAATTTATGGTGAAACTTCCTTCCACCCCATTGGAAAAGTGAGGAAGGGAAAAAGTGAAAAGGGGAAGGAACTAAGTGGGAAGGGAAAATAGAAACTGTGGGGGAAAAATAAGGGGAGGAACCCCAAAATGGGGAGGGAACAAAAAGGGAGGGTTGGAGAAGCAAGGGAAATCAAAGTTTCTATTAAAGGGGTTAAAAGGGGGAAAGAAGGGAGAAAAAGCTTAAACAAGGGGTTAACAAGATGGCAAAAACAGAATTGGTAATTTTAACCATAAAATTGAAGGGAAACTCCCCCATAAAAGAGGAAGGTAGCAGAATGGATTAAAGGCCATAATCCCACAATATGTTGTTTACAGGAAACCCACCTGAAGCAGGGGAGATACATGCAGGTAAAGATAAAAGGTTGGGGCAAAATTCTAATGCCTGGTGGGGAAGTCAAAAGCAGGGGTAGCCATCCTGATTTCAGATCAAAAAGAAAAATTGATCTAATTAAAAGAGATAAAAGGGACCATATCCTTGCCTAAAGGGTAAATAAAATTTAAAGCAACATCAATATTAAACATATATTCCACCAAGTGGTAGCATCTAAATTCTTAAAAAGAGAAATTAAGAGAGCTGCAAGAAGGAAAAGACAACAAAACCATAATGGTGGGGATCTCCAACCTTGCCCTCTCAGAATTAGATAAATCAAACCACAAAATAAATAAGAAAAGAAGTCAAAAGAGATAAATAGAATACTAGAAAAGTTAGAATGAATAGATCTCTGGGAAAAAAAATGGAGACAGAAAATTACACTTTCTTTTTCAGCAGTTTATAGAACCTTATACAAAAAACTGACCTATATTAGGGATATAAAACCCAAACTCCAAATGCAGTAAGGAGAAATAGTAAATGCATTCTTTTTCAGACCCTAAATTAATTAATTAATGAAAATTCTTAATAAAAAGCCAGGGAAAGTAGACCAAAAAATAATTGGAAACTAAATAACCATACTAAAAATGATTAATTGAAATAGCAGATAATAGACATAATTAAATAACTTCACCCAAAGAAAATGACAAAATGGATGTCATATCAAAATGTGTGGGATGCAGCCAAAGTTTAAAGGGGAAATTTAATATCTCACAGGCCTACTTGCATAAAAAGAAAAAAGGTCAATGGATTGGACTTTGGACTAAAATGCTAGAAAAGGAACAAATTAAAAAACCCATCAAACACTAAAATTGAAATCTAAAATAAAAGGAGAATAAAAAATTGAAAGTAAAAATTGAATTAATTAAAAACTAAGAGTTAATTCTTATGAAAAATCAACCAAAAGACAAACCGTTAGTAAATCTGATTAAAAAAAAAGGAAGGAAAAATCAAATTGTTAGTCTTAAAAAGAAAAGGAGAATTGCCACCAATGAAGAGGAAATTAGAGCAATAATTGGGAGTTACTTTGCTTAATTTTATGCCAATAAATTTGCCTTAAATGAAATGGAAGTACCTTTAAAAATATGGCTTCCCAGATTAACAGAGGAAGAAATAAATTTAAAATAGTCCCATTTTAGAAAAAAAGAAATAAAACAAGTTATTAACCAACTCCCTTTAAGAAAAAATCTCCAGGACCAGATGGTTTAATGGAATTTACCAAAACATTTAAGAAAAATTAAATTTAATGCTTATATAAACCATTTGAAAAATAGGGATTGAAGGAGTTCTACCAAACTCCTTTTACGACACAGAAATGGTACTGATACCTAAACCAGGCAGGCTGAAAACAGAGAAAGAAAATTATAGACCAATCTCCCTAATGAATATTGATGCTAAAATCTTAAATAAAATATCAGCAAAAAGATTACAGAAAATCGTCCCCAGGATAATACACTATGACCAAGTAGGATTTATACCAGGAATGCAGGGCTGGTTCAATATTAGGAAAACTATTAGCATAATTGACTATATCAATAACCAAACTAACAAAAAACATATGATCATCTCAATAGATGCAGAAAAAGCATTTGATAAAATCCAACATCCATTCCTAATAAAAACACTTGACAGTATAGGAATAAATGGACTTTTTCTTAAAATAGTCAGGAGCATATATTTAAAACCATCAGTAAGCATCATATGCAATGGGGAAAAACTGTTCCAGTTTTTTTTCATTAATTCCCTTGAAATTCTTGACTTTTTGTTCTTCCATATGAATTTTGTTATTATTTTTTTAGGTCATTAAAATAGTTTCTTGGGAGTCATTTGAAGTACTTTGGCAGAATATTGTTGTACCAGTCTACCAAGTTGCCTTCTCCTTGGAGTAAATATGAACCAGAAGGAGCTAGGAACCTTTTAGTTCCCTGTTAAAACTCTTCTACCTTAGCACATACTATTATAATGTGATAATCAAATTCCTTCTACTTTGTTAAAATATGCAATTTTATTAAAGTATACATTATACATAAAGTAACAAAGTAGACTAAAAAGTATTATCTCAGTGAATTTGCTTCAGTACTAGAATTTTAGGTTGTAAAAGAACTTAAGGATCATTTATACCAAAAAGGTAAGACAATGATGTTAAAGATGGTGATAATGATAAACTCCACAAAGGTTCAATCTACGATCCATGTTGGGAGGGATGAAGGACAAAGGCAAAGTAGGAGAATGACAACTAGCATGAAGAACAATGGGAAGATTGTTATAGTTCACAGTTATATGAAGTTCAGCTAGGAACCATAAAACACTGATGAATCAGATTCTTACAATGTCACTTATTAGGTTACCACTCTGGTCAGTGTAATGTAATTCCTACTAGGGACCAAAGAAATAAATTAGATTTGCATAAAGTTAGAGGTCAAAACCTGCATGGTATAGAAGGAACTGAGTCAAATTTATATAAAAAAGTAAGAGTTATGCCCCAATTCATAAAAGATATAATCTGTGCCTAAAGACTTTAAATTGATACATATCTTTTTTTTTTTTTTGGTGATCTATAACTTTAATAGGGGTTACTTACATAGAAAATATCATGGATACATCACAATGTTTAATTTAGATACATATCTTTTGACACCACCACCACTAGGCATGAATACAAAAGGAGATTTTCTTTAAAAAGGAAAATGGTCTATATGTACAAAAAATATTCATAGCAGCTCTCTTCTCAGGGCAAAAAAAAATGGAAATTTAGGGGATTCCCCTCAATTGGAAAATGGCTCAATGAACTGTGGTATGTGTTTATGACTGAATATAATTGTTCCAGGGGAAATGATGAGCAGGATGCTCTTAGGAAAAATAATCTGAAATTCAAATGAAATGTACTGTATATAAAATAATAGCAATGCTCTGGGAAGACAAGCTGTAAATGACCTTGGTATTCTCAGTAGTACAATCATACATGACTCTTCTGAAGGATTTATGATGAAAAATCCTATCCAGAGGAGGAAATGATTGTGTCTGAATACAGACTGAGGCATTCTGTTTTTCTCTTTATATCTCTCTTTTTTAAACTTATTTTTTCTTGAAGGGTTTTATTTTAATTAGAGTGGGAGATCTATGTTTTCTTTCACAAGGTAACTTTTGTGGAAATGTTTTTTATAATGTCACATGTGGTTTCTTAATTGTGGTTGGGGATAAAGAGGAGAACCTAGAACTCAAAAAAATTTTAAAACAAATGTAAAAAAAATTTTGGTGGGGGTGAATGTAAGTGGGGGGAATATTAAAGAAATATTTTTAAAACCCAGTATTAAAATGAACTTGTCACAGAGGACAGTAGAATGAATTGTGTTCTGGAAACATGAGAAGGCAAAATATTCTAGATTTAGAAATGCCAATACCTGGAGTAGGTGGATGGCACAGTGGACACAGTGGATCCTTCTGGAGTCAGGAGGATCTGAGTTCAAATCCATCCTCAGACACTTAATACTTCCAAGCTGTGTGACCTTGAGCAAGTCACTTAACTCTAGTTGCCTTACAAAAGAAAATAAAAAGGATTAAAAGAAAAAGAAATGCTAATACCTCAATTACAGGAAATACCTCAATGTAAATGGCACTGACTACAAAAGTGGGCAAATCATATGTATGCATGACACAAACTGATAATATGAACACTTTCATCATGTGACACTAGTATAGCTTCTTAACATAAAGCTAGAAATGGATCTTATAGGTTATAGAAAAAGCAGTTAGACTTTTATCAATTATAGTCTCAACTCCAAGAGACAACATCATATTGCAGAATGAATCTGGGCAATCATAAGATACAACATCAGCCCAGATTATATGAAATAAAATGTGAAATTGACAAGATACTGAAATAAGAAGAGGGAAAAGTTGAAGAATTTAAAATTATCAAGCATCTTTACTTAATTAAAACTCCAGAAATGTTACCTGAAACCTGGAACCAATATGAATACTACACCCAACTGGGCAACAATGTCCCACACCAAGTATATATGCAAGGATATGACCAAAATTCCCAGTAAGAAACTGCAATAAGATCACAGGATATGCTACTCTTCTAATGAAACAGATCCAAATATTCCCTGTGACAGTATCTCCATCAAACTGCAGGAAGAAGAAAGAGAAAACAGTGATAACTGTATATTTTCCCCTGACTTTTTATTGAATGTAATTTTCAATACATTCAATAAAATGTATTTATTGTATTTCAATTGGTGCATCGTGTTCTCTGCTTTGGATCAGATCATTGAAGTAGACTGATAACAAAGAAATGTTGAAAGTCATGGACTTTGGCAGTTTGTCTAACCTGCAAGTTATCCGTCCTACAGTCAATATGAACTTCAAAACCCCCAAAGGAGATGTTTAAATATTTACTTTGCCTTATTTTCAATAAACTTGAAGATCTCCCCTTAAAATAAGGATTACTGCTGAGATTTAAGAAGCATAGAAATCAGAGAAGAAAGAGAACACCCAGGAAAGCAATGACTCAAAAAATGATAAGAAATAGCAAATCTAAACCAAACAATTAGCCGGGGGGAGGGGGAGGGAAGCAAAACAAAATTTAAGACATATAGTATCAAAAAAGACCTAACCTAGTAAACAAGTCAAGGAGAAATAATCTAAGGATTATAGTACTTTCTAAAAGTATAAGCAGAAAAAAGTCCAGATGCCAAAACTCTTAGAATCAATGGGCAATATAAAAATAAAAAGAATCTATTGGTCTTCTTTATTTTTTTTTATTTAATAGCCTTTTATTTACAGGATATATGCATGGGTAACTTTACAGCATTAACAATTGCCAAACCTCTTGTTCCAATTTTTCACCTCTTACCCCCCCCACCCCCTCCCCTAGATGGCAGGATGACCAGTAGATGTTAAATATATTAAAATATAAATTAGATACACAATAAGTATACATGACCAAAACATTATTTTGCTGTACAAAAAGAATCAGACTCTGAAATATTGTACAATTAGCTTGTGAAGGAAATCAAAAATGCAGGTGGGCATAAATATATGGATTGGGAATTCAATGTAATGGTTTTTAGTAGTCATCTCCCAGAGTTCTTTTTCTGGGCATAGCTGGTTCAGTTCATTACTGCTCCATTGGAAATGATTTGGTTGATCTCCTTGCTGAGGGTGGCCAGGTCCATCAGAACTGGTCATCATATAGTATTGTTGTTGAAGTATATAATGATCTCCTGGTCCTGCTCATTTCACTCAGCATCAGTTTGTGTAAGTCTCTCCAGGCCTTTCTGAAATCATCCTGTTGGTCATTTCTTACAGAACAATAATATTCCATAATATTCATATACCACAATTTATTCAGCCATTCTCCAACTGATGGACATCCATTCAGTTTCCAGTTTCTAGCTACTACAAAAAGGGCTGCCACAAACATTCGTGCACATACAGGTCCCTTTCCCTTCTTTATAATCTCTTTGGGATATAATCCCAGTAGTAACACTGCTGGATCAAAGGGTATGCACAGTTTGATAACTTTTTGAGCATAGTTCCAAACTACTCTCCAAAATGGTTGGATTCGTTCACAACTCCATATCGGTCTTCTTTAGAAAGAAACCTAAAATTTAAATCTCATGTTAAGATCATGGCCAAAATCTAGAGCTTTCAAATCAAATATAAGTACTTCAAGTAACCAAAAAGAAAACTAAATGACAAGACTTAGAAGATGTCAGTTTAGATGATAGGAGAGGTTAGATTATATTATAAAAGATAAGAGAAAACATGCAAACAAAAATAACTTATACAGTAAAAGTAAGGATAATTCTTAATGGACCTTTACTAAAATAAGTAACTTGCAAGTATTCTTTTAAAAAAGTCAGAATTTAGTAGATATTTTGAAATGAAAATCTAGGTACCAAGGACCCATAAAAATTTTTTTTTCTTCTATTTTTTTTCTTTTTTATTTATTTATTTTATTTAATAGCCTTTTATTTACAGGTTATATGGGACCCATAAAAATTCACATATTTGTTTGATTGAAAGGAAATATGAAATAAATGACCTTTCTACTGCAATATCTCTACTGTAATACTTTAAAGATATTATATATAAAGGTTGAAAGGACAGAAAATCTACAGGTAACTAATGTTATGTTTCAGTCATCTTAGAACAAGAAAAAAAGTTAAGAGACAGAGCAATACTGGGGAATAAGACAGGAAAAAAGAAAGGGAAATTTCTATTATATAATAAAGGTAACTAAAATGAAGAATAAAATAGTTATGGAAGGAAAGTTGAGGGAATAGGTAACCCATAAACTTCACTTTTCAGCTAAAGGATGATTGGCTACAATTCCACACACTTCCTCACAAATTTAAGTACAGAAATATATTAAAAATCCAAACAGAAATAGAAAAATGGGGGAATATGAGGAAATATAGTATGGATAAGAGAAAAGTAGAAAAAAATAAAATCAAATGAAAGGAAAAATATGAAGGGAGGGATAAAAGGAAAAGACAGAAAGAGTTAAAAACTTGGGAATTAAGGTAGAATAAGGAGAGAAAAACTCTTCAAAGGAGAAGAATTAGGTTGTTCCTCAATGCCAAATTCCTACTTTTCTTATTTATAAAGAAGAAGATTGTAGTAAAAAAAAAAAAAGGGGGGGGGGAGATATGAGACAGGATGGAAGGAAATATATAATTAATAATCAGAGTTTTATAATTTCAATGTAAATGGGTGTGAACTCACCCATAAATAAAGAAGATAGCACATGGATTAAAAAACAAAATATAATGTTATTTGCAAGAAATAAAGTAGAAATGAAAAAATTCACATAAAATGAAAATGAGGCTGTAGCAAAAACTATTATGATTCAGCTAAACTCAAAAAAGAAGGAATAGCAATCATGATTTCAAATAAGGTTATAACAAATCATAGCATATATATGTAGGTATGTATGTATATGTATACATGTCATATATATTTAATAAAATAGATAATCAGGCAATTAAATTATGTTATAGGCACCACAGATATTGGTGCAATAAAAATACTTAGTATGTATTTACCTAATGACACATCTAAATACTTAAAGGAAAAGTTAACCTAACTAGAAAGAGAAATAAATAGTAAAACTGTAATAGTGAGGAGCTACAATGTATCCCCTTTCACTCTTAGATAAATCTAACTAAAAAAGGGGACATTAAAGAAATTAGGGCAGAATCTCTGATGATTATTTAGTGGAAATACAAAAAAAATTTATATACCTCTTAGCTATACATGACATTGTTATAAAAATTGATTATATGTTGGGATAAAAAGATCTCATCAAAAATGGATAAAAGTAGAAATACTAAACCCATCATATGCCAATCACAAAGTATTAACAATTCTATAAAATAAACATCCCTTCAAGAAAGAATTAAAAAGTGATTTGAGTCTAAATAATAAATACCATAAGTCTAAAGAATAGGTTCAAAGAACAAATTATGGAACTAATAGAAAATTTCATGCAAAAATGTCAATAATGCGACAATATACCAATATCTAAGAGAGTAGGTAAGAAGTTTCAAGGGTGAAATTTATAGCTCTAGACATTTTCATCCTCAAAAGAGAAAAAGAACAAATAAACTAATTGGGGTGCAATTTGAAAAACCTGAGTAAAAATCAGAAATCCTCAACTAAATAACAAGGTAGAAATTATAAAAATTAAAGAAGAGATTAATAAAATTGAAAGCAAAATAAAATTGAATTGGAAAATGAAACTAGGATTCAGTTTTTTTTAAAAATATACACACAGCTAAACTGATTTTTTAAAAGAGAGAAATCAAATTGGTCACATCAAGAGAGAGAGAGAGAGAGAGAGAGAGCTTAAAAGCAATAGGAGAAGAAATAATGGAGATTTGTCCAGTTATATGCTAATAAATACAGAAATACAAGATATGCAAATTAGAATAAACAAAAAATTTGTTGAAAAATTAATTTCAGTTGTACATGTTTAACCTATATCAGATTGCTTCCTGTCTTAGGGAGATAGGAGGGGGGGAGAGAGGGAGAAAAATTTGGAACACAAGGTTTTGCAAAGGTGAATGTTGAAAGCTATCTTTGCATATGTTTGGAAAAATGAAATATTATATTAAAATAAAAAAATTAGCTTTGATGTGAAATAATAATAATTATAGCAGCTAAAATTTGAATAGCACCTATTATGTGCCAAGTACTACACTAAACACTTAAGTATGCTACTTATTATATCCTCACAATCATCCTAATAGATATTATTATCCTCATTTTATAAATAAGGAAACAGAAGCAGGCAATACTTAGAGTACTTTGCCTAGGGTCACACAGCTAATAAATGTTTGAGGCCAGATATGAACTTAAATCTTTCTTACTGCAGGCCCAGCAGTCTATCCACTGTGCTACTTAACGCTCTCTGTCTCTCTCTCTGTCTCTCTGTCTCTCTGTCTCTCTCTCTCTCTCCATATACAATGTGTGTGCACATGTGTGTATGCATGCATGCATGTATTTATATGCACATGAGTTGATCATATACAAGAATACTGAATGGTTTACATGGAATTATCACATATACTAATACACATACTCCTGTGCATATAAATACATACATGCATGCATACACACACATGTGCACGCACACACACACAGAGCGCTAAGTATTTATATGAATGAGTATGTGTATTAGTATATGTGATAATTCCATGTAAACCATTCAATATTCCTGTATATGATCAATAGAACCTTGGAAGAAGACCTGGGAAGAGAAATTTAATCAAGAATAATTACAAAAGAGGAATGTACCTACGAAGACTAACCTAGGGATTATATAAATCTCATTTTAAACAATAACACATTCTTTTCAAAAATAAAGACAAACCTCAATAATTAAAAAACCCAATAATTATTCATGGATAGATCAAACCAATATAACAAAATAACAATATTATCTAAATTATTTTTTACTTATTCTGCAGTGTGCCAACCAAATTCCCAAAAGAATATTTTATAGAGCTACAGAAAACAATAACAAAATTCATACGGAGGAATAAAAGGTCAAGAATCTCAAGTATAACAATGAACAAAAAATGTTGAGGAAGAATGTTTATTAGTACCAGATTTCAAACTGTATTACAAAGTAAACATGAGGAGAATTGGTCATTGGAACATATTAGATACACAACATAAAGAAACAAGCAAAAACAATAGCATAGTGTTTCATAAACTTCAAAATCTCAAATACTGTGCTATGGACTCACTATTTGATAAAAACTTCTGGGATACTGAATAGCAGTCTGTCAGAAATTTGATTCAGAACAATATAATTTACCATACTCTAAGATAAACTCAAATGGATATGTGACCTAGACATAAAAAATTTTTTTAAACAAATTTGAGGATCAAATGAAAGATATTTTTGGATATATGAATATGAAGATTTCATGTTAGAGAGATTCCTATATGATAAAATTGCACAATTTTGATTATATCAAGTTTAAAATGTTTTGGCACAGACTTAATATTATAAAAATTACAAGAAAAACATGACTGGGGGAAATATTTGCAAAAAGTTTTTTTTTTTCTGAAAAAAGATCTCATATTCAAAATATATAAGAAAATGATTCAAATTTGTAAGACAAAAGCCATTCCTTAACAGCTAGTTGGTCAAATCAAAAGATATGAATCAGTAATCTTCTAAGGAAGAAATCAAAGCTATCAACAATTATATTAAAAAGTTCTCCAAATTGTTAATAATTAAAGCAAATTTGAGGTTCCATATAAAATTTGCACTCTCGATCATACTGGCAAAGATGACAAATGCTAGAGAGGAATTGGGAAAACAGACCCATTAATGCATTGCTGATAGTGTTGTGAATTGGGCGAGCCATTTTGAACAACAGTTTGAAACTGTACCTGGAAAATTACCAAAGTTTGGATTCAACTATACTTCTAGACCTTTACCCCAAAGAAATTTTTAAAAGAGGAAAAAGATCTATCTATACAAAAACTTTAATAGTAGTTGTTTTCATAATAGCCCAAAATAAAAAATTAAAAGAGTATACTCCTGCTGGGGAATGGCTAAACAAATTGTGGTATGTGGATATAATGGAATGTTTTTATGCTATAGCATGGCATGGACAATTTCAGAGGAAACAAGATCTTTATGGGTTAATGCACAGTGTAGTCAATAGAACCAAAGGGAAATTTATACAATAACAACATCATAGAGAAAAATTACCTTTAACAATATTGTAACTAATTAACACAATGATAAAAGTCCAAAAGAATGAGGATATTATGTTCCACACACCTCCTGACCATTGATGAATTAAAATTTTCCCCTCCATTTATCCTCACTCAAATGTTTTCCACCATTGTTTTTGATTCTGTCTTTGTATTTCTTTTTATCTAAAGTATTTCACTCAAATACGACATTCTACCATATCTACTATATCATATGATTCTAAGTCACAAGTGGATCAATGAGGTGGTAATTTATCTCCTTTTGTTAAAATTTGTGGTTGTTTTTTGTTTTGTTTATTGCTCATATTAACATCAGAGACTATGAATATCATTATTTCCTCTTTGTAGGTAATTTCTGCTATAGTCATCTTCTTTATTATGTATATCAGATTTCTTTCTTTCTTTGGTATATTTTGTCAGTTAAATGTGAGCAGTTTTTTTCTTCTTCATTAATTTATATTAGTAGCAATACTAATAGTAGTAGCAGCCGCAGCAGAAATAGTAATAGTAGTAATGGTAGAGCTTTAGATTTTGTAATCTTAGACCTTCTTGGAAATGTACTCTACCACTGGCTAGATGGTATAAGTGATGGTATATCAGCAGCATTTACTTTTATAATGTAATATTTTTGCTTTGTTTTGTTTAGTATTCCTTGCCCAAATCTCAGTTACCTAATTTATGCCACAGAAAGCTTATCAGACGATGCCAAATCTGGAAGGAACTTTGTTCACAATTTAGTCCCTAATTGAACTAGGAATTCTCTCTATATATGCCCAAACTGTGAACACAATCTCTCTGATTGTTAGTCTCTAATGGCATGGAATTCATTACTTACATCAGCACCCTATTCCATTTTCAGGAAAAAGAAATTTATCAAACAAAAAAGGTAGTCAGCTGGAATTTATTTATTGCTGAATTATGGGGCTACAAAGAAAGTTGAAAAACAATCTGTACTTTTAAGTCTATAGAAGACAACATATAAACAAGTATGCACAAAAATAGAAAAAAAGATGGATGGACAGATGGAGAGATGGACAGATGATAGATGGTAGATGTAGATATATGTACATATATGATGAATTGGAGATAAAAGAATTAACATTAAAGAGAATCAAGAAAGACTTTTTGTGAGAAAAAAATGAGACAATCTGAGACTTGCATTGAGTCAGGAAAACCAGGAGATGAGAAGGGAAGACTTTGAGGCATGGGGAACAAATAGTAAAAATACTCAGAGTCAAGAAATGGAGCACTTTATTCAACGAGTAGCAAAGAATCCGGTGTCACTAAATAGAAGAATGAGTGTGTGTGTGTGTGTGTGTGTGTGTGTGTGTGTGCATGGATATGTACATATATATGAGTGGGTAAGAGAGAAACAGAGAGAGAGAGATGTCAGGAGAGAGAGAAGAAAGAATGGAAAAAAGAAAGGGAAACAGGAAGAGAAAGCAAAGGAGGGAAAAGAGAGAGAGAAAGAGAAAGGGGAAGAGACAGCAAGAGATATACAGAGACAGAGAAACAAAGAGAGATAGAGACAGAAAAGGTGGGAAAGAGAGGAAAGGGTTTTAAGGTATAAGAAAACTATAAAGGGATCAAGTTAAGAAGGTCTTCATAAGTCAGAAGATGTGGTTTTTTTTCCCCCATTAATCCTAATTCTCACCTCTAAGAGCCCCAATAGAATAATAACTTCTCTACTGTATCATGATCTTCATATATTTAAAGACTGATTTCTTCCTTTTATCTTCATTATGACACCTCATATAGCAAGGGTTTGAGCTACTCTTTTTTCCTCTCCAACACTACTTTGTTCTGCATATTTTCCTCTGACTTATTTATGTCATTCCTAAAACGTGGTTACCAAAACTGGACCCATCACTCCAGGTGTGTCTGACAAGAGCAGAGTACTGTAGCAATAGCTCCTATGAGGATCAAATGAAATAAGATATATAAAATGTTTTGTAAAGCTTAAAACACATAGATGTCAGCTATGATAGAGTTATAATAGATCACAGTGAAGGCCTCTTAAATATTTAACCCTATGCTATGTTCCAGTCTCTCTAATATAACCTCAAATTATATCAGCTCTTTTGGCAAGCATAAAGAACTGCCAATTCTTTTTTTGAGCCCTTTATTTGTTAGTATTCTTTTATTCTTTCCCCCCTCCAATAATTTTATTGGTACTTATCTTATTGATACTTTATAAGTTCTACCCTACCCTGGATAGAATGTAAGCTCTTTGAGGACAAGGACTGTTTTTGCTTTTATCTTTGTATCCCCAACTCCATGACTATAATGCTAGATGAATGTTTGATGATTAGGATAGTTTTGGTTAATTTGTATTGAGCTTGCATTTTTACCAATACATCCAGGATGTTTTTAGGATCCAAGATGATTTCTTAAAATTTTATAAGAAAAACATTAGGCATCAATGAAATTATATTTTAATAATTATTTTCATTTAATTTATTTTAGTGAATAAAGAATCAAGATACCTTTTCACTTCCTGTTCTGTGTCCCATAGGAGGGAGATTTTTATCCATTCATTCTCATTCCTTGGGTAATGGCAACTTTAGCTGATGCCATTTTATAAACAAAGAATTAGCTTTTGGGTAACATCAACAGAGGTAAGACCATGAAGCAACTTAGAACTATGTGCTGGGCACAGCATCAAAAAAATTATTCACTACCAAATAATGGGTGACTATGTTCACATCTTGTTTACTTCCTCCTCAGTTTACTAAGAAGAGAATTTAAAAAGCTCTAGGACTATACTTATCCAATGTCACCTAGGCAATGTGAAAAAACCAACTTCCAAATCCAGATCTTCTGACTAGAAGCCCTATGCCTTTGTCTTTTGCATCATTATATTGCTCTAGACTCTTATTAAAACCAGAAGCTGAGAATCATTTCCTTTTGCTGCCTAAATATCTGTTTCCTCTGTAAGATTTCTGAGGTTCTCTTTCCCTGTGCCAGGGTGCAAAAATTACTGAGTTATTTTGAGAGAGCCATATGGAAATCTAAAGGGATTCTAACAGATTCATTTATGAGATTCATTTCTATAAAATTATGAGCTAAATTTGCTGATTTACATATCACAGTTAACAAATATTTTCAAAGCTAGTAAAATGTTATAAAGAAATAGCAATGAGTCAGCATTTAATCCCTCCTAACATAAATCTGAGATCACCCTTGCCAATTTAACTTAAGTCAATATATTTTAAAACACTATGGCTATATAATATTCCTGTTCACTTCACAGCTGTCATTGTGCATAGGCCCAGCAGCTGGAAAAAAGGCGAGCTCGTCACACCTCAACTTTGAATTTCCTGCCTTTTATTTTTTTTTGTGTGTGTTGCAGCCTTGATGTTGTTTAAACAGCACTCTGTCTATTTGATTTCCTCCTTCTCTGCACAAAGCCCAAACAATTAAAAAAAAAAAAAGCTACTCATCCTTCACAGCTGGTTATAAAAGTGTGTTCTTGAGCGAGAACTGAATCGGCTCACTTATCTGCACACATAAATATGTATTTAGGCATTTTAATTGACTGCTATTTATTCAGTTAAATAGTTTCTGGTACAGAAACCTACAATAGAGGCTAGATGGATGTCCTTTGTCTTTAAAGATGACATTACTGATAGTGATGTCTATATGTGAACGCAGATGGAGCTGAAAGAACTTAGTGTCCCTTCCAAATTCCACATAAGCCTATCCTGTGTTTTTGGTGTCTTAGGACTATTTCTTTGCCTCAAACCTTTGAATCCTATCATTTTAAAACTGTAAAATGAGCACAGAAGTTAGATACCCACACCAATCACCCAAAGTGAGACCTCTCTACAATATTTCTGGCAAATGACTATCCAGTCTTTCCTTGAACACCTCCAATAATGAGGGACTTATTACTACTGAGGCAGTTAGGTGGTACAGCAGATAAATAAAAGCACTGGATTGGTAAACTAGCCTCAGTTTTCTTATTTGTAAAACAGGGAAAATGATAATATCTATTGCACAGGGTCATTATGAAGATTAAATGAGATAACATGCAGCAATTTGCAAAGTGCTATATAGCATTTATAAGTGTCAGCTGTCATTATTATTATGAGTTGTTCATTCCCATTATCAATAGCTCTAACTTGATCCCTTATCTCCCCTCTCTAATTTCCATATGTTTTAGTCTTGAGACCTAATTACAATAAATAATATCTTTCTTCCAGATTAAACCGCTTCAAATATTTGAAGATGTTGAAATTGCTTCCCTTCTCTTCTCTAAATAAAAGTCTTAGTTCTTATACAATGCTTCATATGTGTTCAATTCCAAATGTTTTATTTTTTTATTGCTCCCCTCCAGATTAAGCTCATTTGTTAATCCCTCTTAAAATGTGGTACCTAGGACTGAACACAAAATCCAGTTTAATCAGATTGGCATGGAGTGCAATAGGACATCCCTTAATCTAAAGGTAAGGTTTCCATTAAGATTTACTAAAGTGAATCAATCAATTAATCAATATTTATTAAGTGTTTATCATGAGGAAGGAAGGAAGAAAGGAAGAAAGGAAGAAAGAAAGGAGGAGGAAAGGAAGGAAGGAAGGAAGGAACAGGGGAGGGAGGGAAAGTCAATGAGCTCCATTTTTTTTAATCTGGAAAACGGGCAATGACAAAACTCACCCGACTATAGAGAAAACTACATAAGACAATGAATATGTATGTGAAAAAATAAGGCTATATTCATGATCTAAGACTTGACATGTACTGTCTTCTTTGGTCTTCACAAAAATCCTAAGAGATAAACACAACTGTGACCCTATTTTACAGATGAAGAAACTGAGACTCAGAGAGTATGGATGACTTGCCCAGAATCATGCAGCTAAGGGTCTAAAGCAGGTTTCAAGTCCAGGTCTTCCTGATGCCAAGGTTAGCAATCTGCCTGCTATACTATCTGCTGCCTAGGTCATCTGTTATCTGATCAACAAATAACCAAGGAAAAGATGGAACAGTTATATAGTAAGAGTTATATCATAAGCTGATATCCCCTCTGCATGCTAGCTGTAGCCCCCAAGGTAACTATGAGGAAAGATGGCTCAAGGAGGACAAACATGGATGGGCAGCAACCTGAATCAAGCATTGTATAATGAGATATCCCTGGCTTTGGATTCAAATGCCCCCTCATACAATCATTTGTGTAATCTTGGACAAATCTATTTGTAACTCTGGATCTGGGCTTCCTCTTTTGTAAAATAAGGAAGTTGAACTGGATGATTGTTCAGGTTTTTTCCAGAGCTAGATTCAGGAGCCCCATATCACTGAATTCTCCCATACTCAGAAGAATGCAAGAATAACAAGACTATGAGAAGAAAGACATTTGATCTGTGCCTGAAAAAAAACTCTCAACACTCAGAAAAGCTACAGATCAGGGGAGGGGGAAGGAAAGGTGATGGAAAGACAAAAATCAACAAAAATCTTACTTGTTTTCTTTTTTAAATTAAAGTTTTTTATTTTCAAAACATATGCCTGGATAATTTTCAACATTCATCCTTGCAAAATTTTTTCCTTCCCTCCCCCTCTCACTTAGATGGCAAGTAATCCAACATATATGAAATATGTGCAGTTCTTCTATACATATTACCACAAATATCATGCTGCATGAGAAAGATCAGATTAAAAAAGGAAAAACGAGAAAGAAAACAAAATGCTAGCAAATAGCAACAAAAAAGAGTGAAAATACTGTGTTGTGATCCCTACTTAGTACCCACAGTCCTCTCTCTGGATGCAGATGGCTCTCTTTATCACAAGACCATTGGAAATGGCCTGAATCATCTCACTGCTGAAGAGAACCAGGTCCATCAAAATTGATCATTGTATGATCTCTTGGTTCTGTTCATTTCACTTAGCATCAGTTTATGTAAGCCTCTCCAGGCTTTTCTGAAATCATTCTACTGATTGTTTCTTATAGAACAATAATATTCCATAACATTCATGTATCATAATGTATTCAGCCATTCTCCAAGTGACGAGCATCCACTCAGTCTCCAGTTTCTTGCTACTACAAAAAGCACTGCCACAAACATTTTTGTACATGTGGGTCACTTTTCCTTCTTTATGGTCTCTTTGGGATAGAAACCCAGAAGAAACACTGCTAGATCAAAGGTTATACATAGTTTCATAATCCTTTGGGCAGAGTTCCAATTTGCTCTCCAGAATGCTTGGATCAGTTTACAACTCCATCAACAATGTATTAGTGTCCTAGTTTTCCCAAATCACCTCTAACACTAGTCATTATCTTTTCTTGTCATCTCAGCCAATCTGAGAGGTGTGTAGTGGTACCTCAAAGTTGTCTTAATTTGCATTTCTCTGATCAATAGTGATTTAGAGCGCCTTTTCATGTGACTAAAAATGGTTTTAATTTCTTCATCTGAAAATTTTCCCTTCATATCCTTTGACCATTTATCAATTGGAGAATGGCTTGAATTCTTATAAATTTGAGTCAATTCTCTATATATTTTAGAAATGAGTTCTTTATCAGAACCCTTGAATATAATCCCCCCAGTTTATTGTTTCCTTTCTAATCTTCTCTGCATTTGTTTTATTTGTATAAAAAACTTTTTAACTTAATATAATCACAACGATCCATTTTGTATTCAATAATGTACTCCAGTTCTTCTATGGCCACAAATTCCTTTCTTTTCCATAGATCTGAGAGGTAAACTGTCCTTTGTTCTTCTAATTTGCTTACAATAGTACTCTTTATATTTAAATCATGAACCCATTTCAACCTAATCTTGGTATAGGATGTTGAGATGAGGGTCAATGGCTAGGTTCTGCCATACTAATTTCCAATTTTCCCAGCAGTTTTTGTGAAATAATGAGTTCTTATCCCAAAAGCTGGGGTCTTTAACTATTTTGTCCTGTAAATCTAACCTATTCCACTGATCAAGTACTGTATGTCTTAGCCAGTTTTAATGACAGTGGCTTTATAATATAGTTTTAGGTCTGGTACAGTTGAGACACCTTCATTTGCATATTTTTCATTAATTCCCTTGAAATTCTTGACCTTTTGTTCTTCCAGATGAACTTTGTTATTATTTTTTCTAGCTCTGTAAAATAATTTCTTTGGAGTTTTATTGGTTTAGCACTAAATAAGTAGATTAATTTAGATAGTATTGTCATTTTTATTATATTAGCTCAGCCTACCCATGAGTACTTGATATTTTTCCAATTGATTAGATCTGACTTTATTTGTTTTAGAAAGTGTTTTGTAATCGTGTTCATATAGTTCCTGACTTTGCCTTAGCAAGGAGATTCTCAAATATTTTATATTATCCCCAGTTATTTTAAATGGAATTTCTCTTTAATGCCTCCTTGTCTTCAAGCATCATCTTTGTGGGAGAGCCAGTCTGGAGCATTCTGAGAGATGCTCACCTGCCTTATCCAGATTTTTCCAGGGATATGAGTAAGGGGATGTGAGGAGTAGGTCTTGGAGACAGACCTGACTACAGATCAACCAACTTAGAGGTAAGAAGACTCTTCCCAGGAAATCTGACCACCAGAACAGTTCATAAATACCACTGGATTGAGCACAAATGGGTGGTCACTGTGTCTATGGAGAGATCCCATGCTGATGAAAATATCATGCTCTTCTGATATATATGCCAAAGATGCATTAGCTGTGATTAACATCAATTCCAAAGCCTGCCACTGTTCCTCTGACTACCACCATCAGGTGCCCAATAGTAGCATGGGCATGACCCTGGGCTTTCTGGGGCTCTTGACAAGCCATTATAGAGGAACACCCCAGGGAAGGATCAATCACATGTCTGTTGTCTAAGGATCAGCCTTATGCAGTATGAAAGAGTTTGACGTTGAGATTATTGAAGCAGATGAATTGTCCCTTTACAACTGTTCCCCGAGACTTTGGGCCATGGAATAGAAATGTTGCAGCCTACACTAGTGAAAGAAAGCACCAATATTGATGAGAACTTTACTTTAGGGAGGTCTGCCAACTTGCAGAGACATCTTGTCAGGCTACAACAAGGAGCATTACAAGAATTGTACCATCTGGCTACAACCGGTGCCCAGTCCAGTGCCTTTTGCCCTGCCTTGGTGCCAAATGGAGGGATATGGGAAAAACTGGGTGCATTGTTGGTGAAGTTGTGAACTGATTCAATCATTCTGGAGAGCAATTTGGAACTATAGCCAAAGGTCAAAATCACTAATAGGTCTGTATTCCAAAGAGATCATAAAAGAGAGAAAAGGGCCCATATATGCAAAAATATTTGTAGCAGTTCTTTTTGTGGAAATTGATGGGATGCCTATCAATTGGGGGGGAATAGTATTATTATTCTATAAGAAATGATGAGCAAGTCTTTGTAGTGGCAATGAATTGGAAAATGAGTAGATATCCAGCAATTGGGGAATGACTAAGTTATGATATATGATTATGATAGAATATTATTGTTCTATAAAAAATGATGAACAGGCTGATTTTAGAAAGACCTAGAAAGATTTACATGAACTGATGCTGAATGAAATGAACAGAACCAGAAAAAAACCTTGTACCCAGTGACAGCAAAATTGTGCAATAATCACCTATTACCGAGTTGGTTCTTCTTGTAGTCAGCAATTCAAGGCAATACCTGTAAAGTCCAACCAAGCTCCCTGGAGGCCTCAGGATCAGCCAGAATCAGGATGAGCAAAAGTCCTTGGTCTTTAGAGGGAAAAGTAAAGGTGATAGACAAAATTGCCAGGAGTTTTGCCAAGGATCCCTCCTTGATTGTAGAGTCCAGAATCTCCACACTTTTCTCCTCCTCATCCTGCAGCCAAGTGAAGTTCTCTCTCCTCTCTCATTCCACCTCCTAATCCTTCCTACTATTATCTGTATACACCAATCATTGAGCCAGCACAAAACAGTGAGAAGGGCCATTTTTCCGAACATATGCTAATAGAATCATTGTCCAATAGGTAATTAGTCTTAAGTGCTCGGTTGTCTGATTCAAGTACACCTTTTAAGAGTTTCAGCCCTTTACAAATACCAAAGTGAAGTGCAAACACCTCCAGGCAGAAACATCAAGTGGGGAGCCCTAAGGTTAATTGGGTGTGGCTGGAGACAGCAACAGCTACAGAAACTTTCACCTCCTGCACTGCTCAGGTAGTTGGATATGAGTCTGGACATAATGAATGAACCCTGGCTGATTAGGAACACTAGGCCCAGCTGTGCTGCTAAGACTTCACCCTGGGTAAGAAGGAACCAGCACACCTGTGAGTGCAGAAGCAGAGTGGTAGGGACACTGCTGGCTGCAGGCATTTGGTGGATGGTGGAGTTCTTGGTTTGGAGGTCCAGGTCAGAGGGGAGTGCTTAAGGTATCATCCCTTACCCCATGATTAGAGGTACTTAACACTAATATCTCTTATTTTATTTTATTATTATTTTTTATTTAATAGCCTTTTATTTACAGGATATATGCATGGGTAACTTTACAGCATTAACAATTGCCAAACCTCTTGTTCCAATTTTTCACCTCTTACCCCCCACCTCCTCCCCCAGATGGCAGGATGACCAGTAGATGTTAAGTATATTTAAATATAAATTAGATACACAATAAGTATACATGACCAAAACATTATTTTGCTGTACAAAAAGAATCAGACTCAGAAATATTGTACAATTAGCTTGTGAAGGAAATCAAAAATGCAGGTGGGCATAAATATAGGGATTGGGAATTCAATGTAATGGTTTTTAGTCATCTCCCAGAGTTCTTTCTCTGGGCATAGCTGGTTCAGTTCATTACTGTTCCATTGGAAATGATTTGGTTGATCTCGTTGCTGAGGGTGGCCAGGTCCATCAGAACTGGTTATCATATAGTATTGTTGTTGAAGTATATAATGATCTCCTGGTCCTGCTCATTTCACTCAGCATCAGTTCGTGTAAGTCTCTCCAGGCCTTTCTGAAATCATCCTGTTGGTCATTTCTTACAGAACAGTAATATTCCATAATATTCATATACCACAATTTATTCAGCCATTCTCCAACTGATGGACAGCCATTCTCCAACTGATGGACATCCATTCAGTTTCCAGTTTCTAGCCACTACAAAAAGGGCTGCCACAAATATTCGTGCACATACAGGTCCCTTTCCCTTCTTTATAATCTCTTTGGGATATAATCCCAGTGAGGTACTTAACACTAATATCTCTTATTTTAAAAAAATGAATTGGCAAAGAAGAAAGAATCCTACCACAGAAACTTACTATAGGAACAGGGAAAAGTGGGGTTCATTTTCAGAAGAGAACACTGAAGTAAAAAAAAAAAAGCCTCTTATCCTAAAGAGTTATGTGAAATGGCTTCTTTCCCAGAGAATTTATAAAACTCAAAAAAAGAATTTTAAAAATGAGAGACACTAAGGAAAAACTAAATACAAATACAAATAAAAACTATCCAAGAAAAACAAGAAAATTATGGGAAAAAAATTAACCAGCTAGAAAAGGAAATACAGGGTCTCCAAGATGAAAATAATGCTTTGAAAACAAGAATTGGTCAAGAGAGAATGAAAGGGGGAACATGAATAAAGCAAATAAAGTATACAGCAGAGAACAAAAGAATAATTTCCAAGAAAGTAAAAATGGACCCTTATGAATATAATTTCTTCTACTACTACTAATATATGTAGGTATGTAGGTAATATATGTAGATAATATACACATACTTTCTTGAACTAGTAATTTGTTATTACATATTTTGAGTCCTCCCTGATGCTCAAATTCTTAGCATTGGAATGAATTATTTTTTAATGTTTGGTAGAATTCACTTGTAAATCCTTCTGGCTCTGGAGATTTTTTTTTAGGAAGTTGATTAATAGCTTGTTCAATTTCTTCTTCTAAAATGGGACTGTTTAAATAATTTATTTTCTCCTCTTTTAACCTGGGCAATCTATATTTCTGTAAGAATTCATCCATTTCACTTAGCTTATCATATTTATTGGCCTATAGTTGAGTAAAATAGCTTCTAATTATTGCTCTAATTTTCTCTTCTTTGGTGGAAAGTTTGCCCTTTTCATTTTTTAATACCAGCAATTTGATTTTTTTCTTTTCTTTTCTAATCATATTAACTAAAATTTTATTTTATTTTTTCATAAAACCAACTCAGTTTTGTTTATTAGTTCAATATTTTCTTACTTTCAAATGTATTAATCTCCCCTTTTATTTTCTGAATTTCAAACTTAATATTTAAATAGAGGGTTTTAATTTGTCCTTTTTCTAGCTTTTTTTTTTTTTTAGCTGTATGCCCAATTCATTGACCTTGACTTTTTCTATTTTATTCAAGTAAGCATCTAGAGATATAAAATTTCCCTTAAAAACTGCTTTGGCTGCATCTCATAAATTTTGATATGTTGTCTCATTTTTGTCATTCTCTTGGATGAAATTATCAACTCTTTCCCTGATTTGTTGTTTCATCCTGTCATAGATTAGATTATTTAATTATATAAACTATTGGAAAAAATAGGGAAAGAAGGACTCCTACCAAATTCCTTTTATGACACAGATATGGTGCTGACACCTACACCAGGTAGGGTGGAAACAGAGAAAGAAAATTATAGACCAATTTCCCCAATGAATATTGATGCAAAAATCTTAAATATTAGCAAAGAAATTACAGAAAGTCATCCCCAAGATAATGCTCCATGACCAATAGGATTTATATCAGGAATGCAGGGCTGGTTCAATATTAGAAAAAAAAAAACTATTACATAATCAACTATGTCAAGATTAGATAATTTAATTTCCAATTATTTTTTGTTCTGTTTTTCCCTGGCTCTTTCTTACATGTAATTTTTATTGCATCATGATCTGAAAAAGATGCACTTACTATTTCTGCCTTTCTGCATTTGACTTTGAGGTTTTTATGCCCTAATATATAGTCAGTTTTTGAGTAGGCTCCATGTATTACCTAGAAAAAAGTATATTTCTTTCTGTTCTCATTCAGTTTTCTCCAAAAATTTATCATACCTAACTTTTCTAAAATTCTATTTATCTCCTTAACTTATTTCTTATTTATTTTGTGGTTTGATTTATCTAGTTCTGATAGAGCAAGGTTGAGATCACCCACTAGTATAGTTTTGCTGCCTATTTCTTCTTGTATCTCTTTTAACTTCTCTAGGAACTTAGATGCTATATAACTTGGTGCATATATGTTTAGTATTGCTATTACTTCATTATTTATGATACCTTTCAGCAAGATATAGTTTCCTTCCTTATCTCTTTTAATTAGTTCTATTTTTGGTTTTGCTTTATCTGAGATCAGAATCACTACCCTGCTTTTTTTTTTTTTTTTTTAACTTCAGCTGAAGCATATTAGATTCTGCTTCAGCCTTTTACTTTTACTCTAAATATATCACACTGTTTTAAATTTTAAGTGTGTTTCTTGTAAACAACATATTGTAGGATTCTGGCTTTTAATCCAGTCTGCTATCTGTTTCTGTTTAATGGGAGAGTTCATCCCATTCACATTAACAGTTAAAATCACTAATTCTGTATTTTCTATTATCTTATTTTCCCCAAGGTATACGTTTCTCTTTCCTTTCCCTCCTTCTCTTCTCATCAGTGTTTTGTTTCTGTCCTTTTTCCCTCCCCCTTTCTTACTTCTTTCTCCTTCTACTTCTGTTGTTCTTTCTATTAGCTTCCCCTTTTCCTTTCCCTTTCCCTCTTCTACTTCCTTACAGAGTGAGACAAGTTTGTATATCAAACTAAATATGTCTGATATTTTCTTTTTTTTTTTTTTAGTAAAATCCAATGAAAGATAATATTTTGCTGGATAATTGATCATTGGCTGCAGTCCACTATAAATGTTAAAAAAACAAAAAATTAAAAACTCCCAATTAAATACTAAATTTGAAATTCTGAAAATAAAAATAAAAAATTCTGAAAATAAAAGGAGAGATTAATAAAATTGAAAGTTAACACTTTTTGTTTATGTAATAATAAATAATTATACAAATATTAAATAATAAATAAATTATATAATAATGAACAAAACTAAAAGTTGGATTTGTGAAAAAAAAACAACAAATTACATAAACCTTTAGTTAACTTGATTTCAAAAAGAAAAGAAGAAAATCAAATTGTTAAGTATCAAAAAAGGGTGAACTTTCTTCCACTGAAGAGGAAATTAGAGCAAAAATTAGGAACTATTTTGCCCAACTGTATGCAATAAATCAGATAATCTAAGTGAAATGGAGGAATGCTTATAACAACATAGATTTCCCCGATTAACAGAGGAGAAAATAAATTCCTTAAATAGTCCCATTTTAGAAAAAAATGAACAAACTATCAACTCCCTTAAAAAAAAAAAAAAAAAAAAAAAAAAAAAAAAAAAAAAAAAAAAAAAAACTTTTCAGGGCCAGATGGATTTACATGTGAATTTTACCAAACATTTAAAGATCAATTAATTCCAATATTATGCAAACTATTTGGAAAAATAGGGAAAGAAGGAATCCTATCAAATTCCTTTTATGACACACATATGGTGCTGACACCTAAACCAGGTAGGGTGAAAACAGAGAAAGAATATTGTAGACCAATTTCCCTAATGATTATTGATGCAAAAATCTTAAATAAAACATTAGCTAAGAGATTATAGCAAATTATCATCAGAATAATACAACATTACCAAGTAGGATTTATACCAGGAATACACGGTTGGCTCACTATTAGGAAAACTATTGCCATAATTGACCATATCAATAACAAAACTAATAGAAATCATATGATTATCCATCCCTTCTTTTTCTTTTTCTTTTTTTGTTTGAAAAAAAGAGTAAAGAAAAGAGGAAAACAAAAAAGAAATACAAAATGAAATAAAACAAAGCAAAAGAGAACATTGTCATGTACCCAGCAGAACATCAGAGACGATTCAAAATATATAAAAACAAATTACCAGATCAAGCAAGTGTGTGTGTGTGTCTGTGTGTGTGTGTGTGTGTGTGTATAAGAAATTATATTCATGAGTATCCATTTTTTCTTTACTTCCTTGTAAATTGTTCTTTGGTTCTCTGATGCTCACCTTATTTACTTTATTTCTCCCCTTTTAATCCCCTCACCACTCCCAAGCAAGCTACATTTAATAAAAGATATATTTATGTATACATATGTAGATATATAGATACATACACACACTCACATCCATACCCTATACACATACACACGTCTTTCTTATCCTTGTTGCCTATTTAATTAAATTCGGTTCTTCTCTCACCTTTTGCTTCTCCATCCACACATCTCACACTCCTTATTTCTTTATAGACTTTGGAGGGTACTATATCCTTTATGGTATATATGTAGTGTTACCTATTAAACTCATTCCTGATGTGAGTAGGTTTTCAGCCTTCTTCCTCCTTCTAATGCCTCTATGTGTATTTTTTCTCTGCATCTCATTTGTATAACATGATTGTTATTTTTACATTAATTCTGCTAATTTCTCTTTTGAGCCACTCTATTGTTGATATGAATCTTACATACATACATACATATGTATATATATACATACATATAAAAACATAAATAATTTGTTCATGTTTAAACAGTTTGTCCATGTTAAGCTTCTTAAAACTGATCTTTCATATTGGCTCTTGTAGGTTAAATTTTCTGTTCTGGTTTGGTTGATAGAAAGTCTTGAAAATCTGCAAGTTTGTTGAATGTCCATTTTTTCTCATTCAGGATTGTAGATAATTTTGCTGGATATGTTATTTTTGGCCACAAGCCCAGTTCTTTTGATTGTCCATAAATATCATTCTAGGACCTGCAATCTTTTATTGTAGCCTTGTACCATTGTAGTCTTATCCAAGTCTATTTGTAGCTCTAGCATATTTGAATTGTTTTTTTCTTGTTTCTTGCAAAATTTTCTCTTTGACCTGGGGGTATCAAAATTTGGCAATACTATTCCTGTGTGTTTTCCACAAAGGATCCCTTTTAGGTGGTGATCAGTGGATTTTTTTCGATTTCTACTTTCCTTTCATGTTCTATTTCTGCAGAACAATTTTCTTGGATTATTTCCTGCATTATTGTGTTAGGGTTCTCTTTTTGGCCAGAACTTTCTGGCAGTCCAATTAGTCTTATGTTTTGTCTTCTTGATCTGTTCACCAGATCTGTCATTTTTCTTATGTTTCACATTCTGTTCTATTTTTTCAATGTTTATAATCTGTTTTGTTTTTTCCAGGTCTTTCCTAGCTTCACTGGCATCCTCTTGCCCAATTCTAATTTTTCAAAGCATTATTTTTCATCTTTAAGACTCTGAACCTCTTTTACTAGTTCGTTAACTTTTTTTCACAAGGTTCTTGTTTTTCTTGGATGATTTTTATTTTTTTCTTTAGTTGTCGCCTCAATGTCTCTCATTTCATCTTTGAATTCTTTTTTGAGTTCTTCTATAAATTTTCTCTGGGCAAGGAGTCATTTCATGTTACTCTTTGGGGTAGAGGGTTTTTTTTTTACTATAGTATCCTCCTCTGAAGATGAATCCCAGTCTTCCCTGGGAAGGGAATAATATGTTTCAAAGGTGGGTTCTTTCTTCTTTGCCAGCTCATTTTTTAAAATAAGAGGTATTAGTGTAAACACCTCCAATTGTGGAGTGGGAGAATGATGCCTTAAGCTTTCCTTCAGCTCTCCATTCTGAACAGGAACCCCAAACCAAGAGCTCTACTCTCCTGCAAGTGCTCACAGTCAGCAGTGCCCCTGCTTCACTGCCTCTGCACTTACCAGGTGTTGTTTCCTTCTTGCCCAGGGTTGCATCTCCACAGCACAGCTGGGCCCAGAGTTTCCAATCAATCGAGGTTCACTCACTCCTTCCAGACTCAAATCCTGACTCCACAAACAGTTCAGGAAGTGAAAGTCTCTGTGGTTCCTAGCCTGAGGAGTTCCACTTGATGTTTCTGTGGAGGTAGCCCTAAAGTGTTTGTACTTCAGACAGGTTAATCCTCAGTATTCTCTTATTGTACCTGGAGGACTTCAGTTCTGCCCCAGTGTCTTCTTGATTTTTATTGCATCTATGTTCACCCTGAGGTGCAAATTTGTTCTATTCATGGGGGAAATCAGCAGAGCTTAAAATTTACCAACCTCTTCCCAGAATCTTCTTATGATTATCTCAATAGGTGTAGAAAAAGCATTTGACAAAAGCCAACATTCATTCCTATTAAAAACATTAGAGAGTACAAGAATAAATGAAGTTTTCCTTAAAATGATCAGTAGCATCTATTTAAAACAATCAGCAAGCATCATATGTAATGGGGATAAATTAGAACCATTCCCATTAAACTCAGGGGTAAAACAAAGTTGCCCACTATTACCATTACTATTTGATATTGTATGAGAAATATTAGCTTTATAGCAATCATCAAAACCATTTGGTACTGGCTAAGAAATAGAGCAGTTGATCACTGGAATAGATTGGATTCACAGGACAAAATAATCAATGACTATAGTAATCTAGTGTTTGACCAACCCAAAGACCCCAGATTTTGATATAAGAACTCACTATTTGATAAAAATTGCTGGGAAAAATGGATACCAGTATGGCAGAAACAAGGCATTGACACACACCTAATACTCTATACCAAGATGAGATTGAAATGGGTTAATGATTTATACATAGAGTGCTATTATAAGCAAATTAGAAGAACAAAGGATAGTTTACCTTTCAGATCTGTGGAGAAGGAAGGCATTTGTGGATAAAGAAGTAGAGTTCATTATTGAACACAAAATAGAAAATTGTGATTATATTAAGTTAAAAAGTTTTTGTACAAACAAAACCAGAAAAGAGTAGAAGGAAAGCAATAAACTGAAGGGGGGAATTTACATTTAAGATTTCTGATAAAGATCTCATTTCTAAAATATATAAAGAATTGATTCAAGTTTATAAGAATTCAAGCCATTCTCCATTTGATAAATGGTCAAAGGATACGAACAGACAATTTTCAGATGAAGAAATTAAAACTATTTCTAGTCACCTGAAAAGATGCACTAAATCACTATTGATCAGAGAAATGCAAATTAAGACAATTTTGAGGTACCACTACACCCCTCTCAGATTAGCTAAGATGACAGCAAAAGATAATGACGAAGGTTGGAGGGGATATGGGAAACTGTAATACTAACATACTGTTGGTGAAGTTGTGAACTCATCCAACCATTCTGGAGAACAATTTGGAACTATGTCCAACGGGCTATCAAACTATGTATAACCTTTGGTCTAGCAGTGTTTCTTCTGGGCTTGTATCCCAAAGAGACCATAAAGGAGGAAAAGTGACCCATATCTATAAAAATATTTATGGCAGTGCTTTTTGTAGTAGCAAGAAACTGGAGACTGAGTGGATGCACGTCAGTTGGAGAATGGCTGAATAAGTTATGGTATATGAATGTTATGGAATATTATTGTTCTATAAGAAATGATCAGCAGGATGATTTCAGAAAGGCCTGGAGAGATTTACATGAACTGATGCTAAGTGAAGTGAACAGACCCAGGAGATCATTATACACAGCAACAGCAAGATGATACAACAATCAATTCTGATGGACATTGCTCTTTTCAACAATGAGTTAATTCAGGCTAGTTCCAATGGGCTTGTGACTCAGAGAGAGAACTGTGGAAACTGAATGTGCATAACAATGTAGTAGTTTTACTTTTTGTTATTGTTTGCTTGCATTTTGTTTCTTCTCATTTTTTCCCTTTTTAATCTGATTTTTCTTTTTTATTAAAGCTTTTTATATTTAAAACATATGCATAGATAATTTTTCAACACTGACCCTTGTAAAACCTTGTGTTCCAAATTTTCCCTTCCTTCCCCCACCCTTCCCCAGATGGTAAGTAATCCAATATATATTAAACATGTTAAAATATATGTTAAATCCAATATATATATTTTATATATATATATATATATACACACAATTATCTTGCTACACAAGAAAAATCAGATCAAAAAGGAAAAACAAATGAGGAAGAAAACAAAATGCAAGCAAAGAACAACAAAAGAGTGAAAATGCTGGTCCATACTCAGTTCCCACAGTTCTCTCTCTGGGTGTAGATGATTCTCTTTCTTCCTCACAAGATCATTGGAAGTGGCCTGAATCATCTCATTGTTGGAAAGAGTCAAAACCATCAGAATCGATCGTCATATCATCTTGCTGTTGCTGTGTATCTCCTTTCCTTCCTTTAAGATCTCTTTGGGATATAAGCCCAGTAGAAATACTGCTGGATCAAAGGATTATGTACGGTTTGATATCTTTTTGACCATAGTTCCAAATTGCTCTCCAGAATGGCTGGATCTGTTCACAACTCCACCAACAATATATTAGTGTCCCAGTTTTCCTATATCTCCTCCAACATTCATCATTATTTTTTCCTGTCATCTTAGCCAATCTGAGAGGTGTGTAGTAGTATCTCAGAGTTGTCTTAATTTGCATTTCTCTGATCAATAGTGATTTAGAGCACCTTTTCATAAGACTGGAAATGATTTTAATTTCTTCATCTGAAAATTGTCTGAATCTGATTTTTTTGTGCAGCATGATATTTGTGTAAATATGTATAGAACAATTGCATATGTTTAATATATATTGAATTACTTGTCATCTTGGGGAGGGAGAAAAAATTTGGAACACAAGGTTTTGCAAGGATGAATGTTGAAAATTACCTATACATATGTTTTTAAACTAAAAAGCTTTAATAAAAAAAATAAATATTAGCTTTAGCAATAAGAGAAGAAAAAGAAATTAAAGTAAGTAGAGGAGGTAATAAGGAAACCAAATTATCACTTTTTGTAGATGATATCATGATATACTTAGAGAATTCTAGAGAATTAACCAAAAAACTACTAGAAACAATTCACAACTTTAGGAAAGTTGTAGAATACAAAATAAATCCACAGAAATTATCAGCATTTTTACATTACCAAAAAACTTCAGCAACAAGAGATACAGAGATATTCTATTTAAAATTTTAAAAGGAAAAAATTTTTAAAGGAAAAGGAAATTTAAAAGGAATATCTTTTCCAAGAAAACCCCAAATGCAGTCACAAAGAATCAGACATTACTGAAACACCTGGACAAAACCAAATGCAAACTACCCAGAAGACCATTATAAATAGTAATAGTGAATAAAATCCTTAGCAAACAAAACAGAAAACAGAAATTGGAGAAGTTCTATAGATGTGAATATACCAAAGTATACACAAGACTCTACTGGGAATTAAGATAATATATTAGTTACAACTGGAAGAGAGAGAATAATCTAATGTAGAGGAAGTCCACACACACCATTCTCTATAATTGCATGAGCTGAGGTCAAGAAGATAGGACCAAAGTGTATAGCACTTTGTCAGTTAATCATCAAACATGTATTAAGCATCTGTCATGTTCCAGGCACTAAGAATATGTGAAAAAAAGGGGGAAAAACATAATCCCTGCTCTCAAGGAGTACACAGTCTAATGAAACAGTCAATATGAATGAGAACTATATACAGCATAAATTGGAGATAATTAATAAGGATGATAGAATTAAGAAGAATCAAGGAAGGCTTCTTACAGACAGTGGAATTTTATCTGGAGATAAATCAGGAGATAAAGATGCTGAAGGAGAAAATGCTAGGCTTAGTGGACAGTAAGTAAAAATGCAGAAAGTGAAGATAGAATACTTTGAATGGGAAACAACATGGAGGGCAGATTTTGTGAATTGCATAGTACATGGAGAGGACTTAAAGTATAAGAAATTTGGAAAGGTAGCCGGGGCCAGGTTACAAAGGGCTTTGAACATCAAATAGCGGATTTGTTTACACACACACACACACACACACACACACACATATACACATACATATATATGTGTATATGTATGTATGTATGTATACTTATGTGTGTATATACATATAACAAATGTTATTTTATATATAAATTTTGTATATTTAAAGGGCTATCTAAGAATTAGCATTATTTATAAGGAATATCTCCATCCCCCTTGGAGATCTAGAATATTCCTTCCACCACCATTATCCCTTCTGCTTTTATCCCAGAGTACTGAAATTACCTTGGTCTACTGAATTTTTCCTCAACCTATGAAAGAGCAGTGGAGAAATAACATAGGCCTTCAAAGATACCAAAATTGACCCCCATTTTCAAGGAAAGAGATAAGAAAATATATCAATGCCTACTATGATGCTCTGCTCAACATTTCTGGCATTCAGCATGTATCTTCTTGGACATGTTACTGAATAACTGAATCAATTGTGCACTCCCCTCAATTTATAGAATTTTTTACCCCATTACAGTAGATTGAGGTTGAACTTCTCCATACATGATACAAGGATCATCAGGACCTTTTCAAAATATTCCTTTAATAAATACTTTCTTTACCACCAACCAGCAAATCTTTATGGAGCACCCACAATGCGCAGAACACTCAGAAAATCTCATAAACTAAATACATTGCCTCTTCACCTACATATTTTACCAAAATTGAAGATCACATTGTTGATTTTAATTGGTTGTTCAGTATTTATCAATTGTTAACTAGGTACGAGATATAACATTAGCTGCTATGGATAATATAGCAATGAGTAAGGCATAAATATATTGGTCCTGAAATACTTTGCAATCTTATGTGGGAAAGAAAAAATGTATACAAAAAAGAATAACCAACAAATACTGGATATAAGTGCTACGTGCTAAAGTAGTGCCACAGGCAATGAAAATCTTAGAAATAATCTTATAGAAGCAAAGAATGTTAACACTATTATGATTACACCATAGCCCAACAATTCAGCATTGTTATTATGTGGAATTTATATCATTTATATGGGTTCAATCTCAGGGCATCTCTCAAAAAGTCTCTTTCTTTGACTTATATTCCTACTCAGGGTTTTCTCTGGGAATATCAGAATAAAGTTCATGTCTAGGTATATAAAAACAACCAAACAAAAACAAAAATAGTAAATGGACTCTTGGTTCCCATGCAAGCATTCAGGTTAACATTACTCTGAATACATGGGTATGCTAGAAGTAGCTGAAACAGGTTCCTGAAAACCAATTATTAAATTTTCACTGTGAATATTTATATCCAGGAAATCAGAATCTGATCTGTTGTTTTGTTGTTTATACTTTAAACGATGGAAAAATGTTAATGCGCATATTAAACTTAGATATGTTCCCCCCAGAATCAGTTTTTAAACATTTACCAGATTACCCCTGGATACAGTTGTATTTCACCTACAGATCCACAATCTGGCCAACAAAAAATCAATACAATTCTCTTCTGTCTTGTGAGCTTCCCTTTACCCAGGAACCTCTGAGATTATCATATTTACTACTTTAAGAAGTAAGCTATATTAAAGGGAAAGCGCTTGCATTTGATGGAGACTTGACCCCTTTATCTTTGTTTGAACTCTACCTAGAAAAAAATCCAGTTTTAAATCTGTTATCCTATATAATGCCCCAGAGAACTATATGGTTCCCACTAGTCCTATTGTATTACTATGTGGTAAAAGTCATACCCTTAAAAGGGAAAAGAGTTAGATTTTTGGAGGAAGTAAATCCCATTCTCCAGACCTGCAGAGTTTACATAACTCATAACAGAAATAGAGAGCAAAGCCAAGAGACATTATTATATCTCCACATACTCCTTGGCTCTAGGCCCAACTTGGTCTTGGAACTCTTGCACTTGGCCAAGACCCTTGTTGTACAGAAACACTTTCTCTTCTTTCCAGGAAGATGTACCCAGGATGTTGGAATTAAAGAAGACACTCATTCATCTCCATGTGATGCTTCTCCATCCACAGGAAACTTGGTTTTAGAATTTTTGTTTCCCTGCCACTGCTTCTCCACTTCTGCCATCTTTTGAGCCAAAATATTCCCTTTTTATAGACTATATAGTTTTCTTTCTGGTAACTCCCTTGCTACTTTGTCATTGCTTCACCATTATTGTCATCTTTTGCGCCAAAGAATCCCCTGGAAAAGACTCATTCAGAAAAGCTGGCTTTCCCCCAAACCCAAGTTTGCTTCTGTTTTCTATCTCTCCTTTATCAATGTCTTCTTCTTTTCTATCTCTCTTTTTTCATCTCTAAATTATTTTCATATATGACAGCTTCCACTTAAAAGCCAAGTCTAAGGGTGAAGCTAAGCTTTACATCTGCTATCATTCAATTCAGTATTTCCAAAATTCATGGTTAATTGATCATCCTAAGCATAGTTTATTTTTATAACATTTAAATGTTTTACTTTAACATTTTTCTTTTTAAATTTTGAATTACAAATTTCTCCTTCTCTCCGTGTCCTCTTCTAACCATTAAGAAGACAAGCAATATGATATCAATTACATGTGGTCATGCAAAACATATTTCCATATTAGCCATATTTTCAAACAAAGTGAGAAAATTGCACTTTAATTTGCACTCAAGAGTTCATTAGTTCTCTCTCTCTCTCTCTCTCTGGAGGTAAATAGCATTTTTTCTTAATGAGTCCTTTGGAATTGTCTTGGATCATTGTATTGATCAAAGGAGCCAAATCTGTCAAAGTTGAGCATCATTATAACATTGTTTATTGTGCACAATGATCTCCTTGTTCTTTTTGTTTCACTCTGTATCACCATATATGTCTTACCATGTGTTTCTTTTGAAACCAGCCCCTCATTATTTCTTACAGCATAAAAGTACATCATCACAATTATATACCACAATTTGTTCAGCCATTCCCAATTAATGAGCATTCCCTGGATTTCCAATTATTTGCCACCACAAAAAGCAGCTATAAATATTTTGTACATATCTTTTTCCTTTGATTTCATTGGGATATAGACCTAGTAGTGGTATTGATGGGTCAGAGTATGCACAATTTTTATAACCCTTTAGATATAGCTCCAAATTTTTCTCAAGAAGATTGGACCAGTTCACTATTCTACCACAAATCATTTGTGTACTTATTTTCCCTCATCACCTTCAGCATTTGCCATTTCTGATAGTGTGAGATGGTACCTCAGAGTTATTTTAATTTGTATTTCTTAGGGCATATCTTAGGGCAGTTAAAAGGAGTTTACATGGATAGAGGACATGGGTAAAGTCAATTATGTTGAAATATTCTTCAAACATAAAATTAAGAGGGTAGAAAGAGGAATGCTCTAGAAGAAGGAGAAAGAAAGAGTTACAATGGAGAAATTTTTCTCACATAAAAGAGATACAGAAGGAAGAGCTTGTACAAGAAGGGAAAATAAGTAGAGGATGGTAGGAAATGCTTGAATCTCATTCTCAGCAAAATTGGTTCAAAGGGAGAAGACTATATATGCATATTTAGTACTACATAGAAATGTAACTCACCTGATAGTGAAATAGGAGTGTGAATAAGAGCATTTTTTCATATGATTATAGATAGGTTTGGTTTCTTCTCCTGCAAACTGACTTTTATATCCATTGACCACTTGTCAATTAGGGAATGGCTTTTATTTTTATAGATTTAACTCAGTTCTATACTCAGTATATATTTGAGAAATTAAACTTTGATTAGAGAAATTTGCCATTAAAATGTTTGCTAACACTCTGTTGTCTATGGTATCTTTTATTCCCGATTGTTTCTTTTAATTAGATCTATTTTTCCTTTTACTTTGTGAGATTGCAATTGCTACCCCTACCTTTTTTACTTCAACTAAAAATATTAGATTCTGCTCGAGCCTTTCTATTTTAATTCTGAGTGTCTTTCTGTTTCAAATATGCCTTTTATAAATAACATATTGTTGAATTCTGTTTTCTAATTCATTCTGCTATTTGCTTCAATTTTGAGTGAGCTTATGCCCTTCATATTCACAATTATGATTAGTAACTGTCTATTTCTTTTCACAAAATAGCTCAATAGTGCAATGGATAGAGCACTGAGCCTGGAGTTAGAATGACTGGAGTCAAATGTGATCTCAAGCACTTATGAGCTGTGTGACCCTGAGCAAGTCACTTAACCCCATTTGCCTCAATTTTCTCATATGTAAAATGAACTGGAGAGGGAAATGTCAAATTACTTCAGTATCTTGACTAAGAAAATTCCAAATGGGGCTTTAATGGGTTGGACATAATTGAAAATTGGCAAAACAGCAACAAATTTCCTTTCATTCCATTTTCTTCACTTTCCATCCATCCTCAAAAAATTTTGTTTCTAAACATTGTTTTCCATAATTCACTTTCTCTTTTATCATCCTCACTTTCCCTTCTTTTCTTTCCCTCCTATTTCACTATCAGGTGGATTACATTTCTATATAGTACTAAATATGTATATATAATCTTCCCTCTTTGAACGAATTTTGATGAGAATGAGATTCAAGCATTTCCTACCATCCTCTACTTATTTCCCCTTCTTGTAAAAGCTCTTCCTTCTGTATCTCTTTTATGTGAGAAAAATTCTCCATTGTAACTCTTTCTTTCTCCTTCTTCTAGAGCATTCCTCTTTCTACCCTCTTAATTTTATGTTTGAAGAATATTTCAACATAATTGACTTCTAACCATGTCCTCTATCTATGTAAACTCCTTTTTACTGCCCTAATAAAGTTCTTATGTGTTGTGTGTATCTACTTCCTAAATAGGAATGTAAATAGCTTAACTTTATTGAGTTACTTATAGTTACTCTTTCATGTTTACCTTTTTATGCTTCCCTTGGTTCTTGTATTTGAATACCAACTCTATTCAACTCTGGTGTTTTCATCAAGAATGCTTAAAACTCCTTTATTTTATTAAATAACCATTTGTTCCATAGAAGGATTATGCTCACCTTAGCTGGGTAGGTGATTCTTAGCAGTAATTTTAACTTCTTTGTCTTCCAAAATATCATATCCCAAGCCTTTCAGTTCTGTAATGTGGAACCTGTTAAATATTGTGATCTTCTTGACTATAGCTCCATGATACTGGTATTGTTTCTTTCTGATGCTTTGCTGTATGTTCTCTGGGAGCTCAGGAATTATACTATACTGTTCCTGTGAATTTTCATTATGGGTTATCTTTCAGGAGATGATCAGATTCTTTTGATTCCTATTTGAACTTTTGGATCTAAGATATCAGGACAGTTTTCCTTGATAATTTCTGGAAATATGGTGCCGAGGTTCTTTCTTTGACAGCTTACAGGTAGTCCATAATTTTAAAATTTTCTTCCATCAATCTATTTTTAAGCTAGTTGTTTGTTCATTGAGATTTTTAACATTTTCTTCTAAGTTTTTCATTCATTTGACTTTTATTTATTGTTTTTTTTTTTGAAGTCTCATTAGTTGACTTGTGAAATTCTAATATTTAAGGAATTATTTTCATCAGTGAGCTTTTGTACCTCTTTTTTCCGTTTGGCCAATTTTGCTTTTTAAGGAGTTCTTTTCTTTAATGGATTTTTATTCCTCTTTTACCATTTGGCCAATTTTGCTTCTTAAGATGTATGTTTTTTTTCTCAAGCTGTTAATTCTCTTTTCATAATCTTCTGGTATCACTCTCATTTCTTTTTCCAATTTTTCCTTTACTACTCATTATTTTCTTTAACTCATTTAAGAATTCATGACAAATTTGGGTCCAATTAGAAGTTTTATCTAAAGTTTTTTACAGATGTTTTCAGTATCGTCATCTTCTAAATGTATGTCTTAATATTCCCTGCCACCATAGTAACTTTTTATGGCCAAATTATTTTTTGTTGTTGTTTATTTTTTCTTGGCTTTACTTTAAAGTTGGGATCACCTGGGATTGGGAAGGCACTGTTCCAAGCTTTAGCCTTTTTCATGTTGTTGTTTTCAGAGCTAGTTCTGGGGTGCTTCCAAGTTTTGGTGCTTCCAATGTGGTATGATTGGGACAGACCTCTACCCTTGTGTTACATACTTCTCCTGCTAACTCCTTACAATTTCCTAGGCCAGAAAAATTTCTCTCTGATTTTCTACTTATTTAAGGTTTTATTTTAAAGTTTTTTGGTAGGGTTTATTGGGAGAGGTCAGTTGGGTGGTTGTCCTTAATCCATCATCTTGGGTTCTGCTCACTTATTGTAGTTTATCAAAGAAACAACAGGGTCATCCCAAAGTATCTCAAATATCAGCAGAAGTGTTTGTTCTGTATAAAAATTTATTTTCAAGCTTTCCAATTTTGACATTGCTACAACTGGTCACACTCCTAACTATTAATTGAGACTCGTAAGTGAAATGAGTTCTTTGGGATTACACATTAATTAGTGCAATAATAGTTTTCTTCATTTAATTCATTCATTCATTCAAGTCAATGTTAGCTTGAGAGACATTCTAGCATTGTCGAAGAGATAATGGATTTGAGATAGGAGTCCTGGATTCAAATCTTGTCTAATATATTTAACTAAACCACTACTAAGAAAAGCCCCATAACTTTTCAAAGTTTCAGTTTCCTTGTCTATTAAGTGGGGATGGAAACACACTATTAATTAAAAGGGATTATTGTAAAAAAAAATAAAGGGGGGGGAAGGGGGCTTTGCAGCTCTTCAATAATTACAAAAATATGAGTTCATATTATTATTAAATGTTTATCATGGACTATAAGTTATATTATGTGCTGATGGAGACATAAAAATCTTGCCCATTCTCAAAGATATTATAATATAGTAGAGAATATGATATTCCATTCAATTCAATATCATTTTAAAGCTTTTATTGTATGTAAAGGAGAAGCATCACATTGAATGGAAGATAGAGAATTGATATCAGGTTCAGGAAGACATGAATTCAACTCTTGCTTCTGGCAGATACTGGATGGATAATCTGGGACCATACACTTAATCTCTTTGAGGGAGTTTCCTCAGTGGATGAAAAACAAAAATATATAGAGAACTATCCTAGGTACTGAATGACTTTTATCTTATCCCTTCATCCCAAATCACCTTTAAGAAGAATTCAGGATAAAGTAAAAAGTGGCCAATTAAATTCACTTGGTTCAAAACAGAATTCATTTCATTTTTAGTCTCAATGTCCTCCTGATTCTACAATTTTAACCCAATCATCAATTTATCACATATCTAGTATGTATCAGGCACTGTGCTTCATTCTGGGGTTAAAAATATGAAAAAAAAAATATATACTTCCTGCCCTTAGATAGCTTATAATCTAATGAGAGAAGACAACATGCAAAAGGAAGCTAATGGGGGAGGGGAAGGAATGTGGTGAAAGGATACAGAAATGTTCCACTTCCCTATTTAGAAACTGTCACATTATCCTGTCTAACCATAACTTATTGTTTGATCCCTCCCTCTACCTCATCCCTTTTAAATCCATTCTTCATGTTCATTGAGACCTACAGTCTTTCATTTGTCACTATTTGCTTAGGTCATCAGTTCTGACTTCATTTTTTTGCCTTTCCACTTCTAGCCTTTCTGATAGGCTTCCATCCAGCTCAAGGGCAAAATGTAGTTTGATGCAGGTGAATCAGGTCTAGGACAAACCACATCTTGATGAGAGGCACAACAATGTTAGGCTTGTATCAATTCATGATAACACTATACGTCAGACAATTGAGGAATATGTTGACAAAACCTTGATCTTGAACCTTATAATCATCTGCTACCACCAGCAGATCTCACTATTACTCTTCCTAGATTCTTTCTCCTATGATTAGCATATTCCCACCATCTCCCACTCTTTCCATTATATTGGATCCTCATGTTCCTGTAAAAAAGAAAAAAAACAATACTCCCTAAACTTAGATATCTGTTTCCAGATTCCTAGCCATCCAATTCAATTCTAACAACATCCCATTCAAGATCTATCTTTTCCTTCCATCTCATGGTAGAAAATAACTGCTGGAAAGTCAGTTCAATAATTAATAGACTTCTTTTCATCTTAATTTTTTTCCTGTCTCATTTCCATCTTCTGGAATGCAATGAAACCTCACTCCTTCTTGATGACATTGCATCCCTAACTACCCTTCTTATCACCGATGGTATTTTCACTCCTATCTATAACTTACTGCTCATAGCAGGGGAATCAGAATATTCCTTGTCTTTTCTAAAATTTTCTTCTTCCACCATCATTCAGCAACCTCTTGATATTTATCACACAATTCAGATTTAGTTCATTCTTAGGCCATTCTCCCTTCTTTCTCAACAAATTAAGTGACTGGCTTACAGTCTTCTTTTTCACCTCAGCTCCTTTCCTCATTCTAGGGAACCTTAGCAAACATGTTGACATTCCCTCAACTGGTCTAATTTTTCAGTTTCTTAATGTACTCAACTACCATGACCTATTCTATATTAAGGAATAGGCCCAAGAAGTCATGTATTCATTCTTTTCCAGGCTATTTTCTGGCTCTCCTGGAACATTCTCTGTACTTTCTCAGAAACCGTTTCACCCTGGAAGCTCATTTCACCTTTGGACTTCACCCTTGGGTACACTGCAAGTACCCTCCACTCTGCATCTTCCTGATAGGCTGGCTTCTCTCAGATCCTCCATTTTAAGGAAGAGGTCAAAGCCATTTCTCCCCATGATGCACTCCTAACTCACCTGGACATTTTCTAAAATGCCTTTTCATCAGGTACCTTCATCTTTTCCCTCTCCTCTAATTTTAAGCCCCCTTTTGTGTGTTTTCTTTCTTTTCTAGAAGATGATTTCCTTGAGAAAGACTGGAGGCTTTTTTCTGTTTGCATTTATATTCCCAAAATTTAACACAATGCCTAGTATAGACTAAGCACTTGATAAATGCTTGTTGTCTTGACTTGATGTCTCCACTCCCCCTCAGCTAAACAAAGGGATGATCATATCCATGGGACCTTGCCATCATTTACTAGTATGCTACTTCCATCTTGAAGAACTCTAAAATTCACTAATTTGATCTTCATCTCTTATCTTTTCATTTCCCTCTGTGTCTCTCTCTTCCCAAAATCCTTCTTTGACCTCACCATGACCTCCACTCATCACAATTCCCAGTACCATTGTGGGCCACAATCCCAGCCCTACCTATATTTTCCTCCCTTTTCAATCTTGACCTTTGACCAATTCAACTCCATATTGTCCTCTTACCCCTGTATCTCTTATTCCATTGTCCTGTTGCCAATAACACCTTGCCAAAAAATAATCAACCCAGTTCCCCAGCCTGTCAAGATCCATTTGCATCCAGTATGTTAGCTCTCTTTATATTTATGTCATCTGCAGATTTGATGAGTGTACCATACTAGAGAATTCCTGAATAGAAAGAAGAACTAAATTGGGAATTTGGGAAATCAATCAAATGTCCAGCATGAAGATATGATGCAGTAGGAATGGGGCCATTCAGCTAGCCAAGCATCTGCTTGAACACTCTCTCCACCAAAGACAGGAGCTAATATCTCATTTCACTTTGATGATAACTTTATCCTTCAAAAGATAAAGGAACCAACAAGAAGAGATTCTCTTCTAGATTCATTTCTCATCAATAGGGAGGAACCAATTGCTGAGATAAAAATCATGAGACCATTTTGAGAAAATAACCACTCTCTCCTGGACTCTGTGATACATAGATAAAGGAACATTGGGACTAGTTTAAATTGAACCCTAAATTTTTAGGAAAAATCATTTTAAGTGTTCAGAAAAATAACATATAAGATTGTATGAACTAAAATTCTATAGGAAATATATAGAAAATAGAATGATGAGTTCACAGGAATGAAATCCTAAAAATACAAGTATAGCTAGTTCCATTTAAGAGTAAGAGGAGCAGTTATCTGAGAAACCTGATTTCAATCAACAAGTATTTATTAAGTGCCTACATTAAATACCAAGCACTGGACTGGATACTGGAGGCACAAGTATAAAGAAGAAAATAGTCTCTGATAACAAGAAACATATGTTCTAACAGAAAAGACAGCACATACATGTAAAAAAAACATTCAGAATAAATTCAGAATAGACATCAATTCCAAATATGAATATACATTCCAAATAAATATACAATTTTACAAAGTAGTTAAAAAACAAAGGAGTGTGGTAGGAAGACCAATAGCAGTTGGGGGGGATCAGTTATGACTATACAAAAAACTGCTTAAATGGTGTCCTAAAGAAAGAGAAAGACTCGAGGTCAAGATAAGGAGAGAGTACATTCCAGGCATCAGACTAATGCAAAGGCAGAGAAATGGGAAAAGTACCAAGCAAAGAGGAAAAGAGATTAAGTTACTTTGGTTCTATCATAGTTTAAGAAGTGGGATAATATAAAATGAGACCAAAAATATAGGTTGGGAAAAAGATGTGATGGATTTTAAAAGCTAAAGAAGAAAATTATATTTGACCCTAGTGGCATTAGAATTGATTGAGTAGAAGAGTTATATAGTCAGATCTGCATTTATGCTCATAATTTATTTTTACTTTGGTAGCAGTGTGCAGGATGAAATGGAGTGGAAATTAAGAGAAGAGGCTGTTACAATCTAGATGAGAGGTGCTGAGGGTCTGAACTAAGGTGATAATTATTTAAGTGTAGAGAATAGGTCCGATAAAAAACGTGTTGTGAAGGTAAAAAGCCAAGATTTTCTAATTGACTGGATATGTGAGGTGAGAAAAAGTAAAAGATCTATGAAAAAGTTATAGCTATGAAGCTGGATGACTGGAAGGATGGTGATGGTTTCAACAGAAATGGGGAAGTTCCCATAAGAGGAGGTTTTAAGTGAAATGGAAAAACAATGGAAAGATATTGAGTTCTATTTGGAATAGATTGAGTCTATGTTAAAATGTCCATCTATGTTTATTAAGAGAACTAGTTTGAAATATCCAGTAGATAATTGGTAAACAGCTGGGGAGGAGGAAGGGAGAAAGAGAGGGAGATGGAGAGGGAAAGGGGGAGACAGAGACAGAGACAGAGGAAGAGAGAGAGGCAGAGAGAGGGAGAAAAGAGAGAAGAGATAAGGGAAGAGAGAGAATGAAAGAGGGAGAGGGAAAAGAGAGGTTGGGAAAAGAGAGAGGAGGAGGAGGAGAGAGGGAGGAAAAGAGAGAGAAGAGAGAGGGAAGAGAGAGAAAGAGAGACAGAGATGGAAAGAGGGAGAAGAGAGATAAGAGAAAAGGAGAGAGAGAAAGAAAGAGAGGGGGAAGAGAGAGAGAAAGAGGGAGAGAGAGAGAAAAAGAGAGAAGGGGAGAGAGAGAAAGGTAAAGGAAGAGAAAGAGGGAAAGGGAGAGGGAGAGGGAGGAGAAAGAATGGAGAGACAGAGACAGAGAACTGATGTAATTATCCAAAGAAAGTATATAGAAGGAAAAATGCCTAGGAGAGAGACTTGATGGACACTCGATGTTAAGGAACATGATGTGGTTAATGATTAATTTCCTCATTTGTAAAATGACTGGAGAAACAATGACAAACCACTTCAATATCTATGCCAACCAAACCCCAAATAATGTCACAAAAGAGTTAGATACAACTGAACATACACACACACACACACACACACACACACACAAAATTTGTTTAATGAGTCAGTAAAGGAGATTTTATTTTTAAGCCTTTTATTTTCAAAATATATGCATAGATAGTTTTCAACATTCACCTTCGAAAAGCCTTGTGTTCCAAATTTTTTCTCCTTCCCTTCCAGCAAGTAATACAATATAGGTTAAACATGTGCAATTCTTCTAAACTTATTTCTACAATTATCATGCTGCACGAAAAAAATGAGAAAGAAAACAAAAAACAAGCAAATAACAAAAAAGGTGAAAAAAAACTATGTTGTAATCCACTCTCAGTCCCCACAGTTCTCTCTCTGGGTAAAGATAGCTCTCTCCATCACAAATTCATTGGAACTGGCTGTTGAAAAGAGCAACATCCATCAGAATTGATCATCATATAATCTTCTTGTTGCTGTGTACAATGTTTTCTTGCTTCTACTCACTTCACTTAGCATAAGTTCATGTAAGTCTCTCCAGGTCTTTCTGAAATCAGCTACTGATTGTTTCTTATAGAACAATAATATTCCATAACATCGATATAACATGACTTATTTAGCCATTCTCCAACTGATACACATCCACTCAGTTTTCAGTGTCTTGCCACTACAAAAAGCACTGCTACAAACATTTTTGCACATATGGCTCCTTTTCCCCTTTTTTATGATTTCTTTTGGATATAGGCTCAGTAGAGACACTGCTGGATCAAAGGGTATACACAGTTTGATAGTCCTTTGGGTATAATTCCACACTGCTCTACAGAATGGTTAGATCAGTTCACAATTGTAAAGGAAACTTTATAAGAATGATCAGAAAATATAATATAAAGGTCTGTGGGATTAGAGTTGCCTTTTTAAAATAAAATCATTTTCCAGATAATAAAACTGAGTCCCAGAAAGGTGATGTGATTTGTTCAATGTTTTCATGAAATTTAAGCAACTCTGAAATTTCACCTAATACCCATTAAATTGGCAAAGATGACAAAAATGGAAAAGGAAAGGAACTTGGGATTATGTCCCTAAAGTGACTGAACTATATATATATATATATATATATATATATATATATATATATATATATATATATATGTGTTTGTGTGTGTGTGTGTGTGTGTGTGTGTGTGTATAGTGTGTGTATGTGTGTATATACTAATTTTACCAATTGTACCACTACCAGATCTATACCTCAAGGAAATCAAAGAAAGAGGAAAAGGACTTACATGTCCAAAAACTTTTATAGCAACTCTTTTCATAGTTGCCCCTAGCTACTGAAAGTCATAATACAAGCTCAAAACTGCCCACCTATTGTGAAAGTACTAAACAAATTATAGTATATCAATGTAAAGGATTACTTTTTCACTATAACAGATGACAAAATAGATAATTTCAAAAGCAACCAAGAAAACCTCCATCAATTGATATAGAGTAAAGTGAACAGAACAAGAGAAACAAATTATAAAATGACAATACTTTAAAAAAAAAGGAACTTGGAAAGACTTTAGCATTCTGATTAATAGAATGATAAACGGTGAGATCTAAGGATTAAAGTTAAATCATGGTCCCCACCATCTTCCAGAGGGGGGAATGTGTCCAAAATGCAGAATGAGACACACAGTTTTGGATGTGGTCAATGTGTGATTTTTTTTTCCTGAACTATGTCCTTCACAATCTTGCTTCAACCTACCTTTCTATAAGATTTCTATATTATTCCCTTTCACACATTCTACAAACTGATCAAACTTTCTTTCAATAGTGTCTCTCAGTTGATTCTCAATTGTCCATCTCTTTCCGGTTGTATACATTGTATCCCATACCTAGTATGCATAACAGGGTATTCTATACCCTGTTCACCTCTGCTTCATAGAATCTCTAGTTTTCTTTGAAGATCTGCTCAAGTACATTTTGTTCAGGAAGTCTTTCCCTCCAGGTGCTAGTAATAAAAGTTATTAACACATTGTATTGATTGGGTTAAAATATATTCTGGCTCTAATACAAAGTCATGGTTTGCTGAATCATTCTGAGCCATTGACTCAGAGGCAGTTTAAGTGGATTAATAAGAAACAGTTGGAGTAGACACAGTCCCTTGCAGACTTCCACTAGAAAAGACAGAGGAGGCTCGTCTAGAGAGGTTTCTCCAAAAAAGATGATAATCTTGAGTAGAAGCAAGCTTCTCTGGGCAACAAATAAGACCCGACAAATTCATTTCAGTATATAAGATATTTATTGACTATTCACTATTTGCTAAGCTTTGTTAGACACTGAAATCTACACAAAACTGAGGAAAACAGATTCTGCTCTCAGAGAGGTTACATTATAGTAGAAGGAAATAAATAGCTTTTTGATGTTGTGGAGAGGCTACCCAGCTTAGGAGAGAGTGAACTGGTCCTGGGGTTCTGGATTCAATCCTATCTCTGAACCTTATGGCTTTGGGGAATATTCTGTAAGTCACATCATTTCCCCGAATCTCACTTTTCTCTTTAATAAAATCATAAGGTTTTATTTGACCAGAAGTTTTGAAAGTATGTCATGGTGGTACCCAAAACTCTTTCAGGGGATTTGTGTGTTCAAAATTATTTTCAAAATAATACTAATACCTTTAAATTTTTAATATGGTAAATATCAATAATGTAATTCACACAAACAGAAATCTTGTGTGTGGGGGGAGTTTCAATAATTTTTTTAAAAATGTAAATGAGGAAATGACGCATAAGTACAAAAATATTTATAGCATCTATTTCGATGGTGACCAGTAATTGGAAATTGAGATGCTATCTATCAATTAGAGAATGACTGAATAAATTGTGGTATATTAATGTAATGTAGAATTATCATGCTATAAGAAATAATGCAGGGAAAGGTTTCAGAGAAACCGTGAAGAATTGCATGAACTGATGCAAAGTGAAGTGAGCAAAACCAGAAGAACAATTTTTGTAATAATATTGTAAAGACAAAAAAATTTGAAAGTCTTAGAAACTGATCAACACAATGACCAAAGGATTCATGAGAAAACATGGTACCTTACCTCCTTACAGAGAGGTGTTGGAGTTTGAGATCAGATTGAAACATCATCTCCTTTTTCTTCTTCTTCTTCCTCTCCTCCTCTTCTAATGTGGGATTTTGTTTTGTTCAATTATATATACTTGTAATAGGCTTTGTTTTTCTTGCATTCTCAATAAATGTGGGAGGGAAGAAGGAAGGAAAAAAATTGGGGACTTAAAAATAAAACTTAATTTAATTTTAAAATGAATGTAGAAGGATTTGAGGTCAAAAAATTTGAGAACCCCCAGATTAAATGATCTCTAATATCTTTCCTAGATCTAAGTCCAATTATTTTGTCAACAATAAAATAATTATTATATAAAGTGAGACATCCTAAGCATCATAAAAAAAAGAAGAAAGGAAAGGAGCAAGGGAATAAACATTTATATAATGCCTACTCTACTATTTTTTAGAGCCAGTGCTAAGTTTTAATATTTATAAATATTATCTCATTTGATCCTTACAACAAATTTGCAAGGTCAATGCTATTACTGGGATCACACAGTTAAGAAGTTTGGATTGAGGTTGGGTTTGAATTCGGATCTATCCTGACTTAGTGTCCTATTCACTTACATACCTAGCTTCTCCAAATGAATAAATAAGGAATTCAGAGAAACATGGAAAGATATGTACCACTTGGTATGAAATGAAATAAAAATAATTAAATGAATACTATATATAATAAATATAATAATATAAATGAAAAGGTCATTAATAGGAAATCAGCTTCTGAGTAATTGACAAACCAATCATTACTTTGAGAACAGAAAATGGAGCACAACTATCTCCTCGCAGCAGAGAGCTAGAAGATTCCTAGGCAGAATGCTGTAAATATTATCAGATTCTGTCACTGTATTGGTTAATGTTGTTTAGCTGTTTTCCTTGTTGTTACAAGGAGTATTAAATTTTATGACAGAAGGATGTATTCCAGAAATAACAGTAAGAAAAACCATAAGGCATTAATAAAATATATTTTAACAAGTGTATAATTTGTATTCTCTTACTCTCCACACTCCCCTCCTCCCAACTATAAGTTTCCTTGTAATCCTTCATCATAAATTTCCTCTAAATACAAGAAAGTTGATTTCTTGTCATCAAAGGACAAAGACTGGAATGAGGTGTAGACATTTTGATCTTCTAGATACCTTTAATTTGAGGTCCCTATAAAAATGAGTGATTATAGTTTGAGACCTGAAGGGTGTATCAGTGAGCAGACATTTAGTCTGAATAGTGGGAAGAAAAATTAATGCACAAAGGTCACACTCTTTCCCAAACCTTTTTAACCCAAGTCTCTCATCCCATGTGGAAAAAGCATCTGATGGGATGATCTTCATTATTTTGGGGAGTTCTTATCTGAACAGTTCTTGTCCAACTCTGTGTTGTTCTGTTTTTTATCCATTGAACTGAAGAAAGGTTACAATAGGACAGGACAGAAATTTGGACGTTTCAGTCTGGGAAAACTTCCCCCATAAACCTGACTTGTTACATCTGTCCTGCTGGCAGCCACAGGCTCCACCAATTGTCCAAATGGATCCAAGCCTCTTGCCAGAGATTTGGTCAGAAGAAGAGTTGGCTCCTTAAGATCTCTCATCCTGTCAGAAATACAAATTCCAACCTTGACAGCCCCAGGGATCTGTGTGGACTGTGGCTGGCCACATCTGCCAAGAACAGAGTGGATGATCTCAGCAGGTGTATAAAGAAGAAATATAGTAAGTGCTTAATAAATGTTTGTTGACTAGATGACTAGAAAAAAACTGAAATCAGATCCTTCACACTTTATGATATTGTCTACATAAAAGCATGTTTTTTCCTGGGTCTCTGGCATGAAAGCCATTCTGTGACATTCTGGGATGTCAGGGTTGCAGACATATATTCAGATCAATTGATAAATGTTTCAGTTTGTATCTAGACAATGGGCATCACCGAGGACCAGCCTGACCAGAATTTGCCTCCACCAATCAACACGAATTTATAAAAATGTCTTTAAATTAAATTAATATGTAGCAGACACTGGACTAGGCTGTAGGGATACAGACAAATAAGAAAATCTCTGATTTCAAAAAACTTATGTTCTATAGTAGAAGTCAACATGTTAATATAGAGAATACTAACATCTTGGAGGGTGGAAATCAGGGAAGGTTTTATATATAAAAGCTGAGGTGTGAGTGGGGTGAGGAGAAAATGAAGTCAGAGAGGTGCAAAGAGAGGTGGAGTGTTGTATGTGAGGAAGAGAAAGAAAGCCAGTTTGGCTAGACCATAATGTACATGAAGGGGAGTAGTATATAATCAAGGTAAAGGGCAGATTAATTGTAATAGACTTTGAATGGTAAACAGAAGTGTTTGTAATTGGAATCCAGTGGGTTAATGGAGCAGGAATGTGCTTTAGGAAAACCATTTTAAAACTACGTGGAAAATGAATTGAAGAATGAAAAAAACTTGAGTCAGGGAAACCAGTTAGAAGGCTGTGGTAATAATCCAGGTAAGAAATGATAAAGACAGGGATTGAGGTAATAAACATGTAAGTAGAAAGAAGGGGGTAGATATGAGAGACTCTGAAGGTAAATAAATGAAACTTGCATAACTCGATTTGTGAGATGAAGGAAATGAAGAATTGAGTTTGATTCCAAAGGTGTCTCCTTATTTGTAGTATATATAATATAGATATATAGGTATTATATAATAAAGTATTAGTACCATCATCAATAATAGGAAAGCTGGGAAAAGAAGTGAATTTGGGAGATGGAGAGTATGATGAAGTTGTTGGAAACATATTGAGTTTGTGATATCTATAGGACAAGTTTGAAATGGCCAGGAAGTAGTTGAAAAGGCATTAAAAGATGAAAGGGAAGGATTTTATTTGTAGGGGGTCTTTTTTGGTGGAGCAGTGGTTAGGAGTGAGGGGGAAGTGGGAAAGGAAGAGATTATGGCCCCTTAGCTCTTGCATCCGCTGTGTCTGTCAGGCAATCCTAGCCTGAGAGGGTTTCCAGAGCTACTTTTCTGTAGGGAGAGAGAGCAGCACTGAACTCTTTACTTTGGCAGATACTTGGCTGAGGTTGGTTAATGACATTCACATGGCTCACACTTCCCTGGGAGAGAGGAGTCAGATTCTCCTCCTCCTGCTCCCTCCCACCCCACCCCATTCCAAAGCTCACGAGACCAGCATCCAAGCTACTGCTTGAATACACTGCATCAGTAAATGGGAAAGGGGCCTTTTCAACTCACACTTCCCTTCTTTTACTCAAGGACCCTTTAAGGAACTGGTGTCCAGACCAGAGACTAGCTTGGGTCTGTAGGTGGGGAAGCAATCTGTGGAACTTGGTGACATTTTCTCTCTGTTTATTCTTTATGTTCTAATGGAATTCTGTGGTCCAGACTGGGTTTCAGACTCTCTGCACTTAGAGTCAGCTAAAGTACAAGGGGGGGGAGAGAGCGAAAGTAGTGGGAAAAATTAGATTCTTGATTTGTGTCCAGATGGTACTGGACGAAAATAGACTCAGAGATTCTCACTGCAAACTTGCCTCTGGTATGAAGCTTCCCCCCACCACCCCCCCGGTCCCCATCCCCACCCCTTTCCTTTAAGGTCCTCTTGGTAGGAAAGGGAATGTGGAAGAGAAAATACTGGGAAAGAGGATTTTTCTTTTTCCCAGCCATATGTGAAAGTATGTGTACAGGTTTAATTTTTGAACTTCCGTAGAATGCCAGTCAGTGGCGTATGAACTTGACTAGGGAGGCTAGTGGACAAATCTCTTTCTAACCACCTTGGACTGAGTCCTCTCCCTGCTGGCTTTCCCAGAGTCAATGTGCTCTGCAGGTGGCACCCTCGACAAGTGTTAAACAGGCTGGGGGAGTCATAGCAGCTGTTGGGTGGGTAGCCAGCAGTACAAATCACTCCTTCTGACAGATTTGGGATGGTCATAGGGGCCACTCATGGTTCAAAGGACCCAAATCCAAAGAGATTGAGAACAGTGAAGACTGTCAAGGACCTGACTGTAGAAACTCTGCCTGTAGGGAGCAGTGATCTTTCAGAAATACGCACTTCCCCAAAAGTAAACCCAAAAGCTTAGAGACTTTAAGCCAACTGCCTCTGGATTTCCTGGTACCTGATGCAAAAAGAGGCCTAATTGTGTACCACACTGACAGCCTGTCTATGATCACTCTCTCCCTCCGAACCAACTGCCCAAGCAATGCATAGGTTCTTATGTTGCAAGAATTATCCAATGATTTATTATTATTATTATTAATATTATTCTCATTTTATAGAGGAAGGACAAACCCATGGAGATTAAGTGACATATCCAAGGTCAACAGGAAGCAAAGTGTAAGAGGCAGCATCTGACCTATATATCTGATCTATACCACATGTCCTCTCCTCCTCCCCCCAAAGCAATTTACAGCAGACATCAAAGTCTGTTAATGATCTCTCTTCTAAACAAGAACATTTTTATGTCTTTATCCAAATCAGATAATATATGTGAAATGCTTTGTCAACCTTGAAGGTCAGTTACTGCTCTTGTTTTTAATGTGTATTTACTAAATCTTTGCCATTTTTTGATTTTTCCTCTTCTTGACTGATGGTCCTCCACTGTTTCTTAGATGTTCCACTCAATATACTAAGATGGGACTTGCATTCATTCCCAAGTATGATTTAAGTCAAACTTGACTGAATAGACAGTACTAATATTAAACAACAAAAAAAAAAGGGAATCATCTCAGCTCTCAGATGTTGAAAGGAACCTTGGAGGCCATTTTATCTACCCCACAACTAAACAAGAATAATCTTTTTTTCCATTTGCATAATAATGTGTATAATCAATAAATTTATGTAGAAAAACCTTTTTGTCCTTTGTTTCTTCCCTCCCTCTCATCCTAGAGATGGCTACCATTAGACTAAAATATGTATAGGTATAGATATAGAGATACACACAAACATATGTGTATATATGCACATATTATAGGCATATCTCTGTGTGTATATGTACACATACCTACACACACACGCACATATATATGCATGTATATATGTGTACCTATATGGGCACATACCTATTTACATACAACTATATATATACATGTATGTGTATATATATGTGTGCAGATGTATGCACTGCACACAAATATTTATATACACACACGTACACATGCATGTGTGCATATATGCAACTATTTATAGACAAAACACATGAATGTGCATATGTTGCATGTGCTATGTGTGCATATGTTGTGTGTATAGCTATTTGTGTACATATATATTCACATATATGTATATGTGGGTATGCGTATATGTGTGCATGTTATGCATGTATATATGTATAAATATCCATATAAACACATACCTATTTGGATCTAATGGTAGATATGGTAGATAAAGAGGGCTGTGTGTAAATAAACACACACGTACACATATGCACATATATATATATATATATATATATATATAATTATTCTCTGTACTACTACTATGTATCAGTTCTTTCTTTGGATGCAGTTAGTGTCTTTCTTCATATGTCATCTTCTAACAACATATGTGACAAGTGGTCATCCAGTTCTGAAAAGAAGAAGTCATTACCTGCTGAGACAATTCATTGATCTCCTGGAAACTAATTATTGGGAAATGTTTCCTTGCATAGAACCCAAATCTCTATAACTTTACAAAATCATGGAACTTTTGCTTTGAAAAAGACTTTAGAGGCCATTGAGTTTAACCCTAACCTGATGAATATCACCACTGTGATGTGTCTACCAAGCTAGATGGACTTTGTTTGAAAATGTCTAGTAACAAGAAATTTATCACTTCTGGGAGGCAACCTACCCCACTCTGAGATGCTTTTAATTTTTAGAAAGTTATCATTATAACGATAATTCATTATGTTTATATTAGTGCATATTTCATATTATATTTTGTCTACTGACAATGCTTTATAGCTGTATATTTTTCAAAGAATTCTCATGTCCATCATCTCATTTAAGTGTCATAAGAATCCTGAGAAGTAGATGAGATAGTGTCTATTGTCACTTACAAGACAAATTCCCTTAGACAAATTACCTTACCTCTACTTCCCAGTTTATTCCACATTAAAACAAGGGTCTAGATGACCCCTGAAGTTCCTTTCAGCTCTAGAGTTATATGATCTTATGACCTTTCTGGGTCATCTTGAATAAATAATTGATCATTTCTAGATTTCAGTTTCCTCATCTCTAAACCAAAGGGGTTTAGACTAAATGGCCCTCACTCCAGCTCTAACTGTATAATTGTATGATCCTATGAGACTCAGAATGTGAGTGACTTGCTTAAAGTC